>NC_133618.1:550424488-551055738 GCF_048593235.1 Sminthopsis crassicaudata | reverse complement strand
GGAAGCTTGGTGCAGTAAAATAACTTTGCAAATTAATAACAGGAACAAGTGTACTCTCTTCCTCTGATTTAACTCTAGACCCAGCTCTCTATCCATGCTTATTCTGTCATGCATAGGGCATGTATATATGTTGTAACACATATGTGCATATCAACACACACACATATAGACATTCTCCCCAAAAACTGCATGCAAATGCGCTTGAAATCTGAGCAATAAACATCCTTTATCCCCTGTGTCATTCCTTTGTGCAACGATGGGCTTAACTCCTTTGGGTGGTTACAGATTTCTTCTAGAAGGCTCTGAAGTGTTGTGGGATTTGATGCAATCAGAGCATCCAAGATGTCTCGTCATCTTTGAGGAATCCCACTTCAAAGGAGGAAGGGAATGGGATAAGCATTTTTATAGTGCCTACTATGTTCCAGACATTGTGCTAAATGCTTTATGAAAGTTATCTCCTTTGAACCTCCCTACGGCCCTGCTGTTATTATCTCTATTTTATATTCGGGCAACCTGAGGCGAATAAAGATTGAGCCACTTGCTTAAGGTAGCACAGCTGGATTTCAGCTCAGGTTTTCTCACTCCAGCCCTACGTCCCCTTGTTCCACGTTTTGCCTGCTGTTTATCATAAGTGTCACTGAATAGGATTATTTCTGTCGATGTCTTCCAAGGAATCTGGATGATCTTGATGTGTAGCTGGGAAACAGCTTGTTATATTAAAGAACCTGTAAGGTGTCCTCCAGGCAGAACGCAAACCCTAAAGCCTAAGTCTGTGGTCAACAACCGATTTTGAGTTCCTATTTTGTGTAAATCTGCATAGAGAGAAACAAAGTTATACAAGACAAGTCTGCTTTCAAGATTGGATTGGAATACAAACACAAACCAATTTTTATTTTAGTCTATAGACCCTGCTGCAATAAACAGATAGGAATTGAAACATCAAATGTAATTTAGCAGAATGAATTACTATGACATTTCCCCATGTCTTATTTCATTAGTATATAGCAGTGGTTCTTACACTTGGTCTCAGAACCACTTTATATTCTTAAAAATTGAGGAACGCTCCCCCCAAAAAAACTTTTGTTTATATGGATTATATTGATCATTGTATATGATATTAGAAATTAAAGCATTTTAGTATTATTAGTTATAAAGATTTTACACTCTATGAAACCCACCTTCCCCCACAAAGGGTATTATGAACCACACTTAGAGAATTGCTGAGGTGGAAGATGGTCAGTGAGGAACTTCTCTACAGACAGAAATTGTCAGATGTGTTACAACTTAATAGCATTAGAGAGCTGCTTGGGGCAAGGTTAAGTGGCTTAGCCAGGGTGGGCAGAACTGGAACCCCTGCTCCCCTGAGTGAGGCTCTGTACACACAGAAATCAGTCCTCTCACGGTTACCTTATTTGCATGTAATATATACCTCTAAAGTGCTTTTAAGTAGTTTGTCCTCTTAAGTAAACTCTCCCCATGAAATCTTGTTTACACTATCGTTTGCAATTTTTCTCCAATGAAAATATAAGGTGAAGCTAAAACTTGGTTTATCATCAGGATCCTTAAGCTGAGATTTAATAATTGTATTTCCATATGTTTTCCTTTGTAACCTTATATCTTATTGCATGTATCTAACAAGGTTATTCTAGAAGAGTGGGGGGGGTGATGTCAGACTCAAAGGTATAACCAGAGTGACAAAGGGATGACACAAAAATGGTTTGAAAATGAGGGACTTGGACTAGATGGCCTCTGAGATCCGTTCCAGCTCTGCATCTATGTTCCAACCTTCTTTTTTTTTTTTTTTGGTCTTTTCTCCTCAGCATGAATGCAAATTCCTTAAGGCCAGGAACTATACTTCACAAGCTTGCGTATCCCTCGTAGACCTGGAAATAGTGTGCTTGCACACCGTGGGTATTCAATAAATGTTGAACAACGGTGCACCCATGTTTTCCTATGATGCTTTAAAAAAAAATCCTGAATGTATTAGAACGTGAGTGTTTATTCTATACTTTGTGAGAGAAAAAGACTCAAAAACATTGAAAACCAGAGGGTGCAAAAAGGGAAACAATGGCCTACATTGTCATTCTGTTGTGAAGGAAGCCTCCCAGGAGAATGTGGAGGGCTGATGGGGCCTGCAGGCTCAGATAATGGCTCCCAGCTGGAACCATCTGCAAAGAGTTTCTCAATGTCCATCCCCACCGAAGGAACTTACTTAAGCATAGACCATCCTTTGTATCCCCATGGAGCCCACAAATAATGTGACTTGTCAACATAATTTTTCAAGGACTATTTGCTTCCAATTTATTTTTTCAATTTCTTTTACAGCTTTTAAAATCACCCTTTTTCCTTGCTCTTTTTGAAAGACCCCTTTCTTTTGGTTTTGGGGGAACGAAGTCCCAAGACAATCCTCATGATCTTTACCACGAGGCATCTTAAAAAACAATTGATGGTCCAAACAGTCAGGGGGAACTAAGAAAATAAACTACTTCTGAAGGAGTCCACTGCTGGGAAAGAAACCAGAGTTCTCTCAATGTTTCTATCACAACAAATCCTTTGGATTCTTATTCTTTTTTCTAGTGAGAAAGTAACCCCTCCCCATCTCCAGTGCTGTGATTGTCTGCTCTTTGTGGGCTAAATATAATGGAGACAGAATCAGGTCCCTCCTGTGATCTGCGTCTGCTGCTTCTGCCATTATTGTGTGGGGGTATGGGCAGCCATTAGGTGATACAGTGGACAGAGCACCAGGCCCGGAGTCAAAAAGACTTCTTCCTGAACAAGTCATTTAACTTCTTTTCCTTTGTTTGCTCACCCATAAAATGAACTGGAGAAAGAAATGGAAAAGCACTCCAGTATCTTTGCCAAGAAAAACCCAAATGGGACCATGAAGAATCAGACAAGACTGAAAAATGACTGAAGAACCACAGCAACAACAAAAATGAGCTGACTGGTGCCTGTGTAGGTTGAATGTGTCCATGTGGGTTTATCTAGATGTGGATTGTAAACAAGTGTGATTAGCTATCTCTGGTGTCTCAATCCTCCCTTCTCCAAGGAAGAGACTTATTCCTGTCAGGAAGGTTAGGACCCAAGGATGCCCACTCTCTTCTTAGAGAAAGACACTGTGCTAGAATTATATCTGCCCCATACATATTATTTGTATGGAGAAAATAATTTTTAGGTCTGAACTGGCTCCTACTAGGGAAGGAGTGCTCCAAGATATATAGCAAAGGTTTGACTCTAGTTCTACCCGATGCCAATTACACAAAGAACATGCAAAGCAAATAGGAAGTAATTCCATTTATTCAAGTTGATAACAAGTAGAAATAACAGAATACTTTTGAGAATATGCTGGACAACATGGAAAGCAAATGAACTTTCCCATTGGGAGATAAAGAGATAGAGACTGAGACAAGGGGAGAGAAAGGGGGAGAGACAGACAGACAGACAGAGGCAGAGAGAGAGAGAGAGAGAGATAGAGAGACAGAGAGAGACAGAGAGAGAATGAGAGAGAGAGACAGAGAGAGACAGAGAGAGACAGAGAGAGACAGAGAGAGAATGAGAGAGAGAGACAGAGAGAGACAGAGAGAGACAGAGAGAGAGAGAGAGACAGAGAGAGAGAGAGAGAGAGAGAGAGAGAGAGAGAGAGAGAGAGAGAGAGAGAGACAGAGACAGAGAGAGAGAGAGAGAGAGACAGGGAGACAGAGAGAGACAGACAGACAGACAGACAGACAGACACATACACACACAAAGAGACACACATAGAGAAGGGGGAGAGAGGAGGAGGGAAAAGAAGAGGAAAGGGAGAGAGAGAGGGAAAAGGAGGAAGGAAGAAAGGAATGAAAGATCTAATCCAAGGGAAAATTCCCCAAAGTCTTTACTGTAGTAAGCTATGGGAAAGAGGATGGGGACATGATGGAAGCATTGAGTCCTCTACATGCTACCTTCTTCCTAATCTTTCTCTTCAAGGTCTTGAAGAGAATCTGGAATTCTGGCTTTTCTCTCAAAGTGGGCAGCCAGAAAACCAGGATACCAGGGTCTCTCTTCTTCCAAGCTCTTACCAATTCTATTCTTCATTCAGATATAGAACCTTGCATAATAAATCTTCACCAATGAAATGCCTTTGAACCTTTTGGTTTTTTTTTTTTCAGTCATGTCAGACTCTTTGTGACTCCCTTTGGGGTTTTCTTAGCAAAGATACTAGAGTACTTTGCCCTTTCCTTCTCCAGCTCATTTTACCAATGAGGAACTAAAGTAAATAGAGTTCCACAGTTCATAAATGTCTGAGTCCTGATTTGAACCCAGGAAGATGAGTCTCCTTGACTCCAGGCCTGGCACTCTATCCACTTTATTATGACTATCTGGATGGACAGCAGTACAGACCTAGGCCTGAGGCTGGCTATATACCAGGGGAGGAGGATCTATAAATGACTTACAGAGCGTTGCCTACTATACAATATATTCATCAAGAAAATTGTGTGTGTGTGTGTGTGTGTGTGTGTGTGTGTGTGTGTGTGTGTGTATACCCTTTGACCTAGAGATCCTGCTACTAGTCAGAAATACCAGGGAGGTCAAACAAAAATAGAAAGAAGAGTTCCATATGCACCAAAATATTCATAGCAGCATGTTTTGTGGTAGCAAAAAATTAGAAACAACATAGTTGGGGAATGGCTAAACCAGTTGTGGCCCAAGAATGTTACGGAATATTACCACACTATAAGAAAATAATAAGAAGCATTCAGAAAAGCATTGGGAAGACTCAGCATTATAGACAAAGCACTGAACAGAATTTGACAGATCAATCCCTTAATTATAGGACCAAGGAGTTAAGTGACTTACACAAAGTAAGGATTAAAACCGAAGAGCCAGGATTTGAAATCAGGGCCTCTGACTATAATCAGTGTTTTTCTCTCCATTATATCATATTGCCTCCTTTATGAATTGATAAAAAAATGAAAATAATGAAAGGAAAAACAATGTACACAAAAAAAGGGAAAAATCTACTTATTTACAATGAGCAAGTTTGCCTAGAAAAAGAGTTGAGAAAAAATGTACCTCTCTCCCTCCTTTGCAGATCTGGGGAACTAGATGGAATATTGCACATGTTGTCCAGCATAGTTCATACATTGATTGCTTTTGTTAATTTACTTTTTTCCTCTTTCTTTTTTTAATTGACAACTCACTGGATAGAGAGGAAGAAGGGACATATTTAGAAATTAAAGCAATGGAAAAAATAAAATATATCAATAAGAATAAAAAAACAACTTTTTGTCTCACATTTATGTAAAACTGAAAGGTCTGAGAGTTTGGTTTGAAGCCCCTTGTTACTTTTCTCAACACAATGTGGGCTGTTTGAATAATCAGATTTGTATTTCCCAATTATAATTCCCAACTGATACTATAACCTCTGTTTTTATAGGGCCAATCACAAAACCAGTAGCAAAAACATTTAAGAAATAAAATCAACCTAAATAACAAGATGGAATCAAGTGGCAGAATCTTTTTCTATAACTGTACACAAAAGGGAAAAACTTCTTTATATGGGTCATAGGTATTATAGTTTAATCATGAACTTAGCTGTTGAACAAAGTCACTTTATAATTTATACATAGTGCAAAAATTTAGGATTCAATTCTGTCTGTCTCAAGGCTCTTGAGGTGGCTAGGGAGTAGCTAAGACCTCAGGCAGGCTGGAGAGCTTTCAAGTGTGTTGGTAGTAAAATCACTGGTATCCAACAGACTATTGGGTATTGCAATATTCAGGACATTATCCTTGCTTTTACCTCCACTTTTAGCTTTTTGCAGCCTACAGTCTTCCTCTTCATTTCTGCTTGCTCCCATGTGGGTTCCTCTAGCAGCTCTATTCATTAAAAAAAATAATCCTTCCTTACTGAATATTCCCCCTCAGAATCCTTCTCTAGTGAAGCTGCCCCTCTATAGCCAGACATAGACCCTTCTGGGAAATGAAAAGGAATTTTTCCAATGAGTTAAGGCCTCAATCATCAAGGGAAATAAAGTTCTGGGGATTTTTCCATTTCTATTGCTGCTTGAGGAAAAAATATTTTTAAGGTAATTAGAAGACAATTATGAAGCAGGGTTGGACAATGATAGTTGCTACTGTTGTTTTACTTTGAGTGGCACAGCAGAAAGAATGCTGGACCTGGAATTAGGAACATCCGAGTTCAAGTCCAGCTTCAGACGCTTAGCTGTCTATCCCTGAGCAAAACACTTGAGCTTTATGTACCTCAGTTTCCCCAACTGTAAAATGGAAATAATGATAGCACTTACCTCAAGGCGTTGTCATGAAGATCAAATGAGATAATTTATAAAGCACTTGGCACAGTGCCCAGCACATAACAGGGACACAGGGAATTGCTTATTCCTTTCTCCTTTTTTACTCTGTATGAGATGTGATATTACACATCTATGTCAACACTGGAAAATGTTATATATACAATTATCTACTAATAAGTCTTGGAATTTTTTTTAAGTTTCAAAATTCCTCTCATCCCTTTTGCTGTTGTTTAGTCATTTTAGCTGTGTCTCTTTGTGACCCCTTTTGAGGTTTTCTTGCCAAAAAGTTTGTCATTTTCTTCTTCAGATTATTTTACACATGTGAAAACTGAAGCAAATAAGATTAAGTGACTTACTCAGGGTTACACAGCTAGTAATCTAAGTTCATAACTGAACTCAGGCACTTGAGTCTTCCTGACTCCAGGGTGGATACGCTATCCATTACACCAGGTTGCTGCCCATCTCATCCCTTTTAGAAAAGAATAAAAGTGAGCGGCAAAGGATAAATCTCTTTCTATCTAGAGAGCCCATTTTATTTTATGAGCTCCTTAATGTCAGAGATCATATCTTGTATAGCACTTAGTAAAGAGTATATATAGTAAACATTCAATATTTATTTAGTGAACTCAGGCATGTATTAAAACATTCTAGAACTAGCTTGATTTATCTTCTTCCTTCTTTGGAATGCTAGGATGTTTTGTTTTTGCATCTAAAATATTATATTTAGTTCAAGATGTCTCAGTATTAAGAGCAACCCAAATTAACTAAAGAATATGTGGAGGACATAATGTAACACATGTAAAATGTATGGGATTTCCTGTCATCTAGGGGAGGGAGTAGAGGGAGGGAGGGGAAAATTTGGAAAAATGAATACAAGGGATAATGTTATAAAAATTATTCATGCATATATACTGTCAAAAAATTATAATTATAAAATAAAAAAAGAATATGTGGAGGAGGCCAGTCAGAATGAAAAGGGATCTGGAATGCATGTTATAGGAAGAAGGGTTGAAGGAACTAGTAATGTCAAGACAGAATGATGTCATACAGTGAGCACTGCTCCAGGAGTCGGGGTGACTTGGATTCCAGTCCTAGTTCTTCCTTAGATTAGTTGTCTGAACTTGGTCAGTTTACATTATCTTGAGCCTCAAAAGCATTACATCAAAGACCTGGTCAATTGTTCATCATAAAATGGAGGATTTTGTCTACATGAATTCTAACATCCCTCATGGTTTAAAATACAATGGATCAACATAGACAAGACCACAATGGAATATAATATAATTACCATCTTTTTAGAGGGCTTTATGTATAAGAAGGAAGTGTCTGTATATCAGAAAGACTCCACTTTGTGGCTAAGAGAAAAGAGCAAGGACCAGTAGAATGAAGCTGAAGAACCTGATTACAACCTAATATAAAGAAAAATTTTGCAACTAGTGCAGCTGTTCAGTGATGGCTCTCTGATTCTGGAGGTATTTAAGAAGACTGATTTATTGAAGAAGTCAACATCTAAGGGCAACTAGGTGGAACAATGGACAGAGGGGCTGGGCCTAAAGTCAGGAAGAGTTGAGTTTGAACTTCAGGCACTTCCTATGACCATGTTTGCTTCAGTTCCTTGTTTGCAAAATGAGCTGGAGAAGGAAATGGCAAACTACGCCAGTATCTGCCAAGAAAACCCCATATAGGATCATGGAGAGTTGGACATGCCTGAATAAGAAATTTGATGATGATCTGTCAGGAATGCCATTGACTGAGGAAGCTAGACTAAATGACCTGTAAGATCTCCTCCAAGATTCCATAATTCTAAGTATGCTGCATATTTGTTTATAAATTCAATATGGCCTGAAACAAAGGACTAATTTGAAGCCAAGCCAGTGGTCAAAGGTTTTGCCCTGATGTAGCAGAGTAAAATTCAGACTAACCTTTAAGAGTGGTGGAAAGATACATCTGCCCCAGAATAACACAAGAAAGGTTGTCAAAATATCAAACTATCCTTGTTG
Source organism: Sminthopsis crassicaudata (assembly GCF_048593235.1). Taxonomy (NCBI): domain Eukaryota; kingdom Metazoa; phylum Chordata; class Mammalia; order Dasyuromorphia; family Dasyuridae; genus Sminthopsis; species Sminthopsis crassicaudata. The sequence goes on along the minus strand of NC_133618.1, from coordinate 551,047,451 downwards.
TTGTTCAATTGTTTCAATCATGTATGTCTCTTTATGACCCCATTTGGGTTTTTCTTGGCAAAGACTGTGGAGGGGTTTGCCCATTTCTTCTCCAACTCATTTCACAGATGAGGAAACTGAGGCAAACATTTGCAGTCAGGTCTTCGTGACTCCAGGCCTGGCACCCACTGCACCATCCAGCTGTCTCAAACCTTTCATACTTTATGTCCAGTGAGCTTGATTTTAATTCCTCATAAAACTTTAGAACATGTTACAAAAAGGATGGATTATGAACATCTAGAAATAAAGGCATTAGTCATTTAGAGCCATCATGGTTTTATCACGAACAGGTGATCATACGTACACAAATATTTGTAGCAGTTATTTTTGAGGTGGCTAAGAATCAGAAACTGGTCATCAATTAGAGAATGGCTAAACAAAAGATGTTACATGAATGTGATATAATACAATTGTGCTGCAAGAAGCGGTGAAGGCATTGGTTTCAGAGAAGACTGGGAAGATCTGAAATGATATAAGCAAAGTTAAGTAAACAGATCCAGGAGAACAATTCACACAATAACAACAATATTGTAAAGACAAACAACTTTGATAGACTTGGGAACACTGATAAACACAATGACCACCCGCAATTCTTGAAGACTCGTAATGAAACATGCTACCCACTTTCAGACAGAGAGCAGATGGAGGCACATTTTTTGAGGGGGAGGGAACATGGCTAATGTGAAATTTGGTTTGTTTGGCTATACATGTTTGCAATAGATTTTGTTTTTCTTGTTTTCAACAGAAGGGTGGGTGAAAAGGATAGAATTTGGAGCTAAAAATAAAATAAAACTAAATTTTTAAAAATCATGAACAGATCATGCCATGACTGATTTCATTTTTTTTCCTTTCCTTTCTTTTTCTTTCTTTCTTTCTTTTTTTTCTTTTTTTATTGTTGTAGATTGCTGTTTACTTAGGTTTTAGCAAAACATTTAACAAAGGCATTCATACTATTCTCAGGGAAAAGATGGAAGGGTAGGGGATAAATGATGGTATAATTAGGTAGATTCAAAACTGTTTGACCAAAATGACCAAAATCTGATCATTCATTAATGGCCCAATGTCAGCCTGACAGGAGATCTCTGGTGGAGATCTGCCCCAGGGCTGTCCACAGCCCTGTTCCATTTAACGTTTTTGTCAATAGCTTGGATAAAGCATAGATATCATGCTTACTGGATATTCAGATGATGCAAAGCTGGGAAGAATAGGTAGCATGTAGACGTTAGGATCCAAAAGGAGTTTGATGGGCCAAATCTAACAGATGAAAGAAAATTAACAAAGAAAGAAAATTCTGCCTTTGGACTCAAAAATCCATCTCACAAATAGAAAATGACTATGACCACGTAGCCATTTACCTAAAAGAGATCTGGAATTTGAGGAGAACCACACAAGCTTAATATAGCTCAACAGCATAATACAGGAACCAAAAAAACCTAACGGGATTCTGGGTTGCTAAGTGTTCAGAGTAAAGGAAGTGATAATCCCACTGCACTCTGCTCTGGTCAGACCAAATCTAGGCTACCATGTTTGCCTCTGGTCACTTGTTTTATGAAGGACATGAACAAGATAGAATTATACAGAGCAGAGTGCCTGAGATGGCAAAGAGACTCAAAATCCTGGAAAATGAGAAAAGAAATCATCCCCTTCCAAGTCTGTCACCAGTTTCATTATTTTTTTTCATGTTTTCCTTCCTTTTCCTCTCACCCATCCCCCTTTCCTTTCTTGGAAAAATATAAGTTCGCTGAGGGCAGGGAATGTTTTGTTTCTGTCTTTTTATCTAACTAGTATAATGTACACAGTTATCACTTAATAAATTCTTGTTCAATTGAAGATAATAAGTTTGCTGGCCTTGGGCTGAGAATGGTTATCCTGAATGATAAGACTTAGGCAGATTTGAGAGCTTCTTCCAGTATGTGAAAGGCTCTGGTGTAGAAGAAATTTAGATTTGTTCTTCTTGGCTCCCAAGGGCAAACCAAAGATTAATAGGTAGAAGTAGAAGAGAGACAAGTTAGGGCAATCTGAAAATGAAAATGTTCCCCATAATCAGAGCCATTCAAAAGGAGAATCAGATTCCTTAGGAAGTAGACGATTCTCCCTAACTAAATGTCTTCAAGTAGAAGATGAATGACCATGGGTTGGGATGTGAGCTCCTTGAGGGTATAGTGTTCCATTTTTATCTTCATATTTCTAGTGCTAGACAATTATCTTTTTTTAGACCAGACCAAATGTCCTAGTCTAATGTTATCAGTACAAGGAGCATCCAATGATAGGCTTCCTCTATTGATGCAGATAGGTACCTGGTGCCACTTACAGTTTTAAGACAGTTGCTTGGGGGGCACTATGAAGTTAAGTGACCTGTCAAGAATTGTACAATCAGTTTGAGTCATAAGAAGGACTTGAACCAGGGCTATGTTTGGTAAATGTTTAACAACAGGCTCTCAAAAAAAATTCACACAACAAACTAAAACTTAATCTACCTTGTTAACATTTTCCCCTCACTTTCTTAAGCTTAGAAATCGACAAAATAATAAAAAAACTGGTTTGTAGTGTTTGTCCATTTCTGAAATGTAGACACTTGCAACAAAAATTTAACAATGTGCTCTACTGAGTCATCTGGCCCTAAACACCCCTTAACTTGAACCCAGGTCTTCCTGACTCTACAGATCACAGTGCTTCTGTAGCACACAGTGGGTGTTAAATACTTGCTAATTGATTGATAGATATTGTAGAGAACATTTTTGTTTAGGAATGGGTTGAATTAAATGATCTCTGTGTCTCTTCTAACTCTGAGCTTCCATGATTTACTGTCAAAACCCCATCAAGAAAAACTAATCAGAGTCCAATTTCTCTTATTTGCTGCAAACTCTGGCATTTGCTATCTCTAAAGCATTCATTGTTCTTTGTCATAAAATGTGACTCTTTGAAGTCTTTTATATTAGAATGTGGTATTGGCAGATTCCCAAGAATTAAGAAATTCAAACAAAACATTCCCTATTTAACATTAATAACTGGAATGCTTGATAAAGTAATCAATTTGATGTTGAACAGAAGGTCAAAATTTTGGTTGCATATTTTCAGATTTACTCACACAAATAGATATTTTTGAACAAAGCCATTTTATGCTCAAGCCCTAGCTTGTATTTTAAAGAAAAAGGCAGCACACCATAAATCAAATTACTTTTGACTTGATCAGGAGGTCTGCTTGAAACTTGAACTTTGTTAACGAAGGTTTTTGGTGAGTTTTCATCACAAATGTCAACATGCCTGGGAACCAGGAGGTCTGAAGCTCAGGAGGCAAACCTTTTACAAGCATGTTAATTGCAATATAGCATCAATTCATTTGGGTAGGTGAACAGAATTTACGCACACCTGGAAACTACACCATTTGCTATGTTCAACAGCTGGTTATTTGAGAGTCTTAAGTAAGAGCAATTAGCAGTTATAAGTTCAGTCTGAGAGCTGAGTGGGCCACTGAGAGTTAGCAAAATAATTTCTCCTGCCAAAAATGTTGGGCCTTCTTCTCGCCCCCCACATCCAAAGAATTCTACAGGAATGTCCCTCAAGTGGTAAGGCTAAGCCTCAAGAGAATAAAATCATAGATTTAGAACCGGGAAAGGACCATGTAGGAAAGGCCAGAAGTCTTTAAATCTGGAATCCATGAACTTAGAAACTTTAGTATTTTGAAAACTGTATTTAAATATAGTGTTTAAATGTTCAAAAATAAAATATTTAAGTATATTTTAAAATAATTATTTAAACATACAAATTACTATCCTTTGTAATCCAAAATATTGAAGAAGTAGGTGACATAGTGTACAATGTGTCGGATCTGAATTATCTGGTTAAATCCGATTTCAGAAATTTACAAGGTTGTAACTTTGAGCAAGTCACTCTGTTTCCCTCATTTTACTCATCTGTAAAATGGGGATAATAATGGTCCTTACCTCCCAGCGATGTGAGAATCGAATGGATAATGATTGTAAAGGACTTAGCCCAACATCTGACACAATGGTAACTATTATTATTTTTTTCATTGAAAAACATTATTCTGAGAAAGGGTCCAGTGCCTTTAACAGACTGCCAAAATGATCTGGGATATAAAAAAGAATTATGAATTTCAAACCAAGGCCAATTCTTCACTTCTCAGGGCCCTGCCTGAAGAGATCTTTGGCTTTCCACAGATAACATATTTATAAGGAAATTAGCTAGGATTTGAATCCAGAATGCCTGGCATCTCTTATTAGTTTGTCTCCGAATGCTTTTACTTGTGGATGTCTTAACTGTGGATGGGTGGGGGACACAAAAGTCTTTGAAAATCAATCAGATTTTTCTTGTGAGGCAAGAAAACCATTTAAGCAGAAATGTTCAATGTCCCTGAGCATTTTTCTTTACTTAGCTCATATATTTGAAACAGGAAAAATAAATACAAATAATAAAACCCACACATAGTTTTCCCACTCCATTTAAATGGAGTCAAGAAATGAAACTGAAATCTAAATCAGCATTACATTTTTATTACAATAATAAATATTTCATTATTACTTTGCTCAGATGGCCCAGTTCCTCAGACAGGAAAAGAAAGTTATGAATACCAGCAACCTACCAGCAGAATAGGGGCCCTTTTCAGAGGTCAGGGGTTGTCTCTGACATTATTACATGTCAGAGATCTAATTGCAGAATCCAGAGCGTGAGTGTATGCATTGTGCATGTTGACCAACTCTATTCAGTCATCAGGGACATTTAGTGAAACGATATAGCCATGTAACAGGATATTAAAGAGATAAATCAAACAACTTTGTGGCAGGCAGTAGAGTTCTTTCTTTCTGAATGTTGAATAGCATTGTTTTTACCCATTTCGGCAGGTCCATAAAAGAAAGAACTACCATTATCCTTACATTTCATTTGTTAGTTTCTTTCCAAAGGGCATTTATTCACATCGTTTAATATATACTCATTGCATCTGGAAGGAAGGTAGGCCAGTAATAGAGTACCATTTTACATGGAGTTGAGTCCTAAAGTTAGTGTTGAGACAAAACCAGAATAGAGAAAAAATTACCCTTGAAAATTCACTTCATAAGAAATTAAATTTATAGTACTATATTATTTAAGCAGTCGTAGCTGAAAAGGGATTCTATCTCTTTAAGACAGTAATCTATATTAGGGAGCAGATGGATTTGAGAGGGTTGCCAAGGAAATAATTGAGTATTAGTCTTGTTTTTTATTCGACTTGATCTGAGGAGAGGTAGAAACCAAGATTTCAAACCAGACAGTAGAAAACGAAACCACATGAAGACTTAGCTAACAGGAAAATGATGACGAGGAGATAAAAATATTATCTAAATGGGCTTGACACACGATTATGATTTTATTAGGGGTTCATCATATGAGTACATAACTCTTCTGGTTTCTTGTTTCATGGGAGTCAAGAGAGACATAAGGAAGTCAAAGGGAACGCGTCAGGGGACTTGGAGCTTCCTGGGAATGCTAGCAAAGCTCACAAAGCCCTTCCCTCTCTTGACCTCGAGCTTGGCCAGAATGAATAGACTGTCTATGGGTATGGGGAAAGATTTCAGAATCACTCTGTGCAAGGAGATGTTCAACCAGAGGAGGCTTTTCAGGAACGGAGACAAGGGCAGAATCCCGTCTCCCATTCCTCACTTACTCCAATGGAAACGCTGGCTCCTCCAGGGGGATAGTGGCTGTGATTGCCTGTAGTAATTTATATGACACTTTTCTCTCTCTCTCTTCTGCCCAAGGGGTAGCTAGGTGGCACAATGGATGGGGCCCCGGGCCTGGAATCAGGAAGACCTGAATTCAAATCATGCTTCAGTCACTAGTTTGCAGGTCACTTAATCCCTTTTTGCCTCAGTTTCCACATCTGTAAAATGGGGATAAAAAAATGTACACACCATATATACAGATACACATAAAATGTGTGTGTGTGTGTGTGTGTGTATAAGAAATCAGGCTTACATGCCTTGCCCAGGGTCACACAGCTACTGAGTGTTTGAGATCCCATTTGAATTCAGGTCTTCCTAATTCCAGGACTGGTACTCTATCCACTGTGCTACCCAGCAGCCCCTAAAATGGGGATTATACTAGCACTTCTCCCCAAGGTTGCTGTAATAATTGCAAAATATTTAGCACAACACCTGGGACATAGTGAATGCTATATATAGATAGTTGTTTTTTTGTCTGAAAGACCCCATTTGGGATTTTCTTGGCAAAGATCCTGGAGTAGTTTGCCATTTCCTTCTCTAGTTCATTTTACTGATGGGGAAACTGAGGCAAACAGAGATTAAGTGATTTGCAAACTGTCTGAAGCATGATTTGAACAGTTTCCAGGCCCAGCACTCTATTCTCTGTACCACCTACTTGCCCAAGTGTTATATATTGTTAGCTATTGTTATTATTATTAAGTAATTAGAGTCGAATTTGGGTAAATTCAATACACATAATATACAGTTATTCTTCTGTGTTCTTGTTTTAGAAAAGACAAAACAAAGGTACAGATGATTAAGTGGTTTATGTTAAAAAACCACACAAACAAACTTCATAGAAACTTCTGATAGAAGAACTCAATCATGTCTCTTCCTCCCGCACTGGTATCAGCAAATCCCTAACACTGGCTATCCATGGAGTTCACAGAGCAGAATCAAAGGTGGAATTGTCAGTAAGGAATTAGGAGTTAAAAAAAGTAGATAGATAGTATAATGGAAACTCTAGTGGTCAAAAGATTCTGGTACCATGAATTAAAAGTTCAACCAAAACATTTATTAACCCAATCCTAAACATATTTAAAAGCTACTAAATAATTTTAAAAAATCAAATTTCAAAAATAATAATCAATAAATATAAAGATATTTTATATATTTTTTAAAAATAATCAAAATGTTACCTTTTTTTTAAAGGAGAGGCTGTAGGTCTCTGGAACTTTCTACCAGCATAGCCCCTATTTTAGACTTTTGGGACATATTGTATTTATATTCTTCCCCATGTAAGGCATTGTTTTCAGCAATAGGATAAAAAGCCAAAAATGAAATTCTGCAAGGAGCCACTGAAGATTCTTGAGTGAGGGAACTGCACAGGTATTTAAACCTGATTAAGAAGTTTTAAGGAATAGTGGAGGAGAATTGAGGGTATGTCTTTCTAATGGCCTCAATGTTCTCATTAAAGTCACAAGCAAAGTAGCCTACTATGAATGTGCAATTGGCGGTTCTGCTGGGAATTTAAAGAGATGAAAAGATGTGTAGAATTTTCTGAGATAGGAATCAGTAAAAGCAAATAGAAGAAAGAGAACTGCTGGGGGAGGTGTCAGTCTGAGACTATATTTTCCAAGGGTAAGCAGTGTCTGGGGTTAGGGAATAGGGAATAAAGCTGTGACACAGATTTGAGATTACCGAGGCCCAGCTCCATTAGGAAGTGGTTTTGTCTGAGTAGACATTTACTCAGAGCAATCAAAATATTAGCTTTTTAATGAGGGGCTGTATGTAGCTCTCTGGCACTTTCTATGGCATGGGCCTTTTCCCCAAAAGGGGAAGAGAACGAAGGTCACTATAAGGGCATCGCTCAGGCCTGAGTCGGACTCAGTGACCTTTGCCGGCTCCAGCTGATCCAAGATCAGGTTGTTAGGGAACGGTCCTCACCAAAAGTCAAGATTACCCTAAGTTCTGCCCAAGTGACAAGTGAATAGAGTTAATAGCAAACCTGCATGAACAGGGCTCAAAGCTGGGCAGCAGGCTGAGACATGGTCTTTGGGGAAGAGCCCAGCTCCACCCTTCCGAGGGCCTGGTGGAAAGGGAAGGGAGGAAAGCCAATTGCTGGAATTGCTTTAAGCAATTTTTTTCCCCTTTTCAGACTGAGCTCTGGAGGTCGCAGTACCTTTCTTCCTGCCATCTTTCCTGATTATGGATGCTGTAAAAACGTGCAGAGCTTAGGCAATTCTTTCCCTGGTGTGCATGCTGCTCAGTTATGCTTGATGCATCTGTTTAATATGCTCCTGCCTGGTTTTTTCCTATTATTTTTGCTGAATAGCCTACATTTGGTTGGTCAGAGTATGCAACGTGGACACTAAATATCTAAGTTCTAAAAGCAATCTGCCTGCCAGGCCAGGAATGTCTGACCCACCCTGGTTAGGCATATCCTGCTGTCCATTCCTGACTGGCTCAGTCTTCCTGATGCCTCTCTCTAGGCAAGCTCTTTTCGCTTTTTCTTCCAGAATTTTTGGTTTAGACTTCAGGAGGGGCCTAGAAAGGGCGGGGGGTGAGGCAGGAAAGCAAAGGCTCATATTATTTAATAGTAGCAATTATATTTATAATACTGCTTTTAGCTTCTCAAAGTGTTTTTACTTCTCATTTTGCCTGGACAATTCAGAAGGATCAGGAGGGTAAATTATTGCTGCTCCCATTTGAGGAATGGTGATTTTTAGAAGGTCCCTTAGCAAGTGATTAGCTAGGTCTTTTGCTCTGTAGCACTGTGCTATAGAACATTATGAAATGTTTTTAATGCTAATAATAACACTACCATGTATTTTGATAAATTGATCCACATACATTTATGAAGCCCCGACCAGGTGCTGGGCACTGTGCTGGAACTAGGAGACAAACTTTTAACAAGGGTGAAGTGGACAGAGCACTGGACCCAGCGGCAGGAAGAACCGAGTACAAATTTGGCCTCTGCGTGACTCTGGGCAAGCCCTGTTTGCCTCAGTTTCCTCATCTGTAAATGAGCTGGAAAAGAAATGGCAAACCACTATCTTTGCCAAGAAATCCACATGACTAAATAATAGCAGACACCAAGCATACATACGCTAAGTACGTATGAAATACCCTGAAAATAAATACAAGGTGATTTGGTGGGAGCAGGCAGGTACAAGCAGCTGGGAGGATCAAGAAGTACGTCACGTAGAAGGTGGCACGGAGCTCAGCTTTGAAGGAAATGAAAGTCTCAGAAGAGAGAGGAAGGAATACATTCCAGGCAAAGAAAGACGGACTGCTTCAGGGCATGGAGAGGGGAGATGGCATATTGCCTGTGAAGAGCAGCCATGGCTGCATTGTAGAGCACATCAAGAGAAATCCTAACCCAGGGCCTGACATAGAGTCAGTGCTTAATAATGCTGATCAACTGGCTGATAGTCTAACGTATAATAAATAATGAGGTTGGTTGGAGCCAGTTTGTGAAACACTTGCATTTCCTTTCCTTCTCCTTAAAAATCTTCAGGTACATTTTGCCTTCTTATTGAAATCTGAGCTCTTGAGGCTTGTGCCTAATATTTTCTCTATTCACTACTCTCATCACCAAAATACTCTTCTACAAAAAAGCCACGCACACACACACATATACACACGCACACATACACATACACACACACACACATACACACACGCGCACACACACACATACACACACACGCACACACACACACATATACACACGCACACATACACATACACACACACACACACACACACACACAAACTCTGAATAAATCCTGTCATCACATCATAAATCCTTTTCTCTCTTTTCTACAACTACTGAAAGAGCTATAAAAAAAGTCTTCTTGAACCTCAGAAGTTTAGATGCCTTGCTAATGCACTGATAAAAATTCTGAATTATGTCAAACCCAAATCCTTGAGTTGCTCTTTTGTGAGTTTGTTATATCGTTAAAAAGCTAATGATTTACTTATTTAACTTAAAAAATAGATTTCTTTATTCTTCTGAAGCACAAGAGGAAAGATTCTCCACCAGAAGTAAATCCCCAGTCTTTGGGCATGTTGTTCTGCTTAACCTCACTTGAGGTTTTCTTGCCAAAAATATGTGATTTGCCCTTTCGTTCTCCAGCTCGTTTTGTAAATTAGGAAACTGAGGCACGAGGTTAAGTGACTTGTCCAGGCTCACATAGCTAGCAAGTGACTAGGGATAGTTTTGAATTCAGATCTTTATGACTCCAGGCTTGGTGCTGTATCCACTGGACCATCTTGCTGCCTGGAAGCATCCCTTTGGGGCATAAGAAAAAGAAGAAGAAGGCTTAAGTTTATAATAATGGAACAAAAGATTTAGGGCTGAAATGGACTTCAGAAGTCTCCTACTCCAACCCCTTCATTTTATTAATGACGACACTATAGCCTCATACAGGTTAAGTCATTTGTTCAAGAAATGAATGAAAGGTCTGGAATTAGCACCCAGGCTCTCTCATTCCAAAATCCGGCATTCTTTCCCTTATATCTTGTAATTGTTTTCTTCCTAAGTAACCTATCTTCCCAACTGATGCTTTCTAGCCTTATTTTATATCGCACTACCTTCCACATTCACTGAACTTCTCTTAAGCTCAGTTTTCTGTATAATGGGAATAATAATAGCACTTACCTCACAGGGCCATTATGAGGATCAAATGAGGTTACACATTAAGCATTTTGCAAAACTATTAGTTTTGTTGTAGTTGTCATTGTTGTTGTAAGCACTTAAAATATATTTTAAATATTTTAAATAAAAAACTGATCATTTCTTACAAGGGTTTTCTACTATTCACCTCTATAATTGCAGAAACTTGAAAATCTCTCTTCTGTTTGGCAATCACTTGATGAACAAACCTTTACAACCTCTCCCAGATACTCCCTGGGAACCAACTGATTCTTCGCCATTAGAAAATTACAAATAAATTATTAGAGTTTAAATATCTTTTGACATTTCCATGGAAGAGATTTACAAATCATGATCCAGTCCCTCAAAGGCCACCACTTAGTCACCATTGTTTCCATTCCAGAAGGACAAATGAACTGATATAACAAAGAACAAGCCATTTACTCAATTGCTCAAGGATTTCAGACTTGGACTCGAGGGAAGCCCTTAGCTCAGCAATAATCATTCCAGGAAAGAATGAAGTGACTGACAAACTCATGCAGAGCAGGGAAAAGGAAACCATTGCTGGATGGATACTTAAGATCCGGATGGGAATTTTGCCAAGGTATTTTGCTAAGGTTCTTCCAGAAAATAATGGTTTCTAGGAGGAAATAAAAACAAGCTGTTCTTTGCAATGTTATTTGTTCCCTACCTTTTAAGGTTTAAGGTCAAAGGCCATAATCATATTCATTTGGAGACGGGCACTATGAGAGTCTCCATGGTTATTGGACTCCTTGCCTTAAATCCCTCCCAATTCCAGTCTATCTTTCATCCAGTGGATAAACTGGTCTTCCTAAAGTGCAGATCTGGCCATGTTACTTCTCTATTCAATAAACTCTAATATTTTTCTATTCCCTGTAGGTTCTAAAACCAAATCTTTTCTTTGGCATCTAAATCCTTCATAATCTGGTTTCTTCCTTCCTTTCCAGTCCTCTATCTCACTTCCCTCTCTGCACCACACCTCTCTACTTCCCACTCCTCCCACCAGGATTCAGCGACACTGGCCTCCTGGTTATTCACCACACAAGAAACTTCATTTCCAAATTCTTTGCATTTTTACTGGCTGTCCCTCAAGAGACAAGAGCATTCTCTCTCTTCTCCTCTTCTCATTTTCCTGACTTCCTTGGTTTTCTTTGAGATTCAACTAAAATCTCATGTTCAACTAGAAGTTTATTTTGATCCCTCTCAGTGCCAGTGCCTTTCCTACGAAATTATCTTCAATTTATCCTGCACATATTTTGTTTGCACATCATTGTTTGCTTGTTGTCTCTCCCATTATTTCTTTCTTTGTATCCCCCAATGCTCAGTACAGTACTTGGAAGTTTGGTGAAAGAAAGTGAAGTGTCAAGAGGTAACTAACTGTTGTGGTAGACAGAACCCTGGACTTGTGGTTTAAAAGACCTCAATTCAAATTTAATCTCAGACACTTACTAGCTATGTGACCCTCGGCAATTCACTTACTCTCTATCTGCCTTGTTTTGCCCATCTGTAAACTGAGGATGATAATAGTATTTCCTACCTTCCAGGACTGCTGTGCTCAAATGAGATCATATCTGTAATATGCTTATCACCATGGCTGATACATAGTAGGTGCTTAATAATGGCTTGTTAAAAAATAGTACGCATACTTGATTTGGACAGACAAATATGAGTCTATGCCAGTGACGTGTTTCATGTTTCTAAGTTTAATGTACCTGCTGGGGTTCTTCATAAAATCATAGAATCTCATAGCAAGAAGTGGTTCCAAAAGACATCCAGTTCAATCGATAAGCTGAACAAAATTCAACACAATTCAGTTTAAAGAGTATTTACTAAATACCTACTTGTGAAAAGTACAGTGTTAGGTACTAGAAATTCAAAGCCCAAAATGAAAGATTCTGCCCTCAATGAGAATCTTTTCTACCGAGGAGATAAACAGATTTTAAAAATACAAAGTGCATACAAAGCAAATACACGATCATTTCAAACGGAGAACAATAACGAGATAGGGGAAATCAGGAGGGGTGTCAAAAAGACTTCAACCTTTTACTTGATGGAATCTAGGAATTCTAAGGGGGGGAATAGAAAGAAGGGCATTCTAGAAATGTGTCTATGCAAAGAAAGGGAGGTGGGAGATAGATTGTTACTGAACATAGGGAAGAAAAGCAATTGGCAGGAACATAGTATAAGAAGGAAGAGAAATAAGTACAGAAAGATAGACTAGAGCCAGATTGTATAGATCACAGACTAAAGAAAGAAGTTTGTGTTTTATAGTAAGGCGATATAAAGGCACTGAAGATTCTTGAGTAGTGGTGGTCAGACCTTAAGAAAATGATTTTTATAGCTGTGCTGAGGGTGGGTTGAGATGAGAGAGACTGGGAATAGGGAGACTAGATTGTTATCATGGACACCCAATCAAGGGTGATAAGGGCTGGATGATGGCTACTGAATGGAGTACGATGGGGACAGAAACTGTGAATATATATAAATATTTGTAGAAATATTCATGTATAAATGATATCTGTAGTAAGATAAAATTTGTATAAATTTTATTATTTTATTTAATAAGGGACCATAAAAAGATATATAGATTAAAAATGAATTGGAGATTAAAACAGTCTAATCTTTTTTTTTTCTTTTTTTTTCCCTGAGGCTGGGTTAAGGGACTTGCCCAGGGTCACACAGCTAGGAAGTGTTAAGTGTCTGAGGTCACATTTGAACTCGGGTCCTCCTGAATTCAGGACTGGTGCTCTATCCACTGCGCCACCTAGCTGCCCCTAAAAAAAAACAATAAACCAAACTGTTGGTTAATTGGATAAAAAAGAGAGAGGAAAACTGAATCACTAATATTAAAAATGAAAAGGATTAAATGAAAATGAAGATAAATTAAAGCAACTCTTTAGGAGTTATTGTGCCCAATTAAATGTCAATATATTTAACAATTTAAACAAAATGGAAGAATATTTACAAAAATACAAATTGCCTAGATTAGCAGAAGAGGGATTAGAATATCTAAATAGACCTGTTTTAGAAAAAAGAAATAGAACAGGCCATAAATGAATTTGCTTTGAAGAAATCGTCAGCATCATTTATATATGTAGCCACTCCCTCTGTTAGTACATGTCACCAACCTTTCTGAGACGAATAGCCTTAGAGTTGCCTGAACCAAAACTTCTTAACCTGTGACCCATGAGGTGATATAACTGAATGTGAGGGCCTGAAAGTTATGGTGTATTATTAGTAAATGTTTGATTTGTGTACCTATTTTAAATACCCTTATAACTAGGATTGTGTAAAAATTTCTTGGGCAAATAGGGATAGAGAATGGAAAAAGTCTAAGAAGCCCTAGGCTAGACAACAGAGAGGTTGAATTTCTTGTCCAGGATCACAGGGTCATTATGGATGAGGGGCAGGACAGGAACTCAGGTTTTTCTGGGTCCAGGACCACCTCTTTATCCACTAAAATATGCTACCTCATAGATGAATTAGGCAATATATAACTGGGAAATGCATTCCGAATATCAAACAAACCAGTTACTGGATAACTTATGTAACACAATTTGTGTATAATTTGGTGGCTATGTATACTTTAAAATTCCTTCCCTGTATGATTTTACTCCTAAATGGGCAGGTATTTAAATTTCTATCCCGAGCACACACAGCAAGCAGATAGTGCATTGTTCTTTTCCCAGGGACGCTGACTGAAGGCTCTGACTGCTTCCATGGCATCAGCCATTCATCAGGTTCTTTCTCCAGCACACTAACTTATTCTAAGGTTACAGGCAAAGCTTCTGCTTTCTTTCAGCAGGAAAGGAAGAAACTATGAGCTTGGACATTATTACTCATTTTGGCGGTTTCTTTTTAAATGCATATGCATACACACACCCCTGATTTATTGCTGTAAAGGTTATTTGGGCTTTCTCCAAGGGAAGGAGTCTACTGATTCCACTCAATTCTTTACACAGAAGTTGGAGGGGCTAATTAGATCAGCTCCAACATGTCCAGAATTACGGATTGCTCCCACTACATTTCACAATTACTTAGAAGAGAGGAACTAATTAGTTCTTTTAGATGCCAGACATGGAGTGGAATAAAAGATGTGTGTTTTCAGAAATGAAGGAGAACACTGTCAACAATGGATGGGGAAAGGAGGAAGATGCAAATATCTTTCTTTTCTCATATAACCCTTTCAAGTGAAAAGACTCACTCAAGTCAGGCAAAGGTGAAATCTGACAGCATCAGCAAGACTTGCCCGACCCCTCTCTTCCCCCTCTCCCCCTTTGCTGCCAGGCACCTGTCACTCAAGACCCCCTTCCTACCTTTTATTCAAATGCAAAAGCAGCATAGCCCCAGATATCCAAGCAGATCAAGACCAGGCATGATATACATGTACAAAAATCTAGACACTCTAGGCACTGGTCTCAGAATTCTTCCTGTGAAGCAGGACAGTGGGGAGACATGCCCCCGGACGTGCTCTTCAGCAAAGAGAGAGCACAAGCACACAGAGGAGTGGGAAGATGAGAAGCCACGAGATTGTACCTTCAGGCAGGTTGCTTTGTAATAGATTAAAATGACAAATTGAAATTTGAACAAGTAAGTGCTAGATACACTGGGCTATGCCTAACATTCCATGGTAAATCATTATAATAATTCACATAAATATGTAGTATTTTAGGAAAAAACAGAGCCAGCTAGGGGGCTTGATGAATAGACTATTGGTCTATCTATTAAGTCAATTCAATTCAATTCAATAAACATGTTTTCAATGTTTACTATATGCCAGTCATAGTGATAAGCACTAGGGATTCAAAAAAAAAGTTAAAAAAATCAAACCACAAAACTCTTTCTCAAGGAGCTTACAATCTAATGGAGGAAAACAATATGAAAAAGAAAACTATAAAAGGGAGCACCAATAGTACCTAGAACGGGAAGCGGGACATTCTGTGAAATCAAAGCCAAGGAAGTGGCTCGTGGAAAATGGAGAGTCTGACCTCTCTCTTAAGGAAGGCTTTAGGAAGAAAGACCTGAATTCAAATCTCGATTCAGTCACTTGGTGAATCATTTAAAATTGTCAGCCTCAATTTCCTCATCTCAAAAAAAGGGGGGGGGGTAAAATAGCACTCATTTCACCTTTTCATTAGCTACCTTCTGTGTTTGTAATGCTTTTCCTCTTCACTTCTGTTTGCTTCCTTGATCTTCAAGACTCCACTCAACTTCTGCCTTCTCTAGTGCCTCATCCCTCCACTGCTAGTGTCTTCCCTCTGAGAATACCTTCCTCCTGGCCTCAGTCAAACTGAGACCTGTTGAAGACCCTAACTTAAAAAGGCCAAGGTCCCCTTTCATCCAGAGCCATCTCCAGTCGTCCTGATCTGTATTTGGACCCAGATGGCTCTGGAAGGGAAAGCGAGGCAGGCAACCTCCCTCAGCCCTCCCTCACTTGCCTGTACCACCTCCCTGATGTCATGGTTCTCTTCGAGAATGAAGGACAAACCACCACAAAAACTTTCCTTGCACACAGTTTATATCTTGTATATACTTAGTTATTTTCACACAGTCTCCCCTATGATCCCTCCTGGAGGGAAGGCACTATTTGGGGATTTCTTTAAATTTTCTTTGTATCTCACTTCTCAGCCCAGTGTCTGGCATGTAGCAGACTGATGGGTTGAAAGCCTGAAGGATAGTGATGATTTTAAAGAGAACAAGGAAGTAAGGAAGGATTGGGGGAGAAAATAACGAGTCTAGTTTTGAGCAGTTTTGAGTTTCTATGTCTACAGGACATCTAGTTTGAGGTGCTGAAATGGCAGGTGGAGGTTGATGGTCAGGAGAGCGGTTAGGGCTGATTAAATATCTGAGAGTTATCAGGGCAGAAATAATCATTGAATCCATGGGAAATAATGAGATTACCCAGCAAAACAGCATAGAGGGAGAAGAGAAGGAATTACAAATTCCAAGAAGGGAGTTAGGGTCTTAAGGTCTCAACATCTTTCGTTGGTTACTTGGCTATGCTGTCTCCTATTAGCTAATATTATTTCCTGTTCTCAAATAAAGCATGTTATCATTCAGAGTGCTCAGCTACGAGCCCCCTCAGGAATCGCATGACTTGCACCGATTGCCACGGACTGAATGTGGTAGCTGTTTTCTGAATTACAGGAACTGGAGAATGTTAGAAGGAGTAGGGCCCTCACAGCCAGCTCTTTAATTACATAGATTGGGCCCAGAGAGGTTAAATCGCCCCACACTGTCACAAGGTCATTAGTCATCTGCTAAGAACATCACTAGCAATGAAAGAGAAGTCAGTCCACAAGCATTTGTTAAACTTACTGTGTGTTAGATACCATGTTAAGCCCCGGGGATGCAAAGAAAGGGATCTCAATAAACACATCCTAATGGGAGGAAAACAAGCATATGAATACAAGATGGATACAATATGAATAAGAGGTCATCTCAGAGGAAAGCTCTAGCAAGGGAGGGTGGGCAGAGAGGCTGAGAATAGAAAAGACATCTTGCAGATGTTGGGATTCAAGAAGTGAAGTTGAGGGCAGAGAACATTCCAGGTATGGAGATAAATAAATAGCATTCTGGCATCAAAAGCACTATTTCCAATAGAAATGTTGAGGTATGGCCTCTAAATCTTCCTCCCTCTTATCCCTAGCCTCTACTTTTACTTTCCTTAATTCAATTAAATGAATGTGTATTAAGTATCTACTATATCTACAAGGTACTGTGCTAAGTAAAGAATTCAATCATTCATTCAACAATCATTTATTAAGCACCTATTGAGCACCAGGATTGCGCATACACGTGTATATCTTGAATATACAAAGAAAAAACAAAAGGTCTCACCTTCCAGTGAGTCATTTCCCCAGTACAGGTCAGCACAGAGAGACGAGTCTCTGGACACTGGGGAAGGAATCTACAAGGCTATGTACTAGGTCAAGAAGAGGTCCCAGATTCATAACAGAATCTAGCACTCACTACTCATTGCTGGTATACAGATGCAATGTGAATTAACAAGAAGAGTGTACCGAGGAGTCCCGGTCAAGGATGCTCTTGTGCTCTAGGATATATACTGAGTCAGGAGCAAGGAAAGAAGCCATCAAAACACTGTGCATCTCTGACCCTGGGAGCAGTAAGGTCTCTCAGAGCCTGCTCCGAGCCCAATCTAATGCCTGCAGTAGAATGAACAGGGCAGAGAGTAGAGACCAAAGGAGAGCCTGCAGTTCTGTAACTTTGCACCTGAAAGTTGGCTGACAATGACTGAATCCAGCAGCAAGCAATTTGCCGGAGTTCCAAGCACGGACAAATTCACAGTTATGTTGCTCAGATCCAAGCCCAGGTCAGAAACTTGCAGAGCTTACACCAAATAGGTTAAGCAATCAATCAATAAATATTTATGAAGAGCCTACTATGTGCTGCCTGGGGGGAGGGGAGAAGGAAGGGAAAATTTTGAAACACAAGATTTTGCAAGGATGGATGTTGAAAAACTATCTTTGCATATATTTTGAAAATAAAAAGCTATTTTTGAAAAAGAGCCTACTGTGGGCTAGGCAGCATGCTAAATACGGGAGACACACACACACAAAAAGGCAAAAGACAGCTTCTACACTCAAAGAGCTTACAATTTAATGGAGGAGGACACAACATGCAAATAAATATATACAAAGCAAGAAATATACAGGAAAAATAGCTGAAAACTTAAAATTCAATAGTATTTTATTTTCCCAAATACATATAAAGATAGTTTTTAACATTTATTTTTGTAAGATTTTGTGTTCCAGATTTTTCTCTCTCCCTCCCTTACCTCTCTTCTTCCCAAGGCAGCAAACAACCTGATACAGGTTTATTTATGTAAAAATAACTAATAATGAGAAGAGAGAAGGCACTAGAATTAGGAAGGATTAGGGAAGGCTTTTGTATAGAAGGTGGGACTTTAAGTAGAATTTAAAGGAAGCCAGGAAAGTCAGTAGGCAGAGTTGGGAAGGGAGAGCATTCTAAGCATGGGGGATAGTCAGAGACAGGGCCTGCAGCTGAGATGAGGGAAATATTTTGTTTGTGGAACAGCCAAGAATCTGGTGTCACTGGATCAAAGAGAATGTGCAAGAGGAGTAAGGTGTAAGAAAATTGTAAAAGTAGGAGGGGGCTAGATTATGAAAGGTTTTGTCTGCCAAAGCATTCATTTTGTATTTGTTCCTCCAGGCAATAGGAAGCCACTGGAGTTTACTGAAGAGGGGACAGACATGATCAGACCTGCATTTTAGGAAAATCACCTTAGTGGCTGAATAAAAGAATGGGATTCAAATGGGGAAGAGATTTAAGGCAGACTCAGCAGCAGGCTGTTGCAGAAATGGAGTAGAAGGTGACAAAGACCCGCACTAAAGTAGTGACAGTGTCAGAGGAGAGAGGGGGACATATCTGAGAGGTGATGCAAAGGTGAAGTTGGAGGCCTTGGATTGGAGGGTGTAGGGAATATGGGTGTGGGAGAGTGAGGAATCCAGAATCATTTCTAGATTGTGAGCCTGAGGGTCGGAAAGGATGGTTGCATTCTATTTTTAGTAAAAAGGAAGGTAGGAAGTGAAGCGTTTAAGAGAAAAGATAATGAGTTTTATTTTGGACATGTTGGGTTTAAAATATCCAGTCGGAGATGTCTAAAAAAAAAGTTGGTAATGCCAAACTGGGATCAGCAAAGAGACCAGAGCAGGACAGGTGGCTCTGAGTCATTAGCATAGAGATTCATCAGTTTAATTAAATCCATGGGAGCTGATGTGTTCGCCAAATGAAGTAGGATAGAGGGAAAAGAGAAGAGGCTTCAGGACAGATCCCGAGGTGCATTTATGATTAGAGAGCATGACTTGGAGAAGGAGCCAAGACAGTGGAAAGAACAGGGGGCTGGAAGCCCTAAACCATGCTTCTGCCACTTCCTTGCTGTGTGACTGAGTTAATAGCCCCTACCTCCTAGGGTTGTTGTGAGCATTAACTAAGATAATGTGCAGAAGGTTTTGCAAACCTCGAAGTACTTTGTAAATGCTAGCTATAAGTATTATTGGGGGAGTTAGGAGATCAGTTTGGGTAGAGGGAGAGGTCATGCAGAGGAGGAATGGAAACTAAAGTTGGAAAGGTAGATTATGCTCAGTTTATGGAAGGCCTTGAATAATTAATAGGACTTGGCACTGTGGGCAATGGGGAAACTGAACATTTTGGAACTGGTGGACGGCATTATCAATCAATCAAAAAGCATTTATTAAATTGGGCCTGTGATGTGCCAGGCAGCAGACTAAGTGTTGTCAATACAAAAACAAAAGCAAAAGTAGTCCCTGTTCTCAAGGAACTTAATTCTAACTGAAAGATGACATGCACATGTATAATAAGTTCACATCAAGCACATGCTAACCAGATCCAAGAAAACCGATGCAAAGAGAAGGCCCTGCCAGGGTGAAGAGAATATTTTATGAAGCTTCACCACAATGGGGTGGAAGGTAGATTTCGAACTTTGGGGATTCAAGTGGAACAAAGGTTTTTGGATGTGATGGGGAGGTTGGCAGAGGGAGGAACAAAAAGGACCTCAAGGCCATTCCTGTCCCACACAGTCAAGTACGTCGAAGAAAGAACTTTCAACTTCTTCATCAGGGAAGTGGTGCTTCCTCTCCAGTTTGCTCACGGCGTGCCATTTATTTCTTCTTTGATCAACTGGTTTAGGTGTTTTGTGTGACATGTGTAAACATAAAAGCAACTTCTTTCTTCCACTAGAGGAAGCGAATGACTAGTCTCTGGCCTCTGGCCAGGTTTTAATCCAAGCTTTAGAACCGACTGGCTTTCAAGTTTGAATGGCAGCCTACTCAACTGGGGACAGAGCAGAAGGGAAGAGGGGTCGACTCTGGGGACAAAGCCATTTACATAGTGACCTAAGCCTGCAGCCAAACAATGCCTGAGAGGGAAACGTGAAACTCCCCTTGGGAAGCCACTGGGCACAAACCCCCTGACCTTTCCTGCCTGCCAAAGTCTCCCAGAGAGCAGACGATCACTTATCATCCTGGAAGAACAAACCCTGTAGTGAGCAGGGAGCCCTGACCTCCAGAAAGTTCTCTGCATCCTCAGAAGCCGTTTCCTGTGCCATAGGGAGTGGGAGCTCCTTTTTCTTATCCAAAAGCACTGCAGCATCTATGGGAGAAAGAGAGACATATGTTTGGCCTCCGAGGCAAACCAGGCGAGATAAAGCGATGCATTTCTCAAGGCAGTCTCTTTTCCTTCTCTGAACACATTCCAGCATCAAAAAACAAGGTCTCTACAGAATAATAAATAGGTGTTGGAACAATCACGACCTAAGGGCCAGCTCCCTCCTGCCTTTAAGCCTGGCAGGGCTGGGAACTGAACTGTTTTATTTAACTATGAAACAGGCAGACACAGAAAGGAAGAGGGAAAGTGTCCCTGAGAGCTCCCCATGAGCTTGTGTTTGATGTGAAAAAAAAAGAGCCTCTGCCCATATGAGGAACAGTTGTGTTTTTATTGGTTAGTCCTTGGGCCTTGCTGCCAACAGAACTAGCACTGGTAGTAATAATTTTAAAATGTTTATATCTGAGCACCAAGCACTGAACTATGACCTCATGTTTACTCCCTAAGGGCCACCCCAAACTCTAATGCCTCCTTATGTTCCATCCCCTCTCAGTTATTCATTTGGAAGGTTGTCTACGGGGTAACTGGATGCCTGTAGTCCCCTTAGTGGATATAGCCATACCTGAGTCAGAAAGGCTCATATTCATGAATTCAAGTCTACTTTCAGCCACTTCCTAGCTGTGTGATGCTGGGCAATTCACTTAACCCTGATTGCCTCAGTTTCCTTATCTGTAAAATGAACTGGAGAAGAAAATGGCAAACCACTCCTGTAGCTTTGTCAAGAAAACCCCCAAAGGGCTCATGAAGGGTCAAAGCTTGTTTATAGTGAACCTTTAATCTCAATTCTCTTTTCTTACTGCCACATGTTCCCCAGTCATGCTTGTTTAGCTAATTTGTGCTCTGGAAAAATAAAACTAAGATTTAAGCATCTCGTCATGCAAAACATAATTAGGTCATATATTGGATTACTTGCTGTCTAGGGGAAAAGAGTAGTGGGGAGGGAGGGAGAAAAATTTGGAACGAAGTTTTGCAAGGGTGAATGTTGAAAATGTCTTTGCATGTATTTTGAAAAATTAAAAAAACTATTAAAAATAATTAGGTCAATCTGCTACATCCATACATAAATATGTAATTGGGTGGGGAATTATATGAAATAATACATTTTGGATTATCTATTGTTTGGAGTTATCTATACCATTTGTGAGGGTGAATCATTGAGTTGATATCATTTCATAGTCTTGAAATGCTAGTGAAAAAGAACCTGAAGGGCTGCTAGGGGGCGAAGTGGATAGAGCATCAGCCCTAAAGTCAGGAGGAGCTGAGTTCAAATTTGACCTCAGACACATAACATTTCCTAGCTGTGTGACTCTGAGCAAGACACTTAACTCCAAGTGCCTCAGCAAATAAAAAAAAAGAGAAAGAAAGAAAGGAAGAAAGAAAGAAAGAAAGAAAGAAAGAAAGAAAGAAAGAAAGAAAGAAAGAAAGAAAGAAAGAAAGAAAGGAAGGAAGGAAGGAAGAAAGAAAGAAAGAAAGAAAGAAAGAAAGAAAGAAAGAAAGAAAGAAAGAAAGAAAGAAAGAAAGAAAGAAAGAAAGAAAGAAAGAAAGAAAGAAAGAAAAGAAAGAAAGAAAGAAGGAAGGAAGGAAGGAAGGAAGGAAGGAAGGAAGGAAGGAAGGAAGGAAGGAAGGAAGGAAGGAAGGAAGGAAGGAAGGAAGGAAGGAAGGAAGGAAGGAAGGAAGGAAGAAAGAAAGAAAGAAAGAAAGAAAGAAAGAAAGAAAGAAAGAAAGAAGAAAGAAAGAAAGAAAGAAAATGGACCTGAAATAATGGCTGTCTGCTAATGCCTGCTGGATTGTCCTTTTTCCATTAGAAGAGGGAGAACACTAGAGTGGGAAGAGCACTGGCTTTGTGTCAGAATACGGGAGTTGAAATCCCAGCTCTGCTACCTCCTACCTTTGTGACCTTGAGTCAGACACTTAACCCCTGGCAGCTGGTGGCACAGTGTTAAAGCATTGCCTTCAGTTATTTATCCTGTTTGCCTTAGTTTCTTCTATTGTAAAATGGGGGGGGGGGAGATTGTTGTGAGGATCCAAGGAGATAATAGCATTATATAGTGCCTCCTATGTGCTAAATATCTTGCAAATATCGTCTCCTTGGGTCCTCACAGCATGTGCTGTTATTATCCCCATTTTACAATTAAGGAAACTGAGACAGAGATTAAATGTCTTGCCCAAGATCACACAGCTAATAAGTGACTGCGGTGGGAAATTGGGTTTCTCTGACTCTAGTTCCAGCACTCTACCTACCGTGCCACCGAGCTGCCCATTTTAAAAATTATTGTTATTAGTTGTTGTTGTTGTTATTCACACATCCCCCCTCCTCACTCCCCCAAAAACTTATTGTTAAACATTTACCAGCACACTGCTATGTAACAGGAACAATAAATAGGCTAGTTTGACTGGAAAGTAGAACTTTTAAGGGGAAATAAGCCTAATAAGCCTGAAAAGATAAACTGAAGCCAGATTATAAAGGTCTTCAAACATTAAAAAACTTATCTTGGAAGCAATGGGAAAGCACTGGAAACTTTTTAGCAGGGCTGTGGTATGGCCAGATCTAGGCTTTAGGAATACTGATTGGATAGCTATATAGATAGTATTTGTAAGTGCTTAGCAGTAAGTAATGGCACACAGTAAGCACTTAATGAATGTTTGTTCCCTGTCTTACTTCTCTGAATCTCAGTTTCCTCATCTGTAAAATGATGTGATTGGACTAGATGGCCTCTCAAGTTCCATGAAATGTCTGTCAGTGGCCAGAGAAGACATTGAGAAGGAATAGAGAGCTGAGGTTAGAAACAAGACTTAGTTCTGGCTCTTGATACGTCTTCCATATCAACTTATAAGATTGCTCTGGGCAAGCCTCCCTTAACTTCACCTGTCTCTGTTCTCCTCCATTGAGTCCCCCCAGTACCTTCTACTTCTACTCTAATGATTTTTGCTTCTGCCCCCCATCCAATCCCTGCTGCCAATTCTGAGGGAGAAGGCACAGTTTTCCTCACAATTTGCTTTCAGAACACCTATCAATTTCACAGCTGGCAACAGAGATAAGGACACAGAAATCCCTACTTAAATTATTTTGCTAATATCTGTGACTACAACTAGTTCTATTGGAGAATATTCCCACACTCCACCAAAAGTGGACTGTGATTTGCCCACGCCAAGGCAAGAAGTGAAATGAAAGGAATTACAGGTATCATCCGGCAATTTGTTTCTGGTATGACATTTTGTTGTAGCTAGGTAGTGTTTAGGAAAAAAGAAGCAAGTAGGCTCTCAGTCCTCTCTACCCCTCTCTAATTGCACAATTACCTCTTTTCACCTTTGTTCTTATCTAGATTTCCATTCTCTATGCCCCAGCACTGGGTTTGATCAGCATAGAACTACAATAACTACCTCTCAGCCAGTTGCTGAGGGAAGTAGGGGCTCCTTTGGGCTTTATGTTCCAGCACATTTCCACCCCTACCCCTGCAGAGAAACGCTGGAGGAATGAGTCAGGATGCAATCTTAGGGTCCTTTTTCTCCAGGTTTGAGAGGAAAGGAAATCTTAAAATGTAAACACCATCTTTCAATCACTTTTTCAATAGCTCTTTCAAACATACTGGCAAACACACATTGATGTTCTGTCACACACCAAGGAATTGTTTCTCATTTGGAAGCACTTTTCTGTTTGTGCTGAAAAACACTGAATACTTGATAGAAGCCACCCAATTTTTTCTTCTCTCCTCATCTCGTCTCTTTTAGCCTGAAAAATCAGGGCAAAAGGGAAGCTTAGCAGGTAAATTTTCATGGGGCATTGGTCATTTTCAGTCATGTCCGACTCTTTGTGACATTTGAATTTTTCTTGGCAAAGATAGTAGAGTCACCTTGTCCAACTCATTTTATGGATGAGGAACTGAGACAACAGGATGAAGTACCTTGTCACAAAGCCATGTGAGTGAGGAGGAATTTGAACTCAGATCTTCTTAAATATAGGTCCACACTCTAAACACTATGCCATTTAAAAGCCTTTTGATGTCATTGGACTGCTCTTAGACAGCTCTATATTAATTCAACCTTGTTAGCAGGGCATCTTTGTTGGAATCATTTTAGGATGAAGGAAATGTGAAGGAAGTGGATGACTCTAACTATTGTGAATTTGGGGAAATCATGTTCTCTCCAGATAAAGAAACATCTGAAAACAAAATAACTTTCTTGTTTTAATCTCCTTTCTATTGTTGACAATAGGATAAACAAGAATGATTCTATTCTATTTTATTTATTTATTAAAGCTTTTTATTTTTCAAAACATATACATGGACAATTCTTCAACAATGGCCCTTGCAAAACCTTGTGTTCCAATTTTCCTCCCCTTCCCCCATGACCTCCCCTAGATGGGAAGTAGTCCAATATATGTTAAACATGGTAGAAATATGTTATGTCCAATATATGCATACATATTTATACAATTATCTATTGGGCTGCACAAGAAAAATCAAATCAAACCAGTTTAAAGAGAAGCAAAATAAAATGCAAGCAAACAACAACAAAAAGAGTAAAAATGCTATGTTGTGAACCACACTCAGTTCCCACAGTCCTCTCTCTGGGTGTAGATGGCTCACTTCATCACATCTCATTATTGAAGAAAGCTATGTCCCTCAGAATTTATCTTCATATAATCTTGCTGTTGCTGTGTATAATGATCTCCTGGTCTTGCTCATTTCACTCAGCATCAGTTTGTGTAAGTCTCTCCAAGCCTCTCTGAAGTCATCCTGTTGGTCGTTTCTTACAGAACAATAATATTCCATAATATTAATATGTCATAATTTATTCAGCCATTCTCCAATTGATGTACATCCATTAAGTTTCTATTTTAAAAGAGGTTCTATCATACCAATAAAACTACCAAAGAATTATTTTATAAAGCTAGAAAATTTTCTTAAACAAAATTCATCTGGAAGAACAAAAGGTCAAGAACATCAAGGGAATCAATGAAAAAAAGTGTGAAGAAAGATGGCCTAGAAGTTCCAGACTTCACATTACAAAGAAGCAATAATAAATATTAATCAAAAGATCAGAATAAAAATAATAAATCAAAAGGTCAGAATTCAGCATTTTAAAAAATTTAGGGGGAAAGTGGAAAACAGTTTGGCAGAACCAAACATGGCCTGACATCTCATACCATATGCCAAGATAAGATCAAAATGATAAATGATTTAGATATAAAGTAAAATATAAGTAAATTAGGGGGGCACAGAAAATGTACCTCTCAGGTCTATGGGTAAACTTTATCAACCAAACAAGACATAGAAAGCATCCCAATATGAAAAATCAATAATTTTGATTACATGAAATTAAAAAGCTTTTGTACAAATAAAACTAATATAGCCAAAATAAAGTGGAAAACAGAAAATCAAGGAAAACATTTTATAGCAAGTTTCTCTGGTAAAGGTCTCATTTCTCAAATAAAAACTGAGCCAAGTTTATAAAAATGAGAGCCATTTCCCATTGATAAATGGTCAAAGGATACAAACAGGCATTTTTCAGAAGAAATCAAAACTATCAAAAATAATCACATAACTCTCTACTGATTAGAGAAATGAAAATTAAAACAACTCTGAGATATCAAACCACATCTACCTTATTGGTTAACATAACAGAAAAGGAAAAGGACAAATGCTGGAGCTGATATGGAAAAACTGGGATACTAATGTACTATTGATGGAATTGTGAACTAGTCCAACATTCTGGAGAACAATGTGGAATTTTGCCCTAAGGGTTATAAAATTGTGCATATCTTTTAACCCAACAGTAACACTTGTTGGTTTGGATCCCAAAGAGATCAAAGAAAAGAGAAAAAGATTGTTGGACAAAATATTTATAGCAGCTCTTTTTATGGAGGCAAAGAATTGGAAATCTAGAGAATACCCGTAAATTGGGGATTACTGAACAAATTGTGGCATTTGATTATGATAGAATAACATTATGCTTTAAAAATGATCAGCTAGATGATTTCAGAAAAATCTAGAAGACTTACATGAACTAATGCAAAATGAAGTGAGCAGAACCAAGAGAGCATTGCACACTACAACATCAATATTATAAAAGAATGACTATCTGAAAGCTTTCATTACTATGATCAAGATAATGACTCAAGACAATTCTAAAGCACCTTTGATGAAAAAATGCTATCTCAACTCTATGTGCAGATTGAAGCATATTTCTTAAAAATTCTATTTTTATTGTTTTATTTTGTTTGTATTTTCCTTTTTCAACATGGCTAATATGGAAATGTTTTACATAACTTCATGTGTAAAACTGTTATTAAATTGCTAACCTTTTCAAGGACAGGAGAGATGAGGGAAAGGAAGAAGAGAAATTAGAATTAAAAAAATTTTAAGTGATTGTTAAAATTTTCTTGCTCTAATTTGAAAATATTTAATAAAATAAATTAAAAAAAAACATTTTAAGAAAAAAAAAGTGGGAAGGGCTCTACCCGATACAAGGAATTCTGATGATAACATTAATCTTGTAGAAATATGTTTACCAAAGGAAAAAATCCTGGACTTAGCAACTTGTATGACTCCACAGCTTGCAATACTTCTCATTTCCTTTTTTTTTTTTTGAAGGGAAGGAGAATGCTGCTGATTGGCTGTGCACGGTAGGTGAGCCCCAAAAGATAGAAAAACCCAATCTGTACCCTACAAAGCTAAAGCTGCAACTAGCCCAAATGATTAGGCTTCTTGAACTTTTTCCATTTGCAACTCCTTTTGACCTAAAACATTTTTATACCACACTATATATAGGTATATAAAACAGGTACACAAATCAAACATTTGCTTATAATAACTCATAATTTTGCCACTCCTACATTAGTTACATGACTCCATATGGGTTCACCACCCACAGTTTAAGAAGCTTTGCTTACCAAACTAATACATTTCTTTTCCTTTCAATCTGGCTACTCACTGGCCCCTTGTTTTACAGATCTCATTATGAGCAAGATTATCCCTGGGCTGTCAAAGAACTCAGATTGGGAAAGTCCCACAGTAGTCCTTAAATGTACTTCAATTCAACAAAAATTAAGGGCCTATATAGAAAACATTGTTCTAGGGTGCTTGGGAAAGTGGAGAATACTAAAAACATAATCCCTGGTCTCAAAGAACTTTAAATCGCTAATAATCAGTAGGAATCACAAGAAATTTTTCTAGCCAGAATTCATGAGTACAAAATAATCTTTAATACCAATTTAATTTCAGAGAAATTGACCATATGTCATACCAAATCACAGCTGCAAGAACAAGAATCTTAACAGAATCAATTACAAGGACAGCTGAGTAAATATGAATCTGCATCTGCGTGTAAATAAATCAATTTGCCTTTTCCCAATCTGGCAAAAGAATGGACTACTGTAATGCATTCTAGTCTATCTTTTGTGTGATAATGTTGACCAAAGCAGGATTGAGGAGAGAAAAAAAGAGAAATCCTCTTTCTGCCTTCGGATTCATACACAACATTCTCAATCATGCCATGGCACCTATGGAGAAAGTTGTAGAAACCCATTTCACCTGAAATGCTTATTAAAGCAGTTTCCTGGTTGTCACTGATGGCCTCCAGATGCACTTTGGATATCTAAGTCCATTGAAGGTTGAGAAATTAAGAAAGCCACGTTTTCAGAGGTAAAAAAGTTATTCACTTGACATTGTGAGCCTATATTTTAAAAGTCTGTCCAGAACAAGCTTGACTTCAGTGTCAAGACCATCTGGGTTGAATGAACAAATGAACAGGTATTTATTAAGGTGCCAAGCATTGTGCTGAGGACTGGGATACAAATACAAAAATAAAACTGTTCCTGCCAAAATAAATTGCTTATTTGATATGTCTTGACATCACTGTGAACCCAGAATCATTTAAAAATGTGTTTGTCCAACTCTTTTGTTGCACAGCCATACTCCCCTTCCAGTTCCTTGACTATAACCTAATAGGAGGCGTTGGGTTTATAAGTCCTGATTATAGCAATGCCAGTTCATCCTCCAGAGACACAATCCTACATTGAGAGGAAAGAGCAGAGAGAAATGTTTCAGCTGACACAGGGGAGAGGGTGCACTGTCAATGACTTTCTGTACAATGTTAGGCATTCTGGGAGTACTCAGATTTTTGACTGACAGTAGATTCTTCAACTTGAAAAGGCTGCAAGCCAAAACCAAAGTGGAGGAAGTATTGGTGAACGATTTTTTGTTTGCAGATGATTGTGTGCTCAATGCATCCCAAGCTGAGCTGCAACAAAGTACGGTTCAATTCTCTGTTGCTTGTGCTAATTTTGGCTTAACAATAAACATTCTCCACCAGTCAGCACCCCACCATCCAGATGCGGAACCACCAGTTACAGCAAATGGTGAAGTTTTGAATGCTGTGGCTAAGTTCACTTACCTTGGCAGTATGCTTTCCAGGAATGTCCATCCACCTTGATAATGAGGTTGACACAAGCATTGCCAGAGCTAGCACAGAGTTTGTGAGGCTCTGAAGGGAAGCGTGGGAGTCTGACCACCACACTGAAGGTCTGCAGAGCCGTTGTGCTGACCTCATTGTTGTGTGCCTGTGAAACCTGGACAGTGTACCAGCGTCACGCCAGGAAACTGAATCGCTTCCATTTGAATTGCCTTAGAAAGATTCTATAGATCACCTGGCAGGATGAGAGACCAGCCACTGAGGTCCTTTTTCAAATTAAACTAATAAGCATTCCAAGTCTATTGTAGAGAGCAACAACTCCATTGGGCTGGACACATTGTCTGAATGCCCAACGTCCACTTGCCTATATATGTATATGTGTGTATATGTATATATAGGGAGAGCTAACACCTGGCAAGCACTCACAAACGTGGCATATAAAGTGATACAAGGATCCTCTCCAGGTCTCTCTTAAGAACTTTAGAACTGACTGTATGTGAGTACCAGCCCTGAAGTCACGAGGACCTGAGTTCAAATCTGGTCTCAGACACTTAATGTTTCCTAGCTGTGTGACCCTGGGCAAGTCACTTAACCCCAATTGTCTCAGCCAAAAAAATCCCCACAACAACAACAACAACAAAATAATTGATCCCATGACATGGGAGACACTGGCACAGGACAGCCCAACATGGAATGCCCTCATCAGAGAAGGGGCTGTGCTTCTATGAGCAAAGCAGAACTGAATTAGTTCAGAAGAAATGTGAAACGTGCAGTTAGAGAATCCACCCCAAATGTTCATCTGGACTGTGTGTCCAACTTGTGGTAGAGCATTCCGAGCGCGGATACACCGTCACTCTACTCTAGCATAGTGATGTCATTTTGGTTCTCTTTGAGAACAAAGGACAATAATCAATCACAGCTGATATTAAAATTTAAGATTAAAATGAGAAAAGTGGATGTTTGATACAGGAAATAATCCCTTTGAGGAATCTTCTCAGCCACTTCAATGGTAGCAAGGACAGTTACACAATGTATATATTCTTTGTGTGTTCATATGGCAGTATAATTTATGAGCACATTGTTATGGAATGTGACTCTATATTGTTTCATTTCATATTCTAATATGAAGGTACACTATAACTCTATGACCCTTTATGGAAAATTCTCTACCACCCTGAATAGGGCTTCACTGTGGTGAATTCCTAATGAATACTAATTCTCTACTTGTCCTCTATATATTCTTGAATTACAAAGCTTACTGGCTTATAGGAAATTTTTGGGTTTGGGATGAAGTTGTTTTTTTTTTTTTTTTTTTTTTTTTTTTAGTTGCACAAGAAAATTCCATACATTCAATTTATCCACTGGATGGTTTCACTGGATTTTACTAGCTATAAACAAAAGAATAAAAGCTTTTAAATTTTTCTAACAGTTTCCAACTTTACTATACAATCAGATACAGATTATGGCAAAAAGTCAGAGCCAAGTAGAACAAAATACACACTGTTCAAATGTAGTTATGCTTTGAATGATTGTTTCAGTATGAGATTTACATCAGGGGGCATATTGGCCTCCTTTCTGAATAAGAAGCTTTGAAATGTGCATTATTTTAAAGTTTATTTTACTGTCTTAAGATGCAATCCAAAAGTTTTCCCCAAGTAGGCAACTGTGTGGTAGAAGATGGCAAGAGTAGGGAGAGAATATGTGGGAATAAGAGGTTAATATAATCTTATTGTACAAACATTTGAACATTGCATCATTGTTTTTACTTAAAAAACAGGGCTCTTAATAGCAACATTAATTTAATTCAGTTGTCCCCCTTCCCCAATTGTTAGCAATAATTTCACTTGTAACAAACTAAATGTTAGAAAAGATGAAACATTTTCAGAACATTAGGACAGTCCATTGATGGTAAGAAGGAATAGGAAGAGGGTAAAAATTAGTCTTACTTATTTCTACCGACTAGTATAAACATCTAACAATCACCTAAATTCTTAGTAATTATTTTTTTTTCTTTTCTCCTTCCCTTACTGTAGTACAAAAACTACTTGAAGTCTGAAGAGTTGAGTTGTGGTTCCTATGACAACTCATCTGAAAAATGAGGTTCATAAGAGATAATTTTGAAGTTTGAAGATTCTGTAATTTTGCAAATAAAACCCTATCCCATCCCTCCCAGACTTGTGATTATGTAAAATACATATTTATATATAATGTACAACATAGTCAACGTAGGAGGAAGTATTGTGGATAGAGTATGATGAACCTGGAGTAAAGAACACCTGAATTCAAATTCTGCCTCAGACACTAGTTGAGTGATCCTGATCAAGTCACGAAACCTCTTCTGGCCCCAATTTTCTCTTCCGCAAAAAGAAGACAACAGGGATGTTGAGGGTTGGGAATCAAAAGAAGTAATATTTGTAAATAGCTTTACAAACCTTAAAGTACTGTATAAATAAAAGCCCAGCTACTGTTATTGTATTGTATCAGAGAAGACCCTGACTTTTGGATAAACTGCCTGAACAAATAAGTAATACTCTGCCTTAGCCATGCAGGAACATGTAGAAACCCAGATGCTTTCCATTTGTGACAGGCTCAATCTTAGGCAAAATAAACTATATACAATCATTGGCTCACATAACTAGAGCTAGCTAAAAGAGACTTCAGCCTCCATTGACTTCAACTCTCATTTTAAAGAAGAAGAAACAATTCTCAATCCTGGACTTGCCACTTCCTTCTTGTGTGACCTTAGTGTGTCACTCAAACTCTCTGGTTTGATGAGGTTAGCAAGATAAGGTTGAAATGGGTTCATGATTTAAACATAAAGAGTAACACCATAAGCAAATTAGGAGAGTAAGACATAGTTTGCCTCTGAGATCTGTGGAAAAGGGAGGAATTTATAGCCAAAGAAGACTTAGAGAACATTATGAATGAAAAATGGATTATTTTGACTACATTAAATTAAAAAGGTTTTGTACAAACAAAATCAAGGCAATCAAGGTTATAAGGGAAGCAGCAATCTGGGAAAAAATTTTTACATTCAAAATTTCTGATAAAGGTCTTATTTTAAAATATATAGAGAACTGACTAAAATTGATAAGACTACACACCATTTTCCAACTGATAAATGATCAAAGGATATGGACAATTTTCAAAGAAATTAAAGTCATTTCTAGTCATATAAAAATGTTCTAAGTCACAATTGATTTAAGAAATGTAAATTAAGACAACTCTGAGATACCACTACACACCTCTCAAATTGGCTAAGATGACAGGAAAAGATAATGATGTTGGAGAGGATTTGGGAAAAGTGGAACATTAATACATTGTTGGTGGAGTTGTGAACTGATCCAACCATGCTTGAGAGCCACTTGAAATTATGTCCAAAGGGATATCAAGTGGTGCATACTCTTTGATTCATCAGTGTCTCTACTGGGTTTATATCTTGAAGAGATCATAAAAAAGGGAAAAGAACCTACATGTGCAAAAATGTTTCTAGAAGCCCTCTTTCTAGTGACAAGTGACTGGAAATTTAGTGGACGCTCATCAGTTGGTGAATGGTTGAATAAGTAATGTTATATGAATGTAATGGTGTATTGGTGCTATATAAGAAATGATGAACAAGCTGATTTCAGAAAAGCATGGAAAGACTTACATAAACTGATGCTGTGGAGTAGAACCAAGAGAACATTGTGCATAGCAACAAGATTAAGTAATGATCACTGTGATGGATTTTGTTCTTTTCAGCAATGAGGTGATTCAAGTCAATTTCAATAGACTTGTGATGGAGAGAGCCCTCTGCATCCAGAGAGAGAACTATGGAAACTGAATATGGATCAGAGCATATTATTTTCACCTTTTTTTGGTGGTAGTGTTTATTTGGTTGTTTTTTCTCTCTTGTATTTTGTTCCCATTTTTGATATGATTTTCTTGTACAACATGATGAATATGGAAATATGTTTAGAAGAATTGCATATATTTAGCCTATAGTGGATTATTTGCTGTCTGGGGTGGGGGAAAAGGGAAACAGGGAGAAAAAAATGGAACACAAGGTTTTGCAAAGACGAATGTGTAAAACTGTTTTTGTATGTATTTGGAAAAATAAAAAGCTATTATTTAAAAAAGGAAGAAAAGATGAGGTTGGATAAATGTCCTTCTTGGATCTACATCTATAATCCAAAAATTATATCTCAAAGAGCAATGGATTTAGTCATAGGCCTTGGGTTCAATTCGAAATTCTGCTACTTTCTACAAATCATTTAATCACTCTGTTCCACAAATTTCATCATCTGCAAAATGAAAAATTGTCACTATTTTAGAAGACTGATAAGGAAGTATGCTGTCAATCACCTTTCAGAAAAGTAGGACATTACAGTGGCTGTTTGAGATGTGCATTTTTTGGACATGAATAATGTGCAGAAGGAAGAAGGGAGAAAAAAAGGAAAGAAGGGAGGAAACATCACTGAGGTATTTTAAAAATACAGAAAAGAACAGGAGTTTCAAAAGAGACACTGAGAAATGAGGCAGCTTTGAAACAAAGAGAGACAAATTAAAAAGCACTGAAGGACTGATTTTTAAGATATTTGAAAGAGGGGTTGATGATATAATTTTAAAAAGTCACAGATGATAGGAACACCAAAAAAAGTGAATGGAGAAGACAGAACTACCAACTTACGTGCCAATTTTTTGATTTTTGTAAAATATTTTTAGAATGCTCTCAGCTGCATTAAAGACATGTTGAAAATATGAGGAAAGAGGCAAAAGTTTGCAAAAATATTTTCTAAGTCAGACAACATTCATACTCACACAACTGACATCAACGTCAGAAGAAAAGGTCCCATTGCACCTGTCAATTGTTGGTGGTAAAAGGGCATTTTACTTGATTTGGTAAAGCAAAATGTAAAGATTTTTAATATAAAGGGTTTGTATATTTTAGGGCAAGAATGTAGAATATTCCTTTATTAATGGAATTAACAAAACAGCTTTGCTTTATAAAGTTCTCTAAATATTATGAAACAAAAACAGGGTAACATGTTGGTGGACTAAAGGTGTTTTTCCCTGTTATGAAAGTTATCTTATGCAGTCAAAGGGAAGTATGCTTCCTACTTGCATCTTGCATATTACTTCCATCTTGCAGATGTTTGTGGTAGCTAATGGTTATCATCATGCTGATTGTATCAAGCCCTTTTCAAATTCCTATTGCTCAAAAGAGATCAGTAAAACAATTCATGCAGGAAAAACAAAACAAAATTAAGTATATAAGAATGTCCAAACTATATTATATGGCTATATAGTAAATCCATTCAATTAATTGTGTTAATATGTTTATCTTGGACAGTCACTGTAGAAGAATAAGCTGGTACTAGATCTAAGCAGGAGGAAAAAAGTAAGCTAGATTGCTCACAAAATTGTGCAGATCTACTTGTGAGAGAACAAAACTCACTACCATTAGTTTTCTGGTGATGTCATATGGCTGTGAATTACAGAATATCACAATTGCAAAAACATAAAAATTACAGATGTCTCCAAAGGGCAATGGAGAGATTAAGTGCAAGATGGAAAATATTACTAATGATAACTTGCAAGCAATAAGGAGCATAAAATTTATTATGAATAAGATACATAATTAGGAGAGGTACCACTTTATAATGAAACTGAGGGGTAACAGATTAAAAATTGGGGTGTCACGTTGGAATCCAAGGAATGCAAAAAGACTTAAGAGAAAACTTCACAGTTTATTGGATTGTTTCTTCTTTAATGTGAGGACATGAACAAGAATCACATAGAAAGAAAAAGACATGAGAAAAGTTGTGATCTGTGCCATAAGAGCTTGCTCACTGATGAGATCATAGATCCATTAAAATATTAAAGTATATATGCAAAAAAAAAACTATGCTACAGACGGGAAGAAGGCAAAACTTTAGTAAAACATGATGATTGCTCTCGTGGAGTTTACAGTTTAGTAGGGGAATAATGTGTTAATATGCTTAAATATTAAAGGATTTTATGATGATACACATAAACAATATTATGTAAGAAAATGCAAACAAAGTATTGTTTTGGAACAGAAAGATTACTAGATGGGAGAGGTGATCAGGGAAGAGAAATAGTCTTTTGGACTGGGTTTTAAAGGACAAGTAGGATCTCCAAGAATTCCAAGTAGGATTCCAGTTTTCTGTATATCCAATTTTTATAGAAATGAGCTTACTACGGTATTTATTTACTACAAATTATAGCTTTTCACCTAAAAATGATAATTTGATGACATAGAAACATTCATCTGCTTAAGAAGCAGTTTGATATCACTGAAGATCCATACATCAGTGAAAATATACTAAACTGAAGAACTCAACTCTAAAAGAGAATCAAAATGTATAGTATAACTGTCATTTTGTGCTCAGTAGAGGTTCCTATTGCTTCCCTGTAGCGTACCACAGAATGCTAATTTTTCCTCATTACTGAACACATAAAAAAGCTTTGTCTGCAAGACGGAGGCTATCAAGTAGGGCTGACTAAATGAAATTTAATATGGTCCTGAGTATGTTGCATTGCGAATAGCAGCTTTTATAATAAGCTTTAAGGAAAGCATCCTTTCCTCTTCTTTTTTGTCCAGATGGCATCACTTTTTGCACTGAAAAAGCCTCTCGTCTCCCAATCTTTTTTTTTTAAATGAGGGCCAATGACTCATGATAGAAATCTCTCACTATTGGTTATCAAATTTTCTTGTCGCAGATATTTATATTAATTTTTCTAATGGTAAAGTTTGAATTGATTCCAAATTGGTCACTTCCCCCATATTTGAGCAACAATCCTCCTCTACCACCAAAATAATAATTTTCCATAGAATCAAATCTACATTTCTGTCTCTCTAAGACTTTCTCTTTTAGAATTGCTTTTACTTAGCAACAAACTGTGCTTTCAAAATGCTGTTATGATAAAATTATGTTTTTCATTATAACATGATATATAGGTCATGTCAGAACCCATTTAACTATGAAATTGTCTGAACTTGGTTTCTCCTTTCAGAATAAAGAGGAAGAAAAGACCTATTCCGACAAGTACCCAAGTTTGGGTTTCTTAATCAGTAAGAAAACATATGTAATGTGATTTGGAAACAATCTGGTCCCTTACTGAATCGACTGCATAAACAGAGATCCCAATGAGAGCAAAATCATATGTTAATATTTCTTTATGCATCCTCACCCTTTTTGCTATTGTTTTCTTTAGTAGCATAGATAGATCTGAAGGACTGCTCTTGAATCCTTGAAGATAAACTATTTATCAGACAAATAAATGCAAGATCAATTAATTCTCATTTTTAGATTCCAGAGTTTAACAAAATTTTAGCACTAAAAATATGTTCAACTTTCTCTTACATTTATTTATTTAGAATTAAGTGTAAAAGACAGCATAGAATAGTTAATACTAAAGCAGATTTTAAAGCAAGAACATTGGAGGGGATAAAGCAATACATCTTCAAATATCCATTCTATTATGAAGCAGGTAAATCCTTCCTATGATACAGGTTTGTATATCTTCCCTCCCAACAGCAGAATGGGGCTAGTCCATGGAAAATAATGATCAAATGAGAAGAGTAAATAGATAAATATTAATGGATTATAGCTACTGATCAAATTAGGGAGAGCTTAGTTGTGACTAATTAGAATAGTTGACAACATAAAATTATTAAAGGAGGGCATTCAACTTCTCTAGTGCTTATTATTTACAGATATCAATGCCATAGGTTATAAACAAAAAGTGATAGGCAAATGCTACTATCTTAGAATTTTAAAAAGATCTTTCCAACTTGCTTAGAAAACACAATCTAAAAACAAAAACAAAACAAACAACAACAAAAAAAGCATCTAGGTAGTACAATGGAGTGAAGAGTGAAGACAACATCTCCCTGAATTCAAATCTGGCCTCAGACTCTTAATTAGCTATATGATCCTGGAGAAATAATTTAACCTTGTTTGCCTTGGTTTCCTCATCTGTAAAAAGAGCTGGAGAAGGAAATGGCAAACTACTCCAGCATCTTTGCCAAGAAAACCCTAAAATGTAGTAATAAACTCATATACGACTGAAAAGTGACTGAACACAACAAAAGATAAATATAAACTGAATGCCACTTCACCCCCTGAAGAACGTATACATTTGTAGGAAAGCTTATGTATTTTAATAAACACACATATGCTGAGAATCAGAATCACTTCTGACATTAGTGAAGAGGGAATTCATCCCCTTATAACATTCCTTGACACCATTCACTTTGATGATCTCATTCATGCTTCCTTTAAAAAAAAAAAAAAAAAAAAAAAAAAAAAAAAAAAAAAAGCCTTTTTCTGAACTATAGAAGGCAATCCTTTTTATGTTGATTTACCATTTCTGTAGTTTCGGGACTTGGGATTTAATTTGGCTTCAAAAATCTCTCTTTCAGTTCCTTCTCTTTGGTTCTCCACAAGATTAAGTGCTTCTGGAGAGGGAACACAGCTGTATATGTGCCTCATTCTTTATACAGTCTCATCTGCCTGGAACTTGCTCTTTTCATTCACTAGTTTATCAATGTATCCATATGCTTTTCTCTTACTTTATACTGACTGAAATGTTGTGATAAATGAGTCAATTTGCATTGTTGTCTTTTTAAAGATTTGATATAATTAACTGAAATTCTCCGCATGAATTTTCATCTTTTTATTTGAAGGCATTTACCTAAGTATATTGAACAGAAAATGTATTATTAAAATATTTTGAAATAAATATAACTGGCATATGCAATTAAGTTAAATATTAGAGGATTCAAATTAACAGAATTACTAAATGTCTAATTCTCTGTACCACTAATTTTGGGATTTAGAATAAAGGCTCTATGTTGCTCTTGCTCTACACTTCCATGTTATAGGCATTTCAGGGCATAAGTTTTTTAGTCTTGTCTTAAAGCGAACTCTCTTGTCACCAAGAAATAATCAACAAAGAAAGACAATCCTGGTTGTGGGTTCATGAGTTTTGGAATTACTCTAGATTTAGCTAAAAATATTTTCCTTAAAATAAACTTGGATGAAGCAGTTCATTTTACAATATACAACCAGACTTGGTACCCAAGGTTAATTAGCTATGAGCAATTCACAAATAAGAAAATGTTTTAATAATAACTTACCAGACAAATGAACCAAAAAAAAATAAATCCACTTTTAAATGGATCTAAAATTTGACAAAATTTTAGTACTAAATGATACATTAAACTTTCATATGTTCATTTATTTAAAATTAGGAATAACATGGGGCAGCTAGGAGGTACAGTGGATAGAGCACCAATCCTGAAGTCAAGAGGACACGAGTTCAAATCTGTATCAAGACACTTAACACTTCCTAGCTGTGTGATCCTGAGGCAAGTCACTTAACCCCAATTGCCTCAGCAAAAAATAATAATAATAATAAAAAACTTATTTTTTTAAAAGGAGTAACAAATGGTGTGTGAGAGGCAGCATGGATTAGTGAAGTAAGGAGGTTTTTAGAGTAAGATCTGGATACTGTCTTTGAGACAGTGTGTGACTAGAGAAGGTTACAATCTCTCTAGTGCTTCCAGATCACTATCTTAAGACTAAGTTTAAAAGAGCTGGCCATTTACATTGGTGTAGGGAGCTTCTACACAGATAAATCACAGATTTAGAACAACAACAACAACAAAAGGGGATCAATAGTAATAACATACCATTTTAAATGAGGAATAGCTAAAATGTTGAAACAAGATATTATGGGCATTAAGTTAGGAAATGATGAACCTGACAATTGCAATAATTAACTTTAAATTTAATGTAATATTTTTAATACCAAATAACAGGTGTTTATATTGTTTTATTGCATTAATTACATGCAAACCCCTAATTTGCTTTGAATGTGTACTTTCATTTATCATACAGATAGTGAAAAATCCCACCCACCCTTAGCCCCAACAAATATCAAACAATCCTTTCAAAAAATTAAGTCATTAACAGAGTGGCCACACAGTGAAGCACTTTTCTACTGCTAGTCATGCAAAATGATTTAATTGATTTAATCTAATTTACTACATAGCAATGTGAGGTTACGTCAATAAAAAATATTTCAGACTAAGTAGATTTTTGTTTAAGCAATATTTTAACTCCAGCAAAAAGGAAGTTTTTTTTTTCCTGTGGGCACTAAAAACTGAAGGAAGCATAGCAAGTAATTTCTTGGAGTAAAGAAAATACAATCCACTTTGTGTCATCACATAAAGCGACATTGTAGTGTGACTTTCAGATTTTAATACATAACCTACTTTATCAATCTATGATGCCAGTTATCAATTTATAACATTAATATAGTTTAATTCCCCAGGACTATATTTGATGAAGTTAAGAGGATGCATTACATTTCAGTTGGGAGGGAAAAAAAAGTGTAATAGGGCATGTTGGTAGTTCTTAATCTGCATAAACTCTCAACATCATGACACAAGCACTAGCCTTGTAAAAAGATAGTACCAATAAAATTCAGAGGTTTGTTCTTCTAATTTCCGTGGAGAATGGAATGTTTGTTTTATAACTGATGGGATCCAAACTTCAGGCACAAGTTTGGAAGCATAAGTTCAGTCCTCAAAAACATCCTTAGCAGAAACAGTTTTTCTAATGGGAAAATAAAAGACTTTTAAAAATTTCCTTTTACTGACACACACATCCTATTAAAGGGAATGAAAAAGAATTGGCCGCACAGAGGAAAAAGATCAACATGTTTGCAAAATCTCAAGAATGCAAGATTAATGGGGGAAATGATATATATTGCACATCAAATATGTAAATGTATACAGTAATATTAGGGGAAAAAGAGAGAGATCAGATAAAGATGACAAAATTAGGAATAAAGAATTCAGGAAATAGCCTTATAACACAAAAACAATTTATTAGAAACATCCCTATTTCCTTATTTGCTATTTAGAAAGAGAGAAAATAGCAGTTCTGTGCATTATTGCCCTATGGCCTAGTGAATTGGAAGGTTTGGTTGAGGTGTGGTAAGGATGGGCAGGAAGGAGGCATAAGATAGACTTTGCTCACATATTTGAAAAGAATTTGGCTGATAAGACATTTGATTAATCCAGGGAAAGAAAAAAATTCTATTCTTTCAATTTTTTCTTAAGTTTCAAATTTTATACTGCTCCAAGGCACATTTAACAATCTTCTTCTTCTCTCCTTTTTTCATCTCTGGACTACTTAACACTCTTGACACACTATAAGCTATTCACAAAGCTGTTTCCTAAGGCACAAGTCTGGAGAGAGGTATATTTCATTATCTTTTCTCCTGGACATTGACTTTTTTTTCTTCAGTTACTCTTCTCTAAAACACTAAGGTAAAGGAACATATTTTCAACAGATCCACTTGTCTGCTTTCATAGTTAGATGGTCAGATAGCCAGGCATTTTCATAAATATTTAGACATGTAATATTAGGGTAAGTCTTGATCTAAGCTTAAGTGTTGATCTTGGTCCTCTGCAAAAGTGAAAAAAAAATTACTTCAGAAGAGATCACTTTCACGGGAAATGATAGACTATTAACATCTGCCTGAAATTTGCTTACTACAAAATATATGATTCCATTTTCGATTCTGCAATAATAGTACTACTGGACATGCTACCACATATATGCATAGAAACACAAGAGCTTAAGTTGGAAAGATTAGTTAACAAATCTAATCCTCTTCTTTAACAGATGAGGAAACTAAAAAGAACAGAGGGGAAGGGTTCTAGCTTAAGGTCATAATCTCCTTACTTCCAATGCAGTCTTGGACACTGGTATTGTGCCACTTAGAAAATTTATTCCATGCCCAATTCCAGATAGAATGTCATACAAATGGCTTCAAGGAAATCAATGATTAACCTTTTCTAAAAGAATAAACTATTTAACTGGGGCTAGTTATCTCCCTAATGTTACTCTATGGCACAGATGTTGGTGAACTGTGGTCCAGATTTGAAAGAAAAACCACAGTGCCTGAGATTAACTACTATCCTGGAATTTGAGAAAGCCTTAGGTACTGGTGAGAGGCTTCTGTAAGAATTTTAATTTACACCTTGAGAGGCAGTGAAATTAGAAAGCACTAATTCTTTTATTTGATGAGAATAACATCTGATAACAATAATAGCAATTCCTAAATAGCAACTTAATGCCCTAAAACTATTTAGATTTTGGATCAGAAGCGTGAAACACATAACCCCCCAAATGCTGAACCAGATTAAAACTGAAGTTGGCAAATATTTAACAAAATAAATAAAAATACAATAGAATATAGATGTTTTTATATGATTTTCTAAGTCAATATGTAGTCTGTAGAGGGGTTATTGGTGGTCCTGTTTCAATTTAAGTTTGATACTACTTTGGAGGAAAAATTTCTAGAGGTCACAAAGAACTTAGGTATATTTTTCCCAAATTAACTAAATACGCATTGATGTTGAAGTTCCACCTTTAGAATCATGAGTACTAAAGTACATACTAACTTAGTTTATATGAGAATAACTATCTTGTGGTTTTCATTTATGGGAAGACAATTTTTGGCAACCTCAAACACACATTATCAAGGTGAATGTGACTTTCAAGTGTTATCTAGATTTGACAAAAATTAATATCAAATTATTAATCAGTTTTTTAAAAGAACAAAATATAATCACCCTATGCCCCCCAAATCTCATTTCTTTGAAATTCTACAATTTATTATGAAGAGGAAAGGAAGAGGGGAATTAAACTATTTTGACAGAATGAATAACAATAAGCAGTTCTTTTTATTCATTAAGATCTTTTTAAGTCTGTTTTTTTTCCCCC
Organism: Sminthopsis crassicaudata; assembly: GCF_048593235.1. NCBI lineage: Eukaryota > Metazoa > Chordata > Mammalia > Dasyuromorphia > Dasyuridae > Sminthopsis > Sminthopsis crassicaudata. The sequence goes on along the minus strand of NC_133618.1, from coordinate 551,005,644 downwards.
AGGAAAGGCTAATATTTGTCATAAAAAGACTGTCAATTATATTGAATTATAGCAATTCCTATTGAAATACAGTATCATTATCTTGGGATTTGACAGTAATTATACTATAAATATCTATTCTGGGAGTTTAATACTTTACCACAAAAGTTTACCAAGCCCTGGCACCTAAGGTCTCACTGTGTAATGTTACTTTATTATAGGATTATATAAGCCAACAATATGTAATTTATCCTACAGCTTTATCCTAAAACTCTCAAGAATACAGAGTAAACTAGATAGTATGGGGAAGAGACAAAGGGACAGTTCATTCCATGAATAAATGCATGGAAAAAAGTACTTATAAATTAGTTTCACACAAAAACCATAGCTTAAGGAATCATTTTATCATTGGTCAGTCTTTAAAATAAGTATGCAATCTCTTCTCTTCCCCAAATGTAATAACGTTCTTCATTTTAACTAGTAATGAGACTAAATGGTGCTAGTAAATAAAATTTTAAAAATATCATTCACTAGTTTATTTTTCCATCTGAGCAACCAGCTATTTACACATATGAATTAAAATGGCAATTCTATCACGGTCTGAATTTTAAATGAAAAAAAAATTCCTTTCATTAAGGCACATTCAACCTGTAATTTTAAAACAAATTAAATTTTTCTGATGCAATCATATACAGATCCATTTGACTTGTTTTCTTTTAATGTGTGAGCACCAAAAATGTTCAAAATCACTTAAATTTGTAAAATGGAAATATTACAAATTATAGGTGGGAGGAAAAAAAACTTTTCAAAAAGGAACTCTTTGGAGATCAGTTTACTGCAAAGAAGACATACACTAACAGTGATTTTTAAAAACTCCTAATACACACAAATATTAATGACTAACAGGCATTCAAAAATAGGACAGGAATCTATGCCATGGTTATTAAATAAATTAAAATGTATATCAGATACAGAAAAATAAAGCAGTTTTCAAAGAATGAAATAATCATCTTCAATATAACACAAATGGGATAAAGTGAATGCAGTTAGAAATACAGAACACTGTATAGTTTTTTCCCCAATGTACTCATTAGGGAGGGAATTTTTTTAAGTTTACTTATATACTTTAAATTTGCAACAATAATTTTGCTTTGCCAGACTAAATATTAACATATTGCCTTTTAGCTCTAAAGTAAAGGACCAGGAAAGGAGAAATACTAAATTCCCCTTGTAATACGATTCAAATCCATTTAGGACTTAATGCCAAATAAATTACTATGAATAACCACATAACATATTGTGCTTTTTCCACTTCCACTTACCCTTCCCCAAAAGTTACATGATCACAACAAAATTACAGTTTGGATGAAATGTAATTTTGAAGATAATGACACAGCTACTGTCATACTTCCTTATTTTATAAGCTTGAACATGTAATGGCTTTTTAAAAAATAAAAATCTTTTTTGAAAAAGAAAAAAGGTAGAATCTGTGCAATGTTAACAGTCACAACAGAACATTTACCAAACGTACAGTGTTTTGTTACAATAATACTTTGCATTAATGTTCATGTTCTCCACTATAGAACCATAGCAAAGAAGTCTGGAATGAAAAGGTTAAAAATTTTTTTTGTTGTTCATCAGAGTTCTATTTCAAGTCACAATTATGCAGGGTTGCTACATAATGTTCAACAAGATGTGTTCAAAGGCAAATATTGATCACATTTTTGTTCAAAAAGCTCAGTCTCTAGGGAGTTCTTTATAAGAAAATCACTTCTAAAATATATCCTTGTGTGGACTTCAAAAATGACCTATCATATTAAAATTTTTAAAAATAAATTAGATAATTAAAAAAGGAGTCTTATCCAGCAGAGCTGGACATCAGGCTGTCCTCACTGAGCCATTATTATTGCTGCTTTTCCCATAAGTTGGGTCATTTTTTTCTAGCCATAATTCAGCCAACTGCTGTGTAGATCCATATGTAGATGCTTTAGACCCTAAGCACATTTTGTATTGTTTGGGATCAAGATTAGGATCACAAAAGACAGGATGGTGAACATGGACAACTCCAACTTCTTGGCTTCTAAAAGTTTTCAAACCAGCTTGAACCACTTTGTTGAAAAGGTCCACATCCTCAAGTCCCCAACCTTGAATAGAAACATCAAAGCCTCCTACTCTAACAAGATCTCCCTTATAAATACAAGTAATGCCAAACCCATAGTTTCTCCAGAAGCCAGTTTTTTGAGTGAAGGCAAAATGGTTGTCACTGGGAACTGTTCCACTATAAACAATCTTTGGATCATACTGGCTGAAGATGATTGGAAAATATATTTGTTGGCCCAAAACTGTATTTGCTCGACATCGTTGGAGAAACTCTGTAGTAAACACCAGGTCAACATCACAGAAGAACAGCAAAGATTCATTATTAAACTGGGAAGATCCAACTTCAAGAGCCAGAGCTCTTGAGAATTCTCCAGAAACCGGCAAAATCTGCATATCAGCTTTAGGATATTTAATACGATAATCTTTCATCAGTTCCATTTGTTTTGCTTTGTCTGGATTAGAGTCAGAATTGAAGAGTAGGACAACAAGCTTGACACTTTGATTTGGAATGAGACACGTCTTTTCAAAATTCCCCATAAATCTTGCAAACATGTCAAATCGTCCAGACAAAGGAATCAAGATATTTATTTTTGTATCTTTGGATTCTTTGTTTTCATTTTTTGATCCAGGAAGCTGAAAAGGAACAAACATCTTCAGAGAATTTGAGAGAAAAGATAAAGATCCAGATTCCTGGTTAATTTTGTTGGCCAATTCTTTGGCATCCATTTCTTCGTGCTCCATAAACTGGATCTTGCTAAAGGTCTGCTGCAAGTAGGCGTGCCTTCTAACAGGAACAGTCATTTTCTTCCCTTTATGTTTTTTGTAGAGAAGTAGTAGGTCAAGAATGTATTCAGCCCCATACATAGGATTGACTCTACGATAACCATACTGTATTTCCTTGAAATCAATAATTCGCCCCCTGGTCTTAGCATTTGCATTGATCATTTCCATGACTTGCATAACAATGTCTTCCAAAGCTTCTCTCTGAGAAGAGTCCATCCCTCTTCTGGGGGGCTGACCATCAGTAGCTGAATACAAATATTTTCCAGTAAGAAACTCCCATTCTAAAATCTCCTCACGTTGACGTGGTTGAAACCTCATAAAAGAAGGTGGAATTCCCAACTGGAGATCTTCTTTGTGAATCTCTGTGTTACTGTATTTGCTCATTAGAACAATTTCTCTGTGGAGTTGTATGGTTCGGTGTCGTAGTTCAGCTATTTTGCGACTCAACATGTAGCTGTGAAGTCTATATTGATAAGGAGGGTTTTTGTTGGGATGTAAAGTTATAGCTCGATGGATTTTGCTGTTATGCAGGTCTCGAATATAACCCTTTTTGTTCTGTTCATAGTTCTCATAAAACAGCTGCTGCATCTAATAAAAAAAAAGATAAACAAAGTCTTATTTTAGTATTATATAATTTAAAATTCTGCTTTACTTCAGCAATTCTTGATCTATGCATTAGCTCACTCTAAAGAGCTTTAAGAATAACTCATAATGCATAAAAGCCATCGGGGTTCTAATTTGACCAGCTATTAAAAGGATTATGGACAATATTAATAAAAAGCTAATGAAGACAGAGCTTCAAATAATTATTTTTAACAATAGTCTGTATACTTGGTATCCAAAGTTTGTGATCAACATAATATTATAGTTAATCTCTAGAAAGTTGCTCTTGAATGTTGTCCATATGGAGATGAGTGAATACCTGCTGATGTAATATGCAGATATTATCCTTAAGTTAGCATTCTTTTTCTTTTATAAAAAACAATAGTTTTTGTTTTATTTTTCAAAATGCATGCAAAGGTAGTTTTCAACATTCATCCTTGCAAAACATTTGTATTCCCAATGTATCTCCCTCTCTTCCCCATCCCCTCTTCTAGACAGCAAATAATACAATGTAGATTAAACTGTGCAATTCTTCTAAACATATTTCCAAATTTGTCATGCTGTGCAAGAAAAATCAGATCAAAAGGGGAAAAATTATGAGAAAGAAACAAAGCAACTAAACAAATAATAACAACAACAAAAAGGGGGAAATACTATACTTTTATCCATATTCAGTCCTCATAGTTTTTTCTCTGGATGCAGATGGTTCATCACAAGTCTTTTGGAATTGCCTTGAATTGTCACATTGTTAAGATGAGCCAAGCTTATCACACTTTTGATCATCATATAATCTTGTTGCTGTGTATAATGTTCTCTTGGTGCTACTCACTTCACTCAGCATCAGTTCATGTAAGTTAAGTTATCATTCTTGAGGCAAATGTTCACCATTAGTAAAGGACTCAAGGGTTATGCTTCTCAAATTGAGGAAGCAAACAGTATGATGCTATTAGTCTGCTTTCTTTCTCACTACTCCTTCATGGAAATTTGGCAAAATCTCCAGGATGAGACAGGGCAAGTATGCTCTTAAAGACTCCCATTCCCTTCCCCAAAGAAACCCATATATTATAACTACTGTCTGTTAGGTCCTCCAATTCCCCCCAAAAGAAAACTACATATTCAAGTCATAGACTCTTTGAAGTGGAAGGCAACAACTTTCACCTCCTTTAGATTTAATGTTATAAGGGCCACATTAAAGGACAAAGAACATGAAGTCAGACTCTTCACAAATTCTTCTTACAAAACAGATTTTAGGAAATACAAATTTGGAGCCAATCTTTTCAAAGAATAAAGCCTAAATAGTTTTGCTTTATTCCTTAGCAAAGCTGAAAAATTAAATAAAATAAATATTTAAGATCTATAGAAAACGTAACTATTTAAAAATATAAAGTATAAAAATTATCACAAATTAAAATTGCTAATTTATATAAGAAAATATAATGGATATTTAAAGCTTAAAATTGATGTTCAATGGCAAAATTAAACAGCAAAAATGCTAAAGAGATGTAATTTTGTACTGTACTATACTATGATTTTTATACCACTACTTAGTTTCCTTTACTTCACAAATATTTCTGATATCCAGACACAGGTTTAAAGTATTCTAATTAAAATGTCTATATCTGAAAACTATTATATTGGAGACAATTTGGTGGGAAAAATTGCTGCCATTTTCATGCAATTTACAGCATAGGCTAGAAATTTAATTATTTCAAAAGAAACCAGAGATAAAATTTTAGCTCTAATTGCTACTCTCTTTAAACACTACAATCTGAACAATTCTTTAAAACTCTGGCAGCTTGATGGGATGGTAGCCAAATGAAATTTTGTTCAAATTAATTATATTAGGACAGGAAATAAAACCTATAATTTGGTATCTACCTGCTTCAAAATCAAATAATTAGTACATTATATAATATGCAGTCTTCAATCAGGTACTGAATACTATCTTCTAATGAAACACCACTTTAGTTAACTCTCAATTAGCCACAGTAATAGGAAAGCATAAAACCCACAAGTTTGAGCCAGAAATTTGGAGTAGTTATTCTTTATGCCAAAAGTAGCATCTGAGTCCCAAAGTTAAATAATGAGAAAAAGCAGCCAAGGATCTGAGAAGAACTGGGTGCAGAGTTAGAAAATTTAGTTGGGGTTTTTCCCCTTGGATATTTTATAATATTCATTCTTTACCAATTAAATTTTGGGAGTGAGAAAAGGAGCAACACAATTTTAAACAAAAGAGTGCTTTCCTTTAGCTACACTTATTTTTGAAATGGAAACTGATTTATTAGTTGTTTAAAAGAAAAGTTTCATTTAGGATTTAACAAATTAGTATGTTTAATAATAAAATGACTATAGTGGAATTTTAGACATAGTATCATTTGGTTAAGAAGAGATTTGCCAAGTACATAGAGGGAAATCATTAAATCAATCCTGACTACTATTATTGCTGGGATGTTTTGTACTCAATGGCCTCTGAAGCTCCTTCTTAAGGGCTCAGAATTTAAGATTTTAGGTTCTGGTTCATGTTCTAACACTGGAAGAATTCACTGAGAAAAAATTCTACCTCAGCCTCTTTGTCATTTTTCCTTTAAGTATAAAGTTGAATGACAAGAAGTATTGGGTTAGGACAAGAGAAGTAAAATTATGTTTTTAAAAAAAGCAAAGATCTTATAGATTTCATAAGGCCACAGAAAGGAATGATAGCTTTCATTTCCATAATGCTTTATTTAAAGTTTATCAAGTGTTTTTCTTATAAAAACCCTCTGAAGGAGATAACAGAAGTACCATTATCACTATTTACAAATGCAGAAACTTAAAGAGTTTATCAATAAATGACTTGCCCATTGTCATATAGTAAAAGCTGTATAATTAACAATGGAAAACAGGTTTTCTGATTCTAAAATTAACCAAGGAAAAAAGGGAATAAAGAAGAGACCCTAATTTTTTGGTACAATAGTATAAGAAGGCAGCTGTAAAACCAAATAAATAGGTTTTAGAAGACTGGATCTAACACAAAGATTAAATTAGCTTGGACCTAGCCCCAAATCTAATATTAGTGGCTCATAATTATTTTTTTAATTAAAGCTTTTTATTTTCAAAACATATACATGGATAATTTTTCAACATTTACCCTCGTATTCCAAATTTTCCTCTCCTTGTCCCCACCTCCTTCCCTAGTGGGCAAATAATCCAATTATGTAAATATATTTATGCAGTTATCAAGCAGCTCATAATTATTTTATACTTTTCTTAAAAGCACTCTTCTCTCAGGTCTGCTGTTGACTCTTCAAATTGACTTCCAAACTTCTGGAAGATCCTTTGGCATTGGCAAAATGTGCAGGTCAGTCATGCTCACTTCTTTATTCCTCTTTAAGCTCCACTTCTGACTAAATGGCTTTTCCATTCTATCACTACATGGATACTTTTCCATCTCTTCCTCCACTTTTGAGTCCTTTTTACAAGTTTTTTCATTGGGGGAAGAGATTGTCTTTTTTTTGCCTTAATTTGTAATCCCAACACTTAGAATAGTGTCTGGAATATTTTATAAATGCCTGTGGGTTTGACTTGAATAACATTGGTATTCTACATAGGAAGGAACTGAGTGCATAAAATTAGATGGCTTCTCTTGGTCACAAAACCAGTAAATGACAGAACCAAAAATTAAAATTGTAGCTGGGATGTTTTGTCTCTTAATTCCAAGTTCATTATTGTTTCTACTATACCATGCTATTTTTATTGTATTCAGATAAGTGGGTTTTCACTATATCAATATAAAAATATTTGTAAGTCAGCATGACTAGTAAAAGGAACACTGGGTTGGAAATCAGTGTAACTGTATTATATTCTTAGATTTATGTAATTGTTCTAAATGTTTTAATTGTAAAGAAAGTACTTCAAAAATCATAAAATGCTATATAAATCTAATCTATTATTATAAAAGAGCTACCTATTTTTTCAGCTCACACAGCTGTTCAAAGGATAAAATGAAAATATGAAAGCACCTTGAAAAAGTTCTCAATATTATGCATATTTAAAGCAAAGGGATAAATTTTTTACTTAAAAATTCAAGCTTTTACTAAATGATGAACTTAGGTTTTTCGAAGAATTATATAATCTTATTTGTAAGGGACCTCAGAGACCATTTCATTCAACATACACAGGAATAGCCTTATATGACAATCCTTTGTGTAAAAACTTCTTATGACAGTAGGAACATAATTACAGTAATTTATTTAAGTTTTGCAAAGTATTTAACAGTTATCATTTCATTTGATCCTCACAATCCCACAAAATAGATACTACTGTTATAAACATTTTACAAATTAAGAAACTGAGGCTAAAAAGCGATTTGTCCAGGTCAAGTAGATAGTAATTTGTCTTATAAAACTCAGGGTTTTGAATTCTATGCATAGCATTTTATCCATTATGCCAACATTGTATCTACTGGCTCACAAGAGAGCCTGTTCCATTTTTGGTTCAGCTTAGATGTTAGAAGTTTTAAATCAATACTATATCATATTTTCTCCAACTTCCATGTATTGCTTTCACATGAGCTGTTGTAATCATCATGTTATCCTTATAAATTATACTACTATTATTATACCACTATTATATACAATTATACCACAAAAAGGCCAAGATCTTGGACAATTAAAATGTTGTTTTATACTATAATGTTTTTAAATCCAAGTTAGGACCTCACATTTCTCTTTATTAAATTTAATTCCATTATATTTGATCCATTCTAAAGAACTGTGGTTGTGGGTCAACAAAAGGGTAAAAAGAAACATTACCAATGAAAAACCGTTCATAAGAGTAGCATGAAATCAATCATCATGGAATTGTTTGAACAGAAAAGGAAGTGTGTCAGTCATGAAGCAACACTAAAGCATAATTAATAGAAAGCTAGCATATTACCTTGGTTATCTATGCAGTACCAAGAGAAGTAGAGAAAGGACCCTGCTCTAAAAGGTGTTTTCTTATGAATGATTATTGGGAGGATATGGACAGGAATCACACAGCAACTTCTATCCATTAAAAGCACAGTCATGAGGATTATAGATCCATGGAAGTATCAAATAACCACATTATAGGGATATTGTAAAGAAGGTACCCCTAGCAAAATATTACAGAAACGTATGTTATTTTCTTCCCCTCTCTATATAAGAATTGTGACTACTCCTTTTTTTCCACAAATGTTCTCCTCCATGTTTTGCTGCTCTAGTTCCACCCACCAATATATCTTCTTAATATACAACACTGTTTCATTCCCTATTCTCTCCCTTTTGAAGATAATATACTTTGAGGGATTGTACTATCATTCCAAGTCTTGATACTAGCTAAAAGATTACATTTGCTCACTTAAATTAGGCTCTCATATATCTTACTTCTTAACATGACTTTGTAGAATATATTTATATCAATAGACAGCTTGTGGTCTTGAGCTTCATTGCTAGCTTCTTTCTTGGTCTCTCATGGTTGACTTTTTATAACAAAACTTCCTGTATTATAGCTGCTACTTTGTCTGTTATTTAGCTTGATAATCATATGCAGATGTCAGGTAACTCTGATAGGTCCTGGAGATATAAATGCAAAGAATGAAGTAATTCCAAATTGCAGTGAGCTTATTTTCTAATAAGTGAAACAAGAATATCTATAAATACACACAAATAGATAATTAATGCAAATATATAGAAACAAGTTAAATACAAAGTTGTTTGGGGAGAATACTAATATTGGGGGGGGGGGGAGAGACCAGGAAAGACAACGCAGAAGATACTGTGTTTGAACTCCCTTTATGAAAGAAGAAACATCTGAGACAGAGGTAAGAAAGGGTGTGTGCTATCAAGGTATGAAGAATGGACAATTCAAAGGCAAGAGATGGGAAATGAACTATCTTGTATAAGAACAAAGAAAAGGCCAGAATGGCTGGACCACAGGGAGCTGGAGGGGGAATAACATCTAATGGAAGTAGAAAGAGAGGCTGAGAAGAGGTTACAGAACTTTAAATGCTTTACAAGGGTTGTGCTTTTATCCTAGAAGCAAAAAAAGAAAAAAAAACCACTAGAATTGCCTAGTTAAGGGGTACTGCATTGTCAGATTCATATTTAAGGAAAATTATTTTGGCAGCAGTGTATAGGATAAACTGGGAGGATAGGAGAGAGACCTGAGACAGGGAAACAAATTAGCAAACTGTTACAATAAACTAGGTAAGACATAATGAAGGTCTAAATGAAGATGGTAGGTTTCTGAGTGAATAGAAAGCATTAAATACAAGTGACATCATGAAGGTAGAGATGGCATATTTGTTAAGTGACTAGATATACACATACACACATGTATGTATGCTACAGTGAAGAGGAGTTAGGAGGGCAGGATATAATGCTGAGATTATAAACCTGGGAAATTGGAAAGTTGGTGGCAACTTCATTGGAAATGGGGAAGTCTGGAAGAGAAGAGAGTTTGTAAGAAAAGATGAGTTCACAACAAAATAACTGTTTGGACATTTATACATATATTTAACTTATACTTCAACATATTTAACATGTATTGGGTCAACCTGTCATCAGGGGGAGAGGGAGGGAGGAAGGAGGGGAAAAATTGGAACAAAAGGTTTTGCAATTGTCAATGCTGAAAAATTATCTATGCATATATCTTGTAAATAAAAAGCTATAATAAAAAAAAAGGTGAGTTCAGCTTTGAATATGTTGAGTTTAATAAGTCTGTGGGAAATTCAATTTGAAATGTCCAGTAAATAAATGGTGAAGGACTGAAGGAACATACTGGGGCTGAATATGCAGATATTTGAATTACCTGCAGAGAGGCAACAGTGGAGGCTTTGGAAAATGATGAAATGATCTAGGAAATAGAGAAAGTTTTCTTAACTTGGGGTCTGTGAACTTATTAAAAATATTTTGGTAACTGTAGTATTTTAATATTTCCTTTATAATGCTTTGTACTTTTATATTATTTCCGCAGTTAGCTGGTACAGTGGAATTCTGGGCTGAAAGTCAAGAAGACTCATCTTTCCAAATTCAAATCTGGCCTCACTAGGGGTGTAACCCTGGCTAAATCATTTAGTTCTGCTTGCCTCAACTTCCTCATTTGTAAAATGAGCTTCATAAGAAAATGGCAAACCACTCTGGTATCTTTGCCAAGAAAACCCCAAATGGGGTCATGAAGAGTCAGACACTGCTGAAATGATTGAACAGCAACAATCCTTTATGTCTTTTAAAAAACACTCTGAGTAAGGCCACAGCTCTAGGCTTCCTCAGACAGCACAAGAGGCCCAGGACACCCAACAAGTAAAACCCCTGCTGCAGAAGGAGAAGAGGGCCTAAGCAACCAAGGCTGAGCCATAAAGAAAACTAGGACAGGAGGAGCATAAAGAGATAGCAACACAAAACCCAAAGACCAAGAGAAGCCTGAAGATGGGTTGGGGAGGATGAAGACAGAAAAAGTCATCCAAGCTGGAAATGAAGAGGGGAGTCAGAAGAGCAGAAATTGGTGGATGTTACTAGCAATTTCACTACTTGGCAAGAAGCTGGAAACTGAGTAGATGCTATCAATTGGAGAATGGTTAAATAAGTTATGGTATAGGAATGTTATGGAGTGTTATAATTCTGTAAGAAACGATCAGCAGGACAACTTCAGAGAGGCCTGGAGAGACTTCTATGAACTGATGCTGAGTGAAGTTAGCAGAACCCAGGAGATCATTGTACACGGCAACAAGAAAATTATATGATCAATTCCAATCTCTTCAACAATGAGATAGTTCAAACTAGTTCCAATGGTCTTGTGATGAAGAGAGCCATCTCTGGATCACAACATAGTATGTTCACTCTTTTTGTTGTAGTTTGCTTACATTTTATTTTCTTTCTTATTTCTTTCCTTTATGATTTGATTTTTCTTGTGCAGCAAGATAATTGTATAAATATGCATGCATATATTGGATTTAACATATTTTTACCATGTTTAATATATATTGGGTTACTTGCCATCTATGGGAGGGGGTAGAGGAAGTGGGGGGGAATGGAACATAAGGCTATACAAGGATCAATGTTGAAAAATTATCCATGCATCTGTTTTGAAAATAAAAAGCTTTAATTAAAAAAGGAATTTCTCTACTATGTCTTTTCAAGTACCATTAATATAACCAAAATTTTTGGAAAAACAGCCATTTGTCAATAATTTTAACAAATACTTGTCATAATGCCATCACTCTTCACTTAATCTCTTAATCATGAAGTTACCTCTTCTGGACACTTGTCCTTTGGCTTTTCTGAATCATTTGACTTTGGACCAACTTCTCCCTGGTTTATCTGTATAACACTGCCTCTTCATGTGATTTACCCCATTTTACTTCCTCTTTCCTCTTCTTCCAGGATAATCCCTTTTCCACTCCTACTTTCTTTTACATATCATCACAATAAAGTCAAATTATACCTACACTCTATAAGTACATTCCTAACAAAGATATGGTTCACAAGAGTTAACTATATATCATCTTTCCATATAAGTATGTAAACATTTTAACCTTTTAAAAAACATAGTTTTTCCCCCTTTTCTTTTAACTTTTTTATGCTTCTCTTGAGTTCTGTACTTGAAGATCAAATTTTCTGTTCAGTTCTTGTCTTTTCATCAAAAATAAATGAAAATCCCCTATTTCATTGAATGTCCTTCTTTTCCCCTGAAAAAATAATGCTTAGTTTTGCTGGGTAGTTGATTCTTGGCTGCAGTTCAAGCTCCTTTGGCCTCCAAAATATCAAATTCCAGGCCCTTCAATCTCTTAAAATGGAAGCTGCTAAGTCCTGAATTCTGGCTCCTCGATATCTGAATTGTTTCTTTCTGGCTGCTTACAGTATTTTCTCTTTGGTCTGATAATTCTAGATTCTTTCAATGGCTATTTTACTCTCTGGTTCTAGGATATTAGGTCATGATTTCTTGAAAGATGTTGTCCAGGCTCTCTCTCTCTCTCTCTTTTTTTAATAATAGTTTTTCAAGTAGTCCAATAATTCTTAAATTGTCTCTTGAATCTATTTTCCAGGTCAGTTGTTTTTCCAGTAAGGTCTTTTATATTTCCTTCTATTTTTTGTTTGTTTGTTTGTTTCGTTTGACTCACTTGTCTCATTGAGCCATTCACTTTCATTGTCCAGTTCTAATTTTTAATGAATTATTTTCTTCAGTGTTTTTCCCCCTCCTTTTGCATTTGGTCAATTATACTTTTAAAGGAGTTGTTTTGTTCATTGATTTTCCCCCTATATTACTAGTTATATTTTTCAAGGAGTTGTTTTGTTTTTCCATTTTCCACTACATCTATTTTTTAAAGAAGTTGTTTTCTTCAGTATTTTTTTCCATTTCACCATATGTAATTTTAAAGGAGTTGTTTTTTCAATTTCTGCATTTCCTTTTCCAAACTCTCCTACGAATCTCTCATTTCCTCTCCCCGTTTTTTCTAACTTTCTTGTAAGATTCTTTTTGAATTCTTCCAAGACGGTCACCTTTTGAGTGAAAGACCAATTCACATCTCTCTTTGAGGCTTTATCTGTAGGCATTTTGCCTTTAGTGTCCTCAGGTTGGAAATCTGTTCTTCCCTGTCTCCATAATAACTATCTATGGTTAGAGCTTTTTTGCTCATTTTTAAAGGTTGAGGTCTGCTCATAGGGCACAGGGAGATTGTCCTGAGCTTCCTTTTACAGGGTAACAGGTGGCTTCATATTGTGCTGGAGCTGCAGAATTCCTCATTGCACTTGGTGGGTCTTGCTGTGTTCTGTCCATTATGCTGGGATTCACATCTCACTATTTGCCTTCTGAAGTTGCACTGATGATCTCATAGCTAGTCTGCTGATTTACTGGCCATCTGAATGAGAACAGAGTAGCCAGAGATGCTGTCTTTTGGCTCGGACTCTTCTGCTTTTAGACTCCCCACACAAACCTCCCTGCACTGTGACTGTGCTGATCATACTCCCCCTGCCCAATTGAGATACACCTTTCCTGCAGTCATTCCAAGATATCTTCTGTTGAAAAATTGTTACACAAATATTTGTGGATTTTATCAATCCAAAAATCCATTAAGAGGCTTGATCTAGTGTTGAATCTAAGGGAAGCCAGGAAGAGTTTGGGCAACGTACTGTTTACTCTCGGCCACCTTAGTTCAATCCCCTGACACATCTCTTTCCAATAATTAATAATATACTGATGAAAAGATTTATTAGCTGTAGAAATTTTAAATTTTTTGACATGATCAAACAATAAATATTAAGTGCATATTAGTGTCAGGCATTGCACTAAGTGCACTAAGGGATACAAAGAGAGGTTGAAAATGATCCCTGGTCTAAAGGAACTCGACAATCTAATGAGAAAGCATGAATACAACTCTACACAAACTACAGACAGGATAAATTTGGAAATAATAAGGAGATGGAATTATAATTAAGGGGGATCAAGAAAGGCTCCTTGTAAAAGGAGGAATTTTTAACTGGGACTTGAAGGAAATCAAAAGGTAGAGGTATAGGGGACAGTGACAATGCCCATATCAGGAAAAATGGAGGGCCATGCTTAAGTGCTGAAAATATAAGTAACGTACTTATAAAATAGAAGTAAAAGTACTAGAAAATTGAGGAAGATTATGAAGAGTTTTGAATAGCAAACAAATGATTTTGACATTTGATCCTGGAGATGTTAAAGAGCCAGTGAAATTGATTAAATGGGAGATGATATGGCCAGACTTATGCTTTAGAAAACTCACTATAACAACTGATTGCAGGACAGACAAGAGTAGATGAGGTATTTGTGATAGATCAACTAATAAGCTACTACAACAGCCCAGCTGTTAGGTGATGTGGACCTATACCACTGTAATGAGAGAATCACAGGAGAGAAGAGTGCACACATGAATCGTGATGCAGGTAAAAATCAAAGGGCACGGCAACATTTTGGATGTGGAGGGTGAGAGAACTGTGAGGCTGGACAACTGAAGAAGGGTGGTACCTTCATTGTAACAGAAAGAGGGAAGGGTTTGGGGGAAAGATGAGTGTAGATGTGGACATACTGGTATGTCTTCAGGACCTCCAGTTTATTTCCAGATACATCTAATAAGCAGTTGGAGAGGCAAGAGAGTTTAGAGGACAATCATCATACAATAACAGAACTAAATCAATTAGCACAGGCAGAGAAGAGATGAGGGTTCAAGAAAGATCCTTGTGGGACATCCACGCTGAGTGGGAGTGAAGTGAAGGAGGAGCCAGTAAAAGAGATTGAGAAGGAGTGCTCAGACACTTGGAATGAGAACCAGGAGAAAGTAGCATCCTGAAAACCTAGGGAAAAGAGTGTGAGATGGTGACCAACAGCATCAAAGGCTGCAGAGGTCAAGAGAGATGAGAACTGAAAAAAAAAAACGTATTTGGTAATTAGCAAATCATTATGTTATGTAACTTATATAATTTTGGAGATAGTTTTGGCTGAATGATGAGAAATTAAGCTAGATTGTAGAGTTAAGAGAATGAGAAGAAAGGAAAAAGAGGTCCCTAACACAGACAGCCTTCTTAAAAGTTTTAGTCACAAAAGGTAGTAGAGAGAAAATAATAAGACAGAAGGAACAAGTGAGGATTCCCCTCACTTCCACTTAATAACATATTTTTTCCAATTACACATAAAGATAGTTTTTGACATTCATTTTTATAAAATATTGAGTTCCAAATTTTTCTCCCTCTTTTTCTACTTCCTCTCCTCCCTTCCTGAGAAAAGGAAATAATGAGATATAGGTTATACATGTACAGCCGTGTTAAACATATTTCTATCTTAATCATATTGTGAAAGAAGAAACAGAACAAAAGGGAAAAGACACACACACACACACACACACACACACACACACACACACACACACACAGAGTAATCCTCCCCACTCCCCCAGCCAAAAGTGAAAATAGTATGCTTTAATCTGAATTCAGACTCCATAGTTCTTTCTCTGGATTTGGATAGCATTTTCCATCATAAGTTTTTTTGGAATTGTCTTGGATCATTGTATTGTTGAGAAAAGCTAAGTTCATCAAAGTTGATCACCTGTACAATGTTGTTGTTATGGAATACAATGTTCTCCTGGTTTTGCAAATGAAGGTGAGGATGGGAGAGACATTTTAAGCAATAAGAGAAATAGCTAGCACACAAAAAGGGATTGAATATAGGTGAGAGTAGGGCTGATAAAGGAAGCAATTCCTACTGAAGAAGATGGGATGAAAGGGGTTTATTTGTGGATACAAAGGTTTACCTTGGAATAAGACCACATTTTCATGTGAGACAAGGGTTAAAGAGCAGATAGTGTCCAGAGCAATGTGGATATATATATATATATATATATATATATGTATATATATATATATATATATATATATATATATATATATATATATATATATATATATATATATATATATATATATATATAAAAGAGGAAAAAAAGAGAACTAGATTTGAAAATAATAGTTTTAGGTAAACTTAGCATTTGAAAAATTAATTAATTGCATGACAATGTGTAAATACTCACCCAATTATAAAGTAACCCCTTGGAACTTCACCAGACTTCCATAGATAAATTCCCACAGAATATTCATTATTTGTAAAATGCTTAGCACAGTACCTAGCAGAGAGAAGGTAAGGGGGCTCATAGTGAGCCCTTAAAAAAGTCTCTCCTCCTCCCTTCTTTCTTTTCCTTCCTTCCTTTTTTCCTGTTACTGACTTGTTACTATTTGAAGCCACACTAATATGTATTGGACAGTTGCTCTCAAGAAATTTATACTGCAGTCTTAGCTACAGAGTTCAGCCATTTTTACTCATTTTATTTCTTTAATACAATAGCTAAGAGAAACTGAAGTACTTTTTGTTTCTAGTACTGATCTGACAGAAGAAGAAAAAGCCCTGTATATACCATTTTAAGTTACTACAAGCTTGGGAGAATAGTGATAACATTTATGTTTTGCTTTAATTTAAGGTTCATGAAGCTTTAAAACAGTTCTAAAGTTTTTTGATATCTTTTTCTGTACTCCTTTTGGCAGTATGATAAAGCTTACAGATCCCTTTTCTAGAAAGTTTTGCTACCTGCATTCATAATCAGTCAGAGGTTACTGAAAATAAAAATGCAGCTTTTTTCTGATTAAATTTCATATACTCTTTGAAATATATTCATGGAAGAGTATACAGAATCTTTGCTAAGAACTCCTGCTCTAAAGTAACTTTTAAGTAAGTAGCAACTGTAAGTAACCAAGTTTATTCAATCACTTTTCTTCCAAATTCTTTAGAGAATAAGTATAACTTACTCATTGCCCTATGCTATGAAATGTCAAATTATGAAAATACTTTCATGTTAGCACACTCAATACAAGGCTGGAGGTTAAAAAAAAAAGATTTAGCTTTAGACCCGATTGACCACATTATTGGGTATACCCAACCTTACCCCTAGTCCAACTCTGCTATTCACTATTACTACTAACTGCCTAATGAAGAAACAAAAAACTGGGGCTACAACCAGCTAAGGCTTTGTCCTGGGGAAGTGGGGAAAAGGGCAAGGAGAGGAGTATTATGAGAGAATCATTTTTTATTTTTTTAAGGCACTTCCCAGATTATCTGTACACTTATCCATTAATTTGGTCTTAAATCTTACCTTCCTAACTTCTAGCCAAAAAAATTTGAAGTGAGTGAATTATTAACTTTAAAAAGAAGAATTTATAGTAAGAACAAAGTAAAGTTATAATTAAAATTTTAAGAGCTACTAGTATTATTCAAAAGAAAAGCTGATTTTATTGATGGCATTACTTGCACTGATGGAGATCACAACCACTTTATTATATAGATAATTTTGTGAGTGGCTTGTGTGCAACAAAGAAAAAGAAAAGGGGGCGGGAATAGGTGGGGTGAGAGTAGTGAGAAAGAAAATGACAACAAAACTAAAATAAAGAAAAAAAGATAAATTCTTAATTTAAATTCTCAATATTCTGAAAGTTATTTCTTTATTAACCTTAAGGTGCTATATTAAAGAATGTTATTAATCATTTTATTTCAGAGGAAAATACATTTCCTACACAAGAATAACCATATCTCTCATTTGGTCTGTTCCATTAGAAAAAAATTCTAAAATTACAAAAAAAAAAATTTAACCAGGTATACTAAGTTTACAGTAGTAAGCTTACAGGGGAATGTCTATATATGTATATATATATATATATATATATATATATATATATATATATATATATATATATATATATATATATGTAAATTTGACTATAAAAATGTACAAATAAAAGACAGGCAAAAATTCAAATAATAAAAATGGATATTATGCTCCTAATGGTGTTCCATTAGAATTTAAAGCTTATTAACATGACAAATTGACTACTGAGTATTTGCTAGGAAAATTTGTCCTTAACTCTTAACAATAATTTTGCTATTTTTATAAAAGAGACTCTTTCTATGATCATTAATTTCTTTTAGATTTTTGAGAGCTTTAAAGGTAGGGTTATAATGAGTAAATTTTTAATTTTTACTTTAAATCTGTGGAAGCCTTTAAAAATTTCAATGTTCCTCATTCTTTTACAGACTGAATATAAAAATTGTATATAGTTGTAATGAGTACCATTAGCTAACCCCCCCCTCAATCCTCCCCCCAATTTAAATGAAAACAATGTT
Source organism: Sminthopsis crassicaudata (assembly GCF_048593235.1). Lineage (NCBI taxonomy): Eukaryota > Metazoa > Chordata > Mammalia > Dasyuromorphia > Dasyuridae > Sminthopsis > Sminthopsis crassicaudata. The sequence goes on along the minus strand of NC_133618.1, from coordinate 550,987,500 downwards.
GTGTTATGTTTAAGTAAAGGTCTCAAAGGCGAAGAACAGAGGCAGTACATGGGGAAAAAAAGACTTAAAAATAAAGCAATTTATGTGTAATCTCACCAGCAGTCAACAAACATCCCCTAAGGAATTACTCATAGCCCTAGATTAAGATGCTGTTGCAGTATATAGTTTGACACATTTCAATGTAATTCTTTTCAGCATTCTAGACACTGGGAATAAAAAGATTACATCATATGAGCTCTGCTCTCAAGAGGCTTACAATGGGGAGGGAGAGTATATACGTACGTATGCATGCATTTAAGTATGCATGTATGTGATCCTACTATGATAAAACTGCAAGTAAGCTAAGAGAAAAGGAGAGGTCCAGACATAAAAACTGGAGAGGTACCAACTGAATTTTGACTTGATAGAGCAAAAAAAAGCAATTTAAGATGCTTTGATTTGAGTGTGTAGAGAAGATAACTCTACTCCTAGTGAAGTGGTAATAAAAGTACCAGAAGTGGTAATATGAAATAGATTTGGGAGAATATAATATTTCAATTGACTTGAAGAAATTATGTCAGACATCCATCAAAAGTAACAGACATTGGCTATTTTATTATGTAAATAACAACACATGGGCTGAAATCAATTAGAACTAAGGAAGGCAGAATTATATGTGATTTGAGCAATTTGCTTTTGGAGAAACAATTTTAAGGTCTTAGAGAAGAAGAGGAAATAAAGGCAGGATTTAGGGAGCAAAGGGAGTGAGGTCAGGGAAGGATAAAGGAGAAGACAGAGACAGAATCCACCAAGCTGACCAGATCCCAGAATTGTCTACAGATATGCTAATCAAGGTAATCTCAGGGAGTATAAACTGATGATGAATTTTGGCCTAATATCACTAGCATTGGAGGGGAGTAGGAGAAGAAAGCCTGAAATAGGATAAGACAAAGAAAAATGGGAAAAGGTGGTCTGGACAGAAAGCCCTTCATAATTAGAACCCCATCATTATCATTGAACATTTTCATTTCAGTAGTATTAGATGTACTGCTCAACATATCAATTCCTTTAAAAAAGACTAAACAAATTTCATAAATTTCCTTTCAGAAAATAAAGGAAAATAGCATCAAATAAGGCAGGAAAGGCAGAAATAAGGCAGGAAAGCAGACAGACTATAGATAGACTAATTGCGAAGGACTTTGCTCTATTTCTTTTTCTGAAATGGGACTATTTAAGCACTTTACTTCTTCCTCTGTTAATCTGGAAAGCCTATACTTTTGGAGGTAGTCCTCCATTTCACTTAGGTTATCAAAGCGAAGGACTTTGAACAACAAATTTATATATTACTCAGCATGTAAGGGCAGTATAGTTACATATGACTTTTAGATATGAGTGACATAAATAGAACAGTACTAGAACGACTACGTGGACAATGGTATGAAGAATAGATTGGAGAGCTAAACTGGAGATAATATGACCAACTAAATGGTTACTATGATAATACATATAAGAGGGAGATGGAAACCAAAAGTAATATGGTAGCAGTTTGAACGGCAAGGAAAGGATATAAGAAAAATGAAGGAGATAGAATAAATAAACTTTGGCAACTGAATACACATTAGAAATGAGAAAGAAAGGAGAATTCGAAGTGATTACAAAAAAGGAATAAGAGTGGGAGGAACAAACAAGCTAGGGACAAAGTTAACCAAAAGAAATGGGGGGCCACTGAAGCAAATTTTTAGAAATGCACAAAAGAGAATGGAAGGAAAGCCAAAAGAAATCACAATACAGCTTTTAAAATTATATGCTGTTGTCCTGAACTAGACTTCTCCAAAGCACCAGAGGAGGGTGGTGGCAGCCAGTAATGTGACAGCTACCAAAATACCCACCAATGTAAGATGTAATTTAGAATTTTTTTTTAGTCTTTTTTAAAGGAATTGATATGTTGAGCAGTACATCTAATACTACTGAAATGAAAATGTTCAATGATAATGAGGGGGTTCTAGTGCAATCAGAGTTGTGGAAATCCCCTTTTGGTCAGAGGCACAGGTTCTTTGTGAAAGAATTCATGAATCCAAAAAAATTTAGGTGGCAAAAATGGAAGTTTATTATTGGATGAGAAGTCAGCTTTGCTAGAAGACTGACTTCATAGTGGCAAAGTCCTATTAGAGAAATGGAGGCTGGCACTGAGAAGAATCCTGACAGCCAGCTATATTAAGGGACAAGACATAGTCCTGCTTTGGACATTCTGCAAAGAAATGAGTAAACAGAAATCAATTATATGAGCAGATCTTGGTGGGGGGCTGGGGTAGTTTGAGCTGATCAGACCAGGATCTCCCAAATGAAATTGCTTTGAAGGCTTTTTCAGCCTGAATTTGAATATAGAGCTCCAGCTATCAATGGAGGTGATTTGCCTTAGAAATGGCCCAGTTGAATGTTGCCACTTAACTTGTGGGGGGGGGGGGGGAGATATGCTTCCCAGAAGGCCTGAGACTCAAATCTCCCTTCTTTATAGATCAAAGGGTACACAATTTTAGAGTGTTAATTTTACAGATCAAAAGGGAACACAGTTTCACACCCCATCAATAACTTAACTTCATTCATTGCAGAGTGCCAGTAGAAATATCTGTACTCTTCATTATCCCTTCCCAAAACCAGTTCTTCAGGGGCAGGTGAATTGCCTACAGACAACAATAACAGCTGCCTTAACCATTATTGCTTCTTCAGCAAAATACATCTAATCTCATAGATCATTCGGTAGACAGTTTTCACCTGTCACATTCCAAGGCTGGCTTCCTTTGGAGCTTCTGTGCCCCCAAGACCCAGGGAAATAAACTTCTTCCTTTTCCCTCAAAAAACAATTCTCCCCTTAAGAAATGAATTAGTAATTGTGCTAATCTCCACTATATGGATTTAAATTGAAATGAAATCAACAAAGTTTCTTTTTAGATTAAAAAAATTATATGTTCAATTTATTATGAATTTTATATAATAAAAACATCTATTTTATATGTGTGTACACATATTATATATATATATAATATATATTATATATATATAATATATATTATAATATAATATAATATATAATATAATATAATATATATATTATATATATATATAAATGATCATTTTATTTGGTATTTAAGCTGAGAATAAAATAATAAAATTGAGTTAAAAAGAGGGAGAGGATTCCAAATTACTGAACATGGGAGAGTAGGAAGATTATGTTGCACTAAACAGAAATAGAAAAATTAGAGGAAAGAAATGGAAAGTAGAAGTGTGAATGACAGTTCACTTTTGGAAATGTTAGATTTGGCACTGGTAGGACATCTAGGTAGATACCCAGAAGGCAGCTGGAATTACAACATTAAAATTCTTGGGAAAGATGGAATTAAATTATATATGTGAAAACCATGTATAAAGGCAGAACCTTATTGAGCAAAGGATAGAGAGGGACTCTGCACCAGGATGCTGCCATTTGGGGAATTATAATTCTTCTTTCTCCATCATTTCTTAAGTGCAATCAATAGACAAGGCCTTTTATGCATACCAAAGAGCTGTGTTTAGTAGATAAGAGTCCCCCTTCATCTAGGTTCCTTAGAATTCTTAGTTTCCTTTAACACTCAACTCTAGCACAACCTTGTTGGTCAAACCTTTTTAGATTTCCCCAGAGGCTAGTACTCCCCTCACTTACCTCACAACTTTCTTAAGCTTACTTTGTGCATATATTTTGCTTTGACTTATCTGTGTGCATTTTATATGGCCAGATAAAAAGCAATCTTCCTTAGGAGAAGAAGTTTAATCTTTATCTTTGTATTCTTACAACCTAGTATAGTGACTGGTATGGGATAGGGACTTAAGTAGTTGATTAACTAAATAGTCTTTAAGGCTTCCAAACTTAAAAACAAAACAAAACAAAATTGGGAAAAAACAATGTTGCTTGTCTAAAAAAATCTTGCAATTACTCTCTAAGTCAAGTTTTGGCTTTCCTATGGACTTTTGAGTCCACTTCCTCCATTTCCTCATTTGTAAAGTAAGAGAATTGAACTAGATGATGTCAGTTCCTTCTAACTTTAAAATTCTAGAATCTACACAGAATTGCAAAAAAGTTGCTATATATTTCATTTTATGATTACAAGTCTCTGTTCTTCCATCACCACTAGTGTGGCTGAAGTTACTAGACTATTACAGGATTCTGTCTTCACTTGGGAAACTATATTTGGCGCATTAAAGGGTAACAATACATCCCCAAGAGCTGTTCCCATCCTGTAAAAACCTACTAAGCAACTCCACCATCAAAAAGAATGGGTATGGAAAGAATGTGCAATTCATAACAGCACATTTTAATAACTTTGGGGTCAATAAATATAACATAATGATTCTTTCACAAAAAGTATTTTTAAAAGCTTCCAAATTTAGAACTTAAAGTACTGCCAACATTATAAAATGTTTTAAGTTATCTATATTCTGATGCTGCAATCTTAAAATAGGCCATTAAAGCAGTATATAAAAAAGTATTGAAGAACAGAATTTGGTTCGGAAAATTTTTTAGCAAATTAGTAAATAACAAATTTATCTTAAAAAGAAAAAAGTTTTTAGTATAAAGCTATTTTTTAAAAAGATATATAGAACCAGTGGTTTTACTAACTTTCCTAACATCTGTCAAACTTGATTCTTCAGTACCTTCCATATTCCTGAATTCCAAACAACATTGCTTTTTTTTAAATTAAAAAATGTTTTAGGATCACAAATTATGTCACAACAAATTTGAAAGGTTACTGAATTCCCAAGTAATTTGGAATCCAGTTATGAAGAAAAAACAGTTATCCCAAATTTAATCTTTATTATAAAAACAGTGGGTGGGAGCTTCATTGTCCTTTTTGTAACTATACAAAAACAAAGCAAATCAAAGAAAATAACAATAGATCTGATACCGTCATTAATGTCAAAAGTACCAACTGTTTACTGTTTCTATTCATCTTTAAAAATATACATTTTTCTGACTTCTGAACAATGTGTTAACCTTTTAAACAGGTTCAAGCAATTATTTGGTCACAAATAAATATCATTGTGATAAAATGTCTTGGGAAACTGAGATTCTAGCAGCCTGAAGTTTGCTGAAAGTCATATCCATTCATATTTTGTCACAAAAATCTTTTGTCTACTTTTAGATCTGGTCTGATTCCTGTGCATTTGGGAATAAACTAGCACTAATTGCACCACTCGTGTCAGTATAGATGCTGTATCAACTGGTTGCCATTATTTGACAGTATAATTGAAAGAAAACTGGAAACAGCTATGGTCAAGGTGATCCTGAAGACCAAGGGTTTTTCCTTTTGTTCTGATAGTATAAGATTAAATACATGACTTTTTTTTTTTTTTTTTTTTTTTTTTGAGAGGTGGCATGATACACTGGAAAGAATACTGGTTCTAGAATAAGAGAATTGGTTCAAATACGGTCTCTGACACTATGTGTGACTTTAGGTTAGTTACATAATTTCCCTCAGTCTCAGTGATTTCTTCTAGCTCCAGATTTAGATCCAGATCTAATGAAGACATGACAGTTACAGGGGTTCTCAAACTATGGCCCGTGGGCCAGAGGCGGCCTGCAGGGTTATGGCAAATGGTCTGATGGGCAGCCAGAGAGTGTGAGTTTTTGTTTTTACTATAGTCCGGCCTTCCAACAGTCTGAGGGGCAGTGAAATAGTCCCCTATTTAAAAAGTTTGAGGACCACTGGTTAGAACAATGAAGGATTGATCTAACTCATTTTTAAGTAATTCAGAATTAAATCTAGCACAAAAATATAAGGTTGTCAATAATTTGAAACTTTTCCCTCCTATAAACAAAACTGAATGCTATAAAATTATAATGACCAAGAAGCTTAGTCCTGAAGAAGGGTTGAAAAAATGCATCTTCCTCAATTATCTGCTGAAGGGGAAGAGTATGAATCACTAGCCTCAGTTGATAGGCTGGTTGGCTTTGCTGAACTGCTTTCTCTCTCTGTCTCTATCCTTCTCCCTTCTCATTAAAAAGAAAAAAAAAAAAAAGCTAAGAAAAGCCATTTTATTTTAATAGCCTAGAATCTACTCCAACAGAATGTTATATAATTAAATGTAGTTACTGTATTAAGTTTTTTTTTTTTTTTTAAATGATGTTTTTTATCAAGTGTTGATTCAAAAGGGAAGAAGGGTGAAGGAGGGGCAAGATATTTCTCAAGTAGTGAGTCAAAATATAATGATAAAAGGTTCCAATAAAATGTATTTTAAAAATCCAATGTAATGATTGTGACTAATACTACATTTAACTTTTTTTTCTGAATGCAAACTATTAATGTTTGCTACTATTTAACAGGAAGGAAGAAACAAAATACATGTAAATCATGGTAATTTGGAACCAACATTGGTTCATAATATGATCAATCTGAATTCTGTTGCTTTTCAGTATTATTTTCTTTCATACTATTATGTATATGGTTCTTTTAGTTCTCTTTTCTCTTTAAGGCTTAAAAAATGAGAATGTACTTTCAACTTTAATTATAAAAATTTACTGAAGCTTCATATTACAGCCAACTTTGTTAGAACATCCCGATTTCATAAAATTGGGCTTATCAAATCTGCTTTGAATCTCTGGGAGACAAGATAAATTTTTTGATTTTCAAGTAGACAAAAAGACAAAAGACAATATAAGTAGATTATAATAGATAATTTGATTTCTAATATAAGGTCAATATGCAAGTTATAGAAAATTCTAAAGGAGTCTTTAGAAAGGTCCAAATAGGGAAACAGCCTCACTTCTGTCTTATTTCTTAATCTTCTCAATAGGCAGTTGTACTAGAAGGATTCAGAGTAGCTCTCCACTGGCTGGTAATGCAACCTCTTTTCTATTTGTTTCATTTTCTGTCAGGAATGTTTATTAACGATTTTAAAAAATATCTTCCTGCAAAGTAATTTTATATTTCTGGCATATATATATATATATATATATATATATATATATATATATATATATTTGTTGTTGTTGTTGTTATTGAGGCAATTGGGGTCAAATGACTTGCTCAGGGTCACATAGCTAGGAACTATTAAATGTCTGAGGCCATATTTGAACTCAGGTTCTCTTGACTTCAGGATACACTAGTATTTTTTAAAAGAGAAATATTCTAAAAATTTTGTTCCAGTGGGGGTTTTTTATGTGCATGTTATGTGACTAATATACCAAGAGAATTATGTATGATCACTCCTCGTTATGACAAATAGATTTATTCTATCATCAATTAATCTTTTTGAAAGTAAAATGAAGGTCAGGTAATAAAAAAAAAAAGTACAAACAAATGGGAAAAACTAACTATGGGAAAAACCCAATAGAGTTTCCAATGGAAAAAAGAAACAAGAAATGGACACAGCAACAACAACAACAAAAAAAAGTTCTCATTCATTAGTTGGAAGTTTTGTTTCTTTAAAAAAAAAAAAAAAGTATTCAAAAATCACAAAGGACATTCCAGTTTGTCTTGTCAAAAACTAGAAAAATCAGCAATCCTCCCAAAAGAAAATAAGTATCAATTAGATTCTTTTCTGAAAATATCAATCCCCAATAATTTTTCCTCCCCACACAAACCCTAAATCAGGATAATTTTAAGCTGTGGATTTTCTTTCTTTCTTTTTTTTTTTGGTCAGGGGGATGATTGTGAGATAATGATTATTTACTCAATATGTTCCTTTATTAATGTTAGTTTCTTATCATTATTAATTATATGAGAATGGTCATTAAAAGCATTTAAATTAAGGATACTGAGCTTCTTGATTTATTAAAAAGAAATTTTAAACTAATGCTATAAAAGACTTTTATTAGAGATAGTGTTTAAAAAGACAGTAGCCAAAAACTACCTCGAAGTATTCAGTATGACTGCTAGGATGTGAATTAATAGGCTGTTAAAAGGCATTTAATTTTAAGCATCAAAAATTGATTTATACCAATAGTTGTACAAAATGATTAAAGCCATATAGTGATTATAGCAGATCTTTTGTTATATAAAAAGAATAAAGAAGTAAAAGAGCACCAAAAAGAGAAACAGATAACTTAAATGAGAAAGCTTAGGCTAAAGAAAAATATATGGAAGGACAGTTCACTTTTTTGGTTTTCAGGGCAACAGGAGTACGAAATGAACACATTAAAGTTCTCTTTGCAAATAAAGATCGTTTCTGTCAGGTAAAAATACACCTTAAGGTAGTTTCTTCTTTCACTGACTTCTAAATATTCTGATACATAGAAATGATACACACACACACAGAGGCTTCTAGGATGACTTAATTTGGCCATCAATTAGTGTTGTTATTAATAGTCATAATAAAAGTATCTAATGGTTTCTTTATTTTGCATCTGTCATCTGGATGAAGTTCCCATCTTGGATAGTTCTTAGAGTATCTTCAGAATGCCTAACATCTTTCAAAGAAACTTTTTTAAATGAAGTTATTTTAGAAAACTAATTTCCCTTCCCCTAATTTTATGTATCACATAGTTTTACTTTATATATATATTTTAAGTAGGGCTGTCAGTATTTCAGTAACAAGTACTATTTGAATGTACTTGCCAAAAAAGGAAAGAAGAATATTCTGAATATCCCTTGCTAAATTCTAATGTTGTTTGTGGGATTAAATGCTCCAATGTAATAAACTGAACAGTAATTTTCACTTCACAATTAACAAAGGCATAACTGCCAAATGTTTTTAATGAAATATTAAATTAACCCTCAGAAATGGTTTGTTTTAGCTTCTAATTACAAGGTATTGTCAGTGAAATAAACTATTTCAAGACATATGAGTCCAATTAAATAAAAACAAAATTTTTTAAAATCTAGCTTCAAAACCATGAGGCAACAGAATGAATATGAATGGCTATGTATGATCCATGTTTGCATTTCAGCTCTGTTAGACATGGAAAAGCCTGCTAATCTTTCTGGGTCTTGATTAAATAAATTCTAAGGTCCTAAGAAAGAAATCCATTTCACATTTGTTTTCATTTGGACTTTGACTTATATTACTAAAATAGTCCTTTTAAGAACATATATAGAGTAAAATGACTACTCCTTCTTTTCCGAAAAACTCCAGTTTTAAAAAATCCAACTCAAAAAGTCTGACTTCCACAAAATAAATCAAGAAGCAATTATTCATCTTAAAAAAGATTCTTTAAATAACTTTATGTTGTCAGAATACTTAAAATAACTTGATTTCCAAAAACCAGTTAACATACAGGAGTCCAATAACACACCTATTGTAAGAAATGGGATACACTAATGCTAGTTATAATTGCAAATTTAAAGTTAACACTTAAGAGTATTACATATTATTAAATATTCTCGTAAAAGTTTTAAATATTTAATCTACTACAGGTAGTTCAAAAGATATTAGAATGGCACAAATAGATTTCAATATATTATTAGTGCTGTCTTATGTTCAAAAACTGGCATGATGGATAACCCAAACTGTTTTTGAAGCAAGGTAACATACAGATTGGGATAGGCAAAGTGCTCCAGTGGTACAAAGAATGTAAAAAAGACACATGGAAATGCTTCTGTTAGAGAACTTGTAAAAGAACTCTGATAAGAATCACACAGTTAAATAAAAGATGGGCTGGAAGTATGGTAAAAGATTCGTGTCTTCTACGTTTAATAATCTAGCTAGGACTTTTCCTAACTTAAAAAAAAAATGGAACAGTTAAGTTTTAGTCAAATACACTTTTACTAACTGGACTGTTTGATGGAATGATGAAGTGAAAAAAAGACAATGCATTAGAATTTTTGTCCCATTTACATAAAAGAAATTGTGTTTAAAATTACATAAAAAGCCTAGAAAATTTGGAAATTTTGGCAATCTACTCTGGCATGCAAATCTCCACAAATGTCCATGTTCTACAATTACCAAATCTCCCTTTTTTTCTCCTACCTACTTTCACAGATAATTTGCCATTCCAAAGAAGTTGTTGAATAATCTGGTTTCTTAGGAAATAGGAAGACTATTTTTCTAGAAGCCAAATCTGCTAAAAATGGAAGAAAAACAGGTTGGGAACTCTTGATTCAGAAGCGAGGGTAAAAAATCGCATTATCAATCTTAAGCTAATTATACAACTTGGGTTTCTGTTATTTTACTTGTTCTTTTATAAATGACTAGAAAAGCTAATATAGTTTTTTTAAATAGGGAAAAAGTTAACTGAGGAAAATATTTACCATTAATTTTTCTCATAAGTCTCATATTTAAGGTACATGAATAAGTAACTGAATTAAATTTATAAGACAAACAGCCATTCCCCAATAGATATATGATCAAAAGATATGAATAGTTTTCACAAGAAGACATTCACACTAACAAAAAATTGTGTTATTAATAATTAGAGAAATGTGCATTAAAGCAACTTTGCTTTTTTTTTTTTTTTTTTTTTGCTATTTCTCTTTAAAACTATCAGATTGGCAAAGATGAAAGAAGATGAAAATCCCAAATGTTGGAGAAGCTCTGGATAAACAGGTACATTAGTTTACTGCTGGCAGAAGTTATGAACTGGTCTGGACATTATGGAAAGCAATTTGGAAATTATGCTCAGAAAGTTACCAAACTGTATATTATACATATTCTAAAAGAAATCAAAGAAAGTAAAAACATATCTATATGTATAAAAATAGTTAAAGAACTCTTTTCATGGTAGCCCCAAATTGGAAACAGAGATATCCTGAATCAGACAACAGATAAATTGTGATCCAAGTCTGTGATGGAATATTAATTATGCTAAAGAAATTATAAAAGCAGACAATTTCAGAAAACTTCTATAAAATGATACAAAATGGACATAACTAGGAGAATAATTTATACAATAATGACAACATTATTGAACAGTAGTTCTCAAACTATTGGTCTCAGGACCTCTTTAAATTTTAAAAATTTATGGAGGACCCTAAAGATATAACCCATTATATATGGGTTATATCTATCAATATCAACCATATTAGAAATTACAACTGATAATATATAGAATATTTATACATTCATTAAAATAAAAATGATAAATTATTACACACTAATAAAATAACATTTTACAAAAATATTTTTCAAAACAAAAAATGAGTGAGAATTTTGGCACTATTTCACATATTTTTGTAAATTCCGCTAATATCTGAATTAATAGAAATTTGGCTGGATTCATGTATCTACTTTTGCATTCAATCTGTATGATATGTTGTTGAAGTACATGAAGAAAATGCAATTTCACATATATGTAGTTTGAAAAAGGAACAATATCTTAAAAGGTAAATAATGATTTTTCATTGTTATAAAAATAATTCTGACTTTGTTGATTCCTTAAGAGAATTTTGAGGACCCCCAGGGGTCTAAGCCACACTTTGAGAAAACTACTATTACAGAGAAAAAATAATTTTGATCGATTTCAGAACTCTGATCAACACAATAATAAAACACAAGCATTACAAAAAGGAAGCTATCCCTTTACCACTTGGTTTTTATTGCCATTGCTGCTGTTTAGTTTTGTCTGATTCTTTATGATCCTATTTGAGGTTTTCTTGGCAGAAATACTGGAGTGGCTTGCCACTCTTTCTTCAGCTCATTTTACAGATGAAGAATTGAATCAAACAGGATTAGGTGACTTGTCCAGGGTCAAAGCTAGTAAATGTCTGAGATCAATTTTGAACTCGGAAAGATATGCTAATTATGAGGGAATTATAGTAAATAAAAACAAAACCTAAAATATTCTAGAGATTTTACTATCATCAAAAATTGCTTCTCTTAATGCAAATTAAGACAACTCTGAGATACACTATACACCTCTCAGATTAGCTAAAATGACAGGAAAAGATAATGATTAATGTTGGAGGGGATGTGGAAAAACTGGGACACTAATTGATGATCCAGCAATTTGAAACTGTGCATACCCTTTGATCCAGCAGTTTTCTACTGGGCTTATATCCCAAAAAGATCTTAAAGGAGGGAAAGGGACCTACATGTGCAAAAAATGTGGCAGCCATTTTTGTAGTGGCAAGAAACTAGATGCTCACCAGTTGGAGAATGGCTGAATAAGTTATGGTATTATCAATGTTATGGAATATTATTGTACTATAAGAAATGACCAGCAGGATGATTTCAGAAAGGCCTGGAGAGACTTACATGAACTGATGCTGAATGAAATGAGCAAGACCAAGAGATTATTATATACTTCAATAACAATACTATATAATGATAAATTCTGATGGGTATGGCTCTCTTTAACAATGAGATGAACCAAATCAGTTCTATTTGTTCAATAATGAAGAGAACCAGCTACACCCAGTGAAAGAACTATGAGCAATAAGTGTGAACCACAACACAGCATTTCCACTCCCTCTATTTTTGTCCACTTACATTTTTGATTTACTTCTCAGATTATTTTTATCTTATTTCTAACTCTGATTTTTCTTCTGCAGCAAAACAATTGTATGGATATGTATACATATATTGTATTTAACATACACTTTAATATATTTAACATGTAGGGGTCTACCTGCCATCTAGGAGAGGGAGTGGGGGGAAGGAGGGGAAAAGTTGGAACAAAGGGTTTTGCAAGGGTCAATGTTGAAAAATTACCCATATCTTGTAAATAAAAAGCTATAAAAAAGAAATGGTTAGGAGGATGATTTTAGAGAAGTCTAGAGAGACTTATATGAACTGATACTAAAGTGAAATGAGCAGAACCAGGAGATCATTGTACACAGTAACATCAATATTATAGGATGATCAATTCTGATGAATGTGACTCTTTCCAATAATGAGATGACTGATGCCGATTCCAATGACCTTGTGATAAAAAGAGCCATCTACACCCAGAGAGAGGACTGTATGGAGTATGGTTCACAAAATAAAATTCTTATTCTTTTTATTGTTGTTCGCTTGCATTTTGTTTTCTTACTCATTTTCTTTCCTTTTTGATCTGATTTTTCTTGTTTAGCAAGAGAATTGTAAAAATATGTTTATGCATTATGGATTTAACATATATTTTAACATGCATAACATATATTGAATTGCTTTGCTATCTTGGGGGGTGGGAGGAAGTAGGGGAAAAATCTGAAACACAAGGCTATGCAAGGATCAATGTTGAAAAATTATCTGTGCATATGTTTTGAAAATAAAAAGCTTTAAAATTATATACATATATATATATATATATGTTGCTTCTCTGCTAAGACAATAGCAGATTAAATTAAAATTAGGCTATTTATTTCAATCAGAAATCTTATGGATCTTCAAAAATACTTAAATGTCAAATTATCAACTAAGCAATAAAGAATGTGTGTGTGTGTACATTGGGTCTGTACTCCAAGAAAATCAAGGAAAAAGGAAAAAGGACTGATATGTACTAAAATACTTATATTAGTTATTTTTGTGGTGGCAAAGAATTGGACATTGAGAAGATATCCATCAATTGGCTGAACAAGCTGTAGCATATGCTTGAGATGGAATACTATTATGCTATAAGAAATGACAAAAGGGGGAGGGCAGCTAGGTGGTGCAGAGGCTAGAGTTAACTATCATCAAAATATCTGGACAATTATTAAAGTCAAACTAATTGCTTTATGTAGACAAAATATTAAAAGGTAAGCAAATCCTCTTCCTATAATTTAAAGAGGCAGCATGTAGAGTTAAAAAGATGCTGAAATTAATGTCAAAAAAATCATGGTTTGAGTACTAGCTCTACATACTACTTCAAAGTTCTTGAGTGAATACTTTTTGATGCAATTCAATAAAACAGCACACATTAAAATAATGTACTGTGCTAAGCAAAAGGTCAATGAAATGAAGAAAATTTCCTACCCTTAGTTCCTGTCCAAGTTTTGTGCCTTAGTTTCTATATCTGCAAAGTGAGAAAATAGAATTTCATGATCATTGAAGTCCCTGCTAACTCTCAATATATGCTCCATAAGTCTACTAGGAGCATTGGGGGTGGAAGGAGGAGGGGAAGGTGATTTCAGAATCAAAGAAGCTTTCATGTAAAACACTGTACACTGGGAAAAATAATTACGAATACTATCCAATTATAAAAATGAAACAAAACTAAAATTTAACTGAATAATCTTGGAGTCAGGAAAAAATACATGGTATTTCCCCTCAGCATACTATAATTTGTGGCATACTAAATTTAATGTTTTGAATACTATCTTTGTAGCCTAAAACTAAAGACAGATAAAATGCCTAGATTATAACTCTTTAAGAACATGGAAAACATAAATTAAAACTTTTAGAAAGCTACATAGTTAGAATGGGAGGGAAGAGAAGAAAAAAATAATGTGAATTGTTAGCAACATGATTTAAATACTTATTTTATATTCTTTAAAGATACACATATAATATCACTACTAGGCAAGTGCCCAATTTCATTCTGACATCAAGATAAAAATCTACATAAACAAAAGTTTTGACCAAGGATGGCTAATCCTTCCTTAAATAACTGTTTTATAAGGTATATTGTTGACTTATGAAAGCTCAAACTCATTTTTTAAGGCTTCAGGGAAAAGTCTTAAAACTGAACTTATTTAAAGAAATATGGGAAGAAAAAAAATCTGATTAAAAAATCTGTTTCAATCCCTTTTTTTCCTTGATAATTCTCCTGACCATAAACTGACCAGTGTGGGTGGAGGATGAGATGCTTTGAAATATAGACTCTAAACCCTTTGGTTTACTAGTCTACATCTGTCCCAAGTGACTCTGGGTAACCAGAAATGGCCCCACCTGGATACTGTCCTCTTTCTCCCTCAGGTTTAGTGTAGTGCTGCACAGGACTCCCTAAACTCTGCACCCTGACTTTTACCTTTAGCCTCACAGAGTCATGTCCTCCACCCTGTTTCTTAGGGCTCAGGCACAACACTAGAAGTTTAAAGTTTTGCAGCACTGATGCTATGGGGTTGTAGCTGCTGTATGTCAGGGTGGATAAGAGAAAAAAGGAACTGGGGTGTGGGGGTGGGATTTGTTGAAAGTCTACATTAGATCCCTGGGTCTTTTACAGCAACCTTAGTTTGGTATTGTGGGAGGTAAGCTGAGTGAGCTCTAGGTAGAAGGGCTACTGTTCATGAAGTGTTTTTTTTTTTAACTTTTCGGATTCTGGGTGTCCTTCTATAATGGCCAGAAACTCTGAGGGTCTTTCCCTCTCTGACTGTTTCTTCTGTGAAGGTAGATGAAGTCATCTTTTGCCTTAATTCTTACTTAGACTTTAATCACTGAATGGTTCTTGCTTCAGACAACTTGAGACCTAGGAAAGACATTAGCCTAAAAGGCTCAAGGTCTCCTACTGCATGTGAGGCCATCACCACTGGTCTGACCTTCCTCTTGCCACTGGACTCTGATATCTCTAGAGGAGAATGTGAGGCTGATGCAGTGCCCCGACTCACTTACGTCCAATTCACTTGCAAGTCAAAACACCACCCCCTGTCCTCATAGAGAATAAAGAAGAAACGACAGTACTATACCATGCAGACAGCTGAAATCTTTGGAATATAATTTCTGTTTTGCAAAAATATAAGGAATTGTAGAAATCATAGAAAATGTCTAGTCCTCCATCTCATTGCTTTGTTATCCATAGGCACCCTAAAATACTTGTTATACCCAAATAATTATCCTTAGTCTTATAACATGCCCCCCAAAACAAAAAACCCAACATCCTCCAACCTATATAGGGCGAGAGAAATGTTATAAACACCAGGAAAAAAAAAAACTAACAAAATTGTCAATGGAGCAAATGAATTTGCCCATTAGTGGGAGTTCCCTAATTACTAACTTACCTACAATTCCAAAGCTATATGGAAAAGCTTCTTATCTTCACTGGAAGAATTTAGGAATATTACCTCCTGTGGATGCTTGGAATTGCTATCCCAAAGAATTTTGTCTTTACTTAGAGCAGGACTGGAAAGATAAGCAGCACTTAGAAATAAAGAGAAAGTAAACTCACTCCACAAGGCACTGACTCTATGATCCTTTCTTAGAAAGTATAACTGATTCAAAACAATAGTCACCCCAGTGAGGGGTCTCATCTAGCAAGCTCTTATTTGCCAAATGAAAATGCTAGCCAGATAACTGTGACTTTGGTTTTGTGTGTAAATTCTTTGTAAAACATTATATAGACAAAGGTGCAAAATCACAAGCATCATTTCCTTATATAGGAGTGAAAAGTCACAGTGGGGGAAAATGAGCTTTCAGAAAGCTTAATATGAAATCCATCTAAGCCAACACATTCTGAAAATATTTGTCATAGTGGGGGGGGAAACTGGAAGGAGGACAACAAGCAGATGTGAAATGGGATTTAGTAACAGTAGCACATCTGGTAAGAAGTTCACAATTACTAGCATATCTAGTGTTAGAGTTGACTCTAATTCATATTTAACCTTAAAATATTAATTTATGCTTATGTACTAATTTATATACTTAAAGCTTTATTTTTTTTAAGTAGTAAGGAATAAAATGGCCCATCATAGGGTCATAGATATAGAGCTAGAAGATTACCATTAAAAGCAACTCCTTTATTTTACAGAAAGGGAAATAGAGTCACAGATCAGTTAAGTACTTCCCCTTAGTCAAACAGCTAGTAATTTTCTAAGAAAGTTTTTAATCTAGGTTCTCCTGGCTCCAGGTCCAGTACCCTATCAACTATGCATGCTGCCTCTCATCATGTTTTTGATACTTTCAATAAAGATTTAAATGTTATATTTATTTGACAATGACAATTTCTATCAAGCTATTAGAGAAATTTTCCCTGATTCATACTCAGAAATCACATAAATCAGCAAAGCAATATGGGAGGAGGAAGGAAGATTAGTATTTTTTCCCCTTTCTGGTCTGACCTAAGATTAACTACCTTCAAAAGCAAGTAGGATAGTTAAGACTGAAAAAAATTAGAGAAAATTATAATATCTCACAGCAAAAATAGCTGACCTGTAAAACATACGGAGAATTAAAGATTTAAGAATTATCAGAGTATCTGAATGTTCACGATCAAAACAATTACATAGAAATCATATTTAAAAGGCCCAGATACTTAGAATCACATGGCAAAGTATAAAATAATATACTGGTCACTTCCTGAAAGAAGCCCCCAAAATGAAATCCCTCTAGGAACATTACAAGTCAAAGCAAAAATTCCTTAAGCAACCAGAAAGAAAAAAAAAATCAAGTACTAAGGAACCACAGGATCACACATGCTTTAGTAGCCACCAGTAAAAAGGACCAGAAATCTTGAAATATCATATTCCAGAAGGCAAAGGCTTTAGTCAATAGTTACTAATCCAGGAAAACTAAGTATAATCTTGTAGGGGGTGAAATTGATCTTTAACGAAACTGAGGACTTTCAATCCTTCCTAATGGAAAGATCAGAACTTCAGAGAAACTCAAAAGTTCAAACAAAGGGAAGGAAAGAGGAACTGGGGGAAGAGGAGAAGGATAGGGAAAAGTCTGGGAAAATTATTTTATCTAAGTATTTGTAAAGACATCATTACAAATAAGGAGAAGGGGATCGGGGGAGGGTGAATTAGGTATCTTACTCTTATTTGAATTAGTCAAAGTAGGAAACACACACACAGAGTTGGGTACAAAAATACCTTTTACTTAACAAAGGAATCAAAGAGAAAAGAGAACCAAAAAGAAGAATTAGAGGGAGGGCAAATTAAGAAAGGCATTATCCTAAGCTAAATAATCTCCTAAAGATGTACAAAAATGTTTATAGTTCTTTTTGAGGCAACTAAGTATGAGAAACAGAGTGGAAGTCTACAGATCAGGGAATGGCTGAACAAGTTTTGGTATAGAAATGTGATGTAATGTTATCATACTTAAGAAATAATAAAGGGGATGATTTCAAAGAAACCTGGGGAAGATGTATGAACTAATGCAGTGAAGTGAACAGAATCAGAATAACAACAATATAGTAAAAACAAACAACTTCAAAAGAATTAGGAACTCTGTGATCTAAATAAATGTCAACCATGATTCTAGAGAAATAATGATAAAAGAAAAATTCAACCTACTCTTACAAGAGAAGTAAAGGATTCATAGCATAGAATGAGGTGAAATTTTTTTGGATGTGGCCAATGTGAAAATTTGTTTTGCTTGACTACAAATTTGTAACAAGAGTTTTGTTTTTCCTTCATTCTCAAGGGGAAAAAGGTTGAGGAGAAGAAGAAAAGGCTGATTTTTAGTGAATGAAAATCATTATCTTTTTTTTTTTAAAGAAAAAGCATTACTTTATAGGCAAACAACTACTGTTGAATAGAGGACCTGCAAGAAACATTCACTTGAGTGAAGCCAGTCACCTCAAAAGATCAGTTTCTATGACTAAAAAACATATACACAGAATGCCCTGAAAGTCTTTTAAAAAGGAACAACTTTTCTTCAATAAGTTATAGAAGGCAGAGAAAGTCCAAACTCTTTGTTCTAGAAGTTATTTTTATTACTGGCACTCTCATGAAGCTTGAGGGTTTTCTTATTTTATCTTTTGGTTCAAAAGAAATTTTTATAAAGTAATCAACATGGCAATAGCACATTATATCCTTTGAGGTTTCCTGGACAAAAAAATCTGTTACTATTCCTGCCTCTAATTCATCCTTTTTGCTTGCTGTGCTGTGGGCATGACATCAAATTATAACCAATAATTTACTGTGCCTTCTAGTCACTAAATTACCACACTCTAACCACTGATGATTCAGTCAGAGCAAATGAGATGAACTACGTAAGAATGAGAATATTCATTTATTCAAGCAAAAGTTTGGCAGTTATATTGGTATACCATCATGTCTGGGTAGAACCTAAGTATTTTCTGATAACTAAAAATAAAATTTTAAGAGTTATCTGTGGAAAGAAACCATATTACAATTCTAGCATTCCATCCTTAAAATTTTACAAAATTTTATGTCTGCCATCATTGACAATTCTTATATCACTGCTCTCTGCAACAAAAGCAAAAGATAATTATTAACTAAATGAAAAATGTTAGTTTTGAAACTGGTTAGAAAAAGGCATTACTTCTTGTTACTAAAGTATTATATTTATGTATTAGTAAAGAAATAATCACAGCATTTCTGAATTCAAAGCCTTATTCTATATCTGTTTGTCCTTTTCTATCTATGGCAGTCTTTAAGCTATAGAGAACATGTCCATGAAAAGTAAAAATAAGTGAAAATGGTTTTATATCGTGTTAATGTACAAGACCAGAAACATTCACAAAAACCACAAGATTCACAACTCTCAAATCAGTTTTCAGTCTTAGGAATAAGAATTAAGCAGAGCAGTATTAACACAGGGACTTAAAATTTAGGTATGAAAAGGGAACTTCATATAACAGTTTATTGATTCTAATTGATTTGTATATATTAGGTCATTTAATCAGGATGAACAGTTGTCAATTTGCTCAACTTAAAGAGAAACTGAAAAATATAAATTATTTCTACAAAACAGAAAAATATGCTGAGAAAAGTATTTAATTAAAGAAGACAGTTGTGTTACCAAATACCAACATTAATGTTGCACCATGAATAGTTCGGTTGGTGATAATGAGTAGAGTAGGAAGAATAGAAATTTTATTCCTTAAAAACCATGTATGTGTGAACATACATACATATGCTAACAATATGACATAAAAGTTATTGGAAAACAAATGTACATACTATAGGTTTACCAGACCTATAAACTATTCTTTGTATGTTTTAAAAATTAAACATTTAATATTTTTAAAAAGGGGGAAGATACCCAAAAACTTTCATTACTATCTAAAATAGAAAAGGGTTTCTATATTACTGGAAATAGAAATGTATGTCTGAAAAGGAAAAAAAGAGTTATACTCATAAAGATTTTACATAGGAATAACATTATTATTTAATAATTTAATAATTAATAGCAATATAAAAGTTATTCATTTAAAAAAGAATAATAAGCTTTACTTATGCAACAAATAAAATATTATCCATTTACATTACCTACACCGGTGGTGTCATACTCAAATAAAAACAGATCAGTATTGATTTCCATATTGACTTAGAAAGCCACAAATTAACATTATCTATATTCGCCTGTAACTTTATTTGTTAACATTTTAATCTGATTCTCAATCCAGAATATACATAAAGAAATAGTGGCAATCTGATGGAAATGTCCTACTATTTTCCCTTAATAACTAAATTTGACAAACTTTCTTTTAAAAAAAATAAAGGCTACATAAACTTCCAGCTGAAATGTGTTATCTAAGGTCAACAAATTAAAAACATTTTTTAAAATCACACTGTTCAAATTCTGATGATTTTACTATCTAGAAGAACCAGGTATCAGTTTCCAAAATTATAAAACTGAGTTTAATTAAATAGATTGAGATCCCTTGTAACTTGTAAGTATGATTCTAAGAAAAGATATGTTACATTTGTCTCATTTCCTTTTTTGATAGGGCTACTAAACTAGACAGGAAAATGATAAGCTATAGATGACAAATTTTGGCAAGATATTTCTTTCAAACTTTTTTTTGTGGAAAATATGTGGAAAAGACAATGGTTTCATGGATTTATGATTGATTAAATAAGCTAACTCAAAAAAAGTTAAATTAATGGTTTGATGCAAACTTGTTACAAATACTTTAAATGAAATAAACTTCTTTGGGGAGAAGGAAAGATAAGAGCAGTTCCAACAAAAGTTGGCAATTATTATTTACATAATTAAATGTTCCTCAAGAAAAATATAACAAAAAGGAAGGTTGCTATGCAATATTAATGTTCAACATGTATAAGTATTCAACAGGAAGAGGGAAAGTATTAAACAAGGAAAAATTTGACGATCACATTTCCTATGTGGTGACGTAAACAGGTAGAAGAGGAGACACTCTCTGACTGAATGCAAGGAATTTTTTGAAAGAAAGAAAAATTAGTAAACAATGGCATTCTCAAATATGAGAAGCAAAAAACGAAAGACTATATGAATGTTAAAGGCAAGGGTTTTTTTAATGAGAACAGTTCAAAATGACATGGTAAAGAGCTCTATAAGATGCTCAAAGTTCTGAAAAATATGCATCTACTAAATAATTATACAAAAGTTAGTGTCATAAGACTAATGTAGTTCTCAAAGAGCTATACAAATTTACACGTTGTTTTCCCAATTTAGTTATATCTGACTCTTCTTCACCCCATTTGAGGTTTTCTTGGCAAAGATAGTGCAATAATTTGCTATTTCCTTTTCCAGTTCATTTTACAGATAAGGAACTGTGGCAAACTGCGTTAAGTGACTTGCCTAGGATAACACAGCTAGCTGTTCTCTAAGTTCATATTTTAATTCAAGTCCTTCTAATTCCAGGACCTACATTTTATCCACTGCACCACTTAGTTGTCCCAATTAGTATTCAAGGCATGAAATTTCATCTTTTATTGGCATTACTTTACCAGAATTAATAGCTAAAGAAAAAATGAATTCTGTTGTGGGTCTCTTCCCTCTACCCTGCAACCCAAAAGGTAGCACCAGAGGGCACCCTTCCAAATACCATGTCAGATTTTCCAGAGGATAACTATCTCAGGTTCTAAGCTTCACGCTCCCTACTGCTGTCCATCCAGATCATCTTGTCATGGGATGTCATTGCATACACATCACCTCCTTTCACTTTTAGAGTATTTTTTGGCAAAAATTTTCAGAAAGAGGAGATTTTAATAAAAATATATTCTAACACTATGTTCATGGGGAGGAAGTATAACTTAGCAGCAAGGGGACCTAGGTTTGAATCCTTATTCTTCTTGTTATTGTCTTTGCGATATTTTATCTTTGCCAGCTCATTTTCCCCTTATCTATAAAGTATAGGAGTTGGGCCAAATACTTTATAAGATCCATTCCAATTTTAAACTCAACTTCATTTTAATGTATTTTTATAAGCTTACCAATAAGTTTAAAAAATTTAATATAGTCTACTTTTAGTCATTTTTCTTATACCAAATTTCCAAGTATTCTTCAAAAGATCTTAGAGGAAAGAAATTATAAACCATAAACAAATCTACTTGCAGTTGTTAAATAATTGGCAGACTGCTTTTTAAACAAAATTTAAAATAAATTTATTCTCCAAAGAATAAATTTCTCAAACTGAGTAGAAAAATGGTTTTAAATTCTAAAAATAGGAATTATAATTAAGCCTAGAAGCCACATGGACTTTCTAGAGTTAATGGAGTAGAGGAATGACATGCTTAAATCTGTGACTTAGAAAATATTCTAAGAATGATGTGATCCTACCTGTGATTTTGGCAAATTACTTTGGAAGCTGTGCAGAGAATAGATTAGAGAGATTTAAGCCAATTTAGAAACTATTAATAATAAATAGCCAAGGTAAGAGGTGATAAGAGCCTAAGTTATTATAGTAAAGTGGAAAAAATTCTAGATACTTATTTCTCATGTGACCATGAACAAATAACCTCTTTCAGCCTTGTTTTCCTAATAGGTAAAATGAGTATAGGAATGTAAAAGGGACCTATAGTATCCATCACACAGAGAGAAGGTAAACTCAAAAAGCAGAATAAAGCAGGTATTTTCAGCCTTTTCTTTTCTTTTCTTTTAAACTTTGTAAAGTGAGAAGGAAGCTAGAGACAGGGTAGTGTCCCTCTCAAAAAAGAAAGAAAAGGAAAAAGGGTCATTGAATCATTTCTTAAAATGCATGAAAAGAACAGAAAGATCTAAAAGAATAAAAGGCTTGAAAGTTACATTCTGAATTTATTATTTACATATTTTTAAAAAGCTGATTAGGCAATTTATAATTTCATGTAAAATCATTTTTTCTGTTCTACTATGCACTTGGAAATGCCCCTTTATTTAGCATTTGATAAGTTCAGAATAAAAATAAACAACTTTTCCAAAGATAGCCTATATATCCCAATAGTTCTTGAGGCTCTAATCTAGAAAGGAAAGAATGGATATAGGTATAAGGAGAAGGATCTAATTGGGGAAAAAAGGGAAGGTGTGACACATGGTGGATAAAAAAAATTAGTTCAAATCTTTGATACACATTATTAAGAGGGTCCTGCAGGGATGATTATGTCCTGCTGGCAGTTGCCATAGGAAAAAGAGATTACTCTTCTTCCCCCCCTCCCCACTTTAGATAACATGAGCTTATGCTGTGCATATAATATGTTCTCCCCCTCTCCCCAGATCTCATATGTTGATAGTTCTGACTGGCAGCAGTACCCATCAATAAATCCTTGAAGATTTTCATCACACTCATCCAGACAACAAAAAATAGATATTCATGCAGAATATAAGGTCCTGGAGAGGAAGGGCGCTTTCCATTTCTCTGTATCCCTAACACAGTTCCACAATGCATACATAATACATTGTTGCTATTGTTTTCCTTTACAATGAAGATAAATACTTCGAAGTAGATTTGAAGCCAAATACTGCCTCCAATACATAACAACTGTGTGACCTTGACCAAGTTCTTTATTACTCATACCTTGGATTTTATTTTCCAGGTCACAGACAGCTCTGATCTGTATTGATAGAAAGTAGGTGCTATCATTATCCTCATTTTAAAGCTAAGGAACATGCATTTATATGACTTGCCTGGGGCCACAGAGGTATTAAGTGTCTGCAGCCTCATTAACTTTGGGTCTTTTTAACTCTAAGCTCAACATTCTATAACCACCTCTTCCCTTCAACCAGGACTAAACATACACTACAGAACATTTACAGTAGCACTTTTTGTTGTAGTAAAGGTCCAGATTTGGATCTGGTGCAAACCAGAAATAAAGGAAGTGCCCATCAGTTGGAGAATGGCAAACAAATTATATTGTATTAATATAGTAGAGTTATCACTGTTCCATAAGAAATAATGATGACAGATCCAAAGAAAATTTGGAAGACTTATAGGACTTAATAAGTGAAGTGAGAAGAATTAGAAGAACAATTTATATGACTACAACATAATAAAGGAAACCAAATTTGGAAAAGAAAATTCATTAAAAATTCAAGCAAAGCAAAGTTGGAATTTATGTGCTAGATTTAATATATACTTAAAGAAATCAGACTGTACATGACAGTTTTATGGTTTCAGAGACAATTCTCTTGATCTTTGTCCATGGACATATTTCTGTTTTCTAATTCTTAATCAAATTCAAAATAATTTCTAAAAAGGAAAGAAAAAATCAGGAGAAACAGTGTGATGTAGCAGAGAACTTGTTAAAGCCAAGAAGAGGCAGAGTGGGCACCATGGGAGGAATAGGAACTGATTTCTAATACCATTTCTGTCACTAGTCATTTAACTTTTCTAGACTCTGGCTTCTTCATTTGTAGGATGTAGGATCTGTAGACAGTTTCTAAGATCCCTAGATTCATAATCCCACACACACCTCTTAGCTCTGTGACACCATACTAATGCAGAGACCCCTAAATGAAATTCATAATCATTCAAGATACATGGTAAAAATGAAGTGGATATAAAATGTCTATTGTCCAGAATATAAAATGTCTATTGTCCAGACAGATCATGATATTCAGCTGAAAAATATGTGGTTTTTAGATCTGCAAAGCAAAAACGGGTATTATTTTGTTTGATCCTCCCAATTCTGCTATGGTAAAAATATTGTCATCCCTATTTCACAAAAGCAAAAACTGAGGGCAAGGTAGACAATCTGTATAACTGCTCCTTTAGAACATGTATCATGGCAGCTTAATGGCATAGGAGGACTTTCTTATTTTAAAGTCACCAAGGCTTCAGTTCAAATCCTACCTCATATACTTAACTGTGTAAGCATGGTCCTTTCTCTCACACCTCAATTGTAAATAAGGGATAAATAACAGCATCTACTTCACAAGGCTATTATTATAAGGATCAAATGAGACTTATATAATAATATGCAAGCATTCTGAAAATTTTCAAACACTATATAAGGGCTATGCTGGTTTATGGCTGATAGTCATAACTACAAATTCAGTTTAGACACCTAAGGAAAATGGAAATGTGTATGGAAGAGACAAACAAACTAGTATTTATCTAATGAAGAACTGTGTAGGAAATAGTTGAGTCAATGCTTAGCAATTATACAGCCATTTTCAATATTCCAAGGTTTAGTTTATTTAAAGAAGCCAATGATGGGCAATAGTTAGTGTGGAAAAGATGCAATAGAGAAGTACAAATTCAACCAAAAAAAAAAAAAAAACTATAGTATTCCAGGGAAGCTTACAAAAAAGTCTCCCTTTTGTCCTGGTCAAATCAAATCTGGAGTATTGAAAAATGTAGATGGTAACATGGAAAGACCTGGAATAAATAGCCTCTCTTAGTTTCAGTTTTCTCATGTGGGACTAGAAATGTAAAATATATCTATATTCTTTCATGGTGATTGTCAGGCTCAAATAAGGCAATCCATATAAACCATTTGCAAATCTTTAAATGCTACATAAATGTCAACTATAATTATTATTGTTTAGTTTTGAGTGTCCCTCTTTAGCTTGTTTAGAGTGTTAGTATGTATAAAGTAAAGCTGATGATGGGGGGTAGATATGGAATCATACCATAGAAACTAGCTATAGGAATTTGGAATGCTTAACTAGGAGAAGAGAAAACCTAATCTTCAAATAGTTCAATGCTGTCACATGAAAGAGAGAGCAGAGGTGACAGCCCTGCAAGGGAAAATTAGAAATAGGAAAAACGTTGTAACAACTGTGGACCTTCAAAAGTGATTCAAAGGATTGAGGTAGTAAAACTCTTAACACTAAATCTTCAAGCAGGAAACTAAATGGCCATTTTTGTAGAGGTGATTCTTGTACAGTTTTGATTAGACTCTGTTACCGCTGAGGTTCTTTTTTAATTATTAGTTTCTAATAACACCTTAAAATTCTCTTCAAGTTATTCTAAAACAAGAGTTAATTAAATTTATTTCAATGAAAGTAATCCCTAAGGTAACTTGTAGCAATATTCCACTTTAAAAGAATAAATCAAAAATCCAAACACAAATTTTTAGCACAATGCTTGCCTAGACTTGAATTAAGAAAAAAAGAGAAAACAGTAATTTGGGCTTAACTGTTTGCTTCCTGACTAAGATGGATCTGGGTGGTCTCGACCACAAAGTTACTAATTAACTACAAAGCCAAAAAGTGATTTGCCTTAGAAACCTATATATATGTTGGGAGGAAGGGAGAATGAAGAGAGATCAGAAAGAGGAGGAAGAAGGTTTCTATCAGAATGGTAATGGATTAAAATAGCTAGTGAAATCTTTTAAAAATATTTTTAGCTAAGGTGTAGATAATAGATATGAATAATGTTCAGAATCTGGAGAACAGGCTACCCCATAGGTTTGACAAAGATACATCACTGCTCTTAAAACTCTCTTCCAAAATTTTTATTTTGTAATTTTTCATGAATTATGGCTTTACTGGTATGAATGTTCCCATGTTAAATGAAATGACATTCCCTTGTAATTTTCTTATCACACTAACCAATCTTTTTATGAGAAGATTCTCCAAATGTGGTCTTCAGACAAAAGACATACAATCTAGCACAAGTGTTACAAATAGGCTCAAAACTGTAATCTAATCAGAAAAAAATATCCTGCATTATGATTTAATAACAAGAAACCCAAGATGTAGGTAATTCAAATAAAATTTAATTTGTCTTTTAAATCTTATTGTCTACAATTTTTTAAACCTGAGTGTCTAATTAGCTATATGTTATTTTTAAATGATTTTAGTGTATACAATGAGGAGGAGTATGAATAAGATTGTATTAATAATAATATACATAATTGATGATAATTTATGTGAGTTTATTTTAATTTCCTTCAACTTTGCTGAAATTGTTAATCCTTTAGATTAGAGAACCTAGAGCCAGCTTTTAACAACTAAGTAAATAAATCACATCACCTGCCTATGCTTATTCCCTCAATTTCTTTTTTTCCGTCTTATTTCAAATTAGCATTTCTACCTATGTTGAAATGAAATGCTGAAAACAGACATCATTGCTTGTCTTATTATGTCATCTTGGCTTCATGCCCAATCCCAATCCTAATTTTCTCCCCCCCCCCCTTAGGTAACATTTAAATAACATTTGGGACTGACATTCATAATGATACAAATGCTAAATTTCAGTTAAATATTGGTGAAAATCAAGATATAATGTTTCCCCATTCAAATTCACAAAATCTCCCCAAAAATCTAATTGTGGATTCCTTTGGGATCTATAAACCAAGGTTAAGAATTCCTGTTTTGGGTCCACACATTCAGGAGAACAATATGTAATGCTCAAAGGGTCATACAATTTTGCATACTCTTTGACCCAGCAGTATCACAACTAGATTTGTATTCCAAGGAGATCAAAAGCAAAAGGAAAAAGTTTTTATATGAGGAATGAAGACTCAAGTTCAAATGCTGTGTGATCCTGACCTATTCACTTAACACCTCGCATTGTCAGTTTCCTTATCTATACAATGAAGACAAATAATGACACCTATTGACAGTGTTGGAAGGATTAAATTAGGTAATGCATGTAGTGTTTTAGAAACATTAAAACTCTACTTATTAGTTATTACTATTATTAAAGCATGTCAGTTTTGTTCCCAACCATTAGCATTTAAATAAGAGTTCTTAGAATCTATAAATCCACCTAGTCCATGTATAAACTTTTGGAGGTTAGTAATCTTGGGTGATGAAAAAAATTACATCTTCATTTTAACATAACTGATTTCCTTTGTAATTCTATGTGCTTTATTTTATACATTAAAAAACACTATTCTGAGAAGGGCTCAATAAGTTTCATCAGACAGTCAAAAGTGTTCATGACACAAGAAAAGTTAAGAATTTCTGATTTAAAGGGAGTCTATCATATAATTGTATTCTGTATCCAAAGTTCTCTTTCTTTTAAGAACTATGTTCAGTTCACAGCAATCTGAACTTCATTCACTTAATTCTTGGCAAAAAAGTAGACAGACCCCCTTCTGTTCAGTGGTCTCAAAGACAAATAAATTGTAACTACCAAGGATTGTTTGGAATCAGACAAAAAAAATTTTAACAGTGTGAGTTCTTTCAAAATGTTTTAGATCTTCACTTGAGGTCACTCATTTTTCTTAGATTATTTTTAGTGTCAGTGTATTTCACATTTTTACTTGTCTTACTTGTGAGCTGTTTGTCTAGTTTTAGCCTTAATGGTAATGGCCAAAAAAAAAAAAAAAAAAAAGGTTTTAAGTACTGTGCCAAAGGCTCACTAATATCCATAAAGTACAAGAAAGTCAAGTCCCAAAACTCAGTTAAGAAATTTAAGATTTTTCCATATCCTAATTACAGTCAAGCACAAACATGTTCAGCTTATAGTATTATTAAAAACAGAAGATGGAAAGAGGAGGAGAATGCAGAGAGAAGAAAGGGAAGACAAGAGAGAAGATAATCAGAAAAAGAGAAAGGGAACAACTATTGCCCTAAGTAAACTACCTGATTCCGTGGAACTTTCCTGATTTCCTAAAGCAGTATTTTCAATTAGGGATGCAGACAAGTCCCTGAAGACTTTGTAATATGATTTGCAAGGACTAGAAATGTTTTAACTGTTTAATTGTTTAACTGGATCCTTACTAGGAGTATATAGGGTATCACAGAAGTAGCTTGAAAGCATACGTCTATACAAGGTGTGGAACTTTAAAATCCATGTCTGTAAGATCTAGACAAGAGCTACTTTCTGCCATTCCCAAAGAAAACTCTGGAGGAAAATGAGACAAATTCTGAGGCTTCCAAGGCTAACTGCTGGCTAAAAAGTGGACTGAGTCCAGAATGTGCAGTGTTTGGAGAGAAAGCTGGCTGAGGTTTATTTACTGGACCTTTAAGTATAGGGTGCGCCCAGTGAGGAGATGTACAACCAAAGCTTCTCTGAACCTTACATTCTTAGCTGCTTGAGGCATTAAATTATTAAATGGCTAATTCAGGGTCACACAATTAAGAATGTATTAGAGGCCACACATGAATTCAGATCTTCCTAACTTACTATTGCATCTCTTTATAAATCTCAATCATGCAACTTTCTCCTAGCATACAGGCAACAAGTGCGCTCTCCTCCTCCTCCTCTCTCCCCCACCTCTGACATATGCATCTCATTCAAATGTATTATTTTTATTGATTATGTGCCTGAACTTGAATGTAAAAGGGCAAGGATTTTTTTTGGTTTTGAGTGTTTGGTCTAAACCTGTGATTTTGATGTATTTTAAAATTAATTTTACTGTTATGTTTTATTTTTGTCACTTACATTTCACATTTCAAAATATATCCTTTTCTCCCAACTGCCCTATGTATTTTAAAATTAATTTTTATTGGTTTATTTTATTTTTGTCACCTACATTTCAAAATATGGATCATGTACTAGACAGATAAACTTCAAGTGATAACTCTCTGAGTAGTGAAAAGGAGAGATATATTTAGAAATGAAGGTGATGCAAAAACAAAAGATATAAATTTCTAAAAATAATTTTAATATACCAATCAGATAAAAGAGCAAAGAATCAATATAATTTTAAAAGCAATAATGTAATAGGATCTATAAGCTTAGTTTTGATCTCAACTTAACATTTTTATATAATGATATTGTAATTTGATTTTTAATCTTACAGCTTATAAACCTAAAATCAAAGGAATAATTTAATTCTCTTAATTTGACTTCACACGCAAAAAATTTACTGCTTCCTGAATTAGTTAAGGGTATGACCATAAAGGAAAGGCAATCTTGCCTTTGGTCTCAGAAAAATTATAAAGTTATCAAGCACATCATTTCAAGAAGATATTGTTTACATACAAATCTGCACAAGTAACTTCACAGTCAAACAGGAAAATCAATAGGAATAACACATGGGCCTTAAATGGAAAAAGTAATTTAAAAAACACCCACCAAGTTCAAGAAATCCTTTGAAGCTTCAAAAACAAAAATATCCATAACAACAAAAGCTTATTCAATGTTTAATCATATTTGTTTCTGATGACAAGCCACAGATTTTGTCTATGGAGCTAAAGTTACAACATCAAAGTCCTCCTCTCTTCCAAAAGTGAATGTTTCTGTCAATCTCTGTTTAGCTTTTAGTGTACTAAGATTTGGATTGCCTAAAGCCTGGAAAAGAAATGTCCAGCTGCCAAAGTCCTCCTCTAATAATTCATAAGAACTATATAAAAAGGTCTAATAATAATATAAAATCATTTTAAAGAGGGAAGATATTTATACCTGCTATTCTTATTTGAATATTCTCTTTTAAAAATTTACATGAATGTCAAACCTCTTTATAAACAAACATCTCTGTGTCAAAAAGATATTTTTGCTCTAGTGGTATACTTATTTCCAACAATATTATGGGACTATATCATACATTAGCCACCTATCACATGTGATAAATTGGTTCTATGACTAAATTACTTTCTAATGGTATAATAATAATTATTCTATCAACTAGCATTTGTATAATACTATATATGCCAGGCAGTATGCTAAGCATTTTTTACAAATATTTCATTTGATCTTCACAAAAATCCTGAGAGGCATTGCTAAATAATAATACCTAACATTTATATAGTGCTTACTACAGGCCAGGTATTGTGCTAAATGATTCACAATTATTGATCTTCACAAGAACATGGAGAGGAAGGTGTTCTTGCTATCTCCATTTTACAGATGAGGAAACTAAGATGAGATGTTAAGTGACTTGCCCAGGGTCACAGTTCTTAGGTGTCTTAGGGTTTCTACATGAAGCCAGGTCTCCTTGAGTTTATGTCAAGATCTCTATCCACTGAATTCTCCAGCTATTAACATTATACTCCAATAACAGATGCCAACTAGATAAAGGCTCTTCCTGATTCTGCCTATACCCCATTTGTGCTAGTCCTTCCCTCTTTAACACTTAACTTGCATAGAATTCCTTTAAAACCACTGTTTCTTTTCAATTCATGAGACATCTAAGCAAATATCATGTGACAAATAGGGTGAAATGATTGACAAAGGTAAAAAGTATCAAAAGCTACAGAATTCTACTGCAATTTGTGAAACTACAAAGGTGTGGCACAAAGAATTTGGAGATTAATACAGAGTTCACCAAAATAAGATCTAACCTTATCTAAACCAAAAAGGGCAAACAAAAAAAAACAAACAAAAATCCCCCAAAACCACATTTTCAGCAAATATAATGTCCCACGAGTGTAATTTTGATGGCAAAAGTTAATATGTTGTAAAAATACAAATTGAATATAAAGACTAAGTAAAGGCAAATAAATCTAAGTCACATGAATCTAGAATTAATCCCTAAGAAGCATTTCTAAATCTGAATTATTAAAATAATACATTAATTAGCTATGCAAACTGAAATATTTCTAAGCAATTTTTTTTTTGGAAAAAGTAAATGGCAAAAAAAAAGTGAGTAAAGATAGGATCCGAGTTTTTGTGTCTCAAATCTAATGCCATTCAATATCTCAAATGAGTTGGTTAAAAAAAATTCTTTAAGATAATTTGCTGAATATTGAAAACTACCTTTACATGTATTTGAAAAAATAAAATACTATTGAGAAGAAAGGCTCATTTACACACTGCACTTCAAAATCAAATCTAATTCCTATTTTACAGGAGAATAAGTTAGGGTTTTGACAAATTCAGTAACTTGTAACAAGTTTCTAAAGCAACAGGATAGAAGCAGGACTAGAATCTATTATTTCCTAATTCCAGTACCATGTCTAAAAAACTAACCTTTATATTTTCAACAAGGGTCAAAGCAAAAAGAAATAATTTTTATGCTTTACTGTAGCAAATAATTATTTTAAATTAAAGCAAAATTTTAATAAAATTAGCAATATTTAATATTCTTGAAGAACTCCTTAAAAGGTGATAACAACAGTCAGGTACTATTAATAAGTTAAAACAGTATACTTTTTTAAAAAAATCAATTCTCAATTCTCCTTGTAAATTATCTCAAACAAATTTTTGATACTGAGTACAATATCACTAAGTAGGTCTCTTGTTTGATTTCCCTTCTTGCCTAAATGTTATAATGTATTTATTTTATTTATCCAAGCAAAACTAATTGGGAAACTAGGACACTAAATGGCTATATGCTATGGGGCATAAGACCTCACCTCTCCAGACTTCAATTTCTTCATTTGTGATGGGGTATGGGAGGAATAGGTATTAAACTAGATGATCTCTAAAGTCCCTCCTAGTTCTATAGTTCAGTGAGTCTGTGTGCAACAAAGATATCATACATTTTAAAATTAAAATATAAATTATTTTTGTTATCTATCCTTATAAGGCAGCTAACTAAAAAGCTGACAGTAGCTATGAATTCTAAATTATTATTACAATATCTACTTATTGGTACAATATTGATTTGAATGTAGTCTGTGACCCTAAAAATGAGCTATATTTTAAAGGAAAAAAGTTTTATATAGAAGATGTGGGAGTAGAGGAGAAAAATGGATAAATATGAATCAACATAGCAAGTAGAATCTCAGATTTAAAATACCTAAACATTTTACACACATTCTAGATAAGTCATCTCTATAACATAAATGAAAGGTAAAAATAAATCTGTTTGGTTTTTTTTGATCTGTAAAGACAAAATACATCACATTTTCTAATAATAAAAAGGTTAATATTAGGGCTTTATCTCTAAAAATCTGTGTTCTTTTTAAGAGACAAAGAATCTGCTATATAAATATGTTTAAAAGAAAATTGTTATTCACAATATTCAAGTATGGAAGGAAAGAATTAATAAAATATTAAAAAGTCCTAGAAAACTTACAGAAATTTTTTTCCCTTTTTTCCTTCAAGAGTTCACAAGAGAAAACAGAGAAACCAAATACTACAGGATTAATCTTGATGACGTTTGCAATAAAGTTAGTATTAAATTGCTACCTGAACATTGAAAGATCCTTTTTAGTCAGGGACAAATTTTGCTCCAATAGTGCTATTACAAACTTCTTACAGCAATAACATGGTACATTATAAGCTTGCTTACATGATAAACTCTTTAAAAGGGTCAGGATTCTGCAACTGTCTAAAACAAAGAACTTTCTGTTTTACATTTCCTAGAAGTCAGTTAGCTAAAACTCACATACTGAACAGTATCCACTTACAGTTTTAAAAGATCTAACCCTTCCACCTTCCAACCAGGTTATGTTAACAATCAACTTTTGATACAATACCAAGAATACAACAACTTTTTCATTCAATTAATTTTTTTTTTGCATTGTATGTTTTTGGGTTTTGTTTTTTTTATTTCTGTTGGATATAGATCCAAATTACCGACTCAAAAAAGTTAAGTGATAGAATTGTAACCAAGACACTAATAAACAAAATCTTTGGAATTGCAAAGACAAAAAGAAATACACTGAATATTGCCTAACTTTACCATTTATTTCTGTCTTGAGTATCAATCACCTAACATTTCCTTTCAATATGTCATGTGCTATAAAAGTATACCTCCTTCCCCCTATTTCTCTCTCTTAGAAGTCTAGGAACACTTGTTCATCCAGTTTATCCCACTAGCTAATGATTTGGCAAGTCAATTAATAATAAATCTCATTTCCCTCCAATATAAAACAAAAATGCTTCTGAAACCTATTTCACAAAGCTGTTGTGTAGAAAGCCCTCTGTAAGCTGTAAAACATCACATAAAAATAACTGTTATTCTTCTAGATTATGAACTTTCATGAATATAGCTCTTACCTAAATTTTGTCTTTCTCCCATCTCATCATTATGCTCTCCACACCATGCTTTTTTTTTAAGCACAGGTGCTTAAAATTGGGAAAATCAAATACCAAAGAACCCTTTTATGTTAGTTCAGTTCATTGTGAGAAAAAGCACTGTCAGAACATGACATAAAATGAAGCAAACTGATGTACGTAGCTGACTAAAAAACAAAACTATTTTACTTCCTGTCATCTACAATACAGAAATTGAATTTTTATCAGTTTGGACCAATTTTATCCTCACTGATTTTTTCCATTCAGGCCAATTGATTCACTTTCTTATTCATTCTTTCATCCCATTCCTTCAAATATGTCTGGCCTGAAATATTGTCTAATATTCAAGAGTATTAAAAAACCCTAAAACAGACTAATTTAGTGATAGTTTCATTTTCACCCTTAAATATTATAAGAAAAAGAGAAAACTTTCATGAACAGTAGAAGATTAGATCAGAGATCATTTGCGTTCAATTTTCTGCTTCAAATTATGTTCCAGCAAGCCTTAAATAAGAATACTGAGTTTAAATTGCTCTATATCTTCTATCTAATTATACTTTCTTTGCCATGGTTTATGTGTTTCTTCATAATGAAAATAATTTTTCATGTAAGCTCTTTGAAGGTAAGAACTTGGTCTCTCTATTATCTTCTCCTAATGCCTAATGAAAGTTAAGTCAGCATAGTGAATAGAGCCCTGCCCTAGAAGCCAATTTGTACACCAATAAATGTTACTCTGGACAGGATGCTTGACCTCTCAGTGCCATACTTGACTTTCTAATATTCTAAATTGCATAAAAAATGTCCATCCTTCATTGACAGAAGGAGTTCCTTTTTTATGGGAATCTCCTATACCAAAGAAATCACTGGTCCAATCCACATTCCTATGAATAATGCTAATACTGTGCTCCAGTCAGCCAGATCAAGTAACTTTAGATCAAGTAACAGAAATCTGAGTTACCTTACGGTGAACCAAAAATATTCTTAAGTTCTTTGGGAGATGAAAGAACACCAAAATGATAGCTTCAGTGGCCTCTATTCATTTGTATAATAAGTCAATTTTGAGGTGATTAAATACAATTCCAATAGATTTGTGGTAGAAAGTTCAATCTACATCCAGAGAGAGAACTATGGAGAATAAATGTCGATCAAAGCGTACCAATTTCACCTTTTTTGTTTGTTTGTTTGTTTACTTGGTTTCTTCTCTCAAGCTTGTTTCCTTTTCATCTTATTTTTCTTGTCCAACATGACAAATATGGAAATATGTTTAGAAAATTGTACATGTTTAACTTATATCAGATTGCTTTTTGTTTAAGTGAGGAGAAAGGAAAGAAGAGAGGGAGAAAATTTTGGAACACAAGATTCTGCAAAGATGAATGTTGAAAACTAACTTTGCATGTATTTGGAAAAATAAAAAGTTATAAAAATTAATAACTCAAAATTTTTCCAGTTACTAAGAAATCATAAATATCTCTACTACCACTTTAGAATCAAGGAAATCTTACATCCATTCTTCAGTACCACAAGCTAACAAAAGTAAATCAAATGATCAAAATGCTAACCTTCAAAAAATAACTCAATAAAATATGTCATTGTCAAATTCTATTGAATTTCAATTCTTTGAATACATACTGCTTAGCAGATTACTGTTTCTCAACCTGTCAAAATCACAGTGTTGTTTGCAAATTAAGTGAAAATGGTAAAACTTTAGTGAACTTTAGTAATAAGTTTTCAAACATGGACCAATATTTCTTTTCCATAAGATCTCCACTCTTTAGTTAAAATCAGGAATGCAAGTTTGTGTTTTCAAGATAGCTCTAAGAATGTCTTTCTTGAAAACCAAGACTTTAAAGGAAAAAAATCTATCTTGGATAAGAGAAAGACACAAGGAAACAGAGAAATTTGGAAATTATCAGTAAAGGTGATAAGAGGGTCAAATTGCTAAAAAAAATTTGTGAGGTAAAGTTTTGGGGATCACCTTAAGGGACTGGAAAAGACAGGAAGCAAAAAAAAATAAAGAAAAGAAACATTTAGAGAGAGAGATGAAAAGAATCAGGAGGATGAAGCACTTGAAACCAAGAGAGGAGAAATAAAGAAGTGGATAGACAAACAATACCAAATTTTCCACAAAAGTCAGGGAAGACAAAGATAGGAAAAAACTATTACACTGTAGGAGCAAGAGCTGAGGTGCAAGAGGCAGAAGAGTAAGCAGGTGGTAAAAGAGCAGAAATACCATGTTTCTTTTTAAGGAAACAGAGTACAGAGGGGGAAGAAATAGCAGTGAATATATACTACCACAATATTTATAGGCAAAACTCCCCACTTTGTAATTTTTTTTCAGGAATATTCAACAGCCTAGTAAAAGGAAAAAAATCAGATGTTTGGGATTATCATTGGATGAGGATTAGAAGGTTTTAGAATAATGGAAAACCTAACAGATGAGGAATTCTATGGTGAAGACTGATAAGCTTCTTAAATTCAGTAAAGCACACTTCCAAGAAATGGTATGTTCTAAAGTATAAGCATGTCATTAGTAAAGAGAAGACAGTTATGGAAAAGATGGAGAAAATTTTAAGTCAAAATGCTAAAAGGGCTGTGAACATAAATACTTAAGTGAACAGTTGAATTCAACTTATTAAAAGTACCTATTATATTCTGGGCACTATGCCAGGCATTGGGGATATAAAGAAAAAAAACTAAGCACCATAAGAAACATTCTGGGGCATATCATATGCAGAAATAAATTAGTTTTCATAGTTAACATTTATGAATAGTTCTAGAGCACTGAGATTAAGTGACTTGTCCAGAATCATGGAACAAGTCACATGTTGGAGTACAATTTAAATCCAGGTCTTCCTAATTCATTAAGTCAGCCCCCCTAAAAATAAAATATCTACAAAGTACATACAATATAATTATGGAGGACTAAAGGAAAATAAAACAAAAAAGACCTTATGAAACATTTAACCTTATTCTTTAAAGGAGGTAGGGATTTCTAAAGAGTTAAGAGGAAAAAAAATGACAAGAATTGGGGGGAAAGGGAGTGTCACTCTAGCCAAGGGATTAATATGAGAGATGTAATACTATGTAGAGAATACTATAAGTAAGTCAGTTTGCCTAGAATATAGGATGCTGTTAGACTATAATGGCTAAATTCAAAAACATAGCTTAGAGACCGATGGGGAGGTCCAATAGATAAAAAACAAAAAGACTGAAAAAGGGTAGAATAAACTTGAACTTCAGTAGAGGCAAGGACACTGTGGTAGAAGGTTAAGTAGAAGACTGTTTTGGAAATAATCCCTCCCTACTGGCCTTGAGAGCTAAGGACAAATGGGAGATGGAGTTGGGATTCAGCTAAAAAGGTTTTGGGGCACCTGGTTTCCCTAGGGAAAGCCAAGTTTCATTTAAAAGTGAGAATAAACAATCTAGGAACACAGAGGAGTATGAGAATCAAATATCACAAAAGCTCCAAAGGGCACCAGGGCACCAGCGGGTCTGACTGTAACAATCCTTCTCCTTATCTCTAATGTGATGCTTCTCATTTGCCCTGGACTTGGAAAAGAGATAATCAAGTTCATTATAATTGTATGTATAGTATGGATAAATAGGGTTGCCTTATAATTAAAACTGAGTTTCAGTGAATAAACTGCAGCATCTATTTTGCCTGCTCTGAGGTCCTTTTTGCCTTCTTCCTTCCTGACTCTGACTTAGACGTCTTGAGTCATCTGTAACCAAGTCTTATACCAACTCCATAGGAAACATTAATTTTTTTTTTAAATTTAGGCTACTAAAGCAAGTCAGAACGCAACCTTCCTTTATAATCTATTCCAAAAATATCAAAAGAACTGTGTTAGTTTTTTTTAAAACGTTATATTACACTGTAAATTTTGTTTTTGTTCCTTCTCCAGTGGTATTCCTTACCAAAGGAATTATCAGTGATCTTCACCCTTCTCTGTACTAGTATCCTTATAGTCCATTCCACACAGATTAGCCCTTATCCAATTTTCTCATATGTACATGCTTTATTTCCCTAAATAAACTGTAAAACTTCAGGAGGTAAGTACCACATTTTACACTGTCTTTTCCCATAAGACCTGTCACAGATTGGGGCACACAATTCAGAAGCAATAGATGTTTGTTCATTGACTAATTAGAACCCATGAAATCCACTGTGCCTATCTCCAAATATTTCAAGCTTAAGAAAACACGTTGCTTTTCACATGGAAGAAATGACTTTGATTCCTTTCCAAAATATAAAAAAACAAAAAAGTGACTAAAAAAAAGGAAAAGAAGATTAAACTCCTCAAATACTCTTCTACTAACAGATGCTGGGTTCTTTATGATATCAGCTTTATATAAAATGAAATGCTATGAATTTAGAACTTACATTAATTTTTCTTCTATTTGGGGAACTTCAAAAAACAAATTTCATTTTTAAAATAATTGCATTTTTTAAAAGAAGTTATGCCACAAAAAAACCCTTATAAAATTATGATGTGTTTAAAAGGTTATTTAGTATAGGTCACCTGTAACTTATAAAGGCAGGTTAGCAACCTATAATGTTTATGATGTGGTTTAAAATGAATGTATCACAGGGGAGCTAGAACAAAGAAACAGCCTTTCCTCACTCTCTTAAAACCATACTTCACTTACTGTCCTAACCAGAAAGACTTCTAAGTATGGAGCTAACTAATAGCACATGGGTGTCATATCCACACCACTGGAGCTGGTCATTTACTATTTATTTAGTTTGGTTAAACATACTGAGACTTTAGGGAAGCTCAGACTCAAAGAGCAGGAAACAAACAAATATCTTGATTGTACACGTTATTTCATTAAAATTACATGGAATTAATAAAAAAAAGATTTTTCAAAAAAAAGATTATAATTATAAAATTAATAAAAAATAAAATAAAATAAAATAATTTTAACAAATATTATATTAAATACAAAATTTCACCAAACTAGATTCTATTCATTCTGTACCAATACTACAGGAAGGAATCTTTAGCAAAAAGAATACTGGATTAGAAGTCAGAAGATTAATCTTCATATTTTCTTTTTTTCTCATTTATTTCTTAAGCTCTTGATGTCTGGCTCCTCTCCTGATCTGACTGCTCTCCCCAAAGTTACCAAAGAACTCTCAAATGCCAGAACTGATAGTGTTTTTCTATTTGTCTTGCTCTTCATTTTTTTAAACAGCAGCATGTGACACTAATCTAACTATTCTTCTCCTCTATATATTCCCTTCTTTAGGTTTTCATAAATCTATACTTTCCTAAGTTTTTCTACCTGTCTTCCCCCTCCTTCTTAGTTTCCTTTGCTGGATGTAACCCCAAGGTTCTGTCCTGACTTCTATCTCTCTATTCTAATTTGATGACTTAATCAGATTCCACAGGTTTAGTTATCATCTTCAAGGTGATGACTCCTAGA
The DNA here is from genome assembly GCF_048593235.1 of Sminthopsis crassicaudata. Taxonomy (NCBI): domain Eukaryota; kingdom Metazoa; phylum Chordata; class Mammalia; order Dasyuromorphia; family Dasyuridae; genus Sminthopsis; species Sminthopsis crassicaudata. The sequence goes on along the minus strand of NC_133618.1, from coordinate 550,948,397 downwards.
TACTAGCACTAGCCTCTCTTGAACTCTAGTTTCATATCACCTAATCTCTAAGTCACCAAGTCCAAAACAATACTCCCACTCATCCTACTTACCCTCTCCGTGGTCAAATCTTATTTCTAATTCTATAATACATCTTACATATAAATTCCTTTCTCTTGACTTAGCAACATTCTCATTCAGATCCTTATCTTCACATGGACTGTTAGAATTGTCTAAATGGTCTTTTAATTTGCTCTCTTGGCCTCCAATGTTTCCATATTCCAATCCTTCCTCTATAGAGCGACTAAGTGATTTCCTTAAGCATAGATAGATGTGGCCATATCACTGCCCTACTCAAACTCCAGTGGTTCTCTGATATAGCAACAAATTCATTTTTGCATTCAAAACACTGCAACATCTGGCCAATCAAGCTAATCCAGCCCTATTACATATTACTTTCTTTTATTCACGCTACTTACAATCCAATTATACTGTTTTCTTTCCTCATACATCGTTCTATGCCTTTGCCCAGAATACTTTTCTTTCTCTCCTCTGCTTTCTAATTTCTCTAGCTTCTTTTAAGTCTCACTCAAGTACCACCTCTCCATAAAATCTTTCCTGATTTCACTCACATATATGATGATCTTGCACATACCTATATATATGTACATGTTGCTCCCCCAGCAAGACTGTAAGCTCAATAACATAACTATTTCACTTCATTTCAGCATCATTACAGCACAATGCTTAGTACATACATAGTATGTGCTTAATAAATACTTACTGATTGATTTTAACGAAAATTTGAGCCTAAACACCCATAAGTATACAGGCCTCTGCAAAACACAAAGTCCTCACCCATAGGAAGCATATGACTCATGCAATTAAGACAGGATGACTAAGTAAAATAGAGTTTGACTACTGCTATTGCCTTCTACAAATCTAAGAGGAAGTGGAAGGCATGGTTTTCTTATATTACAGAGAAAAAATTTAAAAACCAAACAAAAAAAGAACCCCTCAATGCAATAATGCAGAACAATGCATATAATATCCTCCACTGAGGAAAAAGGCTTAAATACTACACCTCAGTTAAAATAAGAACTCTGTAAGTAGTAATTCTTATTAACTAATCTTATTTAATTATAACTTTTTTCCAGATACCTTAAAAATACAATACACATCAAGTGACAAATGATGTCAAGAAATTAATTGTGAAAATACTTCTCTGAGTGCCACATTTCATACCAAGAAGTGAGGGTTTGTCTATTGTCTCTAGTTACCTGAATGCTAGAGAGGCTCTCAAATTTACTATACTGCGCCTATTCACCATGTCATCAACTTCTTGACACCAAGGAAGTAACATTTGTGTAGCGAGTCAATCCAAACTCCAAGAAAAATCCAATTCTGTGATCTCTACTTTCAATCACAATCTTCTTGGGCCTATCACCTGATAACATAACCTTAAAAACACATCAGTTCTAAGGGGAACAATGATATTGGATTTTTCTTCCAACCATCTGGAAATGATAGTTAGTCACAGTCAATTCTCAGGACACCTCAGGATAGGTAGCTTTTGAAGGATAAGTATTTCTCATTACCTGAGAAATGGGTACTCAAGAGATCTCTACTAGTTTGGGGATCAATTCTTTTGCTAATGCCATAAAGAACTTTGAAAACATAAGCTCTATGACAAATATGGAAATATTTAAAATGATTGTATATGTATAATTCATATCAGATTGTTTAATGTCTTAGGGAGAAAGAAGGGAAGGAGAAAAAAAAAAGAACTCAAAAACTTACAAAAATGAATCTTGAAAACTATCATGTAATTGGAAAAATAAAATACTATTACAAAAACAAGCTCTAACCTTCTTATTCTGGCATTCATCTAAAAGAAAAGAGGCCACAAATACTCTAGCTTTTAAAGCTTTTAAAATAAATAAACAGATATGATAACATAACAAAGAAATACATTTACAATATCCCTCTACAAAGGTAAATATTTAACCACACAAGAGATTGAGGTGGTTAAAAAAGATAAAATAATTTTATTACACGAAATTTAAAAGCTTTTTTGCATTAGCAACATTAATGCAACTGGGACAAAAAGGAAAACAGGACACTGGGGAAAATAATTTTAGCAAATATTTGTAACGAGAGTTTGATGTCTAAGATAAATAGGCAATTAACAGAAATATTTAAGAACAGACGCCAATCCTCCCCAGTCCAAGACATAAGGAGTCAAAGGATTTGAATAAACTTTTCTCATAGGAATACAAAACTTTTAACAATCATATGAAAGAATGTTGCAAGTAACTAATAATAAAATAATAAAACTATTTCTCTAATGACTAAAATAATCCAGAAATTTCCCTTCACACAAATTGTTAGTGCCTGAGGGGTTGTGGGGAAAATAGGCACACTAATAATTGATTGATAAAACTATTAACTGATCCAATCATTATGTAAAACAATTTGGTATTTAGCTAAGAAAGGCTAAAATGCTTTTAGTTTTTGAATTCAAAGATCTATTCGCTGAGCATATCTTCCAAGGAGGTCAGTGACAAAAAGAAGGCCCCAGAGGCACTTAGTTACAGCAGCATATTTTCAAGCATTAAAGAGCTCAAAACAAAATATATGTCCATCAATTGGAGAAAGACTAAAAAAGCTGCAGTACATGAATAGCAGAATATGCTGTAAGAAAAAATAAAGATGATGAATACAAAGAAGCATAGGAAGACCTATAAGAATTGATGTAAAGTCAAGTAAGAAGAAATAGAAAAACATTAAGTCCTAAGAAAAAAGGACAATGCAAATGGGAAAGAATAGCAACAACACAAACAAAAAGTTGAGAAATTATGATCAGTTATTTTCAAAGAAGAAATATGAGAAGATACTTTGATACTTTCCCTAAATTATTTGTAGATATGAAGAAATATGTGAAAAAGCCACAATTTCAATGCTAAAAAGTTTTGTTAGCTATTTTTCCCATTTTAAAATTCTATATTATAAAAGATTCTCTTGGAAGAGGAGGGAAGGCAAAAAGATTAGAAAATAATGATATAAAAACAAAGACAAAAACTAGTTTAACACTTTTTAATTAAAAAATAAAATTTCAGAATGTTACAAATCCTGAGCTTCTACTCATATAATTAAGCATAGAAAATACTTCTGTTAACAGGAAGCCAGAAATATAGAATATATTAGACAGCTGCTTACAACTGTATAAAATCTTCAAAACAGCTGTGTTTTCTCATGGATTCTCTTAGCTATCTTTTATCTTTGAAAATAAGATCCCTTACACATATTTAGTTTAATGCCAATGCAATTTAGGGGGGAAGAGATCAAAGTGTGCACTCTGCTTAAGTCTTGTCTTTACTACATAACTCTGTGATTTTATAACTTGAAACAAAAACAAAGGCTACTCCCTGTAGCACTGAAAACGTTCACATCTCTAAAATTTCAACTGTAAGAAATACTGATTAGAAGAGAAATTTAAAAGCATGCATTGGCAAGAATAAAATGCTTCTATGATCAACTATTCAGGCAAATTTATCTCAAATGAAAATCAACTGTTTGCTACATATTGTATACCCTTAATTATGTATTTTCCTTTCCTTGCACATGGGAGAAAAGTATCTCATTTTTCAAAAGACAATTCTAGCAAAATAGTATCTCTGAAATAAAAGTACAAACATAAAAGTCATCATTTTAAAGTTTGTTTCAACTTAGCTTTTATTTTTGAAGGAATGAGGAAAACATTCAAGAACAAAGCACCTTTTAATTGATTATAAGAAAATAATTTTCAATTGCTACTTCTCAAAAAATCATTTTTCTATATCAAATATTTTGTTATTGGATCAAAGTTTGCTATATCATGTCATTCTGCTCAAAAACTTTCAATGGGACTCCAATGTCTATCAAGTAAAATCCAAACTTCTTAGTCTTATAATCACTCCCTCCATAGTCTAGCTTCAACATTTCCTAGACTTATTCTAATGAATAATCCTTAAATTATACCACTTATTCTTTAAACGTATCCACATGTTTTCTATTTTTCTGTGTCCTCTCCTATGTCTAAAATTAATTCTATTTCTTCTAAACACCTTTAATCTCCCCCATCTCAATATAAAAATCTTACTTATTCTGCATGTCCCCAAATAAAAATCCATAGATAAAAATCCATAGATTGAACCCCTCCTATTTACAAATCTTACCCTCTCATACCTGGAAGGAATCATATCTTCCATAGACCTTACTCCCTTTTATTTGTCCTTAATTCTATACTCTCACTTTCCAATTTGTATCATCTATTTATATGTATTCATTCTTCCAGGCTAATCTACAAGGCTCTTTGTCTAGAAGAATGCCCCATATATATAAAATAAGAAAGTAATTTTCAATTGCTACTTCTGAATATATATATGTACATATAATTTTAAAAATGTTTAATTGAATTATGATGACCCCTTGATATGGTCATGACTTTAGATAAGCCATTCTGAGAGTCAGGTTCCTTATCTGTGAAATGCAATAGTTTGAAGACACAAATTTGAAGATCCCTTTCTCATGTTCCACCATTTGTTAACTATAAGCTAGAAACAATTACAATGGATTGATTTCTTTTTCAGAATTAAGTAACAAAAGCTAAGATCATTATTAAAAATTAAAAGCATTATCCTTCATATTAAGTATAAGAAAAGAAATGTGAAACTTGTTAGGGAAAAATTTAAACAAATCAGAAACAAAAACATGAAGAGCATATGATAACTTCATAAAATAATTCAACATGAGAGGGATGTATGAATTTCCCATACTCATTCAATACTAAAATCCAAGAATGCTTATAAATCATTAAATAACTTTGTTCGTACCTCATAAGACCAGACACACTGTACTCCTGCAAATCTCCGGACACATCGTCCCACCTCCACATCTTCATGGGTTGTATACATTTCTCTCAAGCATTCTCCAATGTGTGGTACCATTCTTCGAAGCACCTCTCTGCTCATGATCACACCAGGACCACCCATGCAGAAATTCTCACCAGGTTCAAGAGCCAATTTTCCCATCTCTTCAGTTGTGCCCAGTCCTGTCTGCCCAAGAAAGAGGGGTTCACTGCTATTCAAACTCCTTAGAAAATTCTCCAGACGATCTCCTTTGATGTAAACATCATCATCAGCTCTCATAAACCATTCATACTTGTCCAAGTAGTGGTCGTGCATGTACTTGAGCATCATAAAGGACTTCTTCTGGGGTGGATAGGAATCGTCCACACCCTGTAGTGGCACTATGGGAATTGGTATGGATGTGTCTGAACCCTCACTAGAGAAGAATTCAACTTTCCCAGGAATTGTCTTGGACCATGTTCTAGAATCAAAATAAATTCCAGTTAGAGCTCAAATGAGAGAGAAAAAAAACCTACTTTTATATTCAATAATCTTTCATACTTCAAATTTCCAGAGTTTTGGATATCTTTTAATTCTGAAAAATTAGTGTTTTTCATAAGAATGGAAAGCAAATTGATTTCTCCCTCCATTATTTCTAACTGAGAACCTACTGATGCCAAGAATCAAATTCTGTTACAAAAGATACCATGGGGTAAAGGGTGAAATATCAAAATGTTCCCTTCAAACTTAAATTTTAATAAATTATTTAATTAGAAATCAGAGTTACAAGTCCCAAAGGATCATTACTCATGGATTTTGGTACCCAAAAGAAGTTCTACTGTGTACGGAACAGACTTCCCCTATTTCCAAAAAACTAAGGTCTGAATGTATCTCTGAATCACTCGTTCTCTTTAATCACAAAGTACACAGCTTTGAAAATTATCCAATATGCACTTCACAACAGCCTATCTCCTATAGGCCCAGAGATTAAGTGATTTGCCCAAGGACACACCACAGAAACAACTGAAACCAGACAAGAAGCAAGAGAGAACAGCACTTGGGAAGTTATATACGACTTTGAATACTACTTCTACCACTTCTACCTGGGGGATCCTGGTCAAGTCACTTAATAGCTCTGCATGTTAGTTTCTTTATCCATAAAAGGTGAAGGTCAGAGATGATTTCTATGGTTCTTTCTAGTTCTAAGGACCCATGAATCCAGTTATTCTCACTTCTAGTACAATCCTCATCCTCTATTATACTATATTTCTCACTGCTGTCTAGTAATAACTTTAAGCTTCTAGGAATCAAAAAAGTATCTTAATTCATTATCTTTCAATTCGAGGACTGTAGCAAAAATGAGTCCCAAATGCATGTTTTAATTAATTTGGAATACAGAATACAATCTTAAACCTTTATTTAAAAGTTTCTCTGCTTTTTGGTTATTTCAGCTATTCCTTTTTTACGTAACAGAAGAAACAGAAAGTATGATGTTTGCATTTCTGTTTTATGTAACTAATAGTTTGAGGAAAATAAATTCCCTGAGATAATTCATTATCTTATCTTTTAACTCTAGGATTGTGGTAAAAACAAATACCAAGTGCATGTTTTAATTAATTTGGAATACAGAAAACCTTGAAACTGTTTAAAAAGCCTCTCTGGGTTTTTTTAAATTATTATTTTAGCTATTCCTTTTTATATAACAAGAAAAACTATGATGTCTGTATATCTGTCCTTTGTAATTACTAGTCTGAGAAAAATAAGTTTCCTGAGGCCAGGAATTACACTATTTTCCACTCTCATATTCCCAAGGCTTAGCACTCATTAACCATACAAAATAGGCATGAAGTTACTATTATCCAAACTGAATATAAATGAGCTTCTCAAACTTCCTGAGGAATAAAAATCTTTTGCAACTAAGAAGTCTTAGCTCAAAAAAATGTATAAGTTTGTTGTGGAACAAAATTTTAAGGTTCTGTAGGGTAAATAAACTATTTCTGGAGACTTGTCAATTTCTGGACTTAGGAGAATTACTTTTTAAATAATAGTAAAGTGTTGCAAAAAAATTAAGGAGGCAAAATCTAATATGATAATAAAGCATTCTGATCATTGAGCAAACTCATCTCATGACTCTGTCTTAAAAAATAGCTTATAACTCCAACATTGCTTGAGCAACAGCCTAGAAGACATGTCAAAGATCTTGTGTCCTAAGATGTGTTCTTCAAGGCTAATGATATTAAAAAAAAAACAAAAAACTGAGCAAGTTTAGCAAGGCAAGATACATTGCACCTAATTGCATGCAATAAGATAAAGGAAGAAAAGTATAAAGTACAAAAAGGCAAATTCTGCTATTTCAAAAGCTTTCATTACTAACAAATTTATCTATTTAAAAGACAAAAATCAGGTATGAAATCCAATTTTTACTCATCACATTACCTAAATCCATCAAAATCTTATGCTGTATAACTTGAACTAATACTACCACTTTGACCATCTCATCTATTGAGTCTTTCACCTACCAATTCATGAAGTCTCTCATCTATTGCTACTTATTGCTTTCAGATTCAATTCAACAAATATCTATGGAAGACCTCTAATATGTGAGGAATTATGCTTTTAAGGAGATATAATTTTTCCCATCCACTTTCCACTTTAATTTTTTTTCCTTTTTACAATTTGGGACCCTATGTTACATTTATATTTTCCTCTTTCTTACTAATAATGTTGCAGAACCCATGACAAAAGTTAGCAGACTTCATAATATAACTTGATTGTGCTCAGTGACCTTTTAAGTCTGACTGGGTAAAGGAGAAAAAGTGTCAATGTTTATTATTCACATGTTATCCTAGCTCTTAATTCAAGGACAAAAAAATCTCATTTCATGTTTGAGGCAGTTTATTAATCTAAAAATTACATTAATTAAAGGAAGGTAAAAACAGGAAGAAAAACTATGTAAGCATGAAAATTTAAGCATTTCAGATCAAACTTTAAATATAAATCTTTCATTTATGTACACCTAGCAAAATATCCTAAATAGTAATTATTAACTATTATAATTAATAAATTATGCTTTCAGTTGCATTTTCAATTGTTTTTGGAATTTTTACTTTGTATTTAATCTTTGAATGAAAATAATGATTTGATATCTCATTGGGAAGTAAATGTTTCCCTTCCAAATGTTCTCTTAAGACCTAGAAATACAAATCAATAAGAGTTGTATTAAGTTGTATTATTATACAAGAATAATTATTTCATGTACAAAGTTTTTGGGGGTTTTTTGGCTACAGAACAAACTAACACCTATGACACTTTTCAAGTGTTTTTGAGTTTAGTGTTGTAAGGCTCAATGGTGTTTAGAGTTAGAAAAAATATTTTAACAGGATATAAAACCACAATAAATAGCATCACAAAAGATATACTAAAAGAGAAGAAGAAGTTTTCCTCAAGCTGACACACATAGAATATAGCATTCCAAAGTATTAATAGGTTACCTAGTTTTTCTAGTACTTACTGGAAAAGTAGTAATAATGACTGAGCAAAGTATAATATTGCCAATTTAAAAGAATTAACTAAGCAATAATTTTTCTATTATCATACATTATAAGACTGATTAAATCAGCAGTTTAATAGTATATTTTGCTGTATTTTTTATTTTAAATAAAGGTTTTAAATTTTTATTTGTCTTACATTCTCCAAAGAAGAATTGAAAAAGATGACAACTCAATTCATTAAATTCCTCCTTCAACTTGCCATTTACTCCTGTCCCTTCTCATTTCTATACATTTCTCCAGGCCTCTTTACACCTATCCCTCTAAATTCTTCTATTCTTCAACTCAGGTGCTCTACCTCCTATAGGAAAGTTTACCTTTCAAAGTCCTCCTCTCTTCTTCAAGTTTTCCTAAAGCATCTTGAATCTTTCCTTTGCTTGTATCACATTCTATTTGTATTACATTTATCTGCATACACATCACTAATAATGTCAACTCTTTGAGGGAAAGATTGTGTTATTTTTCATTTTTGTGTTTTCAGAATATGGTCCTGTGTCTGGAAACATAGTTATGTCTTTATATGTTTGAATGAGTAGTCTAGTCTGGGAAAAGATACAGGCCCCTTTATGTTGAGGTTACTGGCCCTCTCAGCAATACTCCCTATACAAAATACTGTTTGCTGGCAGCCCAGCAACTAAGAAACAGGAGTATATACTTAGTGGAACAACTAAAAGGGCTGTGGGGAAATAGTGCTAAAGTCCTACCTTACTACAAGTTTTCCTGTTCATAGCACTTTTAGAAAACAAATTCTGAGAATCTCTATTACCAAGAGCAACTGTTTTTCATTGTTGTTAAAAAAGAGAAAAAAAAAAAAAAAAGGCTGGCTGTTAGGTTGTTAATGGGGGTTAATTGTGAAATATTATGGCTTAAATAAGAAAAGTCATTTTATATTTCCTCTCTTTCAATGATCATACAGCAAGAACTTTTTTTTTCAAGAGTACATTTTTATAATTTAAGATTTTTCCCTTTGAAAGATGAGATCCATTCACTGATTGTGATTTATGTATTAAAACAACAACAACCACCACCAGTCATCTGGCATGCACAAACTTCTCTAAAGTTCAAATCTAAGCAAGTTTTACTGAATCATTTCTGCTTGGATCCAAACACATCTGTAATTCTTACTAAATAACAGATTTTACCAGTAGTTTTTTTTTAATTCCCAGAAATATTTAATAAACACTCATATTACAAGAAACTATACCTCTAACCAGAAAAAAAAACACTAACAGAATTTTAACCAAAAAAAAAAAAATCCTCTCTACTATCCAATCAAAAAACTGAAAAATCTATCTCAAATTATTTTTCCAACCTTTTCCTAGGAAATGTGAATAAAATGGTAGAAGGGAGACAATTCCCAGAAATAACATGTGTGACACTGATTAAATAACGATAATAGCCACAGTTCTTTAGTCCTTTGCTTTAAATAAATACATGTCAACTCTGATTCTTATCACAAACCCAACCCATCTCCCTTTCTGATATTGCACTTACTGGATATTTTTATACTATGAATAAAATGAATTTTATAAATTCATATTCAGTAATATTATACCTCCTATTTATATTTACCATTTGTTTCTCTCCATTGCCCTTTGTATCAAACATTGCAAGTGGACAACAAATGAGCTAAGCCCAGAAATGGAAGGGAGAAAGAATAGGCTGGATTCTATTTTTTTAAAGCTCTATTAATGATCTTAAGGTGTTTACTGACCCAAAACCCAATATTTTTAATACACATGTTCTTCCAGGAATGCTACATAAAATTATGGAAAATCACAAAGCCTGAAAAAAATCAAAATTGTGAAGGAAAGTATTATAGGTATTTAAATTCACTTTATCAACGAATGAAGAAACAGGATCAGAATGGTCAAATAAAACTTGTCTGTGGTTACAAAGTTACTATGTGTCCAAGGCACAATTCAGGTCAGGTGTCTGACCCCAACTTCATCATTTCCAACTATGCCAGTTTATGCAAAGCTTTGCTTTGAATTAAAACTATATTTGCATTTTATATGTTTCAAAATAAAAGCTTTCTTTCTTTGGACCAATTATTTAAACAGACTATGCAGATGAGAAATTAGAATTTTCTCTTCAAAACAATCGATCATTTTAACATCAATATTCTTCTATAACACAACATAGCTAGTGATCCTGAAACATCACAATATCTAAAGAACAAAAAAACTAAAGATTACCCACGAAATAATGTAGTGATGTATAGGAGGCATAAGTAGAATTTGACACATTACTGATTGTGAATTACATGAAAAATATTGCATAAAAGATACCATCAAAAGATATCTAATCAAAAAAGGAAAAAAGCCTTCTCTCACTACTATAGAGCAAGGGTAAGAAATACTGGAGGGATTTCCCATAAAGTTAAGGAACCTAGAGGAAGATTTGAGGCACATTGTTTAGACCTTTGTAGATAATGTATGTGTGTGTGTGTGTATGTGTGTGTGTATATATATGTATGTACAAAATGTACAATAATCACACAAGTAAAAAAATAAAAATTCAACCAACTTCAACTTTTTTCCTCCCCAATACCATTTTCTACTCATACCAGAACCACCCTTATTCAGTGACTTCATTACCTCTTACCTGGTTTTGTGCTACAGCCTAATTTGTTTTCTTGAATCCTTTCTCTCTCCTTTCTACTCAAGCCTCCATTAAGCAGCCAAAGTGACATTGCTAAAGCACAAGATGGAAAATGTCACTTCTTAGCTCTAAATGGTGTGACTCATTAATGCCTCTGAGGAGAGGGGGTCCTAGGATTTTTGATGTTTCATTAACTCCTGGTGAAGTCTATGGACCTCTTTTCAGAATAATGTTTTAAAATATATAAGAAACATATGTTTACAAAAGAAACTGATTATGTTTAAATACAGTTATCAAAACATTCAGAAGAAAAAAGCTCAAGGATCTCAGGTTAAAAGTCCCTTGCTCTAGGATAAAATACGAATTCTTCATCTAGTATTTTAAAGCTTTTTACAATCTGACTCTAATCTACCTTTCCAGGTTTACTGTGTCATTCTTTCAGGCACTCACTAATCCAAACATGCCTACTGGCTGCCATTCTGGGATACTGAATTTCATCATCTTCTCTGTATCTTTGCAAGTACTATCCTCCATTCCTGGAATGTTCTCCTTCATCTCCATCTAACTCTATAAAATCTTCCAAAGTTCAGCTCAAGTACCATTTCCTTTCCTAATCCTTTATGTTCATTAGAATATTACCTAACATCCCATCCAAACCTGTAAAATCACTTTATATTTACCTTGCAAGTATTTTGTATTTACTTATCTATGCATAAGTTATGCAGAGGTGTATAAGCTCCTAGAGAGAAAGAACTGGTTTTTGTATTTTTAAGGGCAATGTCTAATAAGAATGGCTACTTAAATAAGTATTGTTGAAATGAAACTCTAGGAAAGATGTTAACAAGCAAAAAAAGGGGGGAAAAGCCCAGACTATCTTCCCTTTTTTTTTTCTCTACTAAATAACCCATAACTGATAATCAACATATAACATATGATATAGCAGTCTTTGTATGCAAATTTTCAAAAAAATTTGCTCCTTTATTTTAAAGCTATATCCCAGCTTAGGAAATGCATTTTACTGAAGTCTTCTTGTATTTAATTTTTATATCTTTTTTCAACTTATTATAGGGCATGATGTCAGCATTAGGTTGAAACCTAAGTTCTGCCAAACTGCTTTTCTATTTTCCCTAATCCTTCTTGTCAAGAGAAAAAAAAATTTCTTATCTCATTTATTTACATTCTTGGGTTTATCCACATTGCATTCTGTCAATTTCAATTGGTAAATTAAGTGATGGATAAATAAGGATTTCTGATCAACCTTTGCCAGAAAAATTACTCTGGCCAAGTCATGGACTTCACAACGTGTTTTACAATCTAAGACCCAAATATGTTAAGCTAGAAAATATATACCCTTCAAATGTAAAAAGAAAATACAGTAGAGGCCCCGGCCTTTTAGGATCTTCTGGGAATGAGTCATTCCAAATGGTCAAATTTTTCTGAATATAGTTGACACTTTATTAAAGCGGCAATTTCTTATCTTTTCTTTTTTATACAGTTTGGAAAATATTTTTAAAATGTATTATATACTTCCTTGTGAGCATAATGAGTTTAACCTTTTCTTGATGACTCAAGGTCCATTCTCGTGAATACATGTTATTATAAACATCTCTCATTTATATAGTAGCTTTGTAACAAAGTTCAAAGAACTATGAAGCAAGTGGTCTGAGTATTTTATTCTGATTTAACAAGTGAGAAAACTAAACTTTTGGGAGGCCTAAATATTATGCCCAAACTCTTTCAATAATAGGTAGCAAAACTGAGAGGTATTTCAGGCTTTTGATATTATCAACAGCCTCCCAGTGATTATACAGTACAGCAATAAAGAAGGGCCTCAGTGGGGTACATAGGGCTATTGACCCCAGGCTACTAAATTCAAAAATTTAAGTTTACTGGCTTGCTAACAGCTTATGGATTACTTTTCACTACCTGACTATAACAGCTCCCTCTTCTAATTTACTTCTTTTGACCTGAAAACCAGATAACTACACTTGCTAGAATTATTTATAAAGCAGGAGCACCCCCTGCTTTTATTGAATTGACTTTGTGAGATCTGTTTGAGTCTTCATTGGTTTTTTGTTTGTTTTCTGCATCATTGGGAAAGAAAGAAGTATGGTACAGTTTTAAAAAAAACCACACACAATTCATACTGGATTTTTTGTCAGAGATTCCCATCTTTGTTACTGTGTGACTGAAAAAATCCAAACCACTTCTTGAGGTCCTAGTCTCTTCATCTCTAAAATGAGGGGACCGAATATGGTGATTTCCAAATTTCCTTCAATTTTAGACCCTAAGATCCTATTATACAAGTATAGTAACCATATAATAATAGTGTCACTATACCTACAGTAATTTATACAAATATAGTTTCATGTATATTCAGGTCCACTAACCAAGTACTATCTTTGCTACAACAAGAGTTAAATCTAAATTTGTAAAAAAAAAAAAAAAAAAAAAAAAAAAAAATGATTCCATTACTTCATTTAAGGAATAAACCTTAGCTTTCAGCTTAGAAATGGTCATACCTGAACTATTAAGGGATACATGAATATAAATTACCTTCTGTTTGGTATTCATAATTCATCATACTTTAGTCCCCTTTCTCTAACCCAAATTCTACCTCTCCAGTCTTCTTACACTTTACTCCCTTCCATGCACCCTTCCATCAAGAGTCAATGGTCTCCCTGCTGTTCGCTGAATGAGATTCTCCACAGCTAAGTTTCAGGTATTTTCTCTGGCTGTCCCCCCAACACCTGCAAATGCTGTCCCATCTCATCTCCATTTCCTGGCTTTCTCATAGTTCCTACTAAAATTTCAAGCTTTTCACAACCCCTCTAATTTTTAGCACTTTCCCTCTGTTAATTATTTTCCATTTATCCTGTATAATTTATTTGTGCTTATTTGTTTGTTTGTTATCTCCCCCATAAGACTTATGTAAGTTCCTTGACAGCAGGGCCTCTTTTTTGACTTTCTTAGTAACCCCAATGCTTAGAACATTAACTGGCACATAGAATGTACTTAATAAATGTTTATTAACTGATTAGCTAGCTTGTAACTGACAAGTCCATTTTCTCAAATTAAAAATTATGTGGTTGAATGACAACTCCCAATCAGTCAAAACCATCTTTAGAGTAGGGGAATGTTCTGCTGCATGGTGCCAAAGCTCAACCAATGAGGAGAGTTCACTTCACAAGTCCTCTGAATCCTAATGTTTCTTCAATAGATGAGATAAGGGGCAAGTCACAGAAAATATTCATTGTTTGTTTTAAAAGAACCAAGGAAAGTGAGTAGCATGAGAAGGAAGGAAAGGGTAGTGGTATCACCACAAAAAGAGTAAGAAAGAGTCAAAGAAAGATTGATCTTTCTACCTTTCCCAAAATATTCCAAAAGTATTCATTAGAGGAAATAGAAGGAAAAGGATTAGGGTCACCATTAACCCCTCAAAATCAAGGGCATTTAGAAATGAATAATAAGCCAACATCAAGAATATGACAACCTAAACTCTAGAAAAATAGTAACCACATTGGTCAGACTTCAAAATAATACTGAATTTGCTGCATCACATAATTGATAAACTAATCACCTAGCAATCCAATACTCTGGATATGATAGCTACATTTTTAAAAGATTGTTACCAAAAATAAATGAGTAAATTTAAATGGTTTTCTTTTGAACATACAATATTTTTGCAACCATCTCAAATAACTGATGTTTATATGTCACTTTAAAGTATATAAAGCAATTTAAATACATTATCTCATTTAAGATTCACAAAATTACTACGAAAGAGATAAGACAGGTATTATTACTCTCATTTTATAAATGAAAAAGCTAGCAAGGCATTGTGAGCCTGTAGTCAGAAAGACCACAGTTCAAATCTTGTCTCACTTATTGATTACTGTGTGATCATGGACAAGTCACAAACTCTGTCTGCCTTAGTTTCCTGAGCTGGAAAATAGGGATAACAATAACACCTATCACACCTAAGGTTGTTGGTAAGGATCAAATGAAATATTTGTAAAGCACTTAGCATACATGTGACACACAGTCAATGCTTAATAAAGGCTTGTTTCTTTCCTTCCTTCTTTTTTTGAGGCACAAGGAGTAAGTGACTTGCCCATGGCCATACAGTTATTGTCAGAGGCAGGATTTGAACATAACCTTCCTGGTTCTAAGTCTAGCACTATAACATGCTGAAAATCTCATGAATTTTTATGATGGAGATGCTCCAAGAAAATTTAAATGACTCACATAAGGTAATAAGGAATCAATTTACTACAGAAAACAGTAGTTCTTCTGATGCTCAGACCAATCTACTATCCACCAAACTCCACTTACAAGGAGTTTTCTTAACACTACATGTTAAATCTGAGCTTTGAATGTATGTAACATAATGGAAACTTGAAAATCAAATACATATATATAAAATCAGATCAGTATTGAAAGGACTGTGATTCCCCGCTATCACTGCAGTGTCTTCTCTTTTCTTACCCTCTGACATAGTCACTCACAGACTCCTTTTTGATTTAAATTCTTTTTTTGCAGGGAAGGGGACAAGAAGGGGAACAAGAAGTAGTGGGGGAATGGAGACTGAGGATAATAATGACTTACAATAAGCCATGGATCCAAATTCAACTTTCTCATATTCTGGAAATTTTTCCCCCAATGTATTAGTACTGTGGTGGTATAAATAAGAAAATCTACTTTCCTGACATACGTCTTGAAATCTTTCACATATAACCATAAAAGTTTTGAATGAAAGACTCAATTCCAGGAAAATAGACCTATTATCTTTCCACCATCTAATTCATGCTAAAATTTCAGTTTCAGTTTCAGCCATAATTTAACAGTCTTCCATCATTCCAGAAATTCTATTTATAAAGCCTATTTAGCCTCCTACTCATCCTAAACATGAACCCCTCTATTTTTCTAAGTAACACCAATTACTGCAATAATTATTCTTAACTTTACTAATACAAATTCTTTCATTAAGTACATAGATATTATGCCCATCTCAAACGCACCAGTAAAAAAGAAAAAAAGGTCTAAAATTTTTTAAATGCATAATAATGCTTGAGTATTTTTTGAAAACCATGACTTCTTAAAAATTTTTGGTAACTAAAAATACTATAGTACCCTTAAATTTAAAGACA
Source organism: Sminthopsis crassicaudata (assembly GCF_048593235.1). Taxonomy (NCBI): domain Eukaryota; kingdom Metazoa; phylum Chordata; class Mammalia; order Dasyuromorphia; family Dasyuridae; genus Sminthopsis; species Sminthopsis crassicaudata. The sequence continues at coordinate 550,932,227 of NC_133618.1, read as the reverse complement.
CCTAAGATTCCTATTCTATTCTAGAATTACAATACATCTCTGCCTGCTCTTCCATTTATGGGAGTCCAATTACAATAATCAAATTTAACCTTGACTTATTAGGATTGCTATCTTAAGCAACCACAAAGACACTTTTCTTTCGGCTGTTAAATGCCAGGAAGTTTTTTAAGTGCTTCAGAAAATAGCAACTGTTTGGTCAAATTCAGTTTGGAGTGGCAGAAGTCCTGGTAGGCATTCTTCAATTTTTAAGCTCATTCCAAAAGGATTCTCAAAGTCTAAATCGGGGAAAGTGTGTGTGTGAGTGTGAGTGTGTGTGTGAGTGTGTGAGTGTGTGAGTGTGTGAGTGTGTGTGTGTGTGTGTGTGTGTGTGTGTGTGAGAGAGAGAGAGAGAGAGAGAGAGAGAGAGAGGGGCAGGCAGACAGACAATTATTCTCGGAGTAATGCATTAAAATATTTTAAGGGAATGCTAAATTTCAGTTAGAGATTAGTGAAAATAAAGATGAAAATATTTTCCTTTTTCAAATTCTCAGATGGCATTGAAAACCTCTCCAAGGAGCCGAACGGGTCCCGGACCTCAGGTTCAGAACTCCTGGCCTAAATAAAAAGCTGCATGTACCTTTGTGTGCCTGTGGAAATCCAAGGCAGGTATGTTTCCAGACAAGCAGAGTTGGAATCCCTCTAGCTTTGTCAGAAAAGGGGCTTCGGCTCTGGACGTCTCCAGAGGCCCTCCCCCCACCCCCGCCAGCCCAGAGACCAGAGGATGAGCACCGCTCTCCTGCAGGTTTAGCCAGTCCCATCTGATAGAGAAGCAGATTCAGAGGGAACTTCCCCGCCCTCCGGAGCCGCTAGGGTGAGGAATGAAGAAGAAATCAGATGTGCCCCGAGGACCTGCCCGGGATGCGGAGCCTACGCAGGCAAAACTCACTTGTAGGCGGCCACGGCTCGGTTCTCCAGATACTTCTGGGCTGTCATGACTCCCACGAAAAGAAAGTTCTTGGCCCGGGGTAGGTCGTCGGGGTGGCCGCCAGCGGCCAGCTCCGGAGGCCAGAACAGCGAGCTCCGGGAGTCCTCCCGCCCCCCGTTGAGCGACAGCACTGGGGGCTGCTGCTGCTGCTGCTGCTGCTGCTGCGATGGCGGGTCCTGCAGCTGCTGCTGCAGACGGCAGCCCTCCGGGCTGGCTTTGCGCCGGTGACCCGCTTTCTTCAGCTCCGAAGCGCGGGGCAGGATCAGCCGTGACGCCAGGATGAAGCCCAGGATGAGCCCTAGCAACACACTGAGCCAGGAGCGGCGGCTTCTCCCAGCCATTCCCCAACTGCCAGCGGCCCCACAGCCTCCCTCACCCGCTGAAAAACAGCCACCTCCCCCGAGGGCAGCTCCTCCGAGTCGGCCCGACCCCACTGCGCTCCGCGCTCCAGCCGGGGGCTCGCCCGCTGCAGTCCCTTGTCCGCTCTCTTCACCGGCCGGCGGGAGAGAGCTGGCCCGTCGCGATGCCCGGGTCTGGCGAGGCCACCCTGGCTGTCCTAGCGGCCCCGGGCCGGGGACAGGCAGCGCGGCCGCGCCTGCGGCCGGCCCCGCATACCCATGGCTCCTCCGGATCCTCCTAATCCGCCCGCAGGCCCCTAGCTCGCCCCGCGAGCACCGGCGCTTTGTTCTGCCCGCGCCCCCCCTCCCACCCCCGCCGCGGTCCTGCGCCTTTAAGAAGGGACCATGCCCGGCGCGCGGCGGCGCTGGAGGAGGAGGAGGTAGGGGAGACGGCAAAGGGAGCAGAGAGCGGCAACGAGGGCTCCGGCTCGGCGGCTCGGGGCCGGAGTAGCAGCGTGGATGTCCCCTCCCTGGCTCTCCCCTGCCCCTCGGACTGGCTGGGCTCCTCTAGGCTAGCGCTACCCCTGCCCTCGTAGTCGCCGGCGGCGCCGCCGCTGCTGCTGCACATCCTCCGGCTCAGCTCGCCATTGCAACAGGAGCCCCTCACGTCACGCACAGCGCGTTATGAAGCGGCTGCCGCGGCAGTGGTCCCGTGGCCTCGCTCGGGATCCGTCCTCGCTGCCCCCATTGGCGCAAAAGTGAATGGGGGGCGGTTCACGTGGCCAAAGTTTGGCCAAAAATAAAAAAATAAAAAGACTGAGAGAGAAAAGAACCCTCCCTTGCTGAGTCCCCTCCTTCTTCCTCCTTCCTTCTTGCTCCCTCCCTCTTCCTCCTCCCGGCTAACATCCCCCCATCCCCAGCGCAGCTCCTGTCCCCAGCTCCGCTGCACCCCAGGCGAAAAGAGGAGGAGAGCCACCCCCGGGGCCAGAGTGAGGAGGGGGGAAGGCGGCTAACGGTCTTGGGGCTGGAGGCAAGCTGGGCGGGAATTCAGTCCCGGCGGCAGTGCCCTCCCCTGTCCAGCCCCCAGAGCCCGTTATCCGCCGGGCCTGAGAGCGAGCCGAGCCGCAGCTCAGCCAGGGCGTGCCGTCGCCGCCGGTGCCCCTTCGCGCCACACCCGCGCCCCGTCTAACCGCCGCGGCCTCGCCTCCCCAGAAACCTGACGTGGAAAAGGAAAGGGAGGGGTCTGGCCCCAGCCCCGCCGGGGGGGTGGGGGGAAGCCTGGCCACGCTGGGCCCCCCGCCCCCGCCTCTTCTCGCGGCCCCACCGACGGTGGAGCTGCCCACGTCTGCACTGGTCGGGTTCGGGTCTACGTCAGCCCTGCTGCTACCTGCGGGGCTCCAGCGGCCCGTGTCGTCGCGGAGGCCGGGGTAGAAGGGCTTCTGCCAGGCTGGGGGAGCTAAGACGTGCTCGTGCGCGTGTAGGTGGGGACGGCTGCGGGGGTCGCTTGCTTCCGCAAGGGAAAGAAAAATGGAAATGGGACTTCGTGCTAATGCTGGATGCATAGACTACTTTTCCACTCCTTTTCTTCCCCCCCCCTTTTTTTTTTTAATGCCCTTTTTCAAAATTTCAGGATCTTCTTTCTCCGCCTGGGCCTGTTACTCTGCTGGCTGCTGGCACCTGCTTGATTAGGGGGCTGGGGGAGGGGGATTCCTCCGTGCTCACCCTAATCTCTCACTGTTTAAAACTGGACCTACGGCAAAAAATGAGGGCTGGGTAGGAGGAGGAAGATCCTCAGTATCACATTTAAATCCATTCTCTTCTTGTGCTGCCAGTTTGACAAATGGCTTTTGTCACTTATCACCTTTTAGATCAAACATTTTTCTTAACCTTATTTTCTCATCCCACAGCCCCTATTAAAAATCTTTATTAAAAGTATCAGAAACTCTCCTAGGACTGAGGATAAGCTTTATGTATAGCCCCTCCCAGCATTTTTTTTTCAGGGCTTTGTAGGAGCTTTTTTGTGGGGAGAGTGGATGGTGGGGTTGTTTTTCTTACGTCTTCATTGCGGGAAAAGCCAAGAAAAGACATCCAGATAAAATTTCTGAAGATTGCTTGTGTGAGCCATGCAATAAAATGGGAGTGGGGTGGAGCTTTCTTGACACCTGTCAAATCATTCAGTATATCTAACCTACTCTACCATCTGTCCTCAGTGACATCACAAACTAGTGCATCTTCCACTCTGACCAGGCTTTTTTCTACTCACCACATTGCTCAGATATGGCTTATCAGTATTTTGGACTATGTTAATTAGTCTTGTCATCCTCCCTTTTACATTTATATTCCTTAAAGTAATGTCCAATTCATTCCACCAAACATTTCTTCCATATCAAGGGCACAAGGTGAAAATAGCCCTACTTCAAAGTAGCTTACAATTGAAATTAGTGATGGTGACAAATATCACTTTTAATTATGAGACAGGGCCTAGAACTAGAATTTCATTGGCAAAGATTGCTACCAAGGCAGGTCAGCATCTTTCTCAGAGTCTAATTGAGTTGCTTAGAGCTATGAAAATGTAAGTGACTCATATAGAGTCATACATCCTGATTATGTCAGAGGCAAGATTTGGAACCCAGATCTCCCTGGCTTTAATGCCAGCTCTCTATTCACTAGACCATACTCTGAACTCTCTTAATTACAAGGTGGGAGTGTATTCAGAGTTGGTAGGAATCCTTCCAGCTTTCTTATTTTTCAAATGAGAAAATTGAAAACTCACATAGGCTAATGTCCCTACTTGATTACTCAGCTATACTTCAGTTTGGAAGTGTATAGAATGTTGGACTTGGAATGAGAAGAGGCCCAAGTTTGTATTTTACCTCTGGCATTTACTACACCTGTGAATATAGCCACCTGATTGAAGCTCTTGCCCTCAGCTTCCTCATTTATAAATGGAGGTCATACTGCTCTATGTACCTTATAAGGCTGTCGTGAGACTCAAATATCATAATGTAAAGAGTTTTGAAGATTTTAGTTTTATATAAATATCTAAAACTGTTTTTGAGAAAATCCATTTTTACAAACAGTACTGTGGATTACCAAAAGATTGGCTGTCTGAGAAAAAAAAAATGTCTCTAATTTTAAATTTACATATTCATATAAAAGTAAAAATTAAAAAGGTACAGCACCAGTCAAAATATCTGAGTTGCAAAATAATATTTTCAGCACCAAGGTAGGTGCCTTTCATTAAATAAAAATGTTTGGGGAATAAAAGGCATAGAGTGAATAGTGTATCTTGAAACTTTTTTCAGTGATATTAAGCTATCAGTGACCTAAGCAAAAAAAATCCTGAATCATTTATATTTTTCCCCAAAGTAACAAGAGATATGTGTTATAAAAAGACATTTAAGATATTCACAAGCTATACCTGCTCTTACCTGCAATAGAGTCACTCTTGCTTATTTAGAATTACTGTTTTCCATGGCCATTTGTGGCATATGTCAAATAATAGTTCATTTCTCACCATCCCACTCTCTCCTCTAAATGTTGATCTATCTCTAAAAATAATAACACTAGTTGTACAGTGAATATGATAGTACAGCAATGGTCTTCAGAAGAATACAGAGCATATAACCATCAATTAAGAGTTCTAATTACATAGAAGAGGATTTTTAGGAAGGCCATAACCCACAAAATCATCAGAACTTTCAAACTCAGTTACAGTCTCATAATTCACAGTCAATATTTATGTAATATACAAACTTAACTAGATTTAGATTAATTCAATGTAATGTTAATAAAGACAAACATTTTCTTCCCTATTCTGAGTAAGAAAAATTTATCAGCATAGATAAGGTAGACCAGAAGTTCAGAATGAGACATTTTCAGGCAAAATATTTACATTCGTTTTGCTTAACTGTTTTTTTTACAAGGGAAGAAATTTGGAATAGGGGGAAATTGTGAAGGGAAGGGGGGGAGAGAGTGAAAGTAATACAGAAAAAAGACAAGAAAATGAATGAAACATTTAAAAATACAGAAAAAGTTTTGAAAGGAATACAAATAGGGAAGTGTTGGTACTATATATTAAATTTAATATATACTTTTTAAAGAGAATTCATGATTTCATATAATTCTGTGTTCTTTGAATATGGGAATGTTTTATGTTTGCCAATTCATAATTAAAACATTAAAAACAAAACCAGGCAGCAAGAGTTTATTACATGCTACCCTGGACACCAGGCACTGTGTTGTGTGGAATATACAAAAAAAAGACCAAAAAACCCTCAGAGAACAAAAACAAAACCAGCTCAATAAGGAGCTTCTGTTCTAATGGAAAGAAGGAATAAATAATTAAGTATAACCAAGATAGAGAGTATATGGAAAGTAATAGATAAAGGGACTTGGGAAAACCTGCAGAAGATGAAATTGGAGTTGTCTTGAAGAAAGTCAAAGAAACTCAGAGATGAGAGGGATTCTCTCCGGGCTTGGGGTATATGCAATGGAATGGCACAGCGATGTAAGAAGGAACATGAGAATTGATAAAGTGGACTTTAAAGATGGCTTAGCCCCAGCCAGGTGTATAACTAGGGGTAAATCATTTAATTTTTTCTAGGCCTCAGTTTTTTCACCTGTAAAGTGAAAAATCTGAAATGGGTGATCTCCAAAATAACTTCCAATGCTAAAATCCTATGAACTTTGTGTTGGCATTAAAAGTATGTTCTTAAAACTCTATGTCCAATAATTTCCTTCATTTATAAATAATTGAATAGTTAACCAGTAGAGCCCTTGTTTATATTATAAAATTTATAATGTTTTATATTATTTTCTTGTTCAATAATCTCCATGGTGGGTAGAATCAAAAATCTCCTGTAACAATTGCAGTCTTTTACAAAGCACTTCCAACCTACCTTTCCAGGTTTATTATACATTACTTCCCTTCACATACTCAATGGGGACAATCAAACCAGACTGGTCTTGCTGTTTCTAATACACAACATTCCATGTTCCATCTCTGTACATTTGAACAAGCTGTCCTTCATATTAGAATTCCATTACCCCTTACCTCTTAGAATTCCTACTACCTTCTACATTATGCTTTTCCCACCACATTGTGTGTGTACATGTTGTCTTTCCCTATACAATGTAAGTTTCTTGAGGGCAGAGATAATTTCATTTTCATCTTTGTTTCTCCAGTACCTAGCACAGTGCCTGTGGCATAATTAATGCTTTATAAATGCTTGTGAATTGACTAATTTTTCACAAAATTTATTATTTCTCAAGACTTTTCACATTTTCTATGCTCATAGCACATAGAATTCCATGCACTATACATTGCCTTTCTTATCATTTATAGTAACTTTTGGAAATGTTTGGTCAAGCATCTTGAATGCTTTTTAGCAACTAATTAAAGATATCTAGAGACCCTCTAAAATCCTGCAGTCAAAGATTCCTATAATTTTCTTGATGCTTTTATTAAACAAATCCCCTTTAATGGAAAGGAAGAAGACTAATAAAACACCTTTAAGACGACTGTTAATTTTCTAAGAGGAAAATACATAATTATTATTTTATCATCATTATCATTTTAAAGTTCATAAATTAGTTATTTTAATGATTTGCAAACCATTATTATCCTCACTTTATAGAAGAGGAAACAGGCTAATAAAAGTTAAATTATTTTCCCAGGGTCATATAACTAATACATGTCTGAGTCGGGTTTTGAACTCAAGTTTTCATGACCCCAAATCTAGCACTCTAGCCACTCTGCAAATGCTTTCTCTCCTACTTATGATTTTTAGGACTCTTTTTTGATATTAAACTCTTAGAAGTAACATCCTAATTAGTTTACTAATTTCTCTGTTTCCTACTCTTTTTTTTTTTTTTCTCCCTGAGGTAACTGGGATTATGACTTGTCCAGGGTCACACAGCCAGGAAGTATTAAATGTCTGAGACCAGATTTGAACTTGGGTCTTCCTGTCTTCAGGGCTGGTGCTCTATCCACTACATCAACTAGCTACCCCTCTGTTTCCTACTCTTAACAGTAATTGTACCCAATCTCTTCAAAAACATGAGATAGATAATGCTCTATGAAGTGAATATTTTGGCATTTAGATATATGTGAACAGAATATCTTTCTACACAATAAATCACTATATCTGAATGAAGCATTGATTCTATTACCAAAAATAGCAGGTCTTTACTTAAAAGATATAGTAACTTTAAGTGTAATCAAACCAGAAACATATAACATTACAAATTATGTATAATAGGGGGAAAGCGTTTTAAAATAATTTGCTTATTAAAACATTTTAAACAGCACTTTATGAAATGAAATGGCTTTTATTCAACAATAAGAATAAAACCATGTTGAAATTCTTTTCCCAATTTGACACATATGCTTCAAATACCATTTTCATAGTGCATATTCTTCAAATAGAAACATTTTATAAAGATGTAGAACAGAAGCCATAAAGAAAGCAGCTGAAGGTTGCTTTCATGTTATGATGGAAATAGCTTCAGAATAGAAGTTAATGGATTGAGTCTCACTTTTAACACTAAATTTAGACAAATCACTTAATCTCTCTTATTCACATTTTACTTACCTATAAAATGAAGATGATATTTTCTAATAATAGTGAAATAAAATGAAATCAATGATATGAAAATCTTTGGAAAAGTAAGACATTACAAAGAAATAGAATAGTATACATCTTATCTAGGACTTTATCCTCCTGTAATGGGCACTTTACCCATATGCTATATTTGTCGAAGATGTTTTGATGGTAGGACTAGGTTTCAAAAAACTAAATCACTTGCTAGTCTGTGTAACTTTGGACAAGTCACCTAATTTCTCAAACTCCCTTTTCCTTATTTATAAAAAAGGAATAAAAAATATACCCTGCTTATCTACAGGTATATGGACATAAATATATAAACACGAGGTACTGTATTACTTTTTTAAAAAACTAGACCTATGATTACATCTATTCTCAATGAGAATATGCAGGCCATCAGTAACAGTTTCATTATTACTTAAGAAAAGTTGTATTAATAATAGTGATTGGTTTAAAATTAGATTATGATTAATAACAATAACTATATACTTGACCAATGTATTTACTTCAGTTTCGGGAGTAAATATACTCATTTAACCAGTTTTCAAAGCAAACAGTATACTCAGTCAGAAATTTATAGCATTTCTAATTATTTAAATAAGTGATTGCTTAATTCTTTTTTAAAAAGCCAAATTATATATGATTTATTATGATTATAACATAGTTGACAAATCTTAGGATTTCTGAGACTCAGAGAGATTACATGATTTACTCATGGTCACAAAGCTAATGACTGTCAGAGACAAGATTTTAACCCATTCACTGATTCCAGTTCTAGTTCACACTGATTGTCCTACTTTTAACTAAGGTCAAATACACAAGTAGTTGCATTATATTTTTTGAAGCTATAGGAATGTTACCTTACCCTAAGAAAAGTACCTTAAAAGAAATGGAAAGAAGGAGAAAGGAGAGAGAGAGAGAGAGAGACAGAGACAGAGACAGAGACAGAGACAGAGAGAGACAGACAGAGAGAGAGAGAGACAGAGAGACAGAGACAGAGAGAGAGAGAGACAGAGAGACAGAGACACAGAGAGAGAGAGAGACAGAGAGACAGAGACAGAGAGAGACAGAGACAGAGACACAGAGACACAGAGAGAGAGAGAGAGAAAGAGAGAGAGAGAGAGAGAGAGAGAGAGAGAGAGAGAGAGAGAGAGAGAGAGAGAGAGAGAGAGAGATGGCTGCTATTATACAAACTATGCAGTGAAACTCGTGTATGTTGTTTGGGAGATAACCTTAAAGCAAAAGCAAAAGGCATTGGATAAGACATTTCCTGTCTCTAACTTAACCCTTATATAGTGGAATAATTTGCTTTTCCCATCTACTACACAGAGATAGAATTTATCATTAAAACATTTCCAGATTCTCTAAAGATGGTGTTGGTATAAACAAAAAAACTCGGTCAAATGTTTAGATATATTAATAATTTTTTGTTTAAAATACATTATTTTTCAGGTCAATGAGAAAACATGAGCCCCTAAACTTTGACTATTTCTTTTTATGCCTAATGAAAGATAAAAATTGCTGCAAGAAGAAAAAACTCAAACTGCATATGCAATTTGTATATTTGAACTACAAAGGAAAGAAGCAAAAATTTAGTTGTTAAAAATATGAAAGTAAAACTGCTGAGATAAATGGCCAGTAAAATATGTGTGTGTTCCAGTATACTCTAATCTTAAACTTTTAGCTAGGTTCCATTTTTTAGATCCTTCATTATTATGTTCTTATTAATATAGCCACAGATATATGTTCACAAATATTTTTATAACACATTTCAAAGTTTTTAATGGATTTCTTGAAGTTTTAGTATATTCAATAAATATTTTAGACAACTACAGTAACTGAAAAACAAGAGATGATTCTATGTTTTCACAATTACTAACTCTAAAATGATATTTGTAGATCATAGAAATATTGAATTTTAGAGTGAGATTGCAGATCATTTCATTCAATCCATTCCCTTTTCAGGGGAAAAAATGATACATTGAGAAGTGAATGACAAGACTAGAAATAGAGACAAGACTAGAACCCAGAATTGTTATATTCTAGTTTAAATACTCTCCAAATATTTTCTGTCAATACCCCTTCTTTTTCCTGCCTGTGGTATCTATCCATCACCCTACCTAAGATTAAGACCTACAAATTCATTAGACTGCAAATTTTTTGAGAGTACTCTTACAAGGACTGCATTTTGCCTGTCTCTGTATCTTCAGTACTTAACACAGTGTCTGGCATATACCAGGTGCTTAATAAATGCTTATTGACAGTTAGTAGCTGATAAAATTCATTGACTTCCATTTACTCATATGATTTTCTTTGTGACATGAGAAATTTTTCTTCATCATGGAGATAGTTTTATCTCATCTGTAATGTTCTGCTTCTTTCAAATGTTCCTGAGTTTCTTTTTCTTATTCCTCTTTCCACCTTACTTATGGATTCCCAAGCATCCTGCTATGTGACTTAAAGCCAATCATTTCACTCCCTTGTAAAACAGAGATTATCCTAGCACAACTTGCCTAACAACATGGCTGTCAAGATTAAAAGGGACAATCTATACAGAAATGATATAACCATAATACTATATGTAAAGCATGTTTCCATTATTTACCAAGTAGACTCTCTCAGCTACAGGTGAAAGGGGCATTTTTGTAGTCTGGATACTCCTTCTCAAACATCAAAAGCTCTTTGTAGCTTAGAACGATTGTATTGATTTTTCTCTCATATTTTGGTCCTGATTATCTTTGGGAAACTTTATGCTAAATATTAGTTTTCTGTAGACCAAGAGTTCTTAATCTTTAGTGAATATTATGAACCCATCTGGCCATATCCACAGTCTCGCCAAGCCCATGAATCCTTTTCAGAATATTTTTTGAATGTATAAAATACAGTAGACTAAAAAGAAAATGAATTGTATTGAAATGCAACTATCAAAAACATTAAAAATTTCAAATGCATAGATCCCTTGAAATTAGGGGTATATTCCCTGGACCCCAAATTAAGATCCCTTTTACTAGATTATCTTTGGGGAGGGATGTAATCCTAGTAATCCAGCGGTGCTGCTCCTTTTCTGACTTTTCTTCTTTGCTTGATCAAGCAAAGGGCAGTGTCAATCTATCAGAAAATTTACAGGATGACTTCAATAGATATTTGTGATTTAAAACAAAGAGCTGAGCAGAAACTGTGAAACTTTAGAACAATGGCGCCCTCTTTTGGTAAAACAGTATGGAACCAGAGTATGCCAATTTATTTTTAATGTACTATTTCTATCCAAAATACTTTGAGGTTTAAAAAAAAAAAAAAAAAAAAAAAAGTATTCTTATCAAGTTCCAAACACATAATAACTAGCAACTGTTTTCATTCTCATTTTCTTCTAACCAAACAATTTAATAAGAATTTCCCTTTTTCTACATTAATAATCAATCATAAGCTACAGAAAAAAAAATCATATAACACAGCCTCTTTAAAAGAATCTTGAAATATTTGAAGTTGTTTTTGTAAAATTTTAAGCTGTAATAATGTTCTACGACACATATAACTACATATCAATATGCTAACAACTCATGTACCAATACAGGGAAACAGGAAATCTAGGTAATTAACTTGGACTCTGGAAAAAAGGCAGGGACTCACTTGAGCTCTGCCAAATTCCTCTCTAACTAACTTTAAATATTGCATCAGAACAAATACTGGAGCAGCAAAACTCACAAACGGATGAGGTGAAACACTTTTCCAGCCCAAGAGAAGATTGACAGGAAGGGTCTATTACATGGAGTATGGCTGTGGAGTGCCACCTTCTGCAGGCTGCACCAGTTTAAGCTATGCTATAGGAAACCAGGAACAGGCACTGGGGACTACCCATTCAGTGGTGGCTACTTCCAGAGCTCTCGGCCCTTGACTTTCAGTCAAGTAATCTGAAGAAGGTTACAAGGGTCCCTTTGCTGACCTTGGATGCAGAACCTATTACATTACCCATACACAAATCCAGGGCACAGTCCTCGGTTGTGGTTCCAAATAGAATAGCACTTCAGAAATAGTCCACATGGAACAGGGACCCTGGTTACAATTTCAGGGGAAGGAAAAATGTTTGTGGTTACTCACCGACCAGAGCACAGGCCAGGAAAGTAAACACGCATCTCCTTGGATAATATCATCTTAGAAAAACTGAAAGCTTACAACCCCTAGAAATAGCTCTGAAAATAGTTGCACAAAAAACTCCTTAAGCTTAGGTGGTACCCCAGGAGCAGAGGCCAACTTTAATATAAAGCTATAAGTCAAGAAAAAAGCTACAAAAATGAGCAAACAACAAAAAAAAATGACCCTAACCACAGAAATTTATTATAGTTACAGGAATGATCTAAAACACAAACTCAGAAGAAGACAACAAAGTCAAAAGTCAAAACTGCTAGTCAAAGCCACAAAGTAAAACTGTGAATTGGTCTCAGGCCCCAAAAGAATTCTGGGAAGAACTCAAAAAAAGCATTTTTAAATAGTATTTTATTTTTTCTAATTACATGTAAAAACAATTTTAAACATTCATTTTTAGAGAAAATTTTGAGTTCCAAATTTTCTCCTTCCCTCCCCCAAGACAGTAAGGAATTTAATATAGATTATATATGTTCAATCATGTAAAACCTATTTCCATATCAGATATATTGTGAAAGAAAAAACACTTTGGAAAAAAATTACAATTTGCAAAAAAAAAAAAAAAAAGAAAAAAGCCATAAAAAATCAAAATGCAATTAATATACTTTCATCTACATTCAGATTCCATTAGTTCTTTATTTGGCTGTGGATAGCATTTTCCATTGTGAGTCTTGCAATTGTCTTGGATCATTATACTGTTAAGAAGAGCTAAATCAGTCACAGCTTATCATGCACAATGTTGCTATTTCTGTGTACACTGTTCTGTTTCTTCTCACTTCAGTTTGTATTAGTTCATGTAGGTCTTTCCAGGTTCAAAAAGGATTTAAAAATCAAATAAAAGAGGTAAAAGAAAAATTAGGGCGAAGAAATGATAGTGATAAAAGAAATTCATGAAAAAAGTCAACGGTTTGGTCAAGAGTCACAGAAAAATTCTGAAGAAAATCACACCTTTAAAAAGTAGGCCAAATGGTAAAAGAGATACAAATTTTTATTGGAGAAATCTTTATCTTTTTTTATTCAATGGTATTTTATTTTTTTCCAAATTCAAAATCCAAGACAATTTTAGCATTTATTTTTATAAGATTTTGAATTTCAAATTTTTCTCCCTCTTCCTCCTCCTACTCTGAAAATGTTAGGTAATTTAGTATAAGTTATACATGTTATTATTTCCATATTAATCATATTGTGAAAGAAGAAACAACTCAAAAGGAAAAATATGAAAAATAATAAAGTAAGTTACAAAAATATCCTTTGATCACAGTCCATCAGTTCTTTGTCTAGATGTGGATTGAATTTTCCTTCATGAATCCTTTGTACTTGTCTTGGATCATTGTATTGCTGAAGAAGAGCTGTGTCATTCATAGTTGATAATACAATGTTGTTGATATTGTACACAATGTTTTCCTTGTTCTGCTCCTTTCACTCTGCATCAGTTTCTAAAAGTATTTCCATGTTTTTCTGAAATCTGCTTGTTTATCATCTCTTATTACACTATAGTATTCCATTACATTCATATACCACAACTAGTCCCCAATTGATGGGCATTCCCTTAATTTCAAATATTTTGCCTCCACCAAAAAATATTGCTTTAAATATTTTGCACATGTGGGTCCTTTTCCCTCTTTTAAAGATCTCTTTGGGATACTGACCCAATAGAGACACTACTAGATCAAAGGACAGAGTTTAGTAGCCCTTTGGGCATAATTCCAAATTGCTGTACAGAACGATTGGGTCAGTTCACAAATCCACCAACAATGCATTAAGGTTCCAATTTCCTCACACCTTCTCTAACATTTATCATTTTCCTTTATTGTCATATTAACCAATCTGATAAATGTAAGAAGATACCTCAAAGCTGTATTTCCATGCATTTTTCTATTCAATCAAAAGTGATTTAAAGCACTTTTTCCTATATCTATCCATATATATATATATATATATATATATATATATATAACAATTTCATCTAAAACTTGCTCCTTTATAAATTTTGACCATTTATCAATTGAAAAATAGTTTATATTCTTATAAATTTGACTCAGTCCTCTATATCTTTGAGAAATGAGGTTTTTATCAGAAACACTTGCTTTAGAGATTATTTCCCAGTTTTCTGTTTTCTTTCTAATTTTGTTTGCATTGGCTTTATTCATACAAAGGCTTTTTATTTTAATATCATCAACATTTATTTATTTTACATTTCCTAATTCTCTATCTCTTGTTTAGTCATGACTTCCCCATAAATATGACAGGTATACTATTCCTTATTTTTTAAATTTGCTTATGGTGTCACCCTTTATGTCTAAATCATCCACCCATTTTGACCTTATCTTGATATGTATAATTTGAGATGTTGGTCTATTGTGTCCTACTGTTTTCTAGTTTTCCCAGATTTTTTTTTTCTTGTCAAATAGTGAGTTCTTATTCCAAAGACTGGGATTTTGGGGTTTTATCAAACACTAAAACTACTATAGTCATTGACTCCTATGACTTGTTTATCTAATACATTCCAATGATCCATCACTATTTCTTAGCCAATACCAGATAGTTCTGATGATTACTGCTTTATTATATAATTTGAGATCTGGTGTTGCTAATATTTTGTTTAAAATTTTGAATCAATATTCACTAAGGAAATTTCCTGTTTTAGTTTTTCTTAGGTTAGGTATTAGCACCATATTTGTGTTGTAAATATATAGTTTATATAGTATTAGAATTGTTATTGCTTGGTACAATTCATTTATGAACCAGATTGTTCAATTTCTTTTTCTATGATGGGGTAATTTACAGAAGATCACTATACACTTCAACAACAATGCTGTATGAAGATGTATTCTTATGGAAGTGGATATCTTTAACATAAAGAAGATCCAACTCACTTTCAGCTGATCAATGATGGACAGAAACAACTACACACAGAGAAGGAACACTGGGAAGTGAATGTAAATTGTTAGCACTACTGTCTATCTATCCAGGTTACTTATACCTTCGGAATCCAATACTTAATGTGCAACAAGAAAATTGGATTTACAAACATATATTATATCTAGGTTATACTGTAACACATGTAAAATGTATGAGATTGCCTGTCATCTAGGGGAGGGAGTAAAGGGAGGGAGGGGAAAATCTGGAAAAATGAATACAAGGGATAATGTTATAAAAAAAAAATTACTCATGCATATATACTGTCAAAAACTGTATAATTATAAAATTAATTAAAAATATTTAGATATTCTATTTTCCAATCTGTTAATCTGGATAGTTTATATTTTTGTAAAGAATCATTGGTTTCACTCAGATTGTCAGATTTATTGGCAAATAATTGGGGAAAATATTTCCTGATGATTGCTTTAATTTCTTCTTCAGTGGTGGTGATTTCATCCTGAGAAGAACTCTTTGCCAAATGGAAAAAGATATGCAAAAATCCACTGAAGAAAAGAATTTCTTAAAATGTAGAATTGGCGAAATGGAAAAGTCAATTGCTTTTCTGATAATGCTCAATTCATACAAATCTTTTTAGGCTTCTCTGAAACTATTCATAATTGGTTCAGCCTTTTCTTAACTGATGGGCACTCCCTTATTTTCTAGTCCTTTGCCACAACAAAAAGAGGAGCTATAAATATTTTTGCACACATAGGACCTTTCTCTCTTTAATTCCTTTCAACTACAGATTTAGTAAGTAGTCTTGAAAGTGCACAATTACAATCAATTTACCACTACAAAGCTAATAACGCAATAGAAATACCAATTAGATTTGTGCTTTTCATTACCAACATATAAGCAAGCAACACAAGCAATAACCCTTCTAAAAGCAAACCACCATCTTGCTTCTTAGAAGTCTTGGTAAGGATAAGGTTATTTCTCTACTCAACCAGAGATTATGTGACTCCTTCCACAGCAGTCATTTGGCAAATCTCCATCAGTCAATACTGCCCTCATGGGAACAAAGTCTTCTTGATTGCTAAGGATAAGGAATTCAAGAACCCATCCTAACCATGACTCAGTGGCAGACTGATAGGATCTCCAATGGGTTTCTTATGGTTCCTAATGTAACTTGGATTGGGACTTTCTCTTTATTGATAGAGAACAATGTCCCACGCTTGCAAGACTGGAAAGTTAGAGTTGCTGAGATCTGCTCTTTCCTATTCTTGCCAATTCCACAGCACCCCTCACACAAGGTACTGACCTCTGCCAGTGAGAGATAATCCCATGTCAATATGTTTTTACACTTGGGTTATTTTAATGATTTGATTGATAATTCATTGCATAAACTACTGATAAAGTTGTTTGTAATATTTTTTGAATGGGGGACTGAATTATCAAAGCACATAGTCTACAAGTTGATTAAGAGTATACATGTTGTTTGTTACATCACAGCAAGTTGTTTTTAGTTATATCCAACTCTTCATAACCCCATTTGGGGTTTAATTGGCAGAGAAAATGAGTGGTTTGCATTCCCTTCTCTAGCTTTTTTCACAGAAACCCTGAAAGAAACAGGGTTAAGTGGTCTGTCCAGGGTCACACAGCTAGTAAGCGTCAGATACCAGATTTGAACTAAAGATGAGTTTTTCTGATTTCTGGTCTTGTGCTGTACCCACTGCACCACCTAGATGCCCTATTAAAAAACAGCTTAGTCAAAATAACCCAATCATCAAATAGAGATTTAAAATAAAATGGAATCAGTTATGCTAAGCTGACAAACTTAATTCTAATATTTTATTAAGGTAATAAAGCTTATTCACATTATAGACTACTACTCTGACCATAAATTTATTTTAAAAGTTGATGGAAGATAATTAGGATAGGAAAATTAAGGTAATTTCATTTTCAGTACATAGTAACTAACTAAAGATTTAGACTTCATTAAGGCTGAAGTTTAGCCTTTCTTTAAAGCATCAAACTTTAGGTAGCTATAATTTTTGTCTATTACTTTCTCAAATCCTCATTATTTTTATTTAGCCATTGTCTTTGGTTTTTCCAAAACTAGAGTTATATACAATGATAAGTGTAGCATAATACTTGCTGAAATAGTCAAGTATTATGGAAGTATACTTTCCCATTTATAAAGTGGGGGAAAAGAGAAGCATTACAAGAAGGGTTTCACTATTTGTTAAGCAATTTGTTCCTCCAGCTATGGAATTCAACAAAGAATGTAGATATCCTCCATCTAAACAGTGTTGAAACATGTTGCTAATGGAGGAAGATCATTTTAATTACGACACTCCCACAGTATTTCCACATGTTATACATGAATTGGTAAAAGTTTAAAGGGAATTTCAGTATTCAGAAGGAGAATTGTTCTTGGAATAGAGCACTGGGAAACTAAGAATGAGTCATCCTTTTACACAATGCAGTAAAATTGGAATTTTTTTTTTAGTACTTTAAGAAACTCATAAGCTTCTAAGTTTATTGCATCTTGATTCACTAATAACTTTATCAAAAATTGTGCCTATAGCACAAAAAACTGTTATTGGAGTTTGAAAGTCTTTAGTAGATAGATGTGCCTCAAAGGGTCATTTAGTGAATAATGTTTATATGCTGTAATTGTAAATGGCATTATAAAGTATTGGACATTTCAAAAATTAAGCCAGTCTGGAATAATAAGATAAATCTCAAATCCAAAGATAATCAAGAGAAATAAAAACTAAAATAATCACTCAATAAGCATTTATTAAACACATATTTTGATACATTCTGCTAAGCATTGAGAATACAAAGGGAAGAAAAGTTCCTGCCTTTAAGAAGTTTATATTTTAATGGGAAAGACAGTACAGGTAGATATTTCAAGACACATATAGAGCTAATAGAAAAAAGATAGCCTTAGAGGAGAAGACACTAATAGGAAAGGGAAATAGGAAAGGCCTTCTGTAAAACATGACACCTGAGCTAAGTCTTTAAGGAAACCAAGAATTTCAAGACACAAAGCAGGAAAAGTATTCTAGGCATTAGGAGCAGCCAGTGCAAAGGCATAGAGATCCAGTCATGTTTGCAGAGCTTCAAGTAGGCCAGGATGACTTGACTGTGGAATATATATAGATATATATAGATATAGATATAGATATAGATATAGATATAGATATAGATATAGATATAGATATAGATATAGATAGGGGAGTAACACAAAGAAGATATTGGGAAATGGGAAGAGCAAAGATGTAAAAAAAAATGACAAACAAAAGAGTTTATATTTTATTTTAATGGTAACAGAGACTCATTAAAGGTTATTGAATGAGGGGTTAATCATGGTCACACCTAAGTTTTCATTAGATACAAAAATGTTCACCAGTTTAGAGATTAATTCTCCCTATTTAAAAATCATTATGTCACTGCACATGCAGTGGTTTGCTCAGTGAGCTGAGTTTAATTCTTTTTAAATAAAGATTTTATAATAGTAATATATACATATATATTCTAAGTCTAGAGTATATGGGATATTTTATGGTGTTTGTACTATGTCTATTGGTTTTATGATGGCTGACTCTCAGTCCAATTATAAACAAGTTCCTAGGATGTTTAACTTCCATTTTTCTGGATTATTAAAAACAAAGGTAGCACAAGAAAGACAAGTGAATCTTATAACATAATTTGTTATTACATGGATTTGGATATATTTGAGGTCAGATTATCTCTTCTAAGATATTACAACTTTTTACAGATAGATATAGTACAATATAATGCAATCTCCTGGCATGATTATTATAATATGTTATATTATAATCATAGGAATTGATTTTGATAAACTTACCAGTTGTATAGTTAGAGAGGCTTTTATCAGAAGGTAAAAAATATTTTCATTATGCTTGGAAAGTGAAACTTATTTTTGTGATAATTCCCCCTATTGTGTTTCATATCAGAAGATCCTATAACAAAGTTCAGCAGTGAATCTGAATTCACCAATTCAGAATTGTTAACTATTTAAGTTGATTTTAAAGACAACAAATTATGTTGTTTTTTTACTGGATATTTTTAGATAACTGATGGAAAATGTAATGCCTTAGAATAAGAATCTTAGAGTTAATTTAATATAATCAACTACCTAATATAATGATCCTTTCTTCAATTGAGTAGGTATTCTTCCAGTCTTTACTTGGCATTTGATATTCTCTCTTCCTCTCACTTTTCAGAATATTTTAAAAATAATATTTTAAAACATTTTTTCAAAAAAGAATTCTCCCACCAGTTTCTATGCTCTACAAGCAGATTTTAAGGATCAAATGAAACATTTGTAAAGCATAATGCCTGCCTAGGAGATAATAATTGTAAAGCACTCAGCAGTTTCCTTCATATAGTAATTTATAAATGTATATTACATATTTATAATATACATTTATACATGCAATATATTCCCTTCTTTTTCCTTTCCTATCTTTCCCTTTCCTTTCCCTTCTTTTCCCACAGATTACGAGGGACATTAATAATCTGGAGATCCTCCAGAGGAAGATAATCAGGATTGTGTAGGACTTTGAATCCATGTCATATGAAAGTGCTGAAGAAATTGGGCACATTTTAACTGGGGAAAAGAATACTAGGGGTTGGAGGATCTGTTTTCAAGAATTTAAGGAGTTTTCATGAGAAATAAAGATTATATTTGTTCTGTCCCAAAGGGAAGAATCAGGAATAATGAATGGGAGTTGAGAAGAAATAAATTCAAGTTTGATATCAGTAAAAACTTCCTGACAATAGATCTGTCTAAAAATAGAATAAGCTGCCATGAAAAGCAGGAGGTTCTCCTTCCCTGGAGGTCTTTAACAGAAGCTGGATGACAGATTATTGGATATGTTATAGTAGGAATTCTTTTTTTGTGTATGGATTGGTCTGGATGATTGCTGAAGTCTTTCCAATTCTCAAATTCCATGATCCTATTTCTTATGTAGAGGTTATAATGACTTCTTTTGAATTATTATGGATCTCATTAATTAAACTGCAATATTCTGAGTTTTGCTAAAATCAGCATGATATCATGTATGAAATAGGAGTTTCTGAAGAATATAATTTAGAACATCCCTCTTCAATTGAAATTGTGCAGTGGACATCTTCAGTGATAGCAAACATCCTTTTTCTTGTTTTATGCCTCACTAGGTAATAATGAGCAGTGGATTCTTAAATAAACTGATATCATTAAATAAAGTGATTTATGCTTTACATCTTTCAAGGGATCATGTAGGATTTTATCACATGCCTGAAAGACTTCAAGATAGCCTTTTGACCTTCTAAATGAAATGCTTTTTTATAGTCAACAAACAATGAGTTGCATCTTGAATTTTCTGTACCCAACTATATAAGCATAAAGGTGATCTGTTGAAGAAGATTGTTTACAAAAAGCTCTTGGCTTTCTTCTCATACTTTATCAAATATGCTTTCAATGAGTGTTCAGAGGTTGAGATGGTATGTAGGGATGTTGGATGTTAAGCATCTAGCTTGTTATGAGCATTTCCCCAGTTATTTTTTTCAGTAATAATAAGTAAGGTATATTATAGTCGTTCATTGTAATTGATATCAATGAAGCATTTGTTAAACACTTACTATGTTTGAGATAACTGTGAAAATAATTGGGAATATAAAGACAAAAATAATCTGTGACTTCCAGATTATACAATCTAGCAATGAGAGGCAGATAGGTAGATAGATGAATGGACAAACAGGCAAATAGATAATTTGAAGCATGCTAAAGTAATCAGGAAAAACTTCATGTAAAAATATATAACTTGAATTGATTCTTGAAAGAAGCTAAGAATTCTAAGCAGCAAAAGTGAAAAGAGTGTGTATTCTGGACAGTACCTTAAGCAGGGTGACAGGAGGAGTGCCATATATGAGGAACAATAAAAAGATCGATTTGGCTGGACCTTAGTACATGAAAAAGGAAGAAGATATAATATAGGTAGGATGGAGTCAAAATGTGAAAGATGCCAAAGAAATTTGCATTTGATATTTAAGGTGCCAAAGAGCCAGTTGAGTTTATTAAGCATGAGGGTGACATAGTCAGACTTGCTACTTTAAGAAAAACATTTTGACAGCTGTATGGAGGATATACTAGAATGAGGAGATGTAAAGCAAGGAAAATTAGAAGGCTACTGCAAAAGTTTAGGTAGGAGTTGATAAGGATAAAAATCTGAATGGCCAAATGAGAAGAGAAAAGGTAGATAGATGAGAAATGTTATGGAAGTAGAATAAAAAGATTTGGCAACTGACTGTATATGTTCAGATGAATGAGAGTTATAAGTCAAAGTTGACAAGGGAAGGGAAGAGTGAACCACATGAATAAAAGCATGAACAGAAATAAGGAAATTTTAAAGAGGGGTAGGTTTTGGAGCAAAGATAATGCTTTAAACATGTTGAATATGAAATGCCCATAGGCCATCCAGTTCAAAATATTCAGTAGGCAGTATCCCAAACTGATTGGATATGACTGGATATGATTGGATATGATTGGATATGACTGGAACTTAGTAGAGTAGAAGGCACATAAATCTGAGTGTTGTCAATAGAAAGATTATAATTAAGGCTATGTGAGTTGATGAAGTCACCAAGCCAAAGCATATAGAAAAGAGTCCAAGACAGAATCTTGGCCTTGGAGTATACTCACAGTTTGGGACTGTATTTGAATGATAGTCCTGTAAAAGAGTCAATTAAGAGGAGGAGGAAAATCAAGAGGAAAGATATAATGGATATGTGGATTGAGAGAAGGCTATCAGATTTGGCAAGTAAATAGTTGTGGGAAGGGTAGTTTTTATTGCAATCCCAATTGCAAAAGGTTGAGAAGAGAGAAAGAAATGAGGAAATTGCAATGAATATAGATAGCTTTTTTCTAGAAGTTTCACTGACAAAGGGAAGACTAACTATATAGCTTGAGGGAATGATAAGGTGAGAATTTTTTAAAAGTAAAAAATATGGGAGATTCTAGATATGTTTGTAAGCAGTAGAGAAAAAACAAAACTTTAGGAGACACTAAAGATAAGTAAGAAAGGGAATAACTGTAAGGACAATTTGTTAGGGAAGACTGGAGGGAATGGGATCATGAGTATACATAAAGTGGGACTGTTCTTTATGAGAAGGGATACCTCTTTACCAAAAATTATAATGAGGAGAGAAAATGAGGAATATGAGATGTTGAGAAGCAGAACTCAAAATGAATGGCTTCTGTTTTCTCAGGGATTGGTGAAGGAGACTTGAGGAGAGCAAAAGAAAGAATCTGTTAAGTAGAAAGGGATATAGTAGAGTAGATAGATAGAATGTTGGACCTGAATTCAAACCGAGCCTTGCTCAAACACTCATTAACCATGTGCTCGTGTGTAATTGTCACAGCTTCTGTTTCCTCATCTGCTAAGTGGGGATAATAACAGTATTTGACTCCTAGGATTGTGACACAACTTTTTTTAAAGCACTTGGAAATATTTAAAGTGCTATATAAATATAAGCCATTATCTTGTATATAAAAAAATCGTTGCCTAGATGTAATGAGAATAGTTGAAAATATCTGTGTCATTGACATAACTTACCTATTTTCTGTCAGTTAATTTTCCAGTTTTTAGTTTCACTTTTAGAAGGCCTCAAGATGATTTTATTTAATTGGGGCTCTTGCTGATCTATCTAACTTTTATTTTTCTTCACTTGATTCTCAATCTTTAACGAGGCAATATCATTCATAGATTTCCATCATTGTCCTTCTTGAGATTTTTGTCTGTTTTTGCTAATTTTTAAAAGTTCATTGATCAGAACAAAACAGAAAATGTAACTAAAGATAAAAAAAAAAGTTCAACTAAGATTTTATAACCAAGAACTAAGGAGAGAGGGTACAGAATGACATATGGTGGAGGGAGGGAGGGAAAGGGGAAAAGAAGGGAGAGAGAGAATGAAGTTGAGAGAAAGAGAGTAGTGAGATTGGGGGAATGGCAGGTGTTATAATTGACAGTATTGAGCAGGTTGCCTTCATTCGAGCCTGGCCCACTACTCTGTGCTGGCTCCATCTGTTGATATATACAGAGAATTGTAAGAGGCATTAGAGGCTAGAGTAAGACAAGCCAGAGTTATTTTTTGAGGGGAGAAGAGGAGAAAGGAGGTGTGGAGATTCCTGTGTCCATTCCTCTCATTTCGATCAAGAATAAAGACCAAGGGCTTTTGCTTATCCTGATTCCAGGTGATTCTAAGGTATCTAAGGTGCTAACTCTGACTTCACATTTGGAGCCCAACGTGTGGACCAAGGACCCTAATTTCACTGAAGAAGTCCTCAGGGACCAGGAATTAGGTATTTTCACAGACAAACAGGGAACTTACTTTATTAAGGGCTAAACTAGTAACCTTTTCTAGCTGAAATGGGCAGATGTTAGGAAAAGATTCTCCCCCCTCCCCAGCCCCAGCCCTACCCCCACCCCAAGGGGATGCTATAGAAAACATGCTTAAGTTGATCAAGGAATAAGGCTTAATTACAACTTGGAAGTAGATCACTGGACTCTTGGGTACATTAAAACGCACATCGCCTCAGTTCTGAAAGGAAGAGGCTATTGGAGCAGATAATTGGAAACTAGTAGGAGATCAATTATGTGAATACTACAATGATAAAGGTCCTCATTCAATTTCCATGGAAGCATTCTATACATACAACATGATACAATTGGCCTTAAAGAATCTTGCAAGTTATAGAAAAAGGAAAAGTTTTAAGAACAGCTAGATGAGGAAGTGTGAGGAAAAAGGAAAACAAAGGACAGTTTAATGACCATATCACCAGAGGACATGGGGGCTTAAATGAGGTTCAAGGGCATGGTGATTCTGACTCTCATTAGGCAGCTTCAACTCCACCTAGGGAGCAGATTATTGACATGCCCCCATCAACTCCACCTTCCAGGATGGAGGGAGGAGGAGTAGTGGGAAGGGCAGTGATTATCACCAGCATCTCCCCCCCCACCAATCACCCCCTTCTATGACTAGATTGCAAAAAGCAGTACTTAAAGCCACAGAAGAAGGGCAGAATTTAGCTAATTTGAGAATAGAAATGTATCCTGTGATTCAACAGTTTAACTCTTCAGGTCAAGAAAGTAGAAGATATACTCCTTTTGATATAGACATTCTCAAAGACCTGAAAAAGGCTTGCACTCCTTATGGGGCTACATCAGTTTATGTTAAGATGTTATTACAGAATTTGGCTTATGAAGTCAACCCCTAGTGACTGGAAATCTATAGCAAGGACATGCTTAGAACCTGGACAAAATTTGTTGTGGCTTTCTGAATATAGTGAGTTCTGTAGGATACAAGCCCAACAAAATAGTCATAGTGGAGTTAATCCTCCAATCACCTGTGACCAATTAACAGGTGTAAATTCTTATGCAAACATTTCAGTACAGATTAATTACCCATTAGCAGCATATGAACAAATTCCTGCTGCTGCTATTAAAGCATGGGCTTTTCTCCCTGGTGAAAACGACAAGGGTAAGGCCTTCACAAAAATTGCACAAGGGCCAAATGAACCCTTTGCTGATTTTGTGGGATGTTTGCAAACAGCTGTCATATAAACTATTGGTGAAAATGCAGAAACAGACATTATGATAAGGCAACTTGATAAAGAAAATGCTAATGAGGTTTGTAGAAGAATTATATTAGGACTATGCAAGGATGCTCCTTTAGAGGAGATCATAAGATGCTGTGCCACAGAGGGCATAAATGCCTTTCATAGCCAGGCTATGATGCAGACTTTCCAAGATCCCAACATGGGAAGACAGGGTCCCTTTTGGCAAGGGACTTCCAGAGAGACTTGTCAATGCTTTCAATGTGGTACAGTAGAGCATCTGAAAACTCAATGTTGGCACAGAGACAGAGTGAGAAAACAAGGTGGGAGAAAAAGACCCAATACCCCATGTCCAAAATGCAACAGAGGCTTCCATTGGGCATCACATTGTAGACTGATTCAGGGAAAAGGGATGAGGGGCCCAACCTCAGAGCCCAAGGCAAAAAATACTTGGGGCATGATGGCAGCCAATGCTACACCCAGAGAGTGCCTAGAAGTCCAGTACCCAGACATGACCAATCAGCCAGGAAGCCATCTGATGGGAGAAAGGGATTGCACAATCAATCAGCCAGGAAGCAACTTGATGGGAAAAAGGGATTACAATTGGGGAGAATAAAGTTGTATGCAGCTGGGATAACTGAGATACCCCCCTGGAGAGGTGAAATCTGTTCCTTTCCAGCCTATGGAACCCTTGCCTCCAGGCACAGTAGGCTTGACTATTTCACCTCCTGAGAGTACTTACAAAACAGTGTCCATCCATACACTGATGTGGGAAACTGGGGAATGTGTAGATAATATCGCAGTCACTAATACAGGTAGACCATGTGTGACTTATCAACCAGGAGAAGTGGGAGCATCAGGTTTACTGATACAGGCTCCTAAATAAGCAAGCTGGTGGGATAATTACCCAGATTCTGACTCCAAGCAACAAAATCCAGGAATATACTGGACAGCAGCTGACCAACCTATAATCACTATCTATATAAATGGCATACCATTAGAAAGATTGGTAGACACTGGTGCAGATCGTACAATCATTAGAGGTGCCAACTGGCCCAGTCACTGGCCAAAGATTAAGGCAGACACCTACATGTCTGGAATAGAGGATCAATAGCAGCTAAAGTCAGTGCTATCCCTTTGAGATGGATATTTGATGGTGAAACAGGACTTTTTACTCCTTTTATAGTTGGAAAAAAATCCCCATCAATCTGTGAGGAAGAGACATTTTACAATAATTAGGATTAAAAATGAGTACTTCGTTTTTTTAGTTAGAGCTGCTGTTGAAGGCCTGCCAACACTTTCACCTGTTCCTATCCAGTGGAAAACTGATTCACCAATGTGGATAGAACAATGGCCCTTAGGTAGCGATAAAATTCAGGCCTTATAAGATATAGTACAGGAGCAACTTGACCAAAAACACTCACAACCTTCTCTAAGTCCTTGGAATTCCCCAGTATTTTTTGTAAGAAAGAAATATGGAAAATGGAAGATTTGGACTGATTTAAGAAAGGTAAATGAACAGATGGAAACTATGGGAACTCTTTAAACCTGGACTTCCATCTCCTACTCAATTGCCTAGAGAATGGCCTTTTTGGGTTATAGACATTAAGGATTCTTTCTATTCTATCTCTCTAGATAAGGAGGAGATGAAAAGATTTGCCTTTTCAGTACCCAGCGTTAACTTAGCTGAGCCTTATAAAAGAGATAAATGGACAATTTTGCCACAGGGAATGAAAAACAGCCCTACTATGTGTCAAACGTATGTTGCTGCTGCTCTTACTCCAGGAAGAAAAGCATTTTCAAAAGTAATGTTATTACATTACATGGATGATATATTGGGATGTGCACCGGAGGAACAAATGTTAGAAAAAAATGTCTACAAAAGACCATAAAAACACTAAGGAATTATAAATTGCACATAGCTCCAGAAAAAATTAAAAAGACATGCTCCTTTTCAATATTTAGGATATGAAGTATATCCTAAGGTGCTTACAATACAAAAACTTTCCTTAAGAACAGAAAAGCTAAACATCTTAAATGACTTCCAGAAATCGATAGGAAATATCCAATGGATGCATCCAGTGTTAGGCTTGACTACCTATCAATTGCAACCATTATATGACATTTTAAGAGGAGACAGTGCTTTAAACACACCATGTCAGCTTACAAAAGAAGCTCAAGAGGCTTTGAGAGAAGTTGAACTGGCTTTATCCAATGTGGTTGAAAGAGTCACTCAAAAATCCTTGGAAACATCAGTTTTTGCTACACAAGAGGAACCCACAACAGTCCTTCATCAAGGAGAGTGTGACAGAGTGGGTGAACCTCCCAGCACAACCAGAACAAAGCCTTACTCCTTACCCAGTGCTTGTGTGGCTAGAATTTTATTAAAGGCCATTAAGTGAGCAGTACAATTATCTAGTATAAGACCTGACAAGATATACACCTTTTATACTAATGCACAAATTAACGTGTGCTGTGAAACCATCCCAGAGTGTCAAATTTTAGTAGCCATGGCTCCAAATTTTATGCACATATCTCCATTAAAGATAACCAGACTATTACATAATAGGCGATAGATTCTTGAAAAGGTTTCTAAAGTTCCTCTTAAATGACCAACAATCTTTACATATGCATCCAAACATATTTGCACTGTATACTCTCATGAGTTAACTATAAAGAGAGTAGTCAGAACTTCTTTTCATTCTGCTCCACTCAGCAGAATGAATTATATGCAATCATTCTAACTTATTATCCAAGAGATATAAATATAATAATTAATTCAGCCGATTCAGTAGATGTGGTACAAAGAATTGCCACAGTCCAAATAAAATTTGTAGTTTCTAATTCCTCTTTAAGGAACTTTAAGAGCAAGTGAGAAAGTATCCAGGTAAGATTTATATCTTGCATGTCCACTCTCATAGTGGACTTCCAGGTTCTATTTTTGACAGTAACTCAAAGGCAGATAGCCTTCTAACTATGTTGGCCAATAATCCTTTATTTCAAGACCAAGAATCTCATTTCAAATATCATCAGGCTGCTCGAGCTTTACATTTACAATTTGGAATAACAGGAGAGGAAGCTAGGAGCATAGTAAATGCCTGTCCAGCTTGCCTTCCTTTCCATGCTCCTACATTCCCTCCAGGAAGAACCCTCGTGGTTTCAGATCCAATGAAATTTGGCAAATGGATGTGATCCATTATAAATATTTTGGTCATCTGTCTTTTATCCATGTTGTGGCAGAAACATTTTCAGGATTTACTTTTGCAATACCAGCAGCAAAAGAGACAACCCGAGTGATCACTGAATTCCTAATAAATTTTACAATTTACAATTTACAATTATGAATGTGCCATAAGCAATATAAACAATGGACCTGCATATACTTCTAAACATTTTGCACTTTTGTGCACAGTATAAGATTTTACACACCATTGGCATACCTTTTAATCCTCAAAGTCAGGCAATAGGAGAGAGGAGAAACAGAGACATTAAGACGCTCCTCCAAAAACAAAAGAAAAGGGGAGCCAAGGTAACCCTAGAGAACTTCTAAATCTAGCCCTTTATACTATTAACTTCTTAATCTTTGACAAAGATGCACTGGCTCCAGCAGACATGTTTTATAACCAACCAGAAGGGTAGTGTCCAGTGCGAGCAGCTCCACTGTCTAGATAATCACCAGGTGATATGGAGAGACCCAGAAAGTGGTGAATGGAAGGGACCAGATAGATTAATTGCTTGAGGGAGAGGGTTTGCTTGTATCTCTACAGATGGAAAAGGAATCACTTGGGTGCCAACGAGACGTATTTGCCTTGTCCATTGGAGAGAAACGGAGCAGACGCTTGAAATGAAGGAGAAGACCCAAGAAACATTGGGTGGTTCCATTGCGGACTGTGCCTACCATTGAAAAAGGATGGCAGCTATGGAGTTTGACTCATGGACATCAAAAATTGTTGGACTTCAAAACCCTCAGGAATCATTAGAATCTCTAAGACATGATAAGACTGTTGTAGGACTTGAAAACCCTCAGGATTCATTAGATTCTTTGAGACATGATAAGACTGTTGTAGGACTTGAAAACCCTCAGGAATTGGATTATCTGAGACATGATAAGACAGTTGTAGGACTTGAAAACCCTCAGGAATCATTGGATTTTCTGAGAGATGATAAGAGTGTTGCAGGACTTCAAAATCTTCAGGAATCATTGGATTCCTAACATATAAAAAGACTGTTATAGGATTTCAAAAACTTGCAGGGATCATTGGATTCCCTGACACGTGAAGCAATGGACAATAGATTGGTTTTGGACTATTTCTTGGCTGCTGAAGAAGGTGTATGTGTGACTGATGTTTACATACCCTCCTTCTAGGACTTCTGTAAATCCTTTACAACACCATGTTGATTTATATTGTTTGTTATATCATTACTTGCATGTACAATTCATGTTTGTTACACCACATGGAGCCTGCACTGACTGTGGGGAGAGTCATCATTAATAGCTTGTGCGTTATTGCTATGTGCTTGTGTAATACCTCCCATGCTGATGGGTTTGTGCATACCTGTTTCTAATAAGACCTTTCAGTCCAAAACCCGCCAGCAATCCCCACTTCCCTTTGGTGCTTTTCGTCTCCCTTCCTGAGATGTCAGGGAGGGCTTGCTCATCATCTCCTTTTTAGTACTTTCACCTCCCTTCCTGAGAAGTTGGGGGGGTGATCACCTCCTTTTTGGTGTTTTCACCTCCTTTCCTGAGAAATCAGAGAGGGCGTGATCATCTCCTTTTTTGGGGTTCTCACCTTCTTGAGAAATCAGGGATGACGTGACCACCTGTGTTCTAAAACAAAAGAAAGCAGGAGATGTAAAGGGCTGAAACTGAGCAGATGCATTTGGACAACCAAGCACTTAAGGCTAATTACCAGTTGGACAATACTCTTATTAGCATATGCTTGGAGAATGGCCCGGCCCACTACTCTGTGCTGGCTCCATCTGTTGGTGTATACAGCAAATTGTAAGAGGCATTAGAGGGTAGAGTAAGACAAGCCAGAGTCACTTTTTGAGGGGAGAAGAGGAGAAAGGAGGTGTGGAGATTCCGGTGTCTTTCCTCTAATTTTAACTAAGAATAAAGACCAAGGAATTTTGCTTATCCTGACTCTGGCTGATTCTAAAGTATCCAGGGTGTTAACTCGGTCTTCACATTTCATGATGCATTTTCCTTCCTTTACATTCACATTAACAGAATTCGTTCACCTGCTGTCAATCAGTGGGCACCTATTTTATTTCCACATTGTTGCTGTTTTAAAAACTACTAATGAACATTTTGGTGAAGAGACTATCATTTTTTGTCTTTGAAGTGCTTGGCCTTTATGCCCAGTAGTAATACCTATTTCAAAGGATATTTAAAAATTACTGGCTTTTGTAACATAATTCTAAGCTGTTTACATGTTTTTTGTTTTTGTTTTTGTTTTTTTTAATAGCTTTTTATTTACAAGATATAGGCATGGATAATTTTTTCAGCAATGACTCTTGCAAAACCTTCTGCTCCAACATTTCCCCTTCATCCCCTCCCCTAGATGGCAGGTAGACCAATACATGTTAAATATATTAAAAGTATATGTTTAATGTAATATATGTATACATATCCATATAACCGTTTTGCTGCACAAGAAAAATCAGAGTTAGAAATAAGGTAAAAATAAACAGAGAAGGAAAACAAAAATGCAAACAATAACAGAAGCAGTAGAAATGTTATGTTGTGGTCCACACTCATTTCCCATAGTTCTTTCGCTGGGTGTAGGTGTTTCTCTTTATTATTGAACAATTGGAACCGATTTGGTTCAACTCATTGTTGAAGAGAGTCACATGCATTAGAATTGATCATCATATAGTATTATTGGTGAAATGTATAATGATCTCCTGATTCTACTCATAATGGTTTTTAAAAGTTTGACCAAGAGAAGGGGTTTGTCTTCTTCAAACCCTTCTGATGTTCTACTTCTTTTATTCTCTACAATCTTGAGTGATATTAAGTGAAACCCTAGAATTGTTTAATATGTATTTATCTTATTACTCATTTGGAGCACATTTATTGGTCACAATTGGCAATTCTTTTTAAAAAATAATTTTATTGATTTTTTTTAACATCAGCAGAATTTCACCCAGTATTATTTTCTTTCCCCCTTCTTCCAAAGAAATCAAGTTATTATCTTGATCATCTTTTTTCAGTACTTCCCTTCCTTCTTCCTCCTACTTTCTATCTATCCCTCCACATCTGCATCTCCTCTATGTACACTTGTAGTTGAGAAAATAAAGCAAAAAAAAAAAAAAAAACAAAAAAAAAAACTATATTGAGCCATTAGGGTTATGTGACTTTTTCTAGCAGTATTCAGCTACTTGTATAACTTCAAGGTCAAGAGGAGTGGAGAAAACATGTTAGAAAAATACCAGGATTGGGGTTGGAGAAGAAGTGGAGAAAAAATACTAGAGGACAAGAAATTCAGGGGAAGAAGATATTAGAAATTCAAGGGAAGAGGATATTCTAGAGCCGAACTCTGGGGTCAGCTGTAAGGGGAAAAAGTGAGGTAAAAGCAGGAGCAATAGACAAGGACAACAAGGATACAGGGATTACAGGTTATAGTGAGATTAAGTTTAGAAAGAGTGATGCAAAGAAAAAAATGAAACCATTTATAATTAATTTCAGAGCTCAAGATGAGGGAGACAGCAGAGTTATAAATAAAGGCAATAAACAAAGTTTTCAAGGCCCCCATTTTTCTATATCCATTGCTACTTGAGCAGTCAACATAGAGGCATTAGCACTGGCTGCTAAAGATTGAGTTCTAATTAATACATTTCTGTTTAGACCCCCCGAGAATTGACTCTTTATTGCAGTGGTTCTCAAAGTGTATACAGGACATTAATATGCTGCAAATTTCAATTGGGAGTGCTTCAAAATTCCCAACTCTCGCTCCAAGGTTTGATTTGTGGCTTATTCCTCTCAGCTAGGCCTCTGAGACCAATACCATTGACTCCACAGCAAATCCTGGGAAACTAATGAAAGGCAGTGAAGATGGGGAGCAAGGAGGATAAGACCTAGAAGAACCTTAAAGACCAGAGACCTGGAAGCTAGACTGCTTGAGGATCCTTCTTTGTTGTCAATGGATGAAATTCCTTTATTCTAGTGTTCATCTTGATTCTCTGGCTAGATTTCTGATATCTTGATGGCAGCAGATGACTATGGAGACACATAATCCATTCACCATGGACTATGAGAACCATTGCAATAAAGGGTAAATTCTCAGGGGTGTAAACAACACAAATGTATTGATCAGAGCTCAGCTATGTGAGAAAGATACTCGTTTGTCTGTTAGCATCCTTGTCTTTCCCTGTGGGTTAGACTAAACTTATACTTAGCATCAACTACAAAACTATCTCCCAAGATATTGGAGAATCAGGTCCAGCTTTCATCTCTGCATATATGGAATTGTAGCCCCACTAGTGCCTTTGAAGTCTCAAGTTCCATATCTTTAATGAATGTGTTCCTTTAGTACAAACCCTTTATTTATAGTTGTTCTTGTTTAATGGGTCACAGAATTTCAGAATCAGAGAAGACATTGTGTTATTTACATAAAGCCCTATAATGTTTCAAGGTCTTATCAGTGAGATGCATGGGCACTCAAGCAATCAGCCAAATAATCCACCCTGGAAAAATTAAGTAGCTTAAATGTATATTACCTCAATTAAGACAGACAACCAGATATGTCTATGCATTAAATACCTAATAAATACCACAGGATGGACAATGATAGGAGTTTTACTGGAGGAGAAAAATTCAAACTATGCAACATCTGGAAAATTGTAGATCTTCAATGACCTCCCTCCCCCAAGTTATCCCTTCACACAAAGATCTTTTAAACATTGTATTTGCCCAGCAATGTATCTTTAAAAAATAAATTTTCAGATGATACAAAGACAATAATTTCTCACCTGCAAAAAGTGGCATAAAAATATCAAGGAATTATAAGAGGATGAATAGCTACATAGTGAGAAGCAGATTGTAAGTCGTTAGGGCAGGGACTCTCTATACATTAGTTACATCCCCAGTACTTAGTATATGGCACCTGGTAAACACTTAATGCTTATTGGATTAGATACTCAGGAATAACCTGGGCAGCCTGAGTGCTGCACTTGTATCCATGGAAACACTTCTTTGTGAACTCTAGTTCTCACCATAGGCAGTCTTTCAGTATGTGCTATAAGCAGCCAAAGTGGTCAATAAGGAGCCAGTTAGCACTGAGTTCCTCAGAGATCCTCCGACTAGAATGATCAGTTCTAGCTACTAGACCTTCCTAAAAACTGGCAGGAAGGGCAGTCTCCATCACTTAAGTCTGGTGGTTATTCTTCATTCCATAGTTACCTTGTATTCTAAGCATTCCTGGCACCTCAACTGCAATTTAACCTCTGAATCCACCATAACTGACTACTGATGTGTAAGAAAAAAATCTGTTTAGGAGAGATTTGATGCAAAAAGAATTTGGAATCTCTTTTGCTACCTCATGTACTGGCAGGGTTGTAGGACTAAGAAGTTAACTTGGGAGCCAACATATACCACAAAAACAAAAACTTATGGTTCACAGAGATTTTTCTAAGCTTGAGGTATGGTTAAAATAGGAATTGGTAAACCATAAGCGTGACTATACTGTCATATAGTACTAGGCAAAAGCAGAGAATTCAAGCTGTAGCAATTTTTTTTAAAAAGCAGCTCTTGGGAAGTAGGCTGAGCCAAATGGTTAGCTCCCTAGATGTTTGCTTCTGGATTCTAGAATAGCTACCTGGTGTTTAAAACCCTGCTCTATGATGTAGATTCAGGTCAGTTCCCCTGGTCTTGGGATGAAGAGAGCCATCTTGTACTGAGAGAGGACTATGGGGACTGAGTGTGGATCACAACATCATATTTTCACTTTTGTGTTGTTTGCTGGCATTTTGTTTTCTTATTTTTTTTTCCTTTTTGATCTGATGTTTCTCATGTAGCAACATAATTGTGGAAATACATATAGAATTGTACTTGTTTAACATACACTGGATTATTTGCCATCTGGGGAGGGAGGGAGGGAAAAGGAAGGAGAAAAAATTTTGGAACACAAGGTTTTGCAAAGGTGAATGTTGAAAACTGTCTATGCATGTGTTTTGGAAATAAAAAGCTTTAATTAAAAAAAAAAACAAAAACAAAAGAAAACAAAACCCTGCTCCAGAATCCAGGTTTCTTTAGCATTTTGCAAATACTCTGTACACTTACTCTCTTCCCACCTCAGACCTAAGCTTCACCTTTTCCCTAAGCAGAAGTTTATCTAGTTATTGGAGAGGGCAAGTGCTATCTAGCCCATCTTGGACTTGTGATTTCACTGGTGAGGAAACTTATAGGTGAAGAAACTATCCTAACCCTCTACCAATGTAGGTCGGTCAACAAGAGAACTGCCCACAACCTGAGAGATTCAGAGGGTATGTAGCAGGTATGTAGCAGAGGCAGGACTTGAATTCAGTGACCCTGTCTCCAAAGCAATGTAAGTAGTGTAAGTAAGAGTAGAACTCAGTTGATTACTTTTAGGAAACTGTGCAGTGCTTTCAATAACCCCAAATCATATTTTGTCCATCTTTTTCTAGACCAAACATTGTCTCAGTGGTACAATCCCCACGGCTGTGAGTCAGAACCAAAACTGTACAGAAGCCAAGTGGAAAGTGAGCAGGAAATTTAAGCAAATTGAGCAATATTACTTAGGTGCAAAAAAAAAAAAAAATCAGATGAAGCACACAGACATTCATACCCCCAGAACAAGTATCTTAGTGACTTTTAAAAACTTAATTCCTCTAGTCTTCTCCACTAGAATGTAAGCTACTCAAGCGGATTGTCCAACTTTTCTAATTGTATTTCCAGTACTTGCAAGTAGTAAGTGCTTAATAAAAGTTCTTTATCCATTTATTCAAGATGAATTCAGTGTAATAAATATGTACTTCAATGGTCAGGGAAAGGCTAATGCACTAGCACATTCACTATGGATAATTCACAGAAAAATCCATCAGGGTGAATGGAATGAATGTTTGGCACACACACACACCACAATATCCAAGGTTAATACTTGTGTATAATTTACATATGCCTTTCAAATTTATTTTCTTATAATAATTTAAAAGTATAATTTAATTTTTTCTATTTTAAACACAGCCTTTTCTCTATTCCTTCACAAATATCCTGGATAACTGACCAAGAAGTACTATAACAAAAACATATAAAAAAGCAGAGATATTCTATAAATTGACAATTTTGCTCAAAATATACTGACTTTGGTTCTAAAAATAGAAGCTTAGACAAAACCAAGAGCCCACATTTTCCTAAATTCCTACATATGTTACCTATCCTGGTGAGATAGGGTAGAGAGGTGATGAAAGAATATATAAAAATCTTAATTCTATACCTGGAAATGACTTTCAACCCCCCTCATTTAGTAAACATCAGAAGGTAAAATGTAAACTCAATTATTTGATTCCAAAACTGGAGTTCTTTCCATTGTACCATATCTAGTTTAATAAAAAGATGCTGAGAAAGGTTATTTTCATTTTTAATATTTACAATATTTTACAAAGCTCTGTGCATAAAAATGAATATATAGAAAAAACACCACCAACTATCAATCATCAGTAATCCTCACTGGTGAGTTCACCATTTATAAGGAAGACATCATTCTGCGCAGCCTGTCACAGAGACTCATCTACAGTCATGGACGTTCAAATGATTAAAATATCATGATGAGGCCTTTCTAGAAAGATTATTAATTGCCATCTGAAAGACTATATATTCCATCTCTGATCAATAACCAAAAAAATGATTTAAAATAATTTTTAAATGTATTAAACTAAAACAATGCCATGTGCAACCTCTTAAATCCTATCCTATTGGCATTTTCTATAACTGTTATTGCCTCTGACCTTTAAATGAATCTACATTTATAGTAAATGAACTAAACGCCACTTCCCCTTAAATCGTCACTGTGAAAAGCATACGCTAGGCAGCTGAATAGTGGGCTAAAATTTATCTTGCTAATGTCAAGAGACAAAAGCAAGATTCTTAACCTCATCCACCAGATGAGGGTCCTCTACGTCCTGGTCTCCAAGAACATGTTCCACCTCCTTCTCCAGTCAAAGGGTTATAACCTAGAATGATAAAGAAAATTGTCACTAGAGCTATCTACAATTATCTTTGAAAGTCAGTAGCAAATAACAACGTGGGATATACATAAAAAAATTTTAGTAGTGAAAAAATTTCCTTTAATTCAGTCGTGACCAAAAGGGAAATTTGTTTTTTTGTAGATGAGTGACCAAAGTGAATAGTGAACAGACTTTGAAGTGATAACTCTACCAATCAATACTGACCATTTACAACATCACAAAAATATTGCAATTTCAGAGTTGGCAGGGGCCTCAATAGTCATCTGGTCTAATTTATGCTTGAAAAACATCCCAAAGTGATCATCCAATAATCTTCAATGGCAAGACAGCCACTACCCTCCAGAAAAAAAGTCCACTACCCTCTGGTACAAGTCTGCTAGCAGTTTTGGTTTCTTAGGCCAAATCAACCAAGCCTAATCCCACTTCCACATGATCACCCTTCTTTTACCCAGGGTAAATTTAAGCTAAATATATGTAAGGATATAACATGAACTTTACCATTAACTTCCTCCAAAAAATCTCCAGTTTTCAGTGTCCTTTCTAAAATGTGGCATTCAGAACTGAACACAATACTTTCTATGAGGTTGACCAATGATCATTTCCTCATTCCTAAACTATTGACTGTTTCAATGTTGCCCAGTGTATTGTTATCTTGGTTGTCATAATCACACAAATATTGCAATCCACAAATATCTCTAGATCTTTTTCCAGACAAATTGCTGTGATGTGAAAGTGGATTTCTAAACTCAGTATAAAACTTTGTGTTGATTCCACTTACATTTCATCTTAATACATTTGACTCAATTTCAGTCTATCAGGCTTTTTTTTTTTTAATCCTAATTTTCTTCTAGCATACTGAATCATTTGTTCCATCTCAGTTTTTTGTTGTCTGTTGGTACTCTTGCTGTGTTTTTACTTATCTTGTGTTAGCCATGTATCTTATTCTTTCCAGTATGGAGATCATTCTACTTGATACAGAATATAAGCAAGTAAAAATGTAGCAGTTCCAAATCATTTTTGCCGTCAGTTATCACTATCTTACACACTCCTTATCAAGAAATATGCTCCCTTTCCATACTCTAGTTTAAAAGGTGATATTCTTACCTTCCCTAATTCACTGAGCTTCACTCTTCTGACATAGGACTAAGTTGAGCTTTTGTATTAAAAATTGCTTTTTTAAAAATTACTTGCTCTTGCTTCCAAATCTTTTATTCCCATCATTTTCACCTCAACAACTAGTTCTTCCTTACTACTGAGAATGAAATCCAGAATACATTTTTTTCTTGTTGATTGGAGTAGTATAGCAGAAAAAGCTATATTTGAGTTTAAAAATCTGGGTTCAAATCTTATCTTGTTTCTTACTATTGATGTGATATTGAACACGTCACTTTTCTAATCCGCAAAATGAGATTAGACTTGATTTTATGATACCATCAGAAGAATTTACTAGACTAAGGCAATTCAAGAAATGATTATTTGCTTTTCTTTGACAGAAAGAAAACAACTGTAAATGCTTGAAAAATTGAGGTTCTTATCACTATTATATGCCCATGCCAAGTTTATCATATATTTCTTGAAACAACTGACTACTTCCTTTTTTCCCAGGTGGTCTTTAATATACTCTTAGGGCAGAATCACTTCTGTTTCTGTCTCTAGTGAATTTTACCTAAATGTTTTTCCAACATGCAACCTCCTATTTCCTGAATTTCTTTATTCAAGTGTATTGTCTTAATATTCAATGTTACCTATCATTTAGTTCACCTAGCATTGGTATATTCCCTTCCAGAAAGACACTTACTTAACAGACTTCATCAAATCTCTGAGATCAATTTTGCATCCTTGTGTTAGAATCTCTTATTTATCTCGTTACTTAATTTGTGTATATGCATATCAGAAATTCCTAGGCTTTATTTTGACTCTTTTTTTCAGACTTGTTTTCTGAGAAACTGCTACTCTTTTCCAAAATTAAAAGGTATTTCTACACTCTCTTTGGTATCTAACTTTAAGTAGTTTATACATACAAGCAGATTTCTTTCTCTACCTTTTTCATTCTTAAGTTCTTGTTAAATTTATTAGTACTTTAGGCAAATTAGCACCACTTCTTAAGATGCATTCCATCCCTGGCCTGAAACTTGTCACTGCTATTCTAAACAATGATCTTCCAGGTCTTATTCTCAGATACCAACTTCATAATCAGCTGCTCACTTTTCAAATCTGTTTTTTTTTTTTCCTTCTGAACAAACTCTTTTAAATAACAGCTGTGGCAAAAAATCACTTATGTCCCAGTAGTTCAGTTCCTTGGCCAAGACTTTAAATCTTTGGCACTACTTTCTGGGTTCCAAGTCATTTATGTTTACATGAATTACCACAAATCATTCAATTTGATGAGTAGGAAGCAGAGTAATACAGTAGAAAAAGCACCAGCTTTTAAATCAGAGAATACAGGTTCAAATGTGCACTTTGTTGGCTGACCTTTGAAAAGATATCTTATCTCCCTAAACCTCAGTTTCTTTATCTGTAAAATAAGAAGATAAAACCTCCAAGCTTCTTTCTAGTGCTAAATCTATGATCTTAGGATTTTGAACCATGAGAGATTCATCGTATCTTAGGCAAATGTCCCAGAAATACCAGAATCTTCCCACTGTAATTAAACTAATAGACAGTTGCCTTAGATGACCTTAAGTCACCTAAGTATCTTCTCTGACCTGAAATGAGCTCTGACCTCAAAGCATCTTCACAACTATTTTATCGTCTTTGGAAGATTAGGACTGTTTTTCTCAAGAGTATAGCTTCTCCCACTTTAAAAAAAATCTCAAATTTATTTCTTAGTTTCAAATATTTATATAGTCATACATTTCCCCACTTATTAACATCTGACACAGAGAAGGATTTCCCTCTAATCCTTCAGATCCTTTTTCCTCTTCTTTGGATTAATTTAGATTACTTTAGAAAGTTATACAGAATGCACATATTTATAACCTGTCAAATTGCTTACTTTCTCAATGAGGGGAATAGGAAAGGAGAGAAAGAATCTGAACTCAAAATATGAAAAAAAAAAGTTTAAATTGTTTTAATTAGGGAAAAAATAAAATGTGAAATTTTTTAAAAGTTCTGCAGAATGGTAAATAGAATTTTCCCCTTTTTTCCTTCCCCCATCCCATCTAACACATAATTCTAAAAACAGTCTTTTGATATAATCGTCACAAATTGTGTTTCACCACTTGCCCTTTTCCCCTTAAGGCTCATTATATTTTCCATCTTAATAAACTGAATTTCTATAATTAATATAGCAGAAATTTTGTGATTAAAAAAAAATGCACTTATCTTTCATATCTTATAGGAGAAACAAAAGAAACACTGTGTTTAGACTACCACCTTCAAAGAACTATTTAGCAACAAGAATCTAACACATAAAATGGAGAATATCAAGTGAAATATCATTAAATATCCAAATAGGTTTAAAAAAAATGATAATAAAACCATATAATGAGCTAGGAGTCATGTTATAAAATGACACTTATGAAACAGCAGAGAGTCAGAAAATTTTGATTCAAATTCTGCTTCTGACACTTATTCTTTGTGTGACCTTGGTCAAACCATTTTTCCCCGCCCTGGGCCTCAAATTCCTCATTTGTAAAGTGAGATCTCTTGTAGCTCTGTTTCCACAAACTTACTGGAATTAAAAAAAAAAAAACTTCTTCTAAAACTCTTTTGAGCTTCTCGGGTCATTTATGGTTATAGACAAAAAAGGGGCCACCACAAGAATTTTGATCTCACTTCTTCGCTTCTAACTCATTGGTTTTAGAATCTGAAAGCTGCAGTTGTCTAGTTTTTAAATGATGATTATTCCTCAGAACAATTTTTCTATGGGCTTAAGAGCCCTAAAATCCATTTTAAGCACAATATAATGTTTTCTTTATTAAATATAAATAAGAACTAAATAAGTCCTTCTTTTTTAAGTCACCCACAAAACAATTTAGTTGGCACTTACCACCTCCACGCAAAGGCTTTCTGTCAGGTTTAGGCTTTCGTATAGCTGAAGAACTGGAAGAACCAGGTTCAGGTTTCTGCTGTCAGTATATAAAACAAATATGCTTTTTGTAAGTCATTTTTAAATCTTATTTTAAAAGTAATTTGTGTAAAATGTGAAAACATAAAGTTTGTCACCTCTGGCCACTTTTTGGCATTTCCTTTGTAACTTTTTCCTTCTTGCATACTTTCCCACATCTCTATCTTCTGTCTTCTTTTCTCTTCTTCAAGCTAAGGATTACATATGACAATCATTAAACACATGCAAGTTATGTATGCATATGTACAAGCATGGTTCTCAAACCATTATCCTAAATACTCTTGACAAGTCCTTGATATCTCAAATCCTCCCCATTAAAAATGACTTGTCTTTTCTTTGGTTTTAATTTAAACAATAAGCAATTTAAAAATTGAACTCTGATGAACTGCTGAATTGTCAACTTAATTAAAAAAATAAAACCAAAACATTTACTTTTGCACACAATTGCTTCTACACATCCAAGTATACAAAAGTATGTCAGAGCAAAGCTGAGCTATTTTTAGCAAAAAAACAAGAGCACAAAATATTTTCTATTAGGAGAAAAGAAACACAAAAGACTGAGCAAAACTGACTTTGACCAAGCTACTTTTCGTCCCTTGGTCTGACTTATAAAATGATGGGCTAATGGCATCTTGCTCCACTCTTGCTCTGCACCTATGATCCAGGTATCAATGTGGAGCTAGCCCAGTTTAATTCTTCTAACTACTACTTTTCATAGATGAATGAAGTGGGGCCTCAAAAAGGTCACACAAGTATTAAATAGCAGAGACAAGATATGAACTAACATCTGTGGAGTTTAAATTCCATAGTCTCATTGCTCATACTCTCATTCTCACTGCTTCATATTAAGTTTCTGGAATTCTTAAAAGCATGACTTTGATTTAAATCATTTATTAGAGAAAAAGCTAAGTTTCTATTTCATACAAGAGAACATTCTTATTTGATAAAATGTCATGCTCATATGCAGGATTCGTTCATTTCTAGAAAAGATATAATAAACATTTTTTAAAAGTGATTCATTTACAGCTACATAAAAACTGAATGATTTGGCTATTTATCCAAGTTAAATGAGATGCCATTGAGAAGTGGATCATTTGTAATTCAACACATTAATAATCATGGACACTTTCAATTTACTAGACTAGAGCAAAAATTCTTAAAACAATGAGTAATTATTTTATTATAACTGAGCAACTCATGTAGTCTGGTCTTTTTTCCTTCAACAAGTATATTTTTAAAAGCAGAAAGAAACATTCATATGATACTTATAAACTTGTGTAATTTTTCTAGATACTCAAATCCACACTTTCAAAAGTCATACAAATATCTCCTTAATGCTTACCATATAATCTAGACTGATTAGACCTTGGTTCTGACCAGGTTAAGTAGAGTGCTTTTCTCTAACTTTTCTACGTAACCTATAAAAGAACATTATAAAACTAGATAACAATATAGTCTACAGTTCTCTGAAATATCTGTAAAACTCTTCTCAAAATGTTAAATGAAGTGTGCAATTGAAACAGAAAGCTTAGTCTTTCTTCCACTATGGATGTTTTTAGTTTCCAAAGGCATAATTTTTAAAAAAGTAAAAACCACTAACAAAACCAGATAGAGAATTTCCTTTCTTTTCAGTATAATGGAAGTCTAGTGAATGCACTTTGAACCCCAGAATGTTTTTGAATTTCACAATTATTTCTATTTTTCTTTAAAAAAAAAAAAAAAAAAAAGCCCAATTAGAAAAGGACCCACATGAGCAACAATGTTTGTAGCAGCCATTTTTGTAATGGCAAGGAACTGGAAACTGAGTGGATACCCATCAGTTGGGGAATGGCTGAATAAGTTATGGTATATAAATATTATGGAATAACATTGTTTTATAAGAAATGATCAGCAGGATGATTTCAGAGAGCCCTGGAGAGACTTACATGAATTGAGACTAAGTAGAATGGAACCAAGAGAACACTGTA
Source organism: Sminthopsis crassicaudata (assembly GCF_048593235.1). Taxonomy (NCBI): domain Eukaryota; kingdom Metazoa; phylum Chordata; class Mammalia; order Dasyuromorphia; family Dasyuridae; genus Sminthopsis; species Sminthopsis crassicaudata. The sequence goes on along the minus strand of NC_133618.1, from coordinate 550,890,440 downwards.
TACAGCAACAAGAAGATTATGTGATCACCAACTCTGATGGAACTGACTCTTCAACAATGAGGTGATTTAGGCCAATTCCAATAGATTTGTGATGGAAAGCCATCTGCATCCACACAAAGGTCTATGGGGACTTAATATGGATCACAACATAGTATTTTCACCTATTGTTATTGTTTGCTTGCTTTTTCATCTCTCTTTAACTTACTGGGCTAAACATTTTAAAGTTACTAACAATTTCTTTTGAAAATTTTCCTTTTGTATCTGCCAACTGTGGTACTTTAACCATTTGGTTATGTGACATACTATATGATTCCCATTACTTAAAATGAGCAACTACTTATATCCTAGGTAGAAATAAGTGATGAAACAAAAAAGGATAAATAGCATATGAAAATATTTCAGATTCTGGGACCAAATAAGAAAATAAAAAACATGAAAAACTACCCTTTCCATGTGACCTTCCCCCCCATATACACAATAAGTATGAAATAAAAGTTTTTTAAAAATATTAGCTTCAATCTTTCATACCTGCTTTAATTTTTCTTTATACTTTTCTGCTTGTTTATTTAATTCTTCTTGCATTCTCAAACGAGCAGCTGCTAAAGCTTCCTGTTGTTTAACAACAACATCAGGTTCTAGAAAAAGACAGGAAAAGAACCACAAAATATTATCTTGAGTAATAAGAAAATGTCAAAGTAAATAAAATGTCACTTTCTACTCCCATTAATTTGTCCATAAAGTTCTAGTTTGTATTTAATTTTATGACTACTTATATTTTGGAAGATATTGTATTGTTAAATAAAATTCAGCAACTCAATGGCGAAGTGCTGTGGTTCAATGGAAAAAAAAAAAAAAGTATTGATTTGAAGGTGGGGGACTAAGGGTTGGAATCCTGTTTCTTCCTTAATTCTTATTCAGTTCTATTTACTACCTGTAGTAACCTTGGACAAATAACTTTCTCATTTTCAGTTTTTTCATCTGTAGGATGAGGGATATAAATATATATAATTTGAAGGAGAGGAAAGAATACAAACTTTTAGAGCAGTGGTCTTCAAACTTTTTAAATAGGGGCCAGTTCACTGTCCCTCAGACTGTTGGAGGGCCAGACTATAGTAAAAACAAAACCTCACACTCTGTCTCCGCCCCTCAGCCCGTTTGCCATAACCGGGCGGGCTGCATAAACGTCCTCAGTGGACCCCATCTGGCCCATGGGCCGTTGTTTGAGAACCCCCGTTTTAGAGGATGAGAGCTTGGAGTGAGAGGTAGATTAGGAGAACCTTCCTGATGTCACCAGATATGCCATCAGAACAAAATGAAAAATTCTAAGAGGTAGAGGTGAAGAGGACATGAGTTGTAGAGCTTAAGAGATATCTGAGTTAGAAATATGTAAAGATATTGCATTAGAGCAGGAATTCCTAATTTGTTTTTATGTAATGGATTCCTTTGGATTTGAACTCAGGTCCTCCTGACTTCAGGGCTATCTCTGAAGCCCTGCTTCTATCCACTGTGCCACCTAGCTGCCCCTCTAAAATATTTTTTAAAGAATTTCATAATCAATGAGAAAAAAAAAGTAAAAAATGTTAAAATGTTTTTTAAATACAACATTTTATTTCTTTAATTTTGGAGAAAGCCAAATTGGTTAAATAATACTGCTTAATATTAGCTTTAGTATTAAAAAAAAAAAAAAAAAAAAAAAAAAAAAAAAAAGGAAGTGACTTTAAAATTACTGGACTGATTCTAGATGGCTCATAAATTGACAATTCTGAATTTCATAGAAGCACTGGCTATTTCCTGAATATCAGGTTGTAGAAAAAAAACCCAAAACAAAAACGTCCTAATAAACCTGACTACATTTTCTTTTGAGACTGTGTTCATTTAGTTTTTATAAGGGTAACAATTTCAAAAAAAAAAAAAAAAAAAAAGGTATTTTGTAGCAATGTGCCAGTAATGCAAATTGCAGCAGTTAAGAGTTCATTTAGGTTTCTCAGCCAAAATTATAGTAATTCCAAGATTAGAAGGTTGAGGTAAAGATTTCTACTGGTTACTTAGACTTCAACTAACATTCAAAGTTTCCCTTTGAGGCTTAAAGCAGCAGGTGCCTGATAAAATGTCAATCAAATTGAATCTTTTTAGATCCCTTGGTGACTATCATTTAACTTTTGACTGAAGAGTAGGTGTCTGTGCCTTAAAGCAACAGGTTGCCTCTCTTACCTTGTTTTTTCCTTTCCTACAAAAGCTAAGAAAATTCACATGGCTCCTAAATTCGGAAGCTGACTTGCAGATTCAAAGAGCAAAAAGTGTTAAGCCTTAGTACATGTCTATAAATAGATATACAGGACATGGAACTACTAAACTAAATGTTAAAAATTTAATTTTTAATCAATCCTATAAACTGATACTTATAAAATGCAAAACGATGTTAAATATTATGTAAAATCTCCGAGCAGTGAAAATTCAAGGAACTGTCATACAATGACGATCCCAGATGAAGAAAAAATAAACAGTATATTCATCAAAATGTATTTAAATTCAAATTTTTTTTAAAAGTTACCACCATAATATCATTAATAAGATTAAGTCAAATAAGATTAAATGTAAAAACAACGAGGTGTCTGGGACATCCTCCTGTTTTCATATTATTTATTTGTAACTACACACCTATACTAGATGCCACCGATGCATCCATGCTTCTCTGTCTCATGACTCGGAAGTTACTGGAAAGCTTTTGAAAGATCAGGTAGAGAATAATCAAGGTGAAAAGAAGGTACCAGCCATAATTGGAAAGCAGCCAGCCCACTAAAAAAGGGGAAAAAAAGAGCTATTAGCCATACCCACATAGATCTCCCCCTTCCCCCCATCTCTCCCTCTCACATAGAACTGGGACATAAGGCCACATAGGCAAACGCCAGGTGTGACAGCTGCTCGCGGCATGACTCAGGGCACCTGGAACTACCCAAACTTCGAGGCTCTCGGCTGCGGGGGGAGGGGAGAGGCGGAGAGGCTGAATCAGCGGCCTCCCGAGGAGCCGCTCCGGATCTGAAGCGGGATTTGTGTTTGTTTCTATCGCGGAATCCCCCTCTGCTCCCGGATGAAAGGCCCCCTTTCTCTGCCGGAGTGTCCCGAGGAATTCTCCCGGGTGCCGGACGGGCCGCCTGTTTACTCAGATTCATCCCGTCCCAAGTACGGGACTGCACAGTCACCTCGAACTTTACCACCCATCAGAGGAGGCCGGGCTTTCCCGGGAGCTCAGCCTGGGCCCCTTCCTCCAACCGAAGCCGGGCTGGTAAACGCGTCCAAAGGGTGTCCTAGCGAGCGAGCCCCGGCGTCCCCGGCATAGTGCGGCCGAAGTGCCGCCAGGGACACGGGAAGGCCGAGCTCCCGGCTGCGGGGGGGGGGGGGGTGCACGCGCCGCATCGCGGGCTAACGGTCCCCGGGGCGAGGGTCGGGCACGCGCCCCCAGCCTCCGCACCGGCCCCCCTGCGTTCAGCCCCGCCGCGCCCACAGCCGCAGGAGCTCTTTCGGGAGGACGGAGCACGGAAAAAGCAGACCGGTGGTCGTTATTCCCGCCACGGCTCGGAGCGGCTCACCGGTGTTTTGGAGAAAGCGGATTCCCTCCTGCTCCAAGGCCGGTTTGGCAAGGAGCCGCCCCTCCTCGTCCGGCTCCATCTTCCCGGCCGACGCTGCTCTTTTTGAGGTCGGAGGATCCGGGATGCTGACCAGCTCATGCAAACACGTCATTCGCTGGGCGGAGCGGGAGCGCCCGACCCTCCGTCCAATGCAATGCCTAAGCGTCAACCGGGGGCAACCAATCAGGAAGGAAGGGGGCGGGCTCCGACGGCTGGAGGAGGTGGAGAAATGGAAGAGAGGGGGGAGGGGAGGGGAGGGTTGGGGATTGAGGGCGGAGAAAGCGCGGAAGAAAGAGGAGGAGAATGGAGAGGGCGGAATCAGGAACTGTAATGAACTTCTCTGTAAGGAAAAGCAGGCGTTCCCGGGTCTGACTGGGGCAATGTAGACGCGGATCCAGTTCCAAGGCATCGAACCTCGGTGCTGTTTTGTTTTAAAAGTCCTTCACCTTGTGGCTCCAGTCCGCGCTTCCTGAGTTCAGCCAAACTAGCCTGTCCTCATACCCTATCTGTATCTGAATTCTGTGCCTTTTGAGCGAAAAAAGGTTGACGGTCTTCCGCCCCTGGAGTACACTTTCTAGATCTCTGGGCAGGATGTTGGACCTATCGGAAAATCACTTCAAAACTTGTCTCACTTATTGACAGTAACTGTGGCCCTGGGCAAGTCACTGTAAGCTCTCTCAGCCTCAATTTACTCATTAGGAAAAACTTGGATAGAAAGTGCACCTCCCCAGGGTTCCTGGGAAATCACGTATGTAAGTGCTTTGCAAATTGGATATACATGTTTGCTATATTAGAATCCCTACAGAGAACCCACTCCTAGAAAGTCTATCCTAATTACCTGTTTGCCCTCCCCTGAGGAAATCATTTCCTATTTGCATTTGAGTTTCTATGTATTTTTCCTCCAGTTGAATGCAAACATCTGGTGGGTAGGGACTTCCTCTTTTTGCAGTTATAGATCCCGACGCTATCACAGTGTGTTTTTTGAATAGCACACCAGTGAGATCATGGAATCGATGATCTGGACCTAAAGGCACTCATCTGAACTTTCTTAAAGTGGAAATCAGAATTATAGCTTTAGAAGTGGAGGGGATATTCAAGTGGGATATGTAGTCCAACTCTCAACTTATTCATTCTACAATGAAGGAAACTGAAGCCCATAGGTTAACGGCTTGTCTAAAATGATATAGGAGATAATGCTCAGAGTGGGGATTTGAACCAGTCACTGACTTCAAGAGCTGATGTTTAAAACTTGTGTCCATTTGTTTGGAGAACTGGTTACTATATCACAAAGAGAATGAAAGTCTTAATATACTTTTGAAGGGGGACTCCCTAACAAGTAAAAATCCTTATTGATGGACACTTTTAATAAAACTGGGGTTTGATGTCTTCAGCACTTTCTATTGAGAGCAGTGCTGCTCAGTCACTTCCCTTCCAGGAATCCATCTATCCAGGATATCCAGGCTGGTTTTCTTCTTCATAAGCTGGGTCATGCTAAATTCCAATGGAAGAATACTAGGACAAAGATTTATCTTCTAAAGGCAAGAATTCACCTAGATTAGATTCTATATACAGCCTAAACAAGATCTAGTTGGGTAAAGTGGGTTCAGGAGCAAGTGTCCTGAGGACTTCTAGAGAACCATATGAAGGCCCATCAAGACTTTTCATGTTAACAAGCTCTTCCTGCAACCTTAAAGTCTATATTATAATTTTGTAATGTATCAGATTATGTGATTCTCGATTTTAATACATACTTTTACTTGTTTTGAGAGCCTGGCTGAGTCCTGAACTCTTTCAAAGGCAACACTGCAGATTAACTGCTTACTTCCACACGTTAGGAAGTACAATGATACTGCCATTATCAATATAATGGTTAATTGCAGAGGGAAGAGACTTCAAGGTCATCTAGTCCAATCTGCAGATATTTACAAATAATTGTCTACAAGTTCCATTTTCCATTTGTTTCCTTATCATAATCTTATTCTCTTCCATCTGGACTAGGGATATACTTATTTTTATGAAACATGCTACCATAAAGAGGAGATTTTAGAAGTCACACAATAAAGGTCTTATTTATTATCATAGAAAAGAGTTTATTCAATTTCAAAATGTACATTAAAAATTTACATTGGCATCTTCAAGCATTTCAGTAATGCTTCAGAATTCTACTCTGCTGCAAGGAACAAGTACATTAACCTATTCCATGACAACTTCTCCTCCCCTCCCAAACCCAAAAACAAATCAAAAAAACCAAGAAACAAAAACAAAAAAACCCTCTTGCTGTAAGAGGCACTGACATTCTACATATACTCCAAAGGCTGAATATAAAATTCAAGATCCATTAGCAACTGTGTCTTCTTCCATCTCTTCTTCACCATCATCTGTGGGCCCTAAAAGGAAAAGAAAAGAAAAAAAAAAAAAAATCACCAATTTTAGCTAATTCTTATGCCAGTGAAAGCATTCCATACTCTCATGTATCACAGCCTTACGTAGAACAGTATGAAAAGTGACATACAATAATGAGGCAGCAAATCTGAATTTTTCTTGTTTATTGAAATTAAAACAAAGTGGTCATACTTGTAGTGCTACTACTAGTACACCATGAGTTCAAGCTAAAACAAATGAAAGGCTAAGTCTATCCAGCAATTGGTAAAAGATATTTGGGAACTGGCTTTAAACTAAACTCTCTAGGCTTAGCTAAACTAGGGAGTTTGGCTGGGAAAGCTTTGCTACATGACTCTGTATTGTTACTCTAGTGGAACCAGAACAATACACCTTTTAGAACCTCAATACATAAAAGGAAAAGTTAAGATAGCTGGCTAATGGCCAATTCTAAAAAGGTAGCAAACAGTGGAGAATGGTACCTATGAAATTCATTGTCATGGTATCTACCTAACATCTTCTTTCTGAGCCTTCTGATTAACTAAAATATTTCAAGAGAATCCAGTCATAAAACATTAAATGACTGATTCACAACTTAATCTCAGAGTTACCTCTAGAATCCTTTCATAGCAGTTTTTGTCTTTTCTACTTTAGAAATAGAAATATTTAAAACTTTAAACAGATATTATATCAAGCATCCTATTATTTGTAATTTTCTTTATCAATTAATCTTTGTCATCAATATTTTGCTTTAAACAGTCATGTGAGTGCAAGCTTAGTAATATGAGAAAATGAACTTTAGAAACCTGATTTGCGTTCTCTGCCAGGTATCTGACCAGACTGTAACAATCCCTTCAGTCGCTCCACTTCAGCTAGTGTAGATGCATTAGCAATAGCATTCTGGAAAAAAAAAAACAAAAAACAAAAACAAAATGAAACACATAATTTTTCTATAAAATCTTGGAAATGTCTAGTCCTACAGTGAATTTCAACAACTATTCAAAAGCATACTAAATAACGAAATATGAAAGATTTAAAAACCTATAGTTTTTCCTTCACCACTGTGACTTTCCCTATATCACAGATTGGCATTAAAAACAATGGGGATTCCAGGAGTTTTGAGAAAGCTACAGATACACATAAAGTCTGTAAGCAACACAGAAAATAGTTTAGAAACTCACTGAAGTGCATAAACTGTAAGCATAGTATTGTATAATATTTTGTATAATATTTTATCTTTTGATACCATAATTCTTCAAGCTTTTGCTTTGCTATGAAGGGACAAAAAGTTTTATGTGGATTTTTCAAATCACTATTACCCTAACCCCCTTGATGTGGAAGGACTAAGTATAATTTACCATTTTGAAGTTAACAATCAGAAGTTTCTAATAAAATTAAATGAGAATAATAAAGGTGATATTATGTACTAAAGTATTAAAGCATATTCATACTATGGCCAAATTATGAACTCACTCTCTCTTCTCTCTCTCTCTTTATCTCTATATCTTCCCATTAATCAAACATTTAAGATTGCTTATTGGATACATCCCCCCAGGGCACATCCTGATTTAAAAAACCACAAATTAATATTAGCTATGTCCTACTGCATTTTTATTTTTGTTAAATATTCTTAATTACATTTTAATATAGTCTGGGTTAAACTCTGGACTTTACAGGTCCAATGCCTGACAAATATTTGAAATAAAAAATTCTTTGTAGGCAAAAGTTGTTCCATTTTCGTAAGAAACAGATCAGATTTTTACTGCAGAAAGTCTCTCCACAATAAAATGTTGTCATTTGGCACTTGGCAATCCTACCCTGTAGAAATTCAAGATGAGGCTCTCAAGTCAAAAATATGGATGGTGAAAAGAGTAATTTCATGCTAGTTTTTCTCTGTAAAACTAGAACCAAGCCAAAAAAATTGGAAATTCAACAATGTCCTCAACTTAGAATATGAAAGAATTAATAAGACATAACATTTCATATCTAATCTCCTGCAATTCTAGCTTGAAACTCTCAATAATGTTTCCTTAATACATTACCTTAATTGCTTCTACATCCCCTGGAGATGGCCCACCTTTCTTTTTATCAGTTGGTAAACCAGCACCTGGATTAAAACTTAAAAAGAAAAGAGAGAGAGGAGTTAAATCTAGATCAAAAGAAAATGCTTCTCTTTACTTCCAAAGTTTTGAAAGTAATTCAACCAGTGTAGTATCTTATCTTTGTTAACAAACTGATACAAGAATTCTCTCCTTCAGAAACACCAGTACAGTTTACTTTCCTATGGAAAAAGCAGATGAAATGCCATATATCTGCTTTGCCAATTTGGAAAAATTTGCCATGTTACAAGAAGTCAAAGAGTCAAATCATGAACCAAGAGCATCTATGGAACACAATGATCATTGATAACTATTATTTCATTTTTATTTTGTAGGCTGCAAACTGCAAATCAGGTGGTGTTTCTGAAGGTGAATCCCATTGAAGTTGTGTATCTGTGTCTTACGTTTTGGTTCTCCTGGCAATATCCTTTGCAAGCTGTGCACCCCGTTTGCCCTTGAACATTTTCTCTGCCTCCTGACGCTCCTACAGCGATACCACACATAGAGTTAATGCAAACAGGAACACCACATGCATTTTTGATGTATTCCTCAGAAAATACTGAAGAAAATCTCCCTGAAAAAATTTAGGGTGGTAAAGAGACTCAATGTAAAAAGACCAAATTGTGAGAATCAAGTTTGAAATCAAGAGACTGTTTTTTTGTTTTCACTGGTGCTGGTCCTGAGGAAGGGGTGGCCCATCTCTCCCTTATTGGGAAGAAGTATTCATAATGAAATATCTATCTTTTATGATGGTCATCCCTTCATTTAAAGGATGACAGATCGTATTTAGTGGGTTTTAACAGATACACAGAAATCTACAACAAACTTTGTTACAAATGAAAATGAATAAAATTTGTTTAATTATAGGATTATTTCCCATAGTTTTGATTGTAACAAAGTTAAAAGAAAATTCACTAAAATAGCAGAGAAAAGAATAGGATCCATTAAAACCAGAAAGTACTCTAATTTGCATAATGAACAGAAAAAAATATAAATACTTACTTTTAGTTTCACTTTCTGAAAATCCAATACTCTGACTTGTGGGACTTTATGGATTACATACAGTCGATAATGTTTCTTATTTGTTACAGGATTTCTCAAAATGCTACAAAGAAAGGGAAACAGCATTTCCTCTAATCTTATCCAAAGCATTAGTAATCAAAGGAAGTTCACATCAAGAAAGTTTAATAAACAGATTTTTAAAAATCTCAACATACGAAGTTTAAACTATTCTTTCTATAGTTTAATGTAATGGAACCACATTACCTGATGGCAGAGGAAAATTAACTCCATAAAGCGCAACGATACTAAAACTACTGGGCATGTTTTAAATTTTGTTTCAAAATTCTTTATTTTCCACTGTTGAATTTCTTTCAAAAGGGTTTGAAGGTGAGCAAAAATTATTGTAATTTTCATGATTATCAAGATGATATATGTAATGAATATATTAATAATTCAGATTTCTCAGAGATGCCTCCTCTGATTGGGGAATCAAGGCAAGGCTGGGGTCTGAAATGATCGATCAATTCTCAAAAATTACTTCCTGTGTAAAATGAAGTGAACTAAAGACTGTAGAACCTGTTCCCATCACAGACCTCTAATCCTGTTCCCCTACCAAGTAATGACTCTTCTCAATTTGAAATAATCATTTGCAAACTGTTTCCATAGGACTGGAGAATACCCATATTGTTTTGTATTCACGGACTTGTCATGGGAAAGCACTCAGGCCCTGAAACTGATTGTATTGTAATCCATCTTCCCCTAACTTTTTCATTTATGATTTCCTCTCTATTTCTTGCAACAGGTTTTCTTCCCTGGAGAACTTCCAGTTTGCAAACTGTTTTGTGTAGCACTAGCTATCCAGTTTGGAGACCAAGACAGTAGAAATTTGGTTACCAAAACAAAGTTGAATTTGGTACAACTAGAGGCCCACAATTATTCACCAATGGCTATGCTTTGTGCTCCAGCTACTCAAGAGTTTACAGACCAAGAGAGCAAAAAATTAATATCAACTGGCTGCAGCACTTTTAAGTAGTGGATGTAGAAGTTCAGAACTCTCTAGGATGTGAAGGATGAGACTAGGTACCACTGGACCATCCCTTCGCTCTCCCCACCCCCCATTGAGTCCCAACTCTTACTCTGAAAAGTTCAAAGTTCCATCTCTTAATCCACTATCAGTCCCAGCCTTTGAGCAAGTCTACTTTTCATTGTGAGGAATGTTCTAGGACCTCTTTTATTAATTAAACTGCTATTTCATCTCTAATATTTGGCTTCTGGCCCTGACCTTAATTTCATTTAATTTCTTTTGGATTCAACTGTAAAATTGGGAATTTGGTGAGAGAAAGCCAAAATTAGATGATCTTCAATTAGATGATTCTAGGTACTGGAAGATTTGGAAAGTAGTATGCTTATTATATTTGTAGAGTTGCACTAATAACCATTAAAATAGAACTGATTTGTACCTCAGGTAAGTCAGTGATTTGAGAGTTGACAAAGGATCCAGATCACCCTGAAAAATGACAAATAAATAAATAAATAAATGATCTGATGTGATTTATTATCTTAGTAACTTGAGCTACTGATTGCTTTGGGGACAAATTCATATAAACGGTTTTTGTATAGCTACTCTACTTAATAATTAAAAAAAAAAAAAAAAAAAGCACTAAGCCTGTATTAGTGTAGTAGCAATTCTGTGAACCAAAAATAAAGTTGTGTGAAGAATATACAGACTATAAAAATTAGAAGCTTGCAATTCTTAATTCAAAATTAAAAAGACCTGTGATTTGGGGCACACCTAGGACCTACCTCTCCTAGTTTCCCTTTATTACCTTATTGGGTGTTTATAGTTATTGCTAATGGTTCATTTTCATTAAAAGCAATACTAGTTTCCATTCCATATGCAGCAGGCTTTAGTGCTGGCTTATAGAATTTCCAGATCTGTTTGTTATTAGATGTCTAAAAAAAGCCAGTTACTTAATCTCTTTGAGTTCTGGGGATCTCCTCTTTAAAAGGGGGTCCCTTTGATGTGTACTTCACAAGGTTCAATTCCAACAAACTGTCATAAAGTCTGCTATATGTAAGGTGCTAGAAATATGAAGACAAAACAAAACTGTTCCCCTTCTCAAGGATTTTGCATTTTACCTGAGAAATACAATATGCACACAAGGGTAGAATCAAATTAAAAAAAAAAAAAAATTCAAAGTGCTTTGAAAAGTTTAAAGTTATATAAATGAAATCAGAGAATGCATCATAATGACCTTATTTGCTCCTAGCAATAGACTTGTATAATAGGTAACATTTGGAACTTATGTGAGGAATATGAGTCAATTTATTTAAGGAGCTACTCTTCCATGATACTAGTTTTAAGGATATATGGCCCTCTGCTTTTTGCTCATGCCCATGAAGACATCTTGCTTACAGTTGAAGCCACAACCTTTCAATGAACTACATTTCCAATTTTAATGCATTATCTTCTTCAGAAGCTGAAGAAACTTTGATGTAGCAGGAGCACTGACATATGATTTAGTTCCCACTCGACCATTTAGTATTTACGTGACCTTAGGCAAATCATTCTATTTTTGAGCCCCAATTTTCTCAACTTTTAATTAGGCATTAACAAAATATTTTCTATTATACAAGTTTATTGAAAGGTGCAAATGAGATCATTATAATGCATTCTATGATTGCACTTATATAACTAAATTTTGCAAAACGCTTTGAATATTTTCTTTTTTGATTGATGTCCTTTTATGTATGTTTTAGTCAGAATAGCCTGCTTCTTATAATGGGGCATATTAAGACCCATTTTCTTGATTTTGCTATATAAATGCTATTGAACAGCTGAGATTCACCCAAGTTAGCAGTAACAATGTAAGAGTATTGTTCCTCTTTCCTAAAGATTTACCATTATAACAAAAATTTACTTAAAACAAAGATAATATATTAAAATGTCAATAAAGACAAATGCTCTGAATCACCTATTACTGCTGCAAATGTCATTAAAATATTGATGAACAATAAGTTAATCAATGTATTCTATGAACCTATCAATTCCAACTTAAGACAAATTATTTATATATATATATATAAAAGCTTAAGAAATCACAAGCATTTTATAATATGAACACTTAAAACACTTCAAAAACTCATCACATATTTGGCAAGTTTAGTAATATTCAAAAGTGATGCTTGATTAGTGATGTGAATAGTGGGAAAAAAAAATCTTAAGTTTTAATTGTGCCCCCCCAATCCCTGTATTGTAGAGGGAGTGAAAGCTCAGTATTTGAAATGATTTTTCAACTTACCAATTCCACAATACTATTGTTGGTAAGAATAAGTTCTCTCAGACTAGGCAAGGCCTGATCCAATCCCTCACCTATTCGGCTAAAACAGAATAAAATTATAATAATAAAATCAATAATTGATTCAAATTAGAAAAAAAGCTTTTTATTCAAGATGTAAAGAAACCTACAAATGAACAAGATTTTTCTTATATTGTCAATGTCAGTGATAGGGAATCCACAATACCCTGAGATAGCCCTTTCTATAGGGGGGGGGGGGGAACTGACAGCTGTTCCTATTCAAACAGAGGCAACTGTGCAGAGTAAACTTTATTCAATGTTATGAGCAATATAAACTTTTTTTTAAAGGCAGATTCTTTAAGCCTTAGTTCCATAACCTTTGCACATATGCCAAATTTCATGTAAATATGATCATTTAACAACTACTGTTGGCAATCATGCTATTTCAAGACAGCAGACTAAACTATAAATTCAAGATATAATCTGATATTTTCAGTACTAGATTTAGAGGCAGACACAGTGTCAGCCAGGTGAGGTAGAAAAAAGTCTTTTACTGAAAAGGTGAATGACTCTCATTTCATAATAAACACCTGGATATAACCAGAAAATAACCAAAAATAAACATCAAAAGGGAAGAATAAAAAGTTATTAAGCTAAACTTGTCAGCAATAAATTTTCTCAAATCCTTTGCAATGTACAGTTCAGTTATATAACTGAAATAGAAACTAGAATTAAAGCACTGTCATGAATTATCTGAATTTTTGCGGAAAAATAAAAACTTTTCAGATTTAAAAAAAAATTCAACATACTTGAAATTCTATATCTAGAGTTTGTGGTAAACATTTAACTCAAGAGGAAAAATAACACTTACCATATTCTATTGTTATTCACTAATAATGTTTTCAATCTTTTCAACAAGGGAAAACCATCCAACTTTCTGATTTCATTATCAGAAAAATCAATAGCATCAAATTGATCCAAGGTAGCACCCAAGTTTTCAATTACAGGAATTTTGTATCCTGGAAAAGGGAAAAGACATTAGATTATGTTGAGGTACGCAATATATTTCATAGTTTAAATTAACAGTATTAGTAAATTAAATCAGGTGTTGTTTATCCATTTTAGAAATCAATCTATATCATGAGAGGGGAAGAGAGAAATTGAGAGTGTGAGCACCACTGGGAATTCTTTATTCAACATGCAGTTATTAAGGAAGGAACAAGTACTAAGTTTTGAGGAAGATACAAAAGAAATTAATAGTTTCTATCCATTTTCAACCTATTTTGAAAGATGATATACACATGAAACATCCAAATAACAACATAAGATAAGGTTAAATTACAGCTAGTAGAATACAGGTTTGACCATTGTGGAAAATAATCTGGAATTGTCCAAAAAGGTCTTGGAATTGTGCTTACTCTTAAAAAGAGATTCTGAAACTGGGACTAAATATCAAAGAAACAATAAAAAGACTCAAATGTACAAAGTTGTCTATAGTATAAATGTGATAATAAAAAATTCAAATATTTCCCCTAGACACTGGGAAAATAGAACAATTTATAGAATATGAATAGCATAGTATATTTAACTGTGGTATAAGAAATAATATTTCTTATTTCAGAGAAAGAAGTGATTTATTTTATATCAGGAGAAAAATGATTTGATTTTCACTAAGTTAAAACACACCATTCATTGTTCTGTTGACATAGTTCTGGAGAAATTACTTTGTTGGGGGTGACTGCTGGATAGTGCACAAAAACTGTATCACTAAACATAAACATGCATGGCAATAAAGATGCTCAACAACAAAGGAGTTTTTGTCAGGGAAAGTTTTCTAAGAAAAAGTGAAACTTAGTGTGCTCCTCTATCTACATTCAAATGAGTAATGTAATTTTTTTTTAAAAACAGTTCACTGGTTCAACATAAAATTTATCAAATTAAGGGACTGAGAGTTGGTATTGATACTGGTGAGGAGCAATGAAAAATGGATGAAAAGTCAATCTCCCTAGTGTCAACACCAAGTTCCAAACTGATGCTTCCTTGTGTGAAATCTCTCATACTGAACCTCCTGCACTTTCACACCTGATAGAATTTTATTCTAACCTTAAAATCCCTTCAGCTTGAAATAATTCGATCCAACACTTTCATTTTACAAATAAGGAAACTGAAACTGGAGAAGTTAAGTGATGTGCTCAGGGTTATACAAATAGTAACAAAACCGGGACTCTATTATAGCTTTAAAAATAACCCCACAAAACAATTTAAAGCTATACACATACTCTCCGGTTCTTGACAGGACACCTGCCTGAGCGCCTGCTTAATCCTCGCAAGTCCACTTTATTGTGGCTCTCCTCCTTAGTGCACTTGCACTTTAACTCCTTCGATAAACTTTAGTTGAATTTAACTTGATTCGCCCGAGATGCAACAGTTCCCAACTAATAGCGGATGTAGTTCCCAGGGGCAAATTAGCTCATACACCTCACAAGTCCGCCGATCCAGTTAGGTAGTTTATCCGAGACACGAAGAAGGGTAATAAAAGGCAGGTCAGAAAACTCCTCAACATCACTGACAACAGTTTTGGTCCGAAGCAGCTAAGGACCGAAAACATCTGAGCGTCACTGACACAGGATGAAGTGTGAAAGCAGAAGGTGGTCCCGGGTTGGAGGGAAGCGTCACAAGATGAAAATAAAATTTCCTGTTCACATTCTTTGGCATGTAACTATTAGGGTATGTCTCTTTTAACATATTTTCGAGAAAGATCGAGAACTGAAAAATAAGACAAGAATCCAATCGCACCGGGGGGATCGCTGGTAATCAGTGTGTGTGTGTGTGGGGGGGGGGGGGTAGTTAAGGGAAGTAGTAACTAGAGTGTAAGCACAGCACGTGACAGGGGGGGGTTGGGTTGGCAGCACGGGATGAGGAGCGTTTGAGAGTGCTTTTCGTGCTCTCGGGAACAGTGACCCTCTTCCAGCAAAAAAAATCGCCTAACCTCGGCCTGTTTGCGATGGAGTGCCTAGAGCACGTCCTCTGGACTCCCTGGAAAGGCTTGTTCCTCACACGCAAACGGAACGCGGAGGTTGAACTATACAACCCGGGGAACTGCGACTCTACAGGTTCAGAAAAGGCCGCCCGCGGCCCCGTAAGCGCGCGCAGGCCGCCACGCGCTCCAGGCCGCAGCCCGAGGCCCAGCGCGGGGGCCGCGGGCCTCTCTGTCGTTCCTTCCCGCGCCCGACCTTACCTCGCAGGTCCAGCTCCCGGTCCCGCACGGCGTTAGTGTACTGAGCCGCCTGCTCGATGAGTTCCGCCGTGAGCTTCACCATCTTGTCGCCACAAGGTACACGGCGCCGCTGAGACCGCACCTTCCGGCCCCAAAAGAATACCCAGCAGCCCCCGCGCGCCGATTCAACATTCGCGCAGAGCCAACCACGGGCCTTGAGAGGCCGCGGCGTGCTCAGGCAAAAGCTATCGAGTGCCGACTCACGGAGACCGGAACTATCGCCTGTCTTCCGCTACTTTTTTGTAAATCCCTCCGACTCCCTGTTCTCACTACTTTAAAACGTCTATGTGGCTTTAAACACCGACGTGTGAGACTTACTGATGATCCTTTGCAAAAACAAGACTAAATAAATGCATCGTCGGCTGAAGGAAGACGGGACAGTTTGCTTCTGGTGCATTCATTCAGTGGGTCGCTAACAGCTAACATTCACTAGAGCTTTAAGATTTGCCAGTCGTTTTCCGCGCGTTACCTGATTTGATGCTTCTGGCAATGGAAAGCATTTGAACTAGAGCAGGGGCTGCTTCTCCGACTAATTTATTGATAGCAAGAAAAGATCACGTGTACAAAAATAGTCGGAAATATTTGTGAATAGAAAAAGAAAATGCGCCAACATATAAACATAATGGAACTCCTTTCATCATAAGGAAGGATGAATAGGAAAACTACCCGGCCTTATAGGAAGTGGTGATGCGGCATTAAGAAAGCCGGATTAAAAGAACAGTATAACAGAATTCCCAAACCCTCTGTTTTTGTCCCCCTGCATTTTGGATTTCCTTCACAGGCTAATTGTACACTAATTCAAAGTCCGATTCTTTTTGTGTAGCAAAAAACTGTATGGACATGTATACATATATTGTATTTAATTTATACTTTAACATATTTAACATGTATTGGTCAACCTGCCATCTGGGGGGAGGAGGAAAGAGGGGAAAAATTAGAACAAAAGGTTTGGCAATTGTCAATGCTGTAAAATTACCCATGCAAATATCTGGTAAATAAAAACTATTAATAAAAATAAAATAAAATAATAGTATAGAGAAACAATGGAAGTACAGATGTTCAGGAAAAGGGAACAGAACAGGGGCAGGATCATATCAAAGTAAAAGCTCACATTCCTTTTGTACATTTCAAAAGTAGGAACTTACAATCCGCCTTTGAGAGAAACAATGTAAATGAAGTAACTCCAAGAGCTAACTCAACTGGTGGTCAAATAGAATCCACCGAACAATGTTGGTGTCGGTCAGAGTGAAGTCGTACTCCTTTCTGACTATTACAAAAGAAGTTACAGCCCGCTTTGGATGATGGTGGGGTTAGGGATGGTCCGTGCCTTGAAGAGATTTTTGAGTGTTGGGAAAAGTCATATAGAAACAATGTATTAAAAGGAAAATAAAGTAGCAAATTACAAACTTTTGCATAAAATCAATTGCTAGAAATGTAATTGTGCAGACTTTGTTCCTAGTAAATATGCTAGAAATATTATTTCTGTTGCTTTTTCAATGGACAAAACCTGCTAAGCCATATTTAGGCCATAATAATTAAAAGTGTAGCAGAAAAAATAGAGCATCCTAGTTGAATTAAATTATATTTAAGATCCTTTCCTACTCTACAATCTATTGTGATTTTGTACTATTGAAGAGGGGACCCTGAAACTCTAAAAATCCTTAAAGGAGAAAATCTCCTTCAACTCTGCCTCAGTAAGGGACCCCTAGCAGAGGGACATCCTTGTTATCTGGGTGGGGTCCGCTCAGTCCTGAAACTCACTGAATTCAATTCAAATTCCAGCTCAAAGCTGAAACCCAGCCAGGAGCCAGCCTGGGACTCCACCAACCAGCTCCCTTCAGCTAAAGCTCCCATTATAAAAGAGCCAAACTAAAATCCTCTCTTTGCCGAGGTTCCAAACATGCCAGCTATGCCATGCTATGCCAAGGAGCCTCTGTCCACTGGGATACTCTTTCCAGTGCCATCATCTCTTATTTCCTTACCAGACTTTATTGCCTCCATCAGGATTTCTAACCTTACTTCCAATCTCCATAATAAACCTCTTTTATCAATCTAGGTTTTCAGGTCTGTAAATTCTTTTACAGAGAACCTCTGCACCACCAGAAGGGAGATCCCCAAACTCCCTATGCTTGCAATGAATCCCAAGGGAGTGCAGGGGAGCTGAACCTCTCCATTTGGTTCCCTGAACCCTGAACCTGCCACTAGACCTTATTATTTAACTCCCTGACCACAAGAAATTCTAATCTCATTTTGGTTCCCTACATCTAACCTCATCACTATATAATGTAATTAATGTTGGGCCTCTTCAGTGGCTGTAAAACCATTGAAAAATACATGAAATGACTTACTGTAGCATGGAGGCTTTGATAGATTCTTTCAAAACAGAAAAAGGTTTCCAGCTCATTGTCCAAAGACCAATCCAGCTAGTCAATATATACTTTTTACTAAAAATTGTGTCTTATCAGGTGATGGATTTGGCATCCTGCAGCAAATCATTTATATCATCTACTAAATCATGGAAGATAATTGGGGAAAAACTCTCTGCATTGTTTATGATCACATTAATTTGAATTAGTTTTGTTAAATCATCAATCACAGGGAGAATGTTCTCTCACATTGACATTGTAATTTGAGTATCAGACATCATCAGACTTTCATATTTTTCCTTTTTTAAAAAAAATTGCTCGCATTTTTATTTGTCCCTTTCAGTGTCTCACTCTTTATTGAACAAACAAAAAGAAATCCACACCTTGAATAGGCATAGTCCAGAAAAAACAAATTGCCACATTGATCATCTCTGCCTAACTAATTTCTGTGAAGGGAAGGAAGTATTTCACCTTTAGTACTCAGGAATCATGGTTTATCATCCTACTGATCAGAGATTTAAAGTCTTTCAAAGTTGTTCTTCCTTACTATATTGTTGTGATAGTATAAACTATTATAGTTCTGTTCACTTTGAAATAAATTCACAGAATTCTTCCCAGAAGTCTAGTTTGTTTTTTGTTTTTTTCTCATGGCACAGTGATATTCTATTACTTTCATACACCATAATATGTTTAGTCATTCCCTAATAGACATACGTCCCTTTAATTTTCAAATTTGGGCTACTGTAAATGAGTTGCAATAAATATTTTTGGTATACATATCTTCTTTGCTCTTTCTTTGATATTCACAGTATAGGGCTAGTCCAAAGAGCATATATAGTTTAGTAACTTTTGGGGCCTAACCACAATAAAGGCTTTCCTAGCTGGATCATTTCATAGCTCCAACAACAAAGAAGTGGTGTGCCTGTTTTCCCTTAGCTCATTCAACATTTGTCATTTTTCTCTTTTATAATCTTTTTCAGTCCAATAGATATGAACTAGAACCCCAAAGTTACTTTAATTTTTACTTATTTGTTAGTGATTTTGAGTTCTTTTTCACATGGCTAGTAAGATTAGATTTAGTCCATTGAAAATTACCTGTTCACGTTCTTGGCATGTATCTATTAGGGTATGTCTCTTTTAATATATTTTCAAGAAAGGTAGAGGCATGTATCTTTAACAGGCAATTACAAGGACAGAATGTTTATCTCAAAGAGTAAAAAAATAACTCAAACATCAATTTGTAATGTAAAACAGAACATGGTATATAATCTTAAGAACACATGGGATCTTAACACTTACAAAATCTCTAAAAATAGTTTTAGGTTTTTTTTTTTTTTTTTTTGGTTACATTCTTAGAACAGCATTTGTTCACTTTAACCACTATCTTTACCTCTTGATTGCACATAGCAATCAAGTTTAATCTATGGTTTCAGTTTGGTTTCTTGCCATTAGTTTAGATTATAGCTTCAAGACCTTAATTTCTAATTTAATTATAGTTTAATTACAGTTTGAGACTTTAATTTCTTGCTTCTATGATCCCTTATTTTGTGACCTTCAGCTTAAAGAAGTAACCTCAAACTCCAATGTGGAAAAGATTCCCCACCCCTATCCCTGTAATCTCAGCGTATTCACTGCATAATTATGTCCTTTATTCTGGGGCAACTTTTTGACACATCAGATTGAGTCAAACAGTACAAAAGAGTTGCTATTACTGTACAATTTCCAGGATATACAATAAACAGTATTGAGTTTATATATAATAATAGGACTAAGGATGCCAGATCCTTTTTTTTCCTAAATCCCATCAGTTATTCTGATGAAATCTAAATATAAAATATTAAGTTACATTTTTTAAAATATCTCTTAAAGTAATATTGCAAGTGCTAGTGTACGTTCTTTTAGAACTACTATTATCCTAGAGAAGTCTGCTAACCCACTTGGGAAAAGAGAAATCCCGAATCTTCTGGCTTTCAGCTTCAAGAGAGAAGATGCATGAGTTCATATTTTCTTCAGGGAGAGGTCCTTACAAGTAGAGGAGTTATTTGTCTTAATCATGCCCTTATCCCCAGCTTTCCACAATAAAGACTTCAGGGAATTTCCCATTTGGTGAGTTCTGGAACTGTATTGGTTGAGATGAGATAGCATTTCCTGTGAGAGAACTCATTTACCTTATGTGTGTTTTTTCTAATATATTCTCCTCTTCATAACTTTTCTGATTTATCCAAACTCTTGGCTTGGGTAAGTGGGTTTATTTGCTATTTGCTATCTGTACTCATTGTGAAACTAGCTCAGGTCTTGGACTTGTAGCTTGGAGCAATTCTTCCCATTAAGAGATAGAGATCAAGCACTCAGCTGGAATTTATAATTTATATCCCCAGGCTAACAATATTTAGAGGAACAGGTACAGTTCTGTTACCTCCTGGAACGTCCTCTCAGAAGGCAGCAAAATGGCTAGTCTTTGGGCTCGTGGCTCCTGCTCCCCTTCTGGAATGAATCAAAATCTCCCTCAGAAAGAAAAAAAAAAAAAAAAAAAAAAAAAGCAGGCTAAAGATATCTATTTATACCTCCTCGGTAGTCATAGCTAGACAAACCTATGTGGACCCACATCATCCATATGAGCAACACACAATATAGTTGAACATTTTGATTCCTACAGTATATTGCAATTTCTTTGAGGGTGGAAAAATCATTTTTTCTTTGTATTTTCAGCATTTAGTACATAATACATTAGTATATAATTTACATTTAAGAAATGCTTGTCAATGAATCAATTGATTAAAAGCCTGCACTGATGGGGAATTAATTCATTACTTTCTAATGTATTCCATCCACTTTTAGATAATTCTAACTGTTAAGAAATTTTCCTTTTACCAAGTCAAACTCAAACTCTTCAAATTCTACACCATTATTCCTCATTTTACCATTTAGAGCCAAGTAAAACCAACCCAATTCTTCTATACATTGATTCTTCTAAAACTTGATTACTTTCTCTCCCACTCTGCAATTCTTCTCTTTTCCAGGCTAAATATTTTTTTCAATTGATCTAAGTAAGGCAGGCAATTTTTCCAGTTCCCTTTTCTTTGGATATACTTCAAATTGTCAATGTCCTTCCAAAAATATGTGACCTAGTATAATATTAAGAATCATATGGAAATTATCTGACCAGGGCAGAGTACAACAAGACTATTACCTTGCTCATTTTAAATTTCATATTTTTAGTAATGTGGCCTAAAGTCATAATTTCATGGCTCACAATGCTTACAAAAATTTTTATCTGTTGGATAATAAACAAATAAGCTGTCCCAAAGCCTATTTTCAAAATGTTTATTTTTGTTAGAACTTGTGATCATTAGCATTCCACTAGTATATCCTTTGTGGACCAGGCTCAATCCTTTGACAATATGAATCATCATAGTGGGTTTTTTTAAGCTTATGATAAAGCACATTGATTTTTTTTGGCTTCTGTATTATACTGTTTGTTAAGGACCATGACTAAGTGAAGGGGTAGGTCAGTTCTCTGAGAGCCTCCGATAGCTGTGAATCATAACACTTGAAGGAATTTCAAAGCAGCCTTTATGACATAGGTGTTTGCAACATGTGGACTGGGAATGAAATAAATTGGAGGCAGAGGGAAGAGGAGAGAGGTTAGAGAACATAACTGCCTCTCAGTCTCCTTGTATCATCATCATCATCATCATCATCATCATCATCATCATCATCATCGCACATAAATAGATTCATTCTACAGGTCTAAGTTAGACCTCTAGTAGCCACTGGCAGGTGGCTCCAGATTAACAACAACTGTTGGCTTGTGTCAAATATGTAGGCTTTTGGGGCAGCTAGGTGAAGCAGTGGATAGAGCACCAGCCTTGAATTCAGGAGGACCCGAGTTCAAATCTTATCTCAGACACTTAACACTTCCTAGCTGTGTGACCCTGGGCAAGTCACTTAACCCCAGCCTCAGGGAAATATATATATATATTATATATATATATATATATATATATATATGTAGGCTTTTATAACTCATTTTTTAATCTCTACACTGTTGTCCAGCTATAATTCTCTCATCCTGTATATGTACTAGTGACTTATTAAACTCATATTGGGGTACTAATAATCACTAGCATTTATATAGTACCCACTAGGTGTCAGTTACTATCTCATTTGATCCTTATAACAACCTTGGGAGATAGTTACCATTATTATCTCTATATTTGAGGAAACTGAGGCAGATTAAATAATTTGCTCAATAAGTGTCTCAGGCTGAATCTGAACAGGCCTGGAGCTTTACCTAGCTGCCCTACAATTTTTTTTTTCATTTCTTCCATTATATTTGATCCATAATTCTAGAACTCCATTGATTCTTTAGTCAATGTGTTAGCTGTTATCACTCAGCTTTCAGCAAGAAAAATCTTTCTCAATTTCATTTTGTTGGCATTATCCTCCTGCCTTTTCATACACTATTTTCAATGTAGACTCTCCCCCACTTCTAATCCTCCTTCAAAGGTTCTCTAATCCAAAATACTTTCTGTAATTCCTCCCATCTAGAAGAGATTCCACTTTTCTTAAATCTCCCAGGATCTCTGTTAGATTCACCCTATCTGCTTAATAATTTTTCTAACTTAAATTATTGAGGGGCTAGTTCTTTCTTTTAGTTCTTGGGCTGCCTACTCTCCTACTACATAGAATCATGGAGAGTCATCATATATGAATAAAAATATCTTTGATGGGGATAGTAATAGGTAATAAGCAGGTAATCCTAATCAACAATGAATACCAGATAAATCTTTACTATTTCATAATTGATTTACAGTGGAAGTATTCTCTGCCCCTGAAGCCTTATCTCCTAATTGACTGGTTCATCCCAGAACTTCCAGTTTAAGGAGGAGACTTGTTAACTCATTTCTCAAAGATTTTCTGTAATATGTCTGATTCTGGGTATCTTTTTTCCCCCTCTTCCTGTTTTTCAGCTCCCTTTTATGTGAATCTTCTTCCATTAGAAGTAATCACTTTGAGGTAAGGAACTATCTCTGGTTCTATTTGTATTATAATACTTAGCATAGTACCTGGTTAGTGTAAAATACTTAATAAATAAATGATTCACTGAAAGATAATACCAAGCCTTTTTGATTAAAAAACCACATTTGATAGGAAAAAACATTAACTTATAGGCTATTTTAGGAAAAAGTATGTTCCATCCAAAAACAAAAGCCATCTAAGATTCCTTTAAAGATATAACAAAAGAAATAATCCTATTCAAGGATTTCCCAAACATAAACATTAGGGAGGCATAAAAGGAAAAATATGCTGGGCACCCCAAAAACCTTGATTCAGTTTAAAATGGCTTAAGGGTCCAAGTGGAGCACTCAGGCTATTTATTCCTTGTCCTAGCCATATGGTCAGTTCATTTCCCCTTTCAGTTATATAATTCTTGTTATCTTTTATTCTGGTTCTTCTCCAAAATTTCTTATAGATAATATGTTGCAGTCTTATAATCATTTTCCAAAAAGCTTAAAACTGAACCCGGACTTTGTGGACATTCTGTACACATATAGAGCAAATGTGAATTAGCTTATGGAACCATCACATGGAGTATACTTAGAATTGTAATTCCTAAAGTTGTCATATATAAGATCCAATGCAGAGCCCAAGCTGAAAAGGGATTTCTCGTTGATAGTAAGGTCTTCCATGCTTCTCTTTGCAGATGTCATTATATGTCATTGCAGATGACATTGATTTCATCAAACTTCAAAAAACCATAGAATCCTCCTCAAGTCTGTAATCATTCAAAATAATTTGGCCTGGTCATCCATAAAGGAAAGATCAAGTGTGGATGCATAATGTTTGTTCCACTAATTATAATGTGCATTTGCCTGGACAACCCATAAAACTTGTCCATCAGAATGCAGTATATCTGAGAGAGGCATTACAGATGGTAAAGTATTGGACTCAAAGTTAAACAAAAGGATCAAAGAAGGCTAGGTTGCCTTAGGAAATTTTAACATTCCATTAATGACTCAATCTTAAAAGACATATGTTATTTTTAACACCAACATTCTGTTGTGATTGTTGCATGTCAGCAAGACATGGAATACAGTAATCTCAAAAGAATTAAAAATGAATATCACACAGAAAGCAATCATTATGAGGTGGCTGAAACAAAAACCCAGTGAGGAACTTTGGAGACAAACTAGAGTAAAAAATAATGTTGAGAAATTGTATGATTGGACAGAAAGATGCATTGGTTATAAGGTAGGGCAGAGAATGACAGTTAGACAGTCTGAGTGCTCCACTGGTATCCTTGCAATATCAGAAGGTGAGGAAGATGTTCAGCATGTTGGGTAGAGCTTTTGATTTGAACCTTTGGTTATATATGAACGAGTCCCAAGGAATAGGAAGATACAGACAGATAGTGATTTGTATCACTAGAGGGAACTTCTAAATTGGTGAGATCAGAGATTCTTTTTAATATATGAGGGTCTCCAGTGCTTAGCACATAGCATGCTCTTAATCTGCATGCTGAGTTGAATTGGATAACTAAAGTTGGGTATTATAAGCAAATGTCCTTTAAGACTCTTATAATTCGCCAAATGATTTCTACTTAAAAAAATAATTCCTATTTAATGGTCTGATTTAGATTTTATTGATTAGTACCAGTATACTGGGAGATGAACAAGAAGTTATAAGGAATATGGCAAGATCAACAAAATAGCTGAGGATATATAAAAAAGAACTAAGACAATATGATTTTAAATTATACATACATAAGAAGGGAATGGAAAGAAAATTAAAGGAAGGGAGAAAACAAGAAAGGGAAGGAAAGAGAAGGAAGAGGAGAGAGAAAAAGAGAAGGAGACAAGGAAGGAAAAGGAAAAAATAGAAGGAATGAGGAAAAAGAAGGAAAAGGAAAAGAGAAAAGGAATGGAAGGATGACAGAAGGGAAGAGGGGAATGGGACAAATGAAGGAAAAGTTTGGGAAAATAGAAGGGAAAATAATTACAGAAGATGGTGGAGATGGGTGAGTGGCTGGGGAAAACTATGGTAAAATGGGTGAGTGGATTATAAATAGCTTTAAGAAGCAGAACACCAGGGACCAAAGGTACCACATAGTCAGGAGTTCTTCATTGATATTTTACCATATGATAAATAATCTTGAATTTAATTTAAGAGATGCAAAATAAATTTTTGCTCTTAAATTTCTGTCACGATAAGGTTTAACATAAGTTCAAAGTAATACAGAAAAGCCTTTTCCCCGATCCAATACAAATAAAACAAATTTGGTGACAGTTTGACATGGAACCACATAAATAAAAACTCCAGAATTTCTACTTTTATGATCTGTACCTGCAAAATAATTAGAATAAAGAGAATCCTGTTTCTGACACATACCATCTATGTGACCTTGGACAAGGATCTAACCTCTCAATGGCTCAGGAGACTCATTCTCTAAGACTATGATTTGCATAACAGTTGTTAAATTGTATTAATAGAGAGAATAATCTCTCCAGGGAGGTAAAATTCAAAGGTACAAGTCAAAAATGAAACTGTGGCCTTAAGAATACTAGAAAGGAGTTGATATCTAAAAGACAAGTTTTCAATAGAAAGATAACTTTTTGACTTTTTATATAGTAATTTACATAAATCAAATGGTCAAAAGGCATATATCAAAGATATATGTACATGAACATTTGTGTGTGTATGCACATAGATAATTAATAGATAATTAAATATAGAATAAGCTACCTTCTTTTTCCCTGTTTTCTTTGATATCATGCTTCACAGTAGAAGCAAGAAGAGAAGTCTAATCAATATGATAATTCTACTTAGTTTTGCCAAGGTCATGTCTATTAATCTAATCAATAACTAGATTAAAAAATTTTGTTCTTGCAATTAGAAATTTAGTTTTCTAATAGAATGCTAATGTGATAGATCAAATGTAAGAAGAAGCCAGTGCTCAAGGAGAGACTAGTTTGATATCTTATGATATCTTAAAGATGGAAGGATAGAAAATACCTGCAAAAAAAATTCTGGACCTTATGTTACTAAAAAGAGGTGATTAGAGAAACATTTACAACTCCCAACTCATAAAATCACTTTTTTCTTCTGTAGGATGTTTATGAGAATAATTTAAATATATTGAGGACATTCTTGATGAAAAAATGAGAAAGGAATGGGCAGATTATATCTTCATAGTCACTCAATTGATTGAAAGATATTGAATGAAATTTCCTAATGTGCTTCTGTTTGTTAACTATAAAAATTTTTATTTGATAAGTAGAATACCTTCTTAAAAGACATTTCCTATGCATATTTCATGACCACTTAACATTATTAGAAAGATAGAATAACATAGATTTTTAAACAACTTTCTATTTATTAATATCAAGTAAGGTACAAAATGGGGATGTGTATGTTTTCCAGAGTATTTGCAATTGGTATTTGCCATTTTTCTGTTTTTGTTTTTGTTTTGTTTTGTTTTTGTTTTTTGCTGAGGCAATTGGGGTTAAGTGACTTGCCCAGGGCACATAAGGTATTTGCCATTTTTAAAGAACATGTAGAAATCAGAAGTTAAATTCAATCCAATGAAATTAACATTTAAAAAAAGGAATTCCTTATAGGTGATGAAATCCCCCAGGGACTCAAGTGTGTGGTGGTGAGATTCATAATTCAAATGTGTCCTATTCATCTTTGTAGGAAAAAAACCATGTAGATGAAAAATTTTCAAGATTGTGATATGAACTTCAAAGACTGTCAAAATAAGTGATTTGTTAAAGCGTATAACTTGGACAAATAATGAAAATGAACAATAAACCTTATCAGGAGAAAGTAAGGAGCCTGAATGGTATTTGGGGAATTGCACACACTGTTTTTAGTGGCCCCAAACCTCTCCTTTAAAGATCAATATTCTTCCAATAATATTTCAAGACTGTTAAGTCATGGAATATCATCATTTCCAAAGAATTAAAGTTAGGTGACTCAAAGAGCAAGAAAAAATACCTGGCAGGTGTGGGAGAATACAGCATATTGCCAAAGAAGAATTGTGTGGGAATAAAACATTAAGGATATCAGCCTAAAGATGAGCCCATCATATGGAGAATGAGAGATAATCAATTGATTGATACACTATGTACAATATTGGTGTCCATGCAATGTCAAGGAATGTAGAATTCCTCCATCATATTAAGTGTACCTCCAACAGAAATTTTATGGGAGAACTGAGCAAGAGTCACACAGGATGCAGAGACATGGAATGCTATAGTCTGTTCCATGGAGTACTCATATTAATGAAAATAAATATACTTATTGACTTATTGACTTAGTTCACTTGAAGTAACAAAGGAGTAACAGAGAAAATTTGAATATAGTTTATTATTATTATTTTGAAAATAAATTTTGAATGTTCCTCTTCCCTCTGAACAAGAATTTTAACAATAAGTTCACATAATAATATGTTCACATACTTTGAGGGATGATCAGAGTGGGGGGTTTGTCAATGTCATGGCTGCTGACATCTCTCTGAGTCACTAGAGCTTGAAAACTATAGTTTAATATGCTTGCTCCCTCTCTCGACAAATCCAATCAGACACTACACTCTGGCTATTCTTCCTTTCCTAATGTCTCTTTCATTTGTCTTTTTATTTACATTTACAGTGCTACAACCCTATATTGTGCCCTCATCACCCCTTGCAAATACTACTTCAACAACATTCTAAAAGTTCTCCATGCCTTTAATCTATCCTCTCTTCTTCCTAAAACACTTTATATTATAAGTGATAGGAAATTTGTGGAGGGTTTAATATGGAAAGACAGGATGAACAAAGGGGTTTCTATTCATTTCAGCTATAGTAAGAACCACTGTCTGAAACTGATCAGCAGAATGATATGCAACACCCACTCCTCCATATGATAGAGGGCAAATCTCAGTCAAGTTGTAAGTTGTCAGTGAAACTCCTTTATTTATATTATTTCTGCCTTTCTGCATTTAATTTTGAGGTCTTTATATCCTAATATATGGTCAATTTTGTATAGGTTCCATGAACTGCTGAGAAGAAAGTATACTCCTTTCCGTCTCCATTTGGTTTTCTCCAAAGATTTATCATATCTAACTTTTCTAATATTCTATTTACCTCTTTAACTTCATTATTATTTATTTTGTGATTTGATTTATCTAATTCTGAGAGTGCAAGGTTGAGATCTCCTACTATTATAGTTTTGCTGTCTATTTCTTCTTGCAACTCTCTTAACTTCTCCTTTAGGAATTCAGCTGCTATACCACTTGGTGCATATATGTTTAGTATTGATATGGCTTCATTGTCTATGCTACCCTTTAGCAAGATATAGTTTCCTTCCTTATCTCTTTTAATTAGATCAATTTTTGCTTTTGCTTGATCTGAGTTAAAAGGGCTACCCCTGCTTTTTTTTTTTAAATTTCATTTGAAGCATAATAGATTCTGCTCCAGCCTTTTACCTTTACTCTGTATGTATCTCCCTGCTTTGAATGTGTTTCCTGTAAACTACATATTGTAGCATTCTGGCTTTTTATCCAGTCTGCTATCTGCCTTCACTTTATGGGAGAGTTCATCCCATTCACATTTATGGTAAAACTACTAATTCTGTATTTCCTGCTATCTTATTATCCTCAGATTATGCTTTTCTTTCCATCCTTACCTTCCTCCCCAGTATTAAACTTATGGGCACCACGTGACTCACGAAGCTATCCCTCTTTAGAATCCCTCCCACTCCCTTTGAGTCCCTTTCCATTTCTTATATCTTTCCCTTATTACTCTTTTCCTTTTCCCTTTTCCTCTCCCACTTTTTAATGAGGTGAGAGAAGTTTCTCTGTAAACCAAATATGTCTAATGTTTTCTCTTTGATCCAAATCTGATGAGAGTAAGATTCACACAATGTTCCTCCCCCAACCTAAATTCCCTCAGATATGATAGATTTCCTTTGCTTCTTCTTGGGATGCAATTTCCTTCTTTTTATCTCCCTTTTTCCCTTTTTCTGATATTATCCCCTTTCCACTTCTACTTCCCTTTTTTTTTTTTTAATTATAACAGTAAAGTCAAATTATGCACACACTCTTTATGTATGCCCATAACAGAAATACAGTTCTCAAGAGTTCTTTTTATTTTTTATGCTTCTCTTGGATCCTATATTTGGAGATAAAATTTTTTGTTTAGCTCTGATTTTTCATTAGGCATAAATGGAATTTACCTGTTTTATTGAATGTCCATCTTCTTTCTTGGAAGAAAATGCTCAGCTTAGCTGGGTAATTTATTCTTGGATGCATCCAAGTTCTTCTGCCTTTTGGAAGATCAGATTCCAGGCCCTTTGATCCTTTAATGTGGAAGCAGCTAGATCCTGAACACCTCCTCGGTATTTGAATTTTTTTTTTCTGGCTGCTTGTAATGTTTTTTCCTTAGTCTGATAGTTCTGAAATTTAGCCACAATATTCCTTGGAATTTTTATTTTGGGGACTCTTTCAGAAGGTGTTTAATGAATTCTTTCAATGCCTCTTTTACCTTCTGATTCTATTACATCTGGGCAGTTCTCTTTGATGATTTCCTGTAAAATAGTATCTAGGGTCTTTTTTTTTTTTAATCATAATTTTCAGGAAGTCCAATATTCCTCAGTTTCTCTCTCCTAGATATATTTTCCAGGTCTGTTGTTTTTCCAAGTAGATATTTAATTTTTTTTTAATTTTTTTTTGGTTTTGCTTGACTGATTCTTGATGTCTCAATGAATCATTCATTTCTATTTGTTCAGTTCTGATTTTTAGTGAGTTATTTTCTTCATTAGCTTTTTAAAAACTTCTTTTTGCATATGTCCAATTGAGTTTTTAAATGAGTTGTTTTGCTCTATGGAATTTTTTTCCATTTCACTAATTTTTTTAACTGAGTTATTTTCTTTTTCCAATTCACAAATCCTACTTTCCTGGGAGTTCTTTATCTCTTCCATTTCACAAATTCTGTTTCCCTAGGAGTTCCTTACCTTTTCCAATTCACATTTCAGGAAGTTGTTTTCTTTTCCCACTTTATCAAATTTTTTTCTTTTAATGAGTTATATGCCTTTTCCGTACTCTCTTGCTGAGCTTCTCTTTCCTTTCCCCATTTTTCTTTTAGCTCTCTTTTAAGATCTTTTATAAGTTCTTCTAGGAGAGCCTTATGTGAAGGGGACCAGGCTATATTCCACTTTGGGGTTTTGTCTGGAGACTGTCTGCTATTAGTCTCCTCTGGGTGGGAAATCTGCTCTCTTTCTTTATAGAAGCTATCTATAGTTAAAGTTCCCTTGGCTTTTTTACTAATTTTTTAAAAAGCCCTTAGGGTCTGCCTTCATGGTAAGGAGGTTATCAGCTTCCTCTACAGAAGAGGGATAGATATATGGACAGTAGCTGTCCTGCAAAGGGGCTGCAAAGAGTGGCTGAGATGCAGAAGTGCCCTGGGAAGAGCCCCACCCCAGAAGTGTCACTGCTCCAGGCAGAATCCTGTGCTGTAGACTACAGTTATGCAGCTGCACTGTGGTCTGTGCTGAGTCACTCCCAGTGCTGGGTCGGTATGGCCAGGTCCTGTTAAATTCTGGTGTTTTTTGGAGTACACTCTACCATTGGCATTTGTGTAACTTCTCTGCTTGTCTACTGCTTTGCAACCAAAGCAGAGCATCCAACCTGTGGTAGAGTCCTCCCCGCAAATTCCCCCCCTGTGGAGACCACCCCCAACCCCAGTCTACTCAGTGTGCTAGCCTCTGTGTTCTGCTTCCCTGCCTCTGCTGGCCTCCTCCTGCCTGATCAGGATAAATGTTTTCTGGCGATCTTCCAGATTATCTTCAGCTGATAATTTGTTATACTCCCAATATTCGTGGATTCTACCAGTCAAGCACTACTTCAGAGGCTGAATTTGGTAATCAGTAGTGAGGGAAAATGGGGAGCTTAGAATGAAGCCTGTGTCTTCTCTGCCATCTTGACTCCATCCCTGAAACTCCTTTATTTATAACAATTGCTTATGATACCTATTGTGACTCTTTCCTGCTACCAAAGGACAGGCTGAACAGAAAGGATTACTGTGCTATGTAGCTGCTTCATCTATCCCCTTCTAATGTCTAAGTCTTTCAAGGCTGGTGCAAATCTTACCTCTTCTATATTCATTTGATGCATTGTGGCTGCTTTCTCTCTCTCTCTCTCTCTCTCTCTGAGAGAGACAGAGAGAGACAGAGAAAGATTGAGAAAGAGAAAGATTGAGAAAGAGACAGAGAGAGAGAAAGATTGAGAGACAGAGAGAGAGAGAAAGATTGAGAGAGACAAAGAGAGAGAGAGAAAGAGAGAGAGAGAGAGAGAGAGACAGAGAGAGAGACAGAGAGAGACAGAGACAGAGACAGAGACAGACAGAGAGAGACAGAGAGAAAGAGAAATAATTTACTTTACCTAAAATCACATTTGGGACTGTGGTGTTAAGGTTCAGGTTTAAAAGGTTCTCTTTCTTTCATGATAAAAACATTTTGTTATAATTAACTTTACAGATCTTTTCTATTTTTATTTTATTTGCTAGCCATCTGCTTTCATTCTTAAAAAAGTCCTTTGGGTGACTATTCATGGTGATATGATTGGTTACTAAACTTTCAATTAACTGTGTTTTACCTTCCATTGTTTCTCTCTGCTTAATTAGAAAATACTATCCATTATAGTTTATCAGTTTTCTTTATAAGATGTTACAAGCAAATTTATATTCTAAACTGGTATGGTCTTTGTCAGTCATATCCTTCTGCTGGGCAAGTAAATCAGATGTTTGCTGATTAAGGCTGTTTTGGTCTTCTTGTTGTGGCAATGGATTTATAGCAGTTAAACTTCTATGTAAAATATTATAATCGATGTTGATGTCATTTCTGACATCTATTTCATATTATTCATTACTGATTACTTGTTTACACAGTTCAGGATTGAGTTGTTTCATTAAATATATGCTCTATCTTTTTTCTCATTCTTCTTTCTTCTTGACTTGTACTAATTTTGATCTTTGCTCTAACAAGTCAATGGTCTGACTGTACACATAGTTATTAATGGGGAACTTATCCCTGAGTCAGCTATCTGTGTACAGTGAGATAGTGCAGGGATCTATCATAAAACAACTCATGTTTACATGATGTTTTGAAGTTTTTAAAGCACCTTTCTTAGAATGTCCCCATGAATATATATTTTTCTCTCTTCTCTTTTCCTACCACCACAGTCTTTTTATCTATCTCTTATCTTTCTTTCTATACCTCTTTATTTCTTTCTCTGTCTTTCTCTGTTTGTCTTTTTCTTTCTCCCTCTCTGACTTTCTCTTTCTTCCTCTGTCTTCTTTGTCCTGCTTCTGTCTTTCTGTCATTTTTCTTCCTTTTTTTCTCTTTCTCCTCTACTAGTGGCCTAGAAGAATTTTCTGAAGAATTAATCAGACACTCCCTATGTGTTAGGATTCTTACAAGATGCTAAGTCACTGGAATGAATAGAGACAATAACTATTTAGTTCAGTATGATTGATCTTTCCTACAAGGTGATGTTATGGGCCAGAACTTGAGACAAGGTAATGTACTTACTTCATACCTTTAAAGGAGTTCACTCATTGGTTCACCCATTAGACTTCACACCTTTACAGAGATATATAAGGAGGAAAGGAAAAGCCTGCTCTTGGACTTTGGGAGATTCAGAACTAGGATTGACTTCCCGGAGATTCACTAGGCCGAAACCCACAATCCCACACTCTTGGAGGAGGAGTCAGATTCATTCCCACATCTACCTTCATTCTGGCTGGAGACATTGGGAGGATGAGAGGCTGAAGCTGGCAAGCTCTGACAAGAGCTCATCAGGGAACCAAGGAGAGAGATAGGCCTCTATTAAAGCTAGCCAGACCCCAGGAAAAGGTTCAAGACTTTGAAGGACACAATAAACGATTCGGATTTTATCTCCTGGCTGGATTTGGGATTATTGAACCGAACTGAAACTAAGGCTGCCTCCAGAAGCTCCCCAAAAAATCTGCCCCCAAAAGAACGATTACCATCTAGAGAAAAGAGAACATCATATCTATGCTCATTACATCCTGTCTCCACCTTAGCTGCGATTTCCACACTGGGGTTCTATGCATTCTCTTGGAGAGCTCCTTTTGCTGCTAGGCTCAGGATCCTTGTTTCAATGGGGAAACATCTGATCCCCTTTCCAAGGGCTACACCTCTTCCAAGGCTCTTGTGCTTATCTGCCTGTAAAGGGCAGTTGGTCAGCAGGTGGTAGTGATTTTGGTGTGGTAGGTGATCTCCTTCCCCACAATGGAACACCTGAGGGATACTTCTATTCCTATGATTCTTGCTTTCAAGGTCATCAACTGTCTGCATCAAGGCTGGAGGGGATATGGTAATCAAGGTAATGGTAATTGGACTCAGCCCTATCATGTAACCTCCTCCTTCATTTGCCCTTTGCTTTAACACGCA
This sequence comes from Sminthopsis crassicaudata, assembly GCF_048593235.1. Taxonomy (NCBI): domain Eukaryota; kingdom Metazoa; phylum Chordata; class Mammalia; order Dasyuromorphia; family Dasyuridae; genus Sminthopsis; species Sminthopsis crassicaudata. The sequence continues at coordinate 550,856,936 of NC_133618.1, read as the reverse complement.
GGAAATTGCTAAAAGGGTAAGGTTGTATGTGTACCACCAGTCAATCCTTTTATGTTGTTTTAACTGTTTTCTGGATTGTATGTAGTGGAAGTCCAGATGAGAGGATAATAGTATGATGTACTGAAATGAACAACAACAAAAAAATACTTAAAAAAAAAAGAAAAACAGACAAAAAAGTAAAATAACAGGAAACTTCAAAAATTAAAAAAAAAAAAAAAAAAAGCATGTACAATTCCAGAGAGCACCACATGGGGGGGTTATTCTATCATATAGCATCATTTCTTTAAACAAAACAAAACAAAACATCAAAAACAAAAGCTGAACAGTATGACATTTATTTATTTGTGGAAAATATGTACATTTTTTATTCCATGGCAAATGAATATTGCCTCAAGCTGGTTTTCTTCATCTCTTTTTGGCAAAAATACAATAGCTTTGGAAAGAATTTCTTTGGATTTTCATTTCTTAAGTACTCTGTTGGCAAAAATTAATACCTCCATATAGAATTTTCCTGAAAAATGTGAAAAACTTCTTTATCTCCTATTACCAATACAATATAATAAGGTATTTCAGCTAAAATTGGTAAAATTACTTCAAAATGAAGCTGGAGTAGCTATGGCTGATTCCTGTTTAAATTTCAATGGGGGGGGAATGAATTAAAAGGAACCCTAAAAGACAAAAAGATTAACTTTCTTAAGTGTTTGATGGTGATGCTCTGCTGTCAACAATGAAGATTTGTACTGTGGTGGTTGCAGTGAGACATGAGGAAACATGAAGAGAGAAAAATAGGAATATGTGTTAAATAGATTGTGAGGATGTGGGATTATACTCTTCATTAGAGAAGCAGCAGAAATTTAGAGTTTAAGAGAAGACTTAAAATTTAAAATGGATTTGAAATTTAGGGTCCCTGCTTTTTTATCTTCTCTCTCTTTTCTTTATTCTCTCTTCCCCTCACCCCAACTTTTTGAGGAACTAGTTCCAAAACCAGAGGATATGAGTCCCAATTTGATTTTTTTATGTTTATTACCTGTATGACCTTCAACAAGTCACAACCTTCCTGGGCCCATTTCTTCATTTAGAAAATGAGATATGTTGTAAGATGACTTTAGAAGTTTCTTCCTACTCTAGTTCTATAATACTAATATAATAATATATATATATATATACATATATATATATATATATATATATATATATAATATAATACTAATATTATCCTTTGTTCTTTTGGAAACAATTGTTCCACAGAACATTTATTATTTCCACTGTTATTGATGATCCAGAGCAAAGACTATTGTTCATTCCTGTTTTTGCATCTCCATAACCTGATTCAATGCCCTGCATATAATTAGGTACTTAATAAATGTTTGTGGGATTTGAAAAATACTTGACTTTCTCATTAGAACCATGGCTATATGAGGTGACATCCTTTCCAATCAATCAGTATGGAACTCTGTCCTTATTGGTAGGGATGAAGGCCCTATTCTGCATGATGGGTGGAGTGGAGTTAGTGAGAACCCAGGGAGCTTAATTTCTTTGCTAGTCCCTTTTGAGTCCATTTTGGGACTCTTCAGGGCAAGTTCTTTTGGATACTTATCAAATTTCGAGTCATTGTTGGGACTCTTCAAGCATGGAATTGCATTGGGGGCTTCTGCCAACCCCATTTAAGCATATTGAAGGAAAAGACTCCAGGATGACATGAGAGGAACTGGCAGTTTCCATCATGTCCTTATTGCCAGCCTGCAACTCTGGAGCAGGACTTCTTAAACTTTTCCTACTAGCTACCCCTTTTTGCCTGAGAAATATTTACATGATCTCAAATATATAAAAATAAGGATACAAATCAAACATTTACTGATAATAATAGTTTTGTGACCCTTCACATTCAGTTATGAGCTCCCACATGGGGTTGTGAATCATGGTTTAAGGAGCTGGGCTGTAGAGAATATAGGGAGGTTCCCCTTGCGTGAAATCAAGGACATTCTTAGGTAAGCTGGGTTATTGGGCTCCCAGTGGGTAAGCTTCTTCACTCTGTAATGTCAGGCATTTATTCTCCTATGTATACACTCTTTAATTTCTATTTTCCTATGATTTGGATAAGTAGGTTTCTTTGCTATTCTCTGTGTATTCACTGTGGAACTGGTATTTAATGGGAAAAGGGTCAAGTTTTGGATATGGAACTTGGGGTCCTATCTTTTCCCCAGGGGAAAAAAAAACTGATTAGAAGTTATCATGAATCCAGTTATATCTCCTAGACTAATAATATTTAAGAAAGCAGATATAATTCTAACCTAGAATCCCCTTCTCTCTGAGGAGAGCAGAGAGGCTTGTAGGCATAATCTTCCTCTCTTAACAAGAATGAAAATCTCCTTCCCAACAACACAGTAGTGTGGTCCTCACTATACATGTGGGATCCATTCATATAATGCATAGGGCAACTCTTCCCTACAAGTACTTATAATAAAACATCTACCATGTACTAAAGAGCACAAATACAAAGCCTGAAACCATCTTTATTTGCAAGGAGCTTATACTATAGTGGAAGAGTGCATATAAAAATACATACAGAATAAATATAAAGATGAAGATGGCAAGTCAGAACAGTGGACTAATTCTGATTCTTGGTTTAGTTCTTTCATTAATTGTTTGAACTTACAAGTCTCAAATAACTGGTCAAAACTTTTCAATGGGATTGCATAAAGTTAAAAGTATTCTCTCTTCAAATTTTTAAAAAGGACTTTGTCTAGATGTTTCCTATTGCAATCACTTTCTATTTTGCATTATACTTATCTGTGTACACATTTTGTATTTACCACACCCTTAAGAAAGGTAATGTCCCTAAGTCCTTGTACTTTTTGTTTTTGTATTTCATTGATTAACACATACCTTGCACATAGTAGACATTTGATACATATTTGTTGAAGTGAAATGCTTGTTGAATTATCTATAATGTTCATTTTAATCCCTTGCTTCTTTGATTGCAAATCAACAGACAATTACTGACTTCTGGTTTTAATGCTAGAAAGACTACTTAATTTTAATCAGTGCCAGAACTCATTGTATTTTTATTTCCAGCCACTAAGTGGTGCTCCTGCTCAGTTCCCAGAACCTCTTCATTGATGAAAGCCTGGTATTCACAAACTTGTGCTTATTCTAGGGGATGGTTATGTATTCCACCCAGTACCAAAGGGTGTCAGGAGGAAAGGACAAGTTCTCTCTAGTTTTCAAAAGGCAAGTGACCTGCATAGCCTGGCTCTTATTATTTTCTCTCTCTTCATTCATCCAGGAGTGTGGTCAGTTAAGAATCCTATCTACCCACCAGAAAACATCTATCCTCTTCCTTTCCCTGTTGCACTTCAATAGATCTTAGTCACATAACATATAGCACAATGGAACTGACCATACAAAATAGCTCGATTGTATACAGTACTTATTATTACAAAAGCAAACGAATGAAATCAAATACACTAAAACAACAATCTGTGTGCCCACTACACTTTTCAAATCTTACCTTTGTCAAATCAATTTAGAGAAATATCTTTAATATGAGTTCTTGGCCAAAGTTCAAAGTGCTTAGACTCCATGTTCTCTTTGAGAGCTAATAAGTGTTTCTCACTTAAGTTTTCTAATCATAGCTTCTAGAAAGGTCAAAGTCCAATTTGGACTTGGGTCAGTTCTTGATGCCACTGTTTTTTTTTTTTTTGTTTTTTTTTTTAACCTGCTGTGTCATGGGATGAAGCATCCTGTCTGCCTTGTGAATAATTCTCCACTTGCATAGCGTATTTGTAAGATTATTTGAGACTAGACTCATTCTTCACAGCTTGTTCTTTATTAGTGGAAAGGTAGAATAGAGTCAATGGAGGCAGGCATGAGAAAGGCTTCTTTAACTACCTTTAGCATTTTGCTTCCTGATTCTCTATCTAGCAGTCACTTACATCATTTCCACCCTGGTCCTTGGGTTTTTTCAGTATTATTTTTATGGATGGAGTTGACCAGAGACACAGGGCCATTGGCTCAGCATTTGGGGCCTAAATATAAGCCCCATGACATACTATCTTTTAAAATTTTTCCTAAATATCATTTTCTCATCAGTGAACTAATTCCCAGTCCCTATATTTTTAGAGCTTATAAGTGACCCACATGAGTGATAGGTGGGCGTAACCCTCTGAGATGCATTCCCCAGCAAACTCCTTATTTCTGTTAAGTGTATTACTATGCTCATTCAAGTAGAAAATCTTGAGTAATATTTTTTTCCTCCTTCCCTCTTCCCTCTCTTCTTGTATCCTGTGTGCTAATCACAGCCTCTATCAGCTAATGGGTGTTTAATAAATATAATTGAATTGTTGGATTGGAAGCTACCCATAGGTCTCTGTGAAGACACCGAATATATTGTTTTTTCAATAATATTGGTCCCTTTCTCATTGGATAATTTGATATAGAGAAAAACTAGAGGAGATGATTTCTAATGTTGGTATCAGATATTCTTGGATTGTACATTATTACTTATTAAAGTTATAAGCTCAGAGGCTAATAAACATGTGTTAAACTACATATGCATGTTAAAAATTTGGTTCATAAACACAAACCCTATTGTCAGATTTGTAATTGAATTGTAATTGAATTTGCACAGTGACTTGATGAATTTTGAAATTACAACTAAAGAAATACAGATGCAATATTTCCAGTGTAAGGTTGGAGGTTGATTGAGTGCATCAGTTGCCTCACTCACATAATGCTACACTCTGATGTCTCACTGAGTAATATGATCAGAGTTGTGAATTAAATATGAACAAAAGCCACACAAATCTATGTAGTCAATTATAGATTTTAGAATAAGTATGGAAAAAATCTTTGATCAATTTAGTCACTAAATGAAAAGAAGTGATATTGTGACTTGGTCACTCTCTCTAGATCATCCATAAAATATCAGACCATTTTGGAATCCAAGGATTTAAAGGTATGATGGCTTGGGTTGAATTTTTATAGCCAAGCGTCTGAGAAGGAATTGCTTGGAAGTGTTGAAGAGAAAAGCCCTGGCTTCATTCAGCCTTAGTTTCCATCTGTTTTATTTCTACCTCCTGACTTTCCAAAGGAGAATCTTATCTTTGGAAGGCTGGAGGATTTGGATTTTTCTATCAGTTAGCAGGGTCCCAGGGACTGTAATGGCTGATGATAGTATCTGCATCAGGAGATAAGAACAAACTAAAAATGATTTTTAAAAAGGAGATTCAAGAAACCCAGCAAAAAAGCTATACCATATCTAAGGGTGGCATCTTGAGGGCTTCAAAAACAAAAACAAACTTTTAAGAGCTGTAAGTTAACTCTTAGCCAAATGTGCTCTCTAAGCTTAAACCATCTTTCTCCTGGAATCTATATTAATTTGTTGGAGAGCATATTAGACTTTTTGGGAGGGTAGAGGACATATTTTGTACTTACTTTTCTTACTATACTACCTTAGTAAATATTTTTTTCTAGAAGAAAAACGTTTTCTAAGTCTAATTGAAATTAATTGATAAAAATTGAGAAAATGCAACAATTGAGACTAATGAGCTATAGTATTAGAAAAACATCCCTTCAAAGCTAACCCTAGATCCTTAAAGTAATTTTTGAGGAATCAACCTGACAAGTGCAAGTGAGTGCTGGGGAGTCTAGAACTTGAGCTAAATCATGTAGCACTGGAAGTAAAATTAGTTTTCCTTCAACACATTTGAGTAAAGAGATAAGGAAGAGCTTCTTTCCTTGTAAGATCCCTCCATTCCCTCCCACTCCCCAGTCTGTAGTGTGCCATATGCTGTTTCAAACCTCATAACTCAACCTATGACTATTTTCACAATAAAGTTAAATCATTTCCTTTTTCCCTTATTTCTTTATCCTTAATTTTTTTTCATAATACTTTAGAACTAGACTTTTCAACTTTACAACTTCATTTTCATAATGGACCCAGCTGGCTCTAGAGGGGAAAGTGAGGCAGGTGGCTTTGCACAGCCTTTCCTCACTTAAATCCAATTCACTTACATGTCATGGCATCATCTCCCTGATGTCATGGCTCTCTTTGAAAACAAAGGACAAACAACTTCAATATTTCATAAAAGAGGTACAAATTTTGTATGTAGATAAAACTAGATATTATATATAAAGCTAACTATATATTTCCATTTCATACAGTGGTCAATAACTTAAAAAAAAACTTTACTGTGGTGAATTAGAAAGAAATACAAGTTCTTTTATTGTGGGATGTTAATTGTTTTTATTAACAGTGCTTAAAATTTTATTCTCTTTGTTTTTCTTTTGGGGGGATTTTTGGTTGCTGATCCATGCAGCTCATGGTTTTCATCTGCTTATAGAGAAAAAGGCCAGTACATTAGAGATGGAAGAAGAGAGTAAGGAAAAGTGGCAAAAAAATGCTATTCAAAGAAAATTTAAGGCAAAATCCTGTTATTTCCATAATAAAATGAATTGATAAAGCAGATCTGTGCATCTCACTGCAAAAATATGAAATAACACTTTTCAAAATAATTAACATTGGCAAAAATTAGAACACACAGCTAAAAAAATGATATCCACAAATGTTTCAAAGAAGAATAAGTCATTCTTTGTCATATAGGCCCATAGTACACACAAAAATGTGTCCATTTGCCTTAAAATAAACCACATCTACTGAAAAAAAAAAAACCCACAACTGCATAAGTTACTGAAAATAAATGTCACCAAATATATTTTAAAAGCCATAAACAATTGATTCTTTTAAAAAGTTACTGAATGGGTTTTGATTTGCTTTACAAAGTTGCTGAGTATAATTAGGGTTTTTCTTGGCTTATTCTTTGGAATGCCTAAGATACTTGTCATCCAGTGGAAGATTTTATCAGAGAATTGTACTAATACAAGTAAACTGGCTTTACTGAGATTTACAAATTAAAAAAAAACCTTCTGATAGAAGATCTGCAGCAATAGGAATAATGTGGCAAACTGAACTCAGTAGTAGAGATCTATGGAAAAAGTAAGAATCTTCTGATTAGCTCTTGGATTTTAATGGGTAATCCCATTAATAGCATTTTCAGAATTAGCTTTAGTAAGTAGAAATAGAAACTCTATCCTCAGAGATCATAAAACACATGGTCAAAATTACAACATATTTGGTTTCATCAAATAGCCAATTTAATTTTTTTGCCTGACATTCTAGTTTGTGATTTATCCAATTCTTCACTGTATATGTGGCTAGAACACAAATGTATTCTATTCTTTTAATTATTCTTTTTAGATTTACAATGATGCCATCCAATAGCACAAAGTGGGGAAAAACACCTTTTATATTAGATTCCTTCCCTTCCTGCTTTGGTTCTGGAAATTCAGTTAACTCATATTCCCACATGCTGCTATAAGTTCTGAGCATGAAATCTTGAAATTCTCCGCTTTTCCATTTTGAGTCTGTTAAGGGGATTTGGCTAATATGGCCAAGGTACAAATTATATACCCATTGCAGCTCAGGGGGCCTCATGTTTGAAAGAATTAATATCACCATTTCAAAAACTACCCTTTGAGAGTTTCACTACAGTAACAAAATTCCTTTTTGCATTAAAAAAAGAGACAATGCTAAAGAAAAAAAAGTTCATGGTGAGATTAAAACTGTCAAACATTAAAAAAGCATCCTCAATGGCACTATATGAAAATTCTCCCCAAACTGAAAAATACTTTGTCCTAAAGGTTGGGCTAAACTGGACTTGCAGGACGAACTCTTTCTTGAGTGCAGACACTGACTCATCCTATCCAGCCAGAAGACATGTCCGACAGCAAAGTTGTGTGAAAAGCTTCCTCTCACAGAGATTGTTCGATTTCACCATTTCACAAAACATTTCGGCAGCTGAAATCCCCACATTCATGAGGAAGGGAAAAAAAGAGAAAATTTATCGTGAAGCTTTTGCATTAAGATGCTGAAAGAATATCTGAAAAAGCAAACTTTCACATGAATAACAGTTTATTATTTTTATATATTATACAATCCCCCAAGTTATTAAATATGAAGATAATTTAAACAGCTATATTTCTTTCTACTTTTTAAAAAGGAGTTAACATTCCAGATTCCTAACTAAAAAGTTTCTTTGCATTTTACTAATTGTAAACTAAATAAATTGATTGGTGTTGTCCTATCCATACTCCTGTGGAACCTTCCCTCTCCCCCATTTCCCTTTTAGCACAACATAATGAAATGAATATTGAGTTTGAATCTGGCTCTGTTGACTTACTGTCTTGTACGATCTCAAGTAAGTTATTTCACTTCTCTGGGCCTCAGTTTGCTCAATTGTAAAATGAGGTGAAGATATTTGACATAGTTGACTATGGTGCCTTTTAGCTCTGAATCTCATGACCATAGTTTTCTACATCAATGGTAATCAATACAAGAATTGCTTAGATTCTAATCTAGTCATCATATTTCTAGAATGGAAGAAGTAAGGCAAGCATTAAAAATAAAAATTAAAAAAAAAAACAGTGAAAACACTAGTAATATCTTGGGCCTCTGTTGTCAGCCAGTAACATGTGAATGAGTGAGAGAGAGAGTTTTGAAGAAAGCAAGATTGTATTAAAATAGTTTGACAAAGCATAGAATAAGAAGAAAGACAGTTAAACTAGGACTCAGAAGACCTGCATTCTAGTCTTGGTTTTGGTCCCAACTAGCTATGTAGCCTTGAGCAAGTCATCTTACCTTTTGTTACTATAGTATCCTCATCTGCAAAATCCCATATGTTTTCAAATTCTAAGGAATGAACTAGAAAATTCCTAAGAAAGTCAATTCATTATTAAGAAAATATGATAGAAGAGAGGAATTTCTCTTCTCTTTTTTTTTTTCAAAAAATCTAATGTAACCGGAATAGTCCTCAAAACTTAATATGTAACCTTAACCATATAACTCTTATGTTGATCATGTCACTCTCTTATTCTGTAACATTAGAGAGTCTTTAGTAAAAAATACAATTCAATTCATTTTATATATAGATATATATATGTGTATATATATATATATATATACACACACACACACATACACACACACACATATATATATATATATATACATACATATATGTATGTATGTATGTATGTATGTAATGGTTACTGACCATTGCTGCAGGTATCATTTGCTACACATGTGTTTCCAAGCAGCATGAAACCAGTTTTACACTTGACACAATTCTTGCTGGATCCTTCACAATGTAAACAATTTTCTTCACACCTGTTGGAGTAAATAAACAAAGTCATAAATTCACTTGAGAAGCACTCTCAAACATTTCCCAAGTCCCTAGTATGCTGCTGAGTCTTTGGTGAAGCTCAACTTAAGGTGTAAAAACATAATCCAATATAGAGGCTCCAGGTTAAGATAACTGATTCAAGGAAACAGAAAAATGGTAAGATATATTAATTATACTCAAAGCAGAACTCTGACCATATTACTCTCTTGCTTAAGGGTAAATATGTTTAGTCTCTCTCTGTGCTTGTCCCTTGTCTTGGTCTGTCTCATACACAAAGATTTGTAATAGAGATTTTAAAGACAAATTATACTTGTGATAGAAATTTCAAGCACTTGGACTATGCCTTACTGGCAAATATTCCTGTTGGTAGTGTCTCCATTCTGATAATGGAACAGTCACCCATCCAGAATAAGAGTTTTAGTGATTTGGGGGTAGTGGTGGTGGTGTGTGTATGTGTGTGTGTGTGTGTGTGTGTGTGTGTGTGTGTGTGTGTGTGTGTGTGTGTGTGTGTTTTAAACTAAATAACTTCAATTATGTGGCTTGAACCAATTAAATGGATTTTCTTAATCTAATCCATAAGGAACCAAAAGGCCTTCACAATTTTGCAAATCACTATTATCACTTTTCTTATCACATCAGGGCACTGTTTATCTTATGGAATCCATACTGAAGGTATGCCTCTTAATCTATGTGTATGGCCAAGTAGAATCCTTAAGGTTGACAGTATTTTTAAACTAATGAGATTTATATCATTAGACTTCTTGGTGTCCAGTGCTTAATATAGTGCATGGCAGCGTAGGGGCTTGAAAAATACTTATTGTTGACTAGTAGGCAGAATTGTTAGAGTTAGGGATTGAATCTTGGCTTCAACAATTAGATATTGTGTCTGACCATGGACAAGTGAGTCAACTTCCTTAACATCTGTTTCCCCATCTGTGAAATGGGATCATTCTTGTATTATTTGCCTCACAGAATTGTTATAAGGAAAATGTTTTATAAACTTTAAAGCTTTATACAAATTATATAAAGATATATGCATATATTTACATGTATATAATCTATAAAATGTATATATATATATATACATAAGTTTTATATATACACATATACATGTGATATATATATATGTATTTCAAGAAATGTCATGCCAAGTTCAACATTTTATCAGTAGTCCAATTTTTAAAGTAGCATGACAGGCTACTTTATGTGGTACTTTATCTTCAGTTACTAAATTGAACTATGGCTAATATTAGGATAAGTCAAGGTCTAGACTTATGATTTGATTTTTTGTAGGGAACTTCTGCTTGGAGAAATTGTCTTTACTGATGTAGATATGCATCTTATTGGTAAATTAAAGAATTGACTAAAATGCTAAGAGCTCAAGTTCTTGCCCAGGGTTATAAAATCAAGGTTTTTCTATCTTCCAGAACTTTTGTTTATTCATTATACCACACTCGCTCTCGCTATGGATAATTCAATGGCAGCTACCTTTTATCATAAATTTAAAGTGGAAAGAGCCTGTCTAATTCAATGCTTTCATTTTATGGAGGAAGAGAGGGAGCTCCACAGAGATGAAATGACTTGCCTATGGGTACATACATGTCAGTAACAGAGGCAGGACTAAAAGGTAGTAAGTGCTAGCTCTCTAAAACTGGGGGCTCTTCTCACTGCCTCTCATAGAATGTTCACATCAAGTCCCTGAACTTGTAGAAATAAAAGAATAGCTTTTATCCTTTGAGACTAAGGATGCATTATTAATAGAAAAGATTTTTATCATTCAATTCCAAGCTTTCCCTGGGTTAGGGATATTTAGTTTAATTATACAAGAACCATCTGGCTAGTTAAAAGTAAAGAGTTTGCTTCAGAGGAGAATTCTTGGCCCAGATCAAGACTCGGCAAGGAAAATTGAAGCTGAGCAAATTAGCCTTGCAAGCTAACTAAAGATGTCAGGAATGTACATCAGTAGATTTGTAAAATAATCACAATCCATATTAGGTTTTTTTATAAGATCATAGAAATGTACATGACTTGTTCTCTTGTTAGCTTACTAAATCACTTTTTAAAAAGTAAAAGGGGGAAACAAACTGAAGTGGTTACTAAAAGACAACCATTTACATCAAGCCCACTAGCAATGGTGGAAGGGGAAGTTCCATAGACATAATCAGTAGAAAGGATAGATTGGGGGCTTGTCAAGGATTGGATTTCTATCAAGGCCATCACAAGCATTATTTAAGGAAACAATACTCTCTCTTCCTTCCAAGTATCTATCTGACTGGCTGTCAGTGTTCAGAAGCACTGTTTAATCAATGAATAAACATTTACTAAGCGGCTTTGATGTGAGTCATTGTGTCAAGTCATGGAGATTTAAATACAAAAATAAGACAGTTTGATTGTTCAAGTAGGGCCAGTCAGTAAGCTGATCTCTGGCCATGGTCTGACTTAGAGGTGTCAAACACAACCCAGACCCTTATGTTAAGCCCCAACACTTCAGATTGTAGCCAGGACCAGTTTAAAATATAAATGGAAATATTTAACAAAACAAATAAAATACAATGGAACATAGATAATGTTAACATGTAGTTTTCTAAGTCAACATGTGGCCCACAGGGATTTTTGAATATTGATTTAATGGACCTCTCGTTTCTATTTGAATTTGACACCATGGGTCAAGGAAGCTCTATTTGCAGAATGGTGAGCTAGTTTTTTTCCATGCCCTTTAGCACATAATAGTTGCAAAGGAGGCAGGGGAAAGAACCAACTATATCCGAAGGAGTTGGGGAAGAAAGAACGTAATTGTACAATGTTGGCTGCTTACTTGGAATCTGGCCCAATCCTGTGGTTCAATATTTTTGCTCATACCAATTCTTCTGAGGAATCTTTACTGATCATAACCTTATTTCAGCTTGAGAGTTTCTTTCCCTGGATCCTGCCTGAATGTGTCAGGTTATTTGTGGATTCTATGTGCAGATCCAGAACCGAAGAATACAGCAACATCTCCTCACTGATGCTAGACCCATCTATATATGTAAGGACAAATATGCCTAATGAAAGAACAGGTCAGAAAGATGAACAGAGTAATGGCCTTGGAGCCAGGAAGTTATTGGTTTAAATTCTGGCTCAAATACTGACGAGCTATAAAGTGCCTGGGCAAGTCAGAACTTCTTTTGGTCTTGGTTTTCTCATCTGTAAATTGGGGTCAGTAATTGTACTTATCCTGCCAGAGTCTTTTTTCTGTTTTAAGATTTGATGTTAAAGTTCACATAAAGATCTTTGTAAACACCAAGTGCTATATAAATTCTATCCATTATTATCCCCTTTCTGATTATGTTCATTGATAGTGAATATAAATCACATCATTTTGAAGCAGCAGCCATACTTGTATATCTGTGATATAGTATAAAGAATTCTGAACACATGGGCTCTAATCCTAGCTTTGTCCTTAACAGGTTTTGGAGCTTCATATATTTTGCTTCATTACCACATAATGAACCACAATCCTATTTGGTCTCAAGAACTTCCAAGAAAGGATTATGTACCTTGCACACACTTTCTGCAGGAAACCTGGCACCTTGGCAAAATAAAATCCTTCATTGCAGCCCGGAACACATTTCTTCTCATGGATTTTAAAATTGTTGACACAATAGATACATTCTTCTTTGCCTGGCCCTGAAAAATACAGGAAAAGAAGCCAATTTTAAAAGCCACAAATGATAATTACTATGTGGTATCAATGCCACATTGTTTAAAGTGGGGCAGAGAGGTAACAGTGGCTCTCAGCCCAATTTAGTGACCCTTGGTTAAGAAGAATAAGATAGGGAGGAGCAGTTTAACCAAGTCCCTAGATTTCACTCCTTAAGAGGTAATATTGGAGTAGTTTACAAGTCTAGTAGATGAAGAGTAATAATGATATGCCTGGGGGACATAGAAACAAAGTCAAAATATAATGATAATCCTGATAATAGTGCACTGATTTGTGGTATGTCAAGGTTTACAAAGCTCCTTCACTATATCATTTGTGAGATAGGTAGTACAAATATTATCCTCATTTTACAAATGTGAAATTGAGGTTCATGGGGATTAATTTGCCTAAGATCATACAAGTAGGAGGTGTAAGAGCTTGAGACTTGAATCTAGGTCTTCAGTTTCCAGATTCAGAGTTCTTTCTAGGATACCATGCTGTTTTTGAACATATCTCATACTGCATTTGCTGACATTCTACATTTAGCCTTTATTTCATAGTTTCAGGACACACTTTATTAGCCTCGTTATTAGATAATATGGGCCAACTAGGAAGAGACTTCATAAATGTGAGGATAGAGGCATATGCCTTGACTATGTCCTTTGTTACCAAGATGTATAATCAGTGGTAGACAAGCTATTGGAAAGTCCTAGGGGAATGAAATGAAGCCAGGCACTCCAAACTGAAGATAGAAGAGTATAAAGAAGTCAGTAATTGGGCAGAGTCAGAAGGGGGTTTATCATTTTGCATTAAAGAGTTGGGTCTGGAAATAGCAATTCACCTCCCAGCAGTGAGCAACATCTGATGCTTTAGAGAAGGGCAGTAGGATGATACCTGGCTAATTTCTTAGACTTTTAAACAGTGGGGAGAAATGATTCCAGATGTTCCTAGGTAACCAATATCTGCTGGATTTTTTTCTTTAAAAATTCTGGTTCATTCCCTTGAAGTCTAATTTTGGAGCAGATAATGTCTAACATATCTATTCATACCGAAAGATGTAGATATCCCATTTGCCAACTTTATCAGTATTGTACAAGGGTATAGATTTCAGAATCACAAAAATTTTAAGAGCTGGAAGGGAATAAATCTCCTTCTTTTAACAGATGAAGAGACTGAGATCTGGGGGTGTGGAATGATTGATTGCCCAAGGTCACACATGTAATATGGCATAAGGAAAATTGCTAGTAAAATGGTTTGCTTGGATTGGAAAACTTGTGAAAGACGGTATTATAAAATAAGATTAGAAAGATATGTGGCAGCCATATTGCAGAAGGCTTTAAATGTCAGAGCACTATGCAAACAAGTTGTTATAATATTATAATAATCTCTATTGTAGTTATCTGAGCATGGCCACATTCCTACTAAGCCTTTGAATACTTCTTTCCTGCTAAATAGTCTTAAGTATTCACCACAGGAGAGGAAAATAACCTTGCCTGTGGTTAGAAGTAATTTTCTCTGATCTCCCCAGATCTTTCCTCTTTATGTTGGCTTTAATGGAGTCAAAGTGAACAAAGACAATGCAAAGGGAAAAAAAGAGAATTTTGACTTCAAACAGAGTGAGGTAAATGAGGTACCCATAAGGAAGGTGGGAGAAGAAAGTGTGGTAGATAAAAATATAATGAATGGAACAAGACACCCTAATTTGTCTCCTTAATGATGGCAACTTGACACCCTACCTAGCAAAAAATGAAGGGAATATATTTCTTCTCTCTATAGCCTCACCTTTTGGTCCCAAATTTCCCTTTCTGTTTCTGGTTTTCTGTCAGTACCATTTTTCCCCTTGCCTTGTATGTTAAAGTATACAGGCAGGTTAAACACAGGTAATATTTACTATAGAAGAGATATGGAAAATACTAGACATTTATAGGTAAAGTATCTCAAGTAAAATTCATTATACTCTCTTACCTTGGTAAAGAATTGGAATACTGTTCCTGTAGGGTACAGGACGGGTTTTGACAGAACTGTAACTACAGCTAAGGAAGAAACTTTGAAATATAAAGAATAGTTTTCATCTTCCTCTAAGGAAGAAAGCTGAAGGAGGTCTAGTAGTGTAATACTAGAATGGTGGTCAGGTAGGAGCTGGTGATAAGAGGCCTTCTGAAATGCTTTCTTACGCTCAGAAGTTTTTTTTTTTTTTTTTTTCCCTACACAATCTGCCTCAGGAAACAGGTGGTATAGGGTGGAGGCACTAAAATTTAGTCTTTCCTCTCTAGGACTTTTCTTTCCTTTAAGCTTTCCCCTAATAAATTATTTAAACTTCCCAGGGGAACGGGATATGTAGCAAAGTTAACTTGGGACCAAAGTGGTTCCAGAAGAAAAAAAAAGTCACTTTTCCACCTCCACCCCACTTCCCTCTAGCTGCTTGTCCTGATTCATGAAACTAGGAACTACTACTTTGCTTTTGTTCCCTTACTCTGAAGGGAGGATGGATTTCAACAACCTAGATGAAGGCACTAGGCTAGAAGTAAGGAAAATTGGGTTTAATTTCCTTCTTGGGATATATTTATTTATACTATTTCTCATTAGTATTTCAAAATATGTACCTGCATTTTGAAGGGAACTTCCATATAATTTTACCGTATTTAACAAATTTATATTGTTAACATACATATGACTGGCTCTTTATCTGAGGTCTCTCCTAAATTTAGAATCTTTTTCCCCCAAAAAAGGAATATGAGGTATACATAGAGAACAAAGATGGAAGCATTTAGTTTTCAAAAGATATAATTTAAGTTCAGGGTCTCAAAATTTTAAGAAAATACCACTTGATAGCATAATAGGGAATACTAATGTTGCAAAATAAATTTTCATTTATTATTCATACAGGAAGCAGAAGTGCTTATTGAAAACATACTATCTCCAATATATCCTTGATAAAATGAAAAGTAATTCTTATAAAATATTAGGATACAAGAACTATTAGCAAGAAAAAATAAAGGACTACGGATCTTGTTTCCAGTAGAGTATCTTTCTGCCATGGATATAATTGCCATCTAAGTCAAAGTGATGCTTCATCGCTCTCCTAAAAGAGAGGAATGTCATCATGAGAGTTCTCTAGTCTCAGGGATTTATATTTAGCTCTGTGTTGTTTACCATTTTTCTCAATGACTTAAACAAAAGCATTCAGATGACAGAAATTGAGGTTAGCTAATACACTGGATGACCAAGTCAGGATCCAATATGATATTGAAGGAGTAAAGAATTGGACTGGAATTAATATGATGAAGTTCAAATAAAGATAAATGTAAAGTATTATGCCTGGGCACAAAAATCATTTTTTCCTAAGTAGAAGATGGGTAATATACAGTTAATGATAATTTTTCTGACAATGATCTGAGGTTTTTAGAGCACAGCAAACTCAGTGATTCAGAAGTATGTTATAAACAAAAAAGTAACATGATTTTAGGTTGAATTAAGAAGTACAACAGCAACAGCAAGATTATACAATGATCAATTCTGATGGACATGGTTCTTTTCAACAATGAGATGATTCAGGCCAGTTCCAATGGGTGATGAAAAGAGACATCTACACCCAAAGAGAGGACTATAGGGACTGAGTGTGGATCACAACATAGTATTTTCACTTTTTTGTTGCTGTTTGCTTGCATTTTGTTTTCTTTCTCATTCTTCTTCTTCTTTTTTTTTTTTTTTGATCTGATTTTTTTTTATGCAGCATAATTGTGGAAATATGTATAGAAAAAAATGTTTAACTTTTATTGGATTACTTGCTATTTTGGGGAGAGAGGAGAGGAAGGAAGTGAAAAAATTGGAACACAAGGTTTTGCAATGGTGAATGTTGAAAATTATGCATATGTTTTGAAAATAAAAAGCAATAATAAAACAAAAAAAAGAAAAAAAGAAGTATATAGCTTCTAAAAATAAGGAAGGTCTTACCAGAATTCTTTTGAGTACTATGTTCAGTTCTGAGGGTCATAGTTTAAGAATAATATTGATAAGCCAGAAAATGTACAGAGGAAGAGAATCAAATTGGTTAAGGATCTTAAATCCTTGTCTCCATGGAGATAGAAACAGAAGTGATATTGCCACTAAAGTATCACACAGATTTAATTAGAAAATAGTTGGAGAATTCAAGAAACATTATACTATTGCTACAGAAAGACATAAGATATAGTAGGAACGAAAGAGCTGAATTAGCTGAATTATTTCTTTCTTTTCCAAAAGTTTCAGGTTAAAAAAGGGTAGGATACCATAGTCTAAAAATCTATAAACTGAGTTGGTCCAGGAATTCTTGGAAGCTCTCAAGAATGCAATTCTGAGGACACAGAGATGAACAATTTAGGTATAAAGTATGGGCTAACTCCCTGAAGGGCCTCGGGGTGAGCCAGAGTCAGGATAAATTAAAGTCCTTGGTCTTAGGGGAAGAAGTGAAGAAGGAAGCAGGCAAACTGCCACATGGCTTGTCAAAGAGCTCTCTTAGATTCTGGAGTCCTGAGTCACCAGCCTCTCTCCTCCTCATCCTGCCACCAAGTGCTTCTCTGACCCCTCTCCCTCTGCCCTCCGATCCTTGCCTATGATTATCTTAACACCAAACATTGAGCCAGCACCAATGGTGAGAAGAGCCATTTATCCAAACAAATGGTAATAGAGTCATTGTCTCACATGGAATAGGTAATTAGCCTTTAGTGCTCAGTTGTCTGATTCAAGCACACCTTTTTGGAGTTTCAGCCCTCTATATTTAGGTGAGGTGAAAAAAGAAGTGGTCTAAAGAGTACAATGTGGATACCCAGGGAAATCATTGATCTACTTTGGATACATACAAAATCATATGGAGGATGGACGCAAAAGCAGATAAGAGAATATGGCTCTAAAAGGGTGGCATCCTATAAAACAGTTTCAGGAGTGACAAAACTAATGGCTTCAGGAATGATATAGCAGAGGAAAGTTAAGGTCAATGACAAAGTCTTTTTAAAACCTAATTTTTTGGAAAAGAATGTGATAAAAAAAATAATACCATCACTTGGGTTATATGAGATGATAACAAATGACAATACCAGGTAATGTTAACTATGAGAGAAAGACAAACTTTTGACACTTTTTTTTGTGTGTGTGTTTTCTCTGCTGAGGTAAGTGATCTTTGAACAGCAAAATACAGAACAAATATGACCAATAAGGAGTTGAAACCTGAGAAAGTAGGGATATAGTAAGAGAGAACTTGACATGTTCAAACAACTAGGCCTTGACAGATTACGTCCATGGTTATGGAAAGATCTGGCAAATGTTATTACTGAACTATACTGATTTGTTATATATGACTGATTTATGTTTATGAATGATGTACAAGTGATTTCTGATAGATCATGAAGAACTGAAGAGATGTCAAAGGTTTTATGGGATGCAAATTTTGTTCTGATTTTCAAAAAAATGGACACAGTGGAGTCCACAAATCATAGCTGTGAGAACTGGAATATTTCTATGCCCTAGCTGATAGGACTGACTCCATCACTGACTTAACTTGCCTGTGTACCAGGAAGTTCCTATTACCAAATATCACTCAATAACTGGTTTAGTCGGTTTCATTTAGGTAAGCAATACAAGGCTATCTTGATCTTAATCAGTTTAGCACTTCATCTAATCCATGTGTGCAAATGTTCTTAGGATTGATAAAGTAGGGAAGGTTTGTAACCCGCCCCACTCATAGATTGACTATCTTAAGGTCCTCCTCCCATTTAGTCCCTAAGAATCTACAACAATAATCAGATTTAAAGGAAGAGACCCAGGGTGCTAAGCTCTTGACTGGAACACACATCCCCTTTGCCAGTGAACCTGAAAGGCATGCATTTGAATATCATGCATAATAAATTATTTTACTTGTCATCCTTTGAATGCTTGCGCTCCTTCTAAGTACATTACCCTTGATTTCTTCACAATAGCCCAGTGAAATTGACTTTTATTCCTGGCAAGATCTTAGGATATTTTATTAAGGAAATGGTTAGTGAAAAATTTAGAAAAGGAAGCAATATTCACCAAAATTCTAGATGGCTTCATCATGAACAAATCTGTTAAACTAACCTCATTTCCTTTCTTGACAGGATTACTAACCTGACAGACCAGTGAAATGTTTTAAATAGAATTTACTTAGAATTTAGCAAAGCATTTGCTTGTCATTCATGTTAATTCTAGCAGACAAGATGGAGAAATAAAAGCTAGATTATACAATTAGTTGGATTAGACTGGTTGAATGACTGGACTCAAAGAGTGGTCATTAATGGTTTGATGTTAACTGAAAATAAGTCTTTGGTAGAATGTCCCAATGATATATGTTTGTCTTAGTGCTGTTTTGAAAACAAAACAGAACAAAACAAAACAATACAATGACTTGGAAGAAGGAAAAGATAGTATTTTTATTATATTTTAGATGACAGATAACTTGGAAGTTCTCAATAAGTTAGAATATTGGGATGAACAAAAAGGACCACAAAAAAATCAATCACATGAATATAAATAAAGAGAAATGTTACTAGACAGCACATCATCTGGAAAAGATCTGGGGATTTCATCGGGCAAGTTATATATGAATCAACAGTGTGATATGGAAATCAAAAAAATTAATTCTATCTCAGGCAATATTAAGAGAGATATAATGACCAGGTCTAGGAAGACAATAATTTTATCGTTCTCTGTTCAGTTTATTCTACATTTGTAGTATTATGTTCAATTCTGGGTATATTTTAAAGAGGATGATGATAAACTTACAAGTATTTGGGCCAACTAGAATAGTGAAAGAGCTTGAGATCATATTGTATATGACTCCATTGTAGAAAGTGGAAATATTTAGGGTGGAGCAGAAGAGACTCAGGTGAGACTCATTATCTTCAAGTATATGAAGAGTGTCTTGTTAAAAAGTGATCAGGCTCATTCTGCTTTGATTCCAGAGAGTAGAAACTAGGAGTAATGGGTAAAACTTGAAAAGAGTTGGAGACTGACTTAAGATAGGGAAAAACGTGCTAACAATTAGAATTATCCCAAAATGGAAAAGGCTGCCTCAGTAGGCAGTAGTAAGAAGAGATTTTTTCTTTCCTAGATGCCTTCATGCAGAGGCTGGAATCACTAGAATGTGGAGAGGATTGCTGTTCAAAGATAAATTCAGAGATCCTTTGAAATGCTGAGATTTTGTGAGATTTTCCTCATTTGCAAAATGAGGAACACTGAAAAAAACAAAAAATAAGAACTAAAAAAAATATAGCTAGATTCCCTGAGCATTGATGATTAGACTATGTCTACAGTATTGGGTTGAGATTTCTTCTCTATGCATTAAAAATAAACATGCAGCTAAGTCTAGCACTTCTGTGAACTCTGAGTCATGCAGTGAATCATACTAATCAGATATCTAGGTATAGTATCAGTTTGGTGAGTCAGTTAGAGTGGGATTGGGAGGTACCAGATTGCCTACAGGGAGGAACTTGTTGGCCTAAATCAGAAATTAAGTAGGTCAAAATTCCAATTGCCAATCAGAGGAGGGACTGGGCTACTGAACCTGGGTGAGATGGGGAGATCCAGTCTTAAAAAATAATAATAAAAGAAAATTTTAAATGAAGAGATTCTAATAAAAAACAGTCAAAGTGACTTTTTGGAAAACTTATTTAAGAGGAAAAGTCACAGAAAATTTAGAAAAGATTAAAGGATAACTTGCTCCTTAAGCCCATTGAGGACATTTGAAAAAATGCTAGTGAATTGTTCTCTATTTCCTAAGAGACCCAAAGCAAGAAGCCCATTTAACCTGTCACTAGATCGTGGTTTCATACAAAGAATCTTTGTGAGGTTGAGAATTAGAATTGCCATACCTGAAGATCTTTATAAATGAAAAAAACTCGGTTTAGGTATTGACTAACCTAGAAAAAAAAAAAAATCTGTTGTAGACAGTGTCTTGAGATCACTTTTCGGTTTCATAATTGTGGTAAAACTTAGAAGAGATCCAAGATCATCTGCTTCCAGAGTCCTATTTACTAGATAATATTATTCTGTTATTTCTAAATCTTAAGGAAATGGAGACTTCTAAGACTAGTTGGTAACAATACCCCAAGTTTAGAAAACAGAAAAAGGCCATTAAGGACCTAAGAAGGGAAATAGATCTAGACAAACACACACACACACACACACACACACACACACACACGTACGCATAAATGATAGAGGAATAAGTAAAAATTAGAAAGGAAATATAATAAATTATATCTATATTGAATGGAATTTGAATAGTAAAGGGAGTTCTTAAAGAAGACTTAAGTCAGCTTTCTTGTTTACTTAGCAACAAGATCAATTAACAATTTAGAGTTAAACGCAGGAAATAGACCCACATTTAATAAATGGGATTCAAGCTAGTGCACATGAATTGTTTAGAAATTTTACTATCATCATAGCAGTATATTTCCATAAGGACATGCATGATAATTAAATATAAATAATCCTATTTCTTTCAAATTATGAAAACCAAACCCAAAGGAATTGACTGAATTCAAGAAAACTGATGGAATGCAATGGTGTTTAAGATTTGCCTCTGTCAAACAAGGAACTGTTCAAAATTGAGAAGGGGGCATAATGGAAAAAATTTCTTTCATCAGGACCTAAACAAACCTTTTGCATCCTGAAAATCCATTGTATAGTCACACTAACGGGATAATTATTACAGTTTTTCTAGTTCATTCTTTTATGTTCATTACATGAGATGTCATTCTTGGACATGGCTGGGAAAACTTCTAAATTATCCAAATTATTAAGAGGCAAGAGAGACAATGTAGTATAGTGAATAAAAATGATCTCAGAACCAGAAATATCATGGCTTAAGGCACTAGTATATATTGGCTATGTGACATTTAATTTTTCAGTGTCACTCTCTAAGACTATAGGTTGCAGGACAGTTGCTGATCTGCATTTCTAGTAGATGGAATTTCCTTTTTGAGAGTTCCTTATGTCAAAGAAATCATAGATTTGGACTAAAAAAGGACAAAAGCTTTAAAAATGGCTTCCAGACATAAAAGCAATATTGGTTTAAAATTGCACTGGGTGAATTCATAGTAACAAAGTTTCTTTGTTCCAGATTGGCAAGGATGGCAGGTTGCTACCTGGTATGTAATGAACCTATACTAATCTCTGCTACTTGGATCTCATGTAGATAGAACCTGATGAAAATTAGACTCTAGAGAGGTGAGTAAGTTTTTTAGTCTTAGACTTACAGCAGTAGCTCCTTACAAATATTGAAAGAAAAGGTGATTTGTTTTTTCCATCAAACAACTATACTCAAGGACCCATAGCTACATTCCTCAATCTCTAGGCATTTCCCCCCGGGGCTCACCACAATGGCAAGGTCTCCGGTATGTCTAGTCAAGGGACTGAAATATAGTGACAATATCATTACCATCTAAGACTCCCCAAAGAGTAAGCACAAAAGGATTTTAAAACTTGCATGGACCATTAGACCTGGGCACAGGTGTTCAATTGAATAGCTGCAGAGTCAGATGTTCTAGAAGGCCATGCATCACAGATTCAGAGTAATGGACAAACAAGAGCTGTGGAAGGATCTAAAAATCTGACATTAAGACAGCGCTTGACCTCCAAATATCATCCAAGAGATCAATGATGATAGACAGTGAAATGGCTAAAGAACAAGAAAGGAAGACTTGCCAACGGAATATTTAGATTGGAAAGAAATTAACTGGAGACAGTCCCTAGATTTCAGTTAGAACAATCCTTCAACCATGACACTGGATTTAAAAAAAAAAAAAAAAAAAAAAAAAAAAAAGGAAAGGCAGTGAGAGCACAATTTTCAAGCGTACAGATGCTGCTATATTGGGTATGACAACAGATAATAAGGAGTGATCAGGAGCAATGCAGTGAGATGTTGAAATGACTGCATGACTAGAGAAAGGATAAAAAAGGAGCGATGTGCAGAGGTGAAATGAGAAAAGCACCCCGCCACACTCAAAACATTATCTATGATATAAAGTCTTTTTAGGCAGCAGGACTAAAGTTAGCAAGCAATTCCACTGATGCAATTTTGGAACTGGCATTAAAAAAAAAAGAAAAAAAGAAAAAAAAAACACCTTGAATAAAGTTATAAATCAAAAAAGACAGTGAAAGGGAAAAAGTATAGGTGGTTAAAATTTCCTTCACCTGAAATCCAGCATTCTCAATAGCAGCCTGCAGGGCTGAAAGTATTATGATTCTTCTTAATAGACAAGGAATAAACAAAGAGTAATTGGCCACAGAAAAAGAGTATCTGAAAGAGAGTGGAATCTGAAATCACCTTTTAAAGTTGGACGGGATTAATGTTCTTTTTTTTTTTTTTTTTTTCTCCTGAGGCTGGGGTTAAGTGACTTGCCCAGGGTCACACATCTAGGAAGTGTTAAGTGTCTGAGGCCAGATTTTAACTCGGGTCCTCTTGAATTCAAAGCTGATGCTCTATCCACTTCGCCACCTAGCTGCCCCCGGGCAGGATTAATGAATTCAATATCTGTGTTTGATGACTGGATTGAGAATCACAGTCTTAATTTTCCTAGCAAGCTTCATATATATGTTATCATATTTCGAGAAGAAAAGGTTAGTTCACACTAGACTATTAAAGGAAGAATTCCTTTTTATTCACTTATTCAATGAATATTTGTTGAACAGCAATTTCATTCTATGCAAGACACTGATAGACATTTTGAGGAATACAAGATCTAACCCTTTTTCCTACACCTCAGGAGAAGCAGTCAGGCTTGTACCAAATAATAATAGGATAAAGTATATTTGTGAAAGTGAATTATAGTAAAAATAGTTGTAAAGTGCTATGGGATTTGGAAATAAAGGTTCAAGGAAGCTTTCAGGGAAGGCCTTTTATTTGGATCTTGAAAGGTGAAAGGAATTAGGCAAAACAAGAGGAACTGTAAGGGTGGGGAAGGAATAATGTGAACAAAACTCGGAAAAGTTGAGGTGTGCTTACGGAATGGTAAGTAGTCTAATTTACCTAGAAAGACAAGTTAGGAACAAATTGTGGAAAGCCTTGAATGTCTAACAAAGGGCATTCTACATAAAGTAAGAAATTGGGAGCTAATGAAGATTTTTATGTAGAGAGTGATAAAAGAAAATGTATCTGATTACCATGTTATTGAAACAGATTTTAAGGAGTTAGAAGATTATAGGGATAAAGAATAGATATTGGATTTCATTGTCACAGGGAAGGAACTTCCAAATGAGGATACTCCCTTTTACCAATGCAGGTTGGTATCTTCTCTTCAACCCAATCTTAGAAAGTTGCCCAGAGCATTGAAAGACTGTGATGTGCCCAAGGTCACATGACTAATATATGTCAGAGAGGACCAGAACCCAGGTTTCAAGGCTGGCTCTCTGTGCACTAAACCATGCTTCATTTTGCTTGATTTTTTAAAGGCATAGCAGTCTTGCATGTTGATATAATTAGTATTTTTTTTTAATTTTCAAGGTTGTTTTTCTTTAATTGCTTCTACATGCTTAACACCATAATAATATTTTGAAGTTATGAGAAACATTAAGGAACCAGTGTAGAAGATAGTTTAACTAGCTCTTCATCTTTGAAAAATAAATAGTTCCATATATGAAATTTCAAAACCATTTCACACTGTGAAAGTGAGAGTAGGTAGGAAGTGTATTTGGTTCCAGTTCTGGCTCTCTTCCTGCACAAGAAAATTCTCTTCTCTGCTTGGTTTCCACAATTTGAAAATGCAGATAGTATCAAGACCTCTAAGTTGTGGCCTGTTTAGTTCAGAAGATGTACAAGGTCAAACAAGATAAGGCACACCAACTCTCTGAGGCTTTTCAGAAGAAAGGCATTATATGAATGGTTATTCACTATAATTCTAAAACTCCTACTTCAGTGAAAGCACACTTTACTGAGTATTCTGGGAAACAAGGATAAAATCATAGGTTATATAAAATATAGTGACACTGAGATAACAAAGAAAGGAGGTAGGGAAACCTAGAGAGCTCAACTTGACCTAAAATAGATTTCAATGCACAATTCAATTTTATGTTTATACAATTCTATACACATCTGTATAGATGGAAAACTGATAAGATATTATCTTCTTCAATACTTCAAAAGACTATGATTTTGTCAGTGCTAGTATTCCTTTTATGAGTGTAGTTTATTTGTCTGTATCTTCTTTATGAATTTTCATGAGCTGTGGCCAAAGGGAATCTATTACCTAGCGGTCAACCTTCTGGTGATGAGTTTCGCTGAACTTAGCTAGGTTGAGTTTTGAGCAACAGACACAGAGTCTTTTGCCAGGCCCATATTTGACTTTTTTTTTAGTTTTCTCTGCTTTCTGGTTTCAAGAATAAATTTAGTTTAGCTTCTTTTCCCTGAAAGAATCCTCAGCCCAAAGTACTAAGCTGCCACTGGGCAGCATAGGAGATTCACAGCTTCAGAGAACTGAGGCAGAAGAGGATCTCTACTATGCATAATTCACATTCAACAGAGACCTTGAGATTCAGAATAACAAAGTTATCAGAAGGTCTGTATTTCCTGATTTAGAGGATGAGAGCCATGTGCTAGTCCCTCTGGTGTCTGACGGTTATGCCTCATAATCAACATCTTGAAACTATAGAGCCAGGACCAAGCGTGAGTTTAGTCTGGTCCAAGGGATCTAAGGTATTTACTGATTCAGATGCCCAGCCATAATTTACTACCAACTCCATGAGATGCCTATACTTCCAAATCCCCAGGTTTGGGGTAAATAAACTGTGGAAATAGAAGCTTCTTGCATTGACACTGCTCAGTCATCATACACCCTGGATGGGGTTGGGGTGGGAATGAGAGAGTAGACTTGACCCAATCAGCTGTTTCTTTCTTTAATCTTAATGAACCTTCTCTTAACTTTGCCATCCCCTCAAGGTATTATCCTATGATTCTGCTCCCTTTCACTGACAAAGTCCTGGAAAAAAAGTCTTATTTTGGTTGCCTCAGTTTCTTTACTAATAAGTTCTCCATCACTTAAAATTAGACATCTGACCCTACCACTATGACCAAAAGTGTTCTTTCCGGGATTTGGGGGCTTAACTGCTAAATTCCATGACCTTCTTTTAGTTCTCATTCTTTTTTAACCTTTCTTATGATACAGACGACTACCCCTATCTCTTAGATACTTTCTTTTCCCTTGGCTTCTGTGATACTACTCTCATTTGGTTGATATACTATTTGGTATCCTTCTCCGATTTATCAGCTGTTTCTCAACCCATAAATGTGAGTATCTTTCAAAGCTTTCTGTTTTGGGCCCTTCTTTCCTTTCTCCACACTCTTAGATTCTTAGATCCTTTAGGGACCTCATTAGCTCTAATGGGTCCAACTAAAATGTTTATGCAAATGACCCCCAAATTCAGTCTTAATCTCTATCCTTAACTTTGTTCCCACATCAGAAATGTGGCTACTGAATATCTTTATGGATGCCCCATCAATGTTTCAAATTCAATGTATTTAAAATAGAACACATCTTTCCCCTCCTAAATTTGCCCCTCTCCTACATTTCTTTATTCTGACAAGGATATTACTACCATTTTGGTTCCATAGATCTGTAGCCTTAGAGTCATTCTTGCATTTTCTCCCTTCCCTCATTTTCTTTGCTCTCCATATCCTTTCTCTTTTTTCTACTCACAAGGCCACTGTCCCAGTTCAGGTGCTCCTTGCTTCTTGGTGAGAATATGGAAATAGCTTCCTAATTGGTCTCCCTGTTTCTTCTCTTTGCCATCTCTAATCCTTCTCATTCATAGTTTGTGTAAAAAAAAAATAATCTTCTTAACACATAAATCTGACAATATCACTCCCTTGCTCAAAAGCTTTCAGTGGCTGCCAATTTTTTTAATAGGATAAAATAAGAATTCCCATGGCATTTAATGCTTTTCACAATATGACTTGAGTTTCTGATTCTAACCTTTTTTCACATTACTTTCTTTCATGTACTTTATTTTTGGGGGGTGGGGTGGGAGAGGAAGAAGAAGGCAATTGAGTTTAAGTGATTTGCCTAGGATCACACAGCTAGTGTCCAAGGCTAGATTTGAACTCAGTTTCTCCTGACTCCAGGGCCAATGCTCTATTCTTTATGCCATCTAGCTGTCTCCCATGAACTTTGAGTTTCAAAACTTGTCTACCAGCTATTCCCAGAACCCATCATTCAAATTGCTACCTCTGCACTTCTGTAGAAGCATCCTCATGCCTGGAAAGTACTTTCTTCATCTCAACTTCATGGAGAATTTTCACCAGGTTTCTGTCATGTTCTTTATGATTCCTTAGTCTTTAATTCTTTCTCCTACTTCAAATTGCCTTATATCTACTAATTTCTGTATATGCTAGAATATAATTAGTAAACTACTTGTTAACAGGAAATGTTTAATTTTTGTCTTTGGATCCTCAGCCTCTAGGCAGTGCCTTGTACACAGTAGCCACTTAATATGATATTCTAATGAATTGCTAGGACTTCCCAGAGTTTGTGCTCTTCTGGCAGGGTGACTTTCTAAATCATGATGAGGACTATAGATAAGAAATGATAAATTTACCGGCTATTTTATATAAAATTTAATCCAACCAATATCTGTACTTTCATAAATGTGCTACTCTAATTTTTGGAAGATTAGTCATTTTATCACAGAAAATCTATAGAATTGTGTTTACTGGAACAAGATGTTCAAAGGGAAAACACATGAAGAAAATGGAGGTTAGATTTTAAAAACCCATCACATTCACTATCAAAATCCCCAAAGTCTTCTCAATCTTTAAAACTGACATTTTAAGTCAAATGCATTTATTAACTGCATTATTAACAGCGTGTACCTTTGTGTCTTAAAGTGGCAATAAATGTTGAACTTCATGAACCACTACTCTTTTTCTGATTTCAGAATAAGTCCATTTACCTGCTGCTAATTCGGTTTATTACTGTTTATTGCAATGAAATAAAAACCTGCTTGCAGATAATTAACTTACCTACACATGTTTGACAGGTAGAATGGCACTTCTCACATTTGATCAACTCGGAATTGAAATATGTGCCTGGTGCACAATCTAGAATGCAGCTACCTCCTGCTAGACTGTTGAAGGGAACAAAGGACAGAATTGAACATTTGTACCAAAAGTCTAACACAATTATGTTTTGCCCTCAAACATCTTTCATTGAGAGGAAATTAAAGGTCTTCACAAACATCTATTTTTTCTCACTTAATTTAAAGACAATGAAAGAAGAGATGCTATCATAAACGAGGTCAATGGCCAAGTTTGAGTTGGCAGACCTCATGCCTATTCTAACCAAAAACTTGTGGTTCAGTGGAAATAGTGATAGATTTGGACTAAGAGAACCTTGGTTCAGTTCCCAGATCTGCAATACTGCATGGATAAACTTAGGCAAGTTGCTTAAATTTTCTGGGCCTTAGTTTCTTTACCTGTAAGATGAAGTCCTTGAACCAGATAACTTTCTAGCTCTGACCTAGTGATTCTTTAAGGAATATCATGGACAAAAAATCCTGGCTCCGATTAACTCCCGCTCCACCCTCCTCATCCCCCCACAATGGGGCAGTCACTTTCTAAACTTTGCCAAGACCAAACCAATACAATCTCTGCTGAAATGTTGGGAATGGCAGAGGCTTTTAAAGCTAAGTTCCAGCAACCATATTGGTCTCTGATAATCTCTTTTGATCAATTTTTCCTAAACTTTAATAATAATCTCCAGGCTTTTAAAAACTAAAATTTTCTTATTTATTTATAGCCCAAATGAAGCAGTCATCCCTTGCTTCTGAGCCATGAATTCCATTTTAGCATTTATGGAATAGAGGTGGTGGTGTTGAGGGATGGAAACAATAATAAAACTATTTGATGTTAATATCTGTCTTCAAGAAGACTATATCCACTTAAATACAAATACCCCAGAGGGAACTTTTAATTATGTCCAAGTTATACTTGGGCAGTAGGAAAAGAGAACTACGACTCAGGATAACCTTAGAACCTTT
The DNA here is from genome assembly GCF_048593235.1 of Sminthopsis crassicaudata. Classification (NCBI taxonomy): domain Eukaryota; kingdom Metazoa; phylum Chordata; class Mammalia; order Dasyuromorphia; family Dasyuridae; genus Sminthopsis; species Sminthopsis crassicaudata. The sequence continues at coordinate 550,827,992 of NC_133618.1, read as the reverse complement.
TCTCTAAGTCAGAAAGCGAACTCTGTAGAATCCTTAAGAGGAGAGAAGGATCCTGGTGCTATTAGAATATAAGTTCATTTTTATGAAGGGACCCAATGTTAGGCTCACAGTAGGCCTAAAAATCAAAATATTTATCATGGAAGTCAGTCATAGGAACTAGTCACAGGAACTAGCAGCAAGAGAAAGAGAAGTGAGAATCTTACGTCAAACTAAGATAGAGGGCAAGTGAAATTTTTTAGCAATCTGAAAAGAATATGTTATTTTTGTGTATCTGCTAGTGCCAAGCAATAGCTATAGGTGCATGAAAAAATGCAGGCTGACCTCTCTACTTGTAGCAAAAATAGACTAATTTCCTTCTAATTTATGAGGAAAAACGAACTGTTCCTTAAAAGAAAAGAATATGTTTCAAAGCAGAAATAAAGAGGAAAAACACATTAAGAAAGTAGAGAGGACATCCTATCCTGTGTCAGAAGTTTGAAAAGTAAAATATGACACAGAAAAGGCAGCAAAGAAAGTCTCTTAAGCCTGTTGTAGAAGGAAAGAAACAATCATCTATTAATTAGGTACTTACTATGTGTCAAGTACTGTGCCTATTTTCTTATTTGATGCAACCCTGGGAAGTAGGTTCTATTATTATCTCCACTTTATAGTTATGGAAACTGAGGCAGAGATTAAGTTAAGGCCTAGGATCACACAGGTATGTGTAAGAGGAACTCAGAGCTTTCTCACTCTAGGCCTAGTACCTGGTTCTGGGAAACAGTTTTGAAGCTCTCCCTCAAAGAAGAGCTGCTGCAGAAGGTTGGTTGTATGGTAGACAGAGTACTGGGCCTGGAGTCAGGGCAACCTGAATTCAAATATGTCTTCAGACATTTACTTGCTGTTTTTTCTACTTTAAAAGGAGGATAATTAAAAAAAAAAAGAAAAAAAAATGGGGATAATAATAGTGCCTACCTATTGTTGTGAGAATCAAATGAGATAATATTTAAAAGGCTCTTAGCACAGGTCTTAGCACATATATGCTGTTTTCAAAGAGGACCAGTGATATCATGGGGTTATATCTTGATTCAAATACAAACTGGATTTAATTGAGATAGAGCTTTACAAGGTCATCAGCCTCATTATTTCTTCCAGAGTCATTGAAGCTTAGTGGTAAGACAAAAATCAACTGGTGATGGTCTGGGATACAGTGGATGATCCTAGAATCTTTGGTGTCTGACCAAGTTCTAAGCCTCCACAGTGTCTGCTTCAGCTACTTTGATGGCCATTGGAACAAACTAAACTGCCTTTTCTACTGAAGGAAGTCTTAAAGTGTTGGGGAGGGGGGGGGTCAACATCCCTTAACTCACTTCTGAATTCAAGGCATGTCAAAAACCCTCAAAACTGGTTTAGCTCATCTGCTAAGATGGTTTTACCAGGGTGTGGCCACTGTCCAAGGTACAGATTCTGGAAGCCACATTCACGTAGCACACAGAAAGTGCTTAATAAGTGCTTTTTCTTCCCCCATGAAAGACAGAGCTGGATTCTTTGATATAGAGCAATATCTTAAGCTCCAAAGAATAATAATTCTGCCAAAAGAAGCCATTTGATACTTATATGATCAAATGTAGTAGTCAGAAAGGACCTTTGAAATAATTTAAACAAACCTCCTCAATTTATATATGGGGAAACTGAGTGATATGCCTTAGAGGTATGAGGATAAAGCCAGAATTTAAACTCAGATCTTTGGATCTCAAATCCAGCCAACTCCTTCCAGTATTCCACAATGGTAATTCAAATTGCCACCTGCCAAACTGACATGAAGAACAGGGAAATATTCTGTCTTCCTGAAATACATATTCAAGCATGAGTTCAAAGATTTGCTGAACTTGATGTCCACTGACCATTTTTGATTCATGTAGGAACAAATAATACCTTCAGAATAACCTAGAAATCTTTCTAGTTACTCTGAAACCCTGGTCAGGAAATTGAAGACCTCAGGGGCCTGGGTATCATGTTGCTTCTGTTTTTTTAATCATTGCTTTTGACTGAAAGTAAGGGATTCAATAGAAAAGGACAGATTTTTCACTCTCAAAACTCCTGTCACAGGCTGAAAAGATGTTTGAAAACTATATTTTGGATTTCTAGAGTAAGGTTAATAACATAGAAATGATGAAATCTTGGCTAGAGATGAAATAAATCTAATCAAGGTTGTAAAAATATATTTTTTGCATAGACATGATTCTGATCAATTAAGGCTTAAAGATGAAAATTGGGGGTAGAGAGAGTGATATGTGAAAACTATCTACATACTTCTGCTTAAACAGATACCAGTGAAAGTAAATAGGTATATCACAGGGGAAAAAAACCGTCAATGAAAAAGACTGATTCAAAAGAGGCAATATTCAAGAACAGTAAAAAAAAAAAACTCATGACCTCAAATATCTACATAAAAATGCAGAGACCATGGGTAATAAAAAAAATAAGATATCTAAACGCAACCAAGTAATTTTGATCTTATGGGTATCACTAAGACTTAGTGGATTGGACTCATGCCTGGAATATGGCTATGAAAGAATATACCATGTTAAAAAAAAGTTTCAGATTAGATAAAAGGGGAAGTTGAATAGCAATTTAGAGAGCAATAGTCCAAACCAAAGATGACTGCATTAAGGTGATAATACAAGGGAATGAATGCCATTATCATAAATAGATGGAGTTTGGGGGAAACTTGTTGAGTCAGACAAACCATTAGTTTTCTGACACTCTCTGTAGTTACTTCCTAATTTTTGTGCTGAACTATCCTCAAAGTCTCCACTCCTGGACCTGACATTTTACTCTACTTTAGGGCTTCCAGAAATAGCAGACTCCGGATCCCACTTTACAACTTATTCCTTCTTTTCCTAACCCACATCCTGGTGATTGCTATTATGATGGATTACATTTATTCTAGCTTGACCCTGAGAGGGAAGTACTAAGAGAAATGGATGGAATTTGTAGAGATGCTTATTTATATCTGATATAAAGGACAATTTCTTAAAGTCGTGCTGTTGTTCAGTCATTTTAATCACAGCTGGCTTTTCATGACCCTATTTTAGGTTTTCTTGACAGAAATACTACAATGTTTTGCCAATTGCTTCTCCAGCTCATTTTATAGATGAGGAAATTGAGGCAAACAGAGTAAAATGACTTGTCCAGAGTCACACAGCTAGTAAATACCTGAGGCCAGACATGAACTCAGGAAAATGACTCAACTCCTGACTTCAGGTCCTGTATCACCCAGTTGTTCAAAAGTGAAATGTGCTACCATAGAAGGGACTAAGTTCAAGCACAGGCTGAATGATAACTTGTTATGGTGTTGATTGTATATCCATTCAAGTACATTTGGATTAGCTGTAATATAAGAGCTCTTCCAGACTTAAGATTGTCTCTGATTACTGGGACCACTTCATACCTATCCTTGAAAAAAGAAATTCTCCAGTCCCCTATGTGTGTTTTGAATTGGAGATACTTTTGGATTAGAAACAACTTCCCTTCTTCCCCTTCTCTATTGCTAAGCTGAGACAAAGTATTGATTCAGCCTCAATGATCTTGTTTTCGTGATCTTGTGAGGTTCTAGTTATTTTATGTGCTGATTTCTGAAATCTGCAATAATTTATTTCTTCAGATTCATGATTACACAATAATGTAAATTAAGTTTGCTTAACCCCCCCCCCCAGGAGTAGGATTCCTGTGGATTATACTTGAATCATCCTTTTTCCTACTCTACTCTACCCCAGACTATCTGTTATCAACCTCAGTTCACACTGTGCTCTAGCCAAACTGGGTTATTTAACCATTCCTCCAACCTTTCTAGACTTTACATTTGCTCACTCTCTTTCTGATACCTAGACTATACTGAATATATACAAAAATTTTTCATTCTTTTTAATTAAGGGAATAGGTGCTACCCAATCCCTGAAGTTTTTTATTCACCTTTCCAGCCAGAAATAATGTCTTATTCCTCTGAAATCCAATAAGAATATTAAGGGTACCACCTTCTATCTAATTGGTAGAATCTTGGCATCAATCCCCACTCATTTCATATATCCAATCCATTGCCATATTTTCTTTCCCAACATCCCTAATGTATATCTCCTCTTTATTCCTATTCACAACTTGTCCCTGGGTCTATTGCAATATTCTTTTAACTGATCCCCCTGCTTCAAATTTATTTCCCCTCTACTCCATGGAGATTTAGCTGCTTAAGTTTTTTTTTTTAAAGTATAGGTTTGATCTTGTCACCCCTCTACACCCCAAGTTAAATATAAATAAAGGGACTTCATAAGATGATCTCTTCCTACCTTTCCAGTCTTTTCATATTTTACTCTTTTCTATGAATTTTTTTTATTATCCAGGTACACTGGGGCTAAAATGGAGTTCCTTAAACTCACTGTCTTTCATCTCTATGTCTTTTCTTGGAGTGTCCTCAATACCTGGAATGCTCTCCTTCACCTCTGTCTCTTTTGTGCTAGCACAGTGTAAAGTGCACATGTTGTGTGTTCAGAACTGAGGCTACTGTGAAGTCATGCAATGCAACAAGGGAAAACATTGCCAGAAATATCTAGGACTTTTTACATGTTCAATTTTGAATTAATTTTGAGTCACTGCATTCAGAAACTTTTTACTGTTGCCAAATTTTTTGCATCCCCTACATTCAATTATGCAATTCCATTATGGGGTCTTGGCCTATATTTTCAGAAGCTTTACACACTCCTGTGCTGCTTTTCATAGTGGAATTTTTATCAGTGTTTGCTAAACTGAATGAAATTCAATAACAAATCAAGATCTGTTTTTAGCATTCCTCAATCTTCTCTTCTATCTTAGACCTTCAAGTTGGATATGTTGTCATTTGTGTGGCCAACAATACAAAGTCAGAACAATGAAAAATCTTGAAGGTTTCAGGCAACTTAAAAAAACAAAAAACAGGATAGGGATTCTTAAGAAATTAGTTGTTTTATACTTTGACATATTTAACATGTATTAGTCAACCTGCCATCAGGAGGAAGGAGTGGGGGGAAAGAGGGGAAAAGTTGGAATAAAAGGTTTGCAATTGTCAATGCCGAAAAATTACCCATGCATGTATCTTGTAAATAAAAAAAGCTAATAAAAAATAAAAAAAGAGGAAAAAAAAGAAATTGGTTGTTAACTTGACAATATAGAAAAGTTTTGCATGGTGACATATGTATAGCCTACATCAATTTGCTTTCTATCTTACGGAAGGAAAAGGAATGGAAGGAGAACATTTTGGAACTCAAAATTTAAAAAAAAAGTTAAAAATTGTTTTTACATGTAATTGGAAAATATTAATTAAAAAATTAGTTGTAAAGACTTCAAAGCCATTCAGCGATTTTTTTTAAATTTGAATTTGTCCTGAATGCTCAGAGCCCATTAAAAACCATGACACTCAAACTCCATTATAATTTACTAGGATAAAAGAAGCTAAAGAGCTTTCCTGAATAAATGAAAATTTATTACTTTGTAAATATTATATTCTAATAAAGTAAACATATAATTCTAATAAGTACATATTTCTCATTACAAATTATTATCATTTAAGTGTCCAGAGAGTACCTATCTTTGCCCTAAGCACTATTTACTATTGTCCTTTAGCTCTTCTTCAATAGACTAATGAAATTACAAGATGAAAAGTTGTTAGCTTTCCTATCCATTATGCCTCTGTCAACTCAAGAATATTCAAATCCATGATTTCATCCTCCATTTTCTGCTCCTTCCTACTTATCACTGAATAAAGGAGTTATTTGTTCATACTTTTCACTAAGGCTAATACCTCCATTCCTATTTGTTTATATTTTTCACGAAGGCTAATACCTTCATTTTATTTTTTCCTACCTATTTCTGGGCCTTGTTTTAAGCAGTCACTGTCTATCTTCTCCCTTCTCCCCTTCCCCACAAATACATTTGAATCTCTCTTCTGCTAACTCATTCTCATCTGCCTAAATACATAAAAATAACCACAGTTCTGTGTCCTTGGGATTAAAAAAATGTCTTCATTTGAATCTTTAAGGCCATCTTTTAATCTCATTCCTCTTTCTCTGGTAGAATGAAGTACTTTAAGGACAAGGGTTGGCTTTGCTTTTGTAGCTATATTTCTTAAGTACTCTTAAAGCAGAATTGTTGTTCAATTGCTCAGTCATATTGGACTCTAACTCCAGGCCCTTTTCTTTTCCTTTTTATTCTCTTCCTTGGAAATTTTATTAACCCCTATTGCTTCAATTATCACCTCTATAGAGTTGGTCTCAAGTCTGATGCTGACCTCTATCTTAAAGCTCCAGATAAAGCATCTCTCTGGCTATCCTCCCTTCCCCCCATATCTTAAAACCCAACTTGCCCCAAATCAAGCTTATTATCTCTCCTCACCCCCAATCTGCACAAGCTTTACTGTTTATTTGTTTTTTTTCCAATCAGTTCCAGAATCCTTCAGCCAATCTCCCAGGTTCAAAACCCAGGACATCTTTTTAACTCCTCCCCTTCTTCTTTATCTGGAATCTACTCAGTAACTAATCCTTTCTAATGTTTCTTGAATGTGTTTCCTACTTCCCATTCCCACTGCCACCACTCTCTTAGAAGCTTTCACTGCCACTCAAATATTGCAATAGCTTCCCAACATTACACTCTCTAATCTACCTTCAGCCAGAATAATTTTTCTTCTGCATTAAATCTGGTTATGAAACTCTTTGCTTGTACCAATGTCACTCAACCTTTTCAGCTGTAGATTGCTACATTCCAAGCCAAATTAAGCTACTCTGGCCTGAGAACACAACCTGTACTTTCCTATCTATGACTGCTGACATTGCTCTGGATGTAACGTCTCCATCTCCACTCTCTTCACTTGCTGAATTTCTTTGACATTCAACTCAAATGGCAGCTCCTTTGAGAAACCTTTCCTGATTTCACTATTTGGTAAAAACTTTCTCCTCCAGAGGTTTGGATTTCACATATTAATATATTTTTAATGTAAGCAGTGTATGGTATAATGACTAGGAGGCTGACCTTGGAATCAAGAAGATCTGAGTTCAAATTCTGCCTTTGACACAAAGTAGTTCTGACTGTGGGCAAGTCACTTCTCAGTGGTCCAGGGCTCTAACACTAGAAATTGCTGATTGGCTGGATTTAGGGCTTTTCTGCAATAACAAATCTCTATACTGATGGAAATTACAGGTCTGATTGTACTCCTTCCCCCACAGTGTCGTTTCCCTCTGTGTTGGTGCAAATTCTAGGAGGGGAGGATTCTGTCATATTGTCATTTTGTACCTCTCCCAAGTGCACACCTCCCCTGAGTCTGATAAGTACCTAATAAATATTAACTGAACGTCCAATGAAAGGCCACTTGAGAAGTCCTGTTATTTCCAATCATATTTGTCTAAAGACAAAGTTCTTAAGTATAATTTCTTTTAAAATGTTTTGTCTTCAAATGTCTCCCTCCTAAGGAATGACATTATAGGAATCATGATCCTGTGACTGAATTATGGCTCTATAGACTCACATAGGTAAATTCATTGACAGAATTCTAATTTTCGCACAATTTTGTTAATATCTTTATTACTCTGGCGTGTGATTTACAGTCTTGAGACGGATGTTTCCTTTACTGTTTCAAAGACTAGGATTAGTGTGCTACTTCTAATTGTCGTAGCTGAACATGTAAAGATATCACTCTGGAATATGTCAAATCTAAACACTTGTACTTAACATCAAGGAGTTTTTGTGACTTCTTCAGATTAAAAAGCTAAACTACTCTGCACAACATGTTTGTGTGCCAGTGATGGCACGTATTTTAAGCAAGAAGACAGAGGTTTTTTTCTTGTCATAGCATGGGGTCATTGTGACTGGCAGTTAAATCATGCCTTTAATAACTAACGTTCCCACATGTAACATTTCTTACAATTTAGTCTCCTGAAGAGCCAGACAGTCTAGGGGAAGCAGCTACTGCTGTGTCTCTAACTACTTTAACATGACAGGGATGATTTGAAGTCATAGCTTAAAAAGGATATTGTACAATAAAAGACAGCTTTCTGTGGATTATGGCTGACAACGTTTTCAATTTTTGCTTTTCTTTCTGAAAAGTCTGCCATCTCTGGCACTGCTGTTTCTATTTTTTGGAAAATAGCTATTGTTAGAGGGGCCACTTTCTTCCTACTACAAAATGCAAGGAACTGAACATCTAACTTAACCTTTCTCAAATGTATCTTCAGAACAAGATACAAGGTCGCCAGGATGTTCCCAGTCATTTCAACATTTTCCCTAACAATACAGTTGGGAAATTGGCAGGATCAATTTATACATTTCAGAAGCCACCCTGCCTTCTTCAGTTATCAATTTGGGAAATAGGCTTTTGAGAGTGAGAGACCTCAAGACACTGATGCTCTCCAGAGACCTTCTTGGCCATGATTTTTGCCTTTATTAGCTCAATCAACCAATTTATTTTCCTATCACCTCCTCTTCTCGACTCTCTGTTTTTCTGTTCTCCTTCTCTGTTTTTCCTTATTGTCTGACTTTGCAATAGTTAGATGAACGACCTATAAAGCAGGAGTTTTTAACCTAAGGCCCATGGGGATGTGTGGATAGAGTTCAAAGGAATCTGTTACTTCGGATAAGAAAAAAAAACAATATTTTTATTTTCAAAAACCTTTGATTTCTTTTGTAATCCTTCATATTTTATCTTAAGGATTTTATGCAATTAATCTGAAAAGGGGTTCTTAAGCTTCAGATTGTCTCAGGGGTCCAACACACACACACACACACACACACACACACACACACACACACACACACACTTATTGTTTATGTCTTAAATACAAAGCTTAAGAACCCTTACTATGGACCGTATCTGGTACAGTGGAAAGAGCAGCAGATTTGGAGTCTCAGGATAGAAGTTTAAATACTAGCTCTATTAGTTATTACCTTCATTACTTTGGGCAAAACACTTAAACTCTCAGTTTCCCTACACAACTAGATTATTGTTCTAAACCCCATGGAATTTTCTTGGAAGGATCAGAACTTTCAAATAATGAAATGTGTGAAGTTTGTCTTTGGCATCCTCCTTGCCTATTCTCATATTTTTTTTTATCTCTTTTTATTTTTCCCTCCCTATTTTCCTCCCAAAATATCCAGGCTGGTGAGTATCCATGTCCACAAGTCCAATTTGTTCTGTTAAGAGAAAAGTCATATAATAAACTAATTCACATCTAAAGTGTTAGTGATTAATCCTGTTATTTCCTAGAGATAATCATTTATTTTTTTAAGAGCCACTTGGACAAGCAATGAATTCCTGATGGCCGAATTTTAGGCACCTAGACATGTAGGTGGGAAGATATTTTGAGCATAGGAATGCTAACATTAACCATTGTTCTACAAATCATATTAACTTATGACTGACTACTCCTTTTAATAAGGACAACATTGCTTCCAGGGATTTTTAAATAAATTGACATAATTAATAATCAATAACTTTATAATGAGAATATTTGTAACAAAAATTTTTCCAAGTTATTTTTAATATAATGCTTTTAAGGTTTGTTTTTTTTTGAGGAACAAATAATGACTATTTATATTAGCTAAAGAAAAATTTGGAAGGTTATTTCAAGTAAAACAAAATCACTAGTGATTTTTAATGTAATTTTAAAGAAAGTTTATGTACAATCGTTTATGAAGCTATGTTTGATGTTGAGGGGGAAAAGAACTGGGACATTTTTTTCTCCCTGATCATCCTCACCCACCATCCCTTTTGAGAAGAATTAGAAAATTGGGGAAAGAAAAACACAAGGAGAGAGGGGGGAAGAGAGAGAGAAAGAGGGAGAGGAAGAGGGAGATGAAGATGAAAAGAGAGAGAGGAAGAGGGAGAAGAAAGGGGAGAAGAGGAAGAAAAGGATTTGATGCTCTTAAGTGCTTTGCTCAGGAGTGAGTAGTGATGGTGGGAGGAAATTAAGTCACTCAAAAGAATAGGAGTTCGGTTTTACTACTTCTCACCTCTTTTATCACCAAGTACTATATTATACTATGATAGGGAACTAATTTCACTGATTCATTAAATTCATTAAAAAATTCCATTGTTTTAACTCATTTCATTTAATTTCTACTCTTAAAAATCCCCACAATAATCTCATAATGAAAGTATGAATTTAAATGGACCAGGAATTCTTACCCTGAAATAGTTTGGGGTTGCTGGAACTATAACTTTAGGAACTAATGAATAAACATGAGAAATTAAATGACAGAAATAAAAATAATCAAAACATTGAAATCTTCAAGTTTAAAGACAGTTTTTGTGTCCCCAAAGCCAGTGTTTTACCTGAATCCTTCTTTGCATATGGTACATTTTTCTGGTTCATCAACACATTTTTTACAGTTTGGATGACATTTAAAGCAATATTTCTGACCTGTACAAAAGAAGAAACAGAGAAGAGGTAAGGGATTTGGGAGCAGAAGAATAGATGGAGAAAGAAAGAAATGATAGAAAATAATGTTAATGAAGTCTGCATAAAAAACACTCTCTAAACAACAACAATAAATCTTCCAAAGTTTCAAAGCTGTGATAGGAAAATTATTCATAAATTAGCACCTGCCCAAAATAGACACTATGTTAATAAAATAAAAAGGCAGAACATTGGAAACTATGCTCCAATGGACTTAGAGCCAAGAAATTCTGGATTTAAATCCCACCTCAGATATTTAACTAGCTGTGTGATCCCGGGCAAATCATTTAACCTCTCTGTTCCTCAATTTTCTTATCTGTAAAATGAAGGGGCTGAATTATCAGATCCCTAATAAGCTCTTAATTTATGATCCCATGATAGAATAACCCGAGAACATGTGAAAAGCTAAATAGATGTGGAATCAAGGAGCTTTTATTGGTCAGTCCTTTAGGTAACTAGGCAGCACAAAGGATAAAGATCTAGACCTTGAGTTAGGAAAACCTAAGTTCAAATCTGGTGTCAGATACAGCTTTGTGACCCTGGGGAAATTGTTTAAATTCTGCTTGCTTCAGCTTTCCCAACTGTTAAATGATAATACCAGCATCTATTTCTCAAAGTTCTTGTGAGGATCAAATCAGATAATATTTGTAAAGTGCTTAACACAGTGCCTGGAACATAGTAGTTGCTATATAAATGGTAATTCTCTTTCATTTCAATCTCACTTTTGTTAGGATAAATTATATTTTTTTCCTGAGGCAATTGGGGTTAAGTGACTTGCCCAGGGTCACACAGCTAGGAAGTGTTAAGTGTCTGAGTCCAAATTTGAACTCGGCTCCTTCTGACTTCAGGACTGATGCTCTATCCACTGAACAACCTACCTGCCCCTAAATTATAATTTTCAAACTGTAGGACTTGATTTATACCTTTCAAAAAGGAAAGACTATACTTATATACCCAGCACATAATTAAAAATATAAATAACTTTTTTCATTCATTCCTATTTGTCTTTCACTGATGGCCATTAGCCTAGCACATGTCAAATACATGTATTACACAAAAACCTCATTTTAATTTTAGTTCAAACCTCTTTCCCTGGGCACATCTTTATAGGAAATATTCACATAAAACATTTGGCTAATTTGAATTTGACAGTCTCTCCCTTCTTTCTGAGTATGAGTAGTGAGAAGTTGGCAGGGGCTTGGAAGACTCAGGGATGGAGGATAATGAGGCCCACAATAGTGGAGTTAACTCAGCACTTTTAACTCCTTGCCGATAAGCATGTGTTCTATAAACCTAAAAGTAATCCCACTTACTTTCATCTGCATAAAAGCCAGCTGGACACAAAGTCACACAGGTGTTCAATTCCTGATGGTAGTAGAAGCCACGTCGACAGGACAGGCACTGATTCTGACTCCTGCCTGTGCAGGTCTCACATCCCCTACTACATCTTCGACACCTTTTTGATATAGAATCACCGAAGTATCCCAGTGGACAAACATTCACACATTTCCTGGCAATGAGGAAGACCCAATAAGCATCCCAATAGCACTAGGCATAGCTCAACAAAGCTATTCCATACTTTTAACATTGGTACACTAGGGTATATACAGAAACATGGAAGTTCTATTTTAAGGAAAGGGAATTATGTGTTTCTGAAAAAACTCAACAGCATCAATCAGGGACTAGTATAATCTTTTAGAAATTATACACCCAAGAATAAATTTTGAAATACAAATTGTGGTTACATTGGCAAAGCACAGTTGGAAAACAGATTTTTAAAAATCCAAGTAGAAGTTCTGGTGAATTTTTTTCTTAATTAACTAGAGGTTGTTTTTTGTACAGTTCAATAAAGACAACTCTTAAAATAGGTATGCATTTTCCATTTCCTATTCCCTAAATCCATTAAATGGAAGGAGACACAGGAGTTTTATTTCAGGGGTGTTTTGCTGATTATATTCTGATTATATTCTCTAATAGCCACAGACATTTGTCCTAATAGTCAACAGATGACCCGATCTAGTTAGTTAGCAGAAGAAAAGGTCAATAGTGAAGAGACTAGGATGGATCAACACTTTTAGGTAATGTAGGCAATAACCAGTAAGGATGCATAGGAGGAAGAAGCAGGATAGAATATGTAGACAGAGGAAGGGAAACAAAAGAGAGAAGGAGAGACACTAAAATAAGGAGAGATTAACAGAACTCTTGAGAGTTAGCATAAAAATCTAAAGGACAACAAATCAGACCTGTCTGTAGGCCACAGGATATATTTGCCAACTTTCCAAAGAATCCTCCCCAAAACTGAGTTAAGAGGACACAGGTGAACTTTTACATGGTGGCTATCTTCCCACTTGTATATGTCTACATTTTTAAAAGTATAAATTTAATTTCTGAAATTAGAATTGAGGAAAATAAAGAATATAGGCCTATTCCCTCAAATAAATATTTTCCAGTTTACATAGACAGGATGCTGTAGTATAGAGTACTGGATTTCAGGACAGATGACCTGGGCTTGAAGTCTGGGAATATCTAGGCATATCCTTAAATTCCTGAGATATGATTTTCCTTATCTGTAAAATGAAGGACTTGAATTAGATGACCTCTGAGATTATCTAGCTCTAAAATTCTGTGTCTACATCAATGGTGTCAAGCTCAAATAGAAATAGAATCCTGACGGCTTATTTTCCTTAAAAATTACAATTTTATTAAAAATTATTTACTTAAAATATCTTCTTAAAATTAAAATTTATATTATCTATGTTATACTGTATTTTTATTTATTTTGTTTAACATTTCCCAATTACATTTTAATCTGGTCGTGTCCATACTGGGTTTTATAGGTTGATGTTTGAAACATTTGGCCACAGTCTAAATCTATTATTCTATAAAAATTTTTAGACTTTTGGTATTTGGTTTTTTTTTTTTTTTTTTTTTGTAATGCCAATGGTATATATTCTCAAAGCAGTTATCCCCGGGTTAATTCCTATTTTGTGGGTTGTGGATTAATTAAGGCCAAGAGAATATTAAACCTTATTTTCATTCTACATCTGTCACCTTCAGCCTGGGTACTTTCCAAATGTAATTAAGCTTTCCCTCTTATTATTTAAGGAAAACAAAAAGACAAACTTTTAGGGTGTGACATTATTTCTCCTGGGGCATTCTGGGGAGATGCTGCTGAACCAGACCCTTGCTCATGATGATTTTGATCATTGTGATTTGTGATTTATTTCTTTCTTTCTTTTTTATCATCATGATTCATGATTATTTTGAAGAAGGATCTTAAATCTTGAGCTAGAAGGGACCATAGAAGTCATGTAGGCCAGTCCTGCATTTTATAAATGAACATACAGAGGGCTGGGGAGATTCAATGACTTACCCAAGTCATGAGGCAAAGTTCAGTGTCAGAACTAAGACTTGAACCCAGTACTTGAATACCAGAGTCGGTACTATTCAAGATTTACTATAGGGACTATGTAAAGATGGACACCAGAATTGGTCATCTTCTTAGTTCTATTTTGTATTTATCATTAGTATTTAAAAAACAAACAAACAACAAACTTGTTAAAATGACATCTCCTTCTACAGTGGTGAATCTGAAAAATAAAGAAGGCATTTCTCATTCATTACCTGCCAGTTTTGATACTTCCAAGACTATAATGGATACAGTTCAAGCATTGGTCAGCTTTTGGTCCATCACACCCTTTGTCGCCACATTCTGGATGACACACACCTTAAAGAAATAAGTATTTTCTTTCATTCATAGAGATGATTTCTGTTAAAGAACCAACTTCATGAAGCTCATCCAACCCTGACCTCAAAGGCTCAAGATAATGAGAAGACTAATCTGGTCCCTGTTTTACATATATAGAAATTCATGAGTCATTATGATTCTTAATGTTTACATTAAAAGGTAAAACTATAGGATAGAAACTTTTATAAAGACATATATAAGTATATATGGCATAGAAACATATATATATATATATATATATATACATATATATATATATATATATATGTAGTACAAAAAAGAAGTTTGGATTTGGAGTTTGAAGATCAAATGTTGGGATAAAAAAATTTGCCTCTGCTACCTATTATTCATGAGACCTTAAATGACTTCAATATTAAAAAAAATGTACAAGTAAGAAATATGATTCAGCATAAAGTGGGCTACATTTGGAATCAGAGAAGCAGGGTTCACATCCTGACTGGTATTTACTACCCAAGGGACAGTGGGCAAATTCTTCAATTTCTGTAGGCCAGAGCTTTCTCATCTGTAAAAGCAGGGAGCTGCCTAGAGAATGTCTGAGGCCTCTTTTAGCTCTGGATTTGAACACCCAGAATCATGCTCCACATGTAAAGTAAAACAAGAGATTTTGAACTAGACAATTTTTCAAGTGCCTTCTGGCTCTAAATTTTATGTTCTTAAAACAGGAGACAACCCTCTTGTCTTAGCTAGACCTCAGCTAGAGTTCTTTGTAACATTCTGGGACTCAGTTTAAGAGGGATCAGAATGCCTTGGACAGGGATTCATTGGGAATGTGATCAAAATAATTATGAAAATAAAATCTCTGAGGAACAATGAAAGATCAAGAATCATTTAATCTGTAAAATGGAAGGCTAGGGGGTGAGGGGTGGAAGGGGAGATTGACTTATACTATTATGTTATTCAAATACATGAAAAGTATTTAAGCTTAGAGCGACCAGTTGCTTTTGTCACCACAAATGAGAGAAGAAAGCTAAAAACTTAAAGCATGATAATAATTTTTATAGCATTTACTTAACACTTTAAGGTTTACAAAATCCCCCATTTTATAAATAAGGATAAGCTTAGTGTAAAAACATAAAGCATTATCTTCTTGAGTCAATCCATGATCACCTATATCCTATATCCAAGGCACCAAAGTATTTCGAGGAATATAAAAGAAGTATTTGTACTCTTCCTTCAAGGACCTTAAATACTGATACATAGAACCAATAAAAAAAAAAATCATATGAAAAAGTAAGATGTGGTATAGCAGAAATAGTACTGGCCTGAGAGTCATAAAAGCTCTGTGCTTAAGTTTTGCTCTTGGTACAAACTGTGTGAGCCTGGGCAAATCATATAATGTTTCAGTGGCCTGAGAAATTCCTTAAGGTTGTTAAGCCAAAGAACAAAGAACGTGTGTGTGTGTGTGTGTGTGTGTGTGTGCGTCTGTATGTGTACACACACAGAGATAGATATAAAAATATAGTGCATATATGAGTATATGTTATATGTGCATGTGTATGTATAGTTATATATAGGTATACTTATATAAAATATGTGTATGTATACATGCATGTTGTTGCTAAGTAATTTTTCAATCACGTCCTACTCTTTGTAACCTCATTTGGGATTATTTTAGCAAAGAGATTGGAATTGTTTGACAGTTCCCTCTCCAGTTCATTTTTATAGATAAGGAACTGAGGCATAGAGGATTAAATGTTTTGCCCAGAGTCACACAACTAATAAATGTCTAAGGCTGGATTTTAACTCACGAAGATGAGTCTTCCTGATTGTAAGTCCAGTGTTCTATCCACTGTGTCACCTAGCTACTATCTACCTATTTAGATATCCTTCTATACATACATAAAAAATACACACATCTATATGTATGTAAAAAGGAACACAAAGGATATAGATAAGTGCTATCAGAATTCAGAAGGCAAAAGCACTGTTTTCCTAGAAAAGCTAGGGTTTGAAGGACAGAAGGGGAGATTCTGAGAAACAGGAAGAAGTGGAGATCTCCAGGCAGGGAAAACAGTATGGGCAAAGGCATGCAGAGGCAGGAGTGTCCATGGAAGGAAAGCTTTACTGACAGAGAAGGTTGATAATCACTGGAATGATTTAACAAGGAAGGTTGTGAAATTGCCTTATAAATAGGATGAGTTTTCATTTGTTTGGGACAGTTTAGGTGTGGTTTTGCGTAGAGAAAGGGGCTTGTGATTTTATGAAAGATCTGGGGTTTTAATGGACTACAAGCTATATGAGTGAACTTTGGACATGGTGGCCAAGAAAGGGAAGCCCAAGGCTTCATTAAAAGACATGTGTCTTGAATGAAGAACTTAATGAGTGGTGGGGGTCAGATCAATTGGTGGCACTGTAAGCATTTCCAGGTACCACATGTTAGGAAGGACGTTCACAAGGTTCAGAGTAAGGTGACCAGGATGGTGAGAGCCCTGGAGACTATCCTATATGAGAAGTGGACAAAAGAACTTAGTGATATTGGTCCTGGAGATGAAGAAATTTAGTGGTAACATGTCAGTGTGAAGGAAGATGAATATGAATATAGAGAGTTTTGGGAAAAAAATGTCTTCTCCAAAAGAAGTCACCTTGGATGCCAGGGGGAACAGAGCTACTGGATTTATACTTTTTATTTCTTTACTGCTTGGCAACAACAGATAGAACAAGAATGATTCTATTTTAAAAGGATGCCTTTATTATCTTATACATTTCTCACCAAAGCAGGGAATTCTAATTAGATTAACCAATGCATTTTGTCACAGAACAAACTTGATTTTGTTTAGCAACTACTTTAGCAACTACTGTGATCCCCAAAGCGTGCACACATCCCTCAATACTTTTCTGGGGCAGAATGCTTCTGATTAGTTGTGTACTCCAACAAAGACTCAACCTGTTCCCTAAAACAATGGAAGCTGACATCATGAAGCAGTCTTCCTTAGCACATAATAAATGTCTTTTCCTCTCAGGTTGGCTACACACTTCACATGACTTCAAGTAATTTGGACATTCTGGTAGGTGAGATTCTTCCTGAGCTCTCAAGCAACCCATGCTGAGGAGCTCTCACAAAAATAATCTGTCTTCAAATATCTGAACAGTTATCTTAAGAAAAGCTAGACTTGTTCTCTTCAGCCCCAGAGGAATAGGTAGAGGCTTCCTAAGAGGTAAACTTTGGCGTGATATAAGGAAAAACTTAACACATCTATCCAAAAATGGAACAAGCTAATTAAAAGAGGTAATTGGGTGGCAGCTTCTGAGAAATTATGTAAAGGGAATAAAGTGTTCAGGTATGGGTTGGTCCCTTTTGACTCTGAGATTCTGTTCATTGTCACAGTATTGATTAATTTCCCACAGGCAACAAACCATGGAGAATGCTATAGCATAATTTTCTTAATTAGTTTCAAGGGGCAGCCACTTGGAAGGATTAACTCAGACTTTCATTCAAAAATTATCTTTTGAGAGTTGTTGTTGAATTGTTTCAGCCATGTCTGACTTTTTGTGACCCCATTTAGAGTTTTCTTGGCAAAGAGAGTGGTACCCATCCTTTCAAGCACAGTTTAAATGCTATCTCTTCCATGAGGATTCTCTAATCACTTCCACTAGTAAACAATTTCCCCCTCAAACCCTAGTGCTGCTTTATAATTCTACTGTATTTGATTATAGCTACATCTATTAAGTGTCTTATTCCCTTATTAGACTATAAGGTCCTTGAGCTTACTTTTGTATCTTCCTAGTGCTTAGCACAAGCCTCTGCATTCAGTATTATTAGGTATGCATACTTAATAAACACTGCTGTTCTTATGACTGTTGGTATCCTAGCAAAATGTCTCAAAATCACATTATTGGGATTGTGAATGAGAATTGAAAAGAGAAATTGTCCTCTGAAAACTTTTAGAAGCTGTTTCTTCTTCCATTCTATGAGTGGAACAGAGATTGTCACTGGTTTTAAATTCCTAAAAACACTTCAATAGGTATAGTCTCAGTCAAATTGAGACCTATGAACAGCTTAGCTTAAAAAGGGCAAGGTCTTCCACTGTTTTCAGGGCCATCTCCAGTCATCTTGATCTATATCTTGCCACTGGACCCATGACTATGGAGGGGAAAATGAGGCAGGTGACCTTGCAGAGCCTTCCCTCACTTAAATCCAAGTCACTTACATGTGACGGCATCCCCTCCCCGATGTCATGGTCCTCTTTGGGACAGCAGACTATATTATTTTTTGTAGATGATATAAAATTCTATTCTCATTCTAGTTTGACAAAGGTGCAGGCTATCAGTCTACCAGACATAGTTCTTGAGCCAGTTTTGATAGGATTTTTTTCCCTCCCCCATCCTTTATTGGAAGTTTATATATACATACCTGACTCACAGGATTCCTAGGGGATATGAAGAGAAGCTAAATAGTACATTATAAAGGCCTTTGAGCTTTTAGGAGGGAAAACACTTTATAAATGCAAACTATTATTTTTAGCTGTTAGGGGAGAAGTTAATGCAGACACAGAAGGAGGCAGAAATTTCCCAGGGGAACGTGAGGAAAGAAAAATGTCCCCATTTTATCCAGCCAATAATGAACCATTTTGCCTTGGAAAACAAAGTCCTTATTTTTTTACATCATCTTTAAAAAGTTTCCAGATCTTGATGTATTACATATGTATATTTTCTCTCTTTCCCTCAAGGTTTAACATTGTTGATTTTCCAAATTCTCCACTGTGAGTTCTTTCCTTCCTAAATTCCCATCCTAATCCATTTTTCTCTTTATAACATTTTTGTCCCTGGAGAAAGCTCTATAGTTACTATTTTTCCATCCCCTGCTCATGCTCCTTCCCCTTCCCTTCCTTCTCTCTGCCTTTACTATCAAGATTTCTAATTCAGACAGGTAGATATTTTACATTATCTTTGGTTCTCCCTGAAATTTCCAATGCTTTTTTTTTAAACTTTTCTCCCCCCCCCTTACTTTTATGCAGTTTCAAATTGCTTAGGGACTGATTCTAATTTCACCCACTATGAGAGATTTTATTCTTTACTTGTTCAATATCACTTTAAGCCAATTTGTGGTGTGATCGTTTGAAAATGCCTTTAATTCAAATCCCTATTTCATTGTGCAATTGTTTCCAGTTTGTGGGTGGATTGGAAAACACATTTGCTTAGATTACTGAGCTCATTCTATGAATTTTTTGGCCATTTGTCTACATTTTTCTGTATCATAGACTATCACTGCTGCAGCAGTATTGACAGCCTGCTTCTCTATGATACTCATTTACAGAACTAAGGGAATAACTGTGTCTGATAAAAATGACCTCTTTCCTCTATCTTAATTGGGACAGAGGGTTGGAAGGAAATGAAAGAGGAAGGGAGCTAGAAGCAAGGGATAATCCCCTGAAATTCTCTAATACCTACAAATGAAATGTCTATTACATGGGGGTCAAAGAGCATATTTTAGGGTATAAAAGAGAAGGAAGGTTGCAGAGACAAGGTCACATAGAGAGGTCTTAAAAATTCTGTCTACTTTTGCACACAATGTAAAGAAGAAAAGTTTATGGGTTATCATAATGATTTTAGCTTACATAACCAAAGTGGACAGCTCAGATAAAAACAACAATCCTCTTTGGAGACTGAGGATGTTTGACAAATGGTTGT
Organism: Sminthopsis crassicaudata; assembly: GCF_048593235.1. Lineage (NCBI taxonomy): Eukaryota > Metazoa > Chordata > Mammalia > Dasyuromorphia > Dasyuridae > Sminthopsis > Sminthopsis crassicaudata. The sequence continues at coordinate 550,808,147 of NC_133618.1, read as the reverse complement.
TAGCCAACATAGAGTAAGGCTTTATTCACTGAATGAAAATATCTCAGGTTTTAAATATTAAAGATTCACAAGTCTTCTGTGACAAAAAGCACCTGGATCTGGTTACCCATCCCTTCCCAATAGGTTACCAATCTTTAAGCATTTGTTTATTTTTCTTTGTCTAGTTTCTATAATTTGAGTATGTAAAGCCATTTGCCATTTGTGATCTAGTTTGTATTTACTTCTGTTTATTGTCTTTCCCTGATTAGTTTGAAAATTTCTCAAAAACACAGTTTTCCCCTTGTAACTTCCCCTAATATCTATTTACAATGCTTCTACACTATAGCATCTTAATAATATTGCTGACTGGTTAACTGATCCATTTCTCTAATTTTTCTGGGCCATTTGAGGTAGTTTATATCAAGAAGCATTTTGGTAGTTCCTTATCATTCTGTAAATAGACTTTGTTTTTACCGAGGTAAACTACTTAAATTAGAGAGTTGAGATAATTTACAAAGAAAGATGTTCTCTACCTTCACACATGAAAAATAAGATATTTTTGAAAACTGCATTCAAACTTTATCACAATAGGAAGTGGGATCTGTGAATGTAATAGAATTGTATTGGTCCCCAATCAAAGGCATGAAGAACTATTAGTATCTCACTAAAAGCCAGTTCCAAGATAGCAATTCTCAAGGATGATATGATAATGCACATATAGAGTATAAAAGCCAAATTCAGAAACAATTTTTTTTGGAAAGAGAATCAGTCACTTATTAGTAATTATATATTCTTGCACAACTTATGAATCTCAGAGAAAGAAACCCATAGTAGATCAGGGCATTCATAATGCAAAGCTGTTTAAAGGAAGACTAGGTGAAACTTTAAAATTGAGTCAATAGTAATTTATACTTGATGGCTACCAGTTGAAGCCAAAATAAGTTAAGTGAATCATTCACAGAGTTTTGAATCCTCCATTTTGTTATTTTTCAGAAAGATATTACATAATTTAAATATCAATATGCTTGAGTATATTTAATAATTTATCAAGTATTCATAATATTTATCTAAGGAGAATCTACAAAATTAGAGTGACCCAGTTTCTCACTTTGGTGAAGTCTCAAAGGCAGAGGGAATATAATTAATTCCATTAAATGAAAAATTATTGCTCAAGATTTTTAATGCATCGTTTCCATTACCTATCTACTATCACTAGACCTAAGACTGTGATTAAATATAAAAAATTGAAACTTTCATATCAAAGTGTGAATTCCCTCTTCCCCTCATATAATAGTTATATATCTGACCTCCAAACTTATTAGCTCTGGCACCAACACAGCAGTTTAAAGTCAGGGACGCGATCAAATCTAAACAGGGCTGAAAATATTTTTACTAGTATGGCTACAGAACAAAGTATCAGCAGAAAGCATTTTCTATAACATCTATAACATTCTATAACATATAAAAATGTTTATAAGTCTTTCCTCATATAGCATCAATATCTGTTGACATGATCTTTCCAGGGCCCACAATCAATATTTTATTGGCCCTTCTGTGATGCTATGGCTGAATCCAATAAAATCTTGCTCCTTTCATTATTCTACTGTCTTAACAAAAACTTTCTTATGGGAAATGAGTTCAAATCATATATATATGTACACATTGGGGCTGTAAGGATTGATTTCCATTTTGAAAGTGAAAGTCAATCAATAAGCATTTATTACATGCTTCTTATGTATCAGGCACAAGGTTAAGAGCTGTGGATACAATGAGACCCAAACACAATTCCTGTCTGCAGAGAACTCTTATTCTAATGGGAGAGATATGGAAATAACTAAATATATACAAGTTACATAGACAGTTGATGGTTATCTCAAAGGAAAGGCATTAATGAGCATTAAGGGATACTCATAGAAAGAAATTGCTGAAGTTAAAAATGAAAATAGGATCCTTGTTAGAAAAGTGAATAACAATGAATAAGGTATAGGGCCTGTCATATCTCAGTTTCCACATCTGGGAAAAGTTGGAAAGTACTTACTTGTTTGTAGAATACTTACTTGTCTGTAAAATATTAGGAGAGCCTTGGATGGAAGGAGCTGTGTAAGTGCAAATTATCATTATTATTATTTCCAATAAAAAAGAAGGTAACATTACACCACCCACCCTTTGATAGGAAGAGTTCCCACATTTTAAGCTACAGTCACTTAAAATGGCTCTCTTCCTTAAGTCTTCACCTGTATAATCTTCATCATCTTCTGTGGCCTCCACTTGTTTATGAAAAAAAGCAGCTTTGGATGGTTCAAGCTCTGGTGTTGAAATCTCCAGCATCCTTGATCGAGATTGATGAGAGCTAAATGTATTGTAAGGGTGCTCAGCTGTCCCGTATAAAATAAGGCTCCATTCTTTCAATTTCCCTGAAAAAGAGAAGAAAAAAAAAAAAGTCATGTACATACAACCAGGAAGCATTCAGCGAACTTATGGCTGCAAACATTACTCATTTTCTTTAAATTGCAGCTTGCTTTCTAGCTGGTCACACAAGTCCTTCATAAGCCTTAAAGCATTAATAATAATAACAATAAAGGACAATGTAAATTGTTCTCCATTACCATTTTCTCTCAGAACAGTCAATATGAATAACAGCTCCTCAAATCTGAACCTACTGCATTGAAACTGCTATAAAGGCCAGGGCACTGAGCTTCTCAACAGATAGAAAAAGTTAAAAAAATATATGTGAAACAAAATAGTTTAAAAGTATGTGATTTTCTGAATGCCTTTTTGTGCATCTCAACACTGGCTATTAGTCATTTCCAAGAAATATAGGTTTGAAATAAGAACACATTAATGGGAGAAATGTTGCACACAAAAGCATTTTCAGCAGAATTAATTTCTACTCATTTGTCATGAATCTTCATTTGCTCTCTATTACTTAGGATCAAATTAAAGGTACATTTCAAAAGAGCTAAGAAAAAATCTCAATGTTTTAACTTTTGAATGATAAACTGTGATTAAGTTAGTAGTATAATAACTATGCAAAAAGAACCATGGGGTTTTATAAACTATAATTTGAGACAAATGCATTTCTATACTTTAGAAATGTTTCCCAAAACACTTGAGTAAAATAAGTTGGTCCTAAGACATCACTAAAATTAGATTCTTATTTTCAGCTATGGTTTCAGTGTGATAAACAAAGGAAACCTCCCCAGGGTTCAGGATTTAGTTCTGTGGTTCAAATATACACATTTTTTTTTTTTTGCAAGACTATTACCCAAAGTAGTACTATTGCCACAAAATAAACAAGACATTAAAAAGCATCAGCCCCAGGAGATTTTCTGATTTGATTCAATCTGAAAAGAAAAAAAAAAACAAACAAAAAACAAACCAACCTGTAAACTTTATGGAAGATTACAAAATAGAGAATAAAGATAAATGTTGGTAAAAACAAATTTTCTTGTGTTAAACAGGTAAAAAATTCTTTCAGGATAAGAAACAGCTATCACAGAAGCAAAATATGGAGTCGGGACACAGAGAAATATTGGGGTTAAATATAACAGAATTATAGTAATCTCTAAGGGAAATGATATTTATGGCCTACTTGGCATAGAGAAGGTAGAGGATGGTGAGAGAAAATTGTATGAAAGAAGCAGAAGGTTTTAAGTTGAAGAAATAATAGAAGAAGAAGGAATTCTGGGTTAGAGTTGGAATTTTTTTTTTTTTAATTGTGAGGAAGGTCAGAGATTGAAATTGGGGAAAAGAAATTTGGAAAATCTACAAATGAGAGAGCAGTATGTTTTGAAAAGAAAAAACAAGATAAGTAAGACAATTTTTTAAAGAGAAGGCAGAAGATAAGATAGGAAATTAGACAATGGAAAGGGAATGAAGATATTAAGTTAGAAACAACTCAGGAAGATAATGAAGCAAGAACATTGAAACTTCAAAATTGAATATTTTACAATTACTTATATAAGACAGTTTTTCCCCCCCGGAAAGCTACTAGGAAAAATGACAAAGAAATGAAGATCTTATTTAAGTAGTTACAGAGCACAGAAACTTTCATTAAATATATGATTTTTAAATTTTAGTCATGATCATGACTATCTATGCTAAAAGCATATGTAGATTTCTCTCCTAAAATAGTAGAGGGAGCTTGAAGAATGCCTTTCTTCTTAAGTTCTGGAAGAAAATTATTAAGGAGTAGGAATCTATTCTTTTTTTTTAAAAAGTTCAGTGTGAAAACCAATGTAGCATATGCTCTGGAACTACTATAATAAATCTTATTTACACTGACACATTGGGTCTTTGGGGGTACTTCCCCTCTCAGGATTCAAGGTTTGAAAGGTTAGGGATAATGTTCTAATACTGTAGCACATAAACCCACACTACTGTGCTTTTCAAAAATGATTATTTATTGATATTAATCAGCCAGTCTGACAATGTTTTAAAAGGGATGTTTACTAAGTTTGCATATAAAAAGATGTGGTACAATCCCTCTCTCTCAAAATAAGGATACAGTCTTCCACAAGTACATACAGAGTCCAAAAGAAAATAGGTCCAAACTTAGACTAAGATAGTAACTCACAACTCTAGGAGTTCTTTTGCTGGAAGTAGTTTTCTCCCCTTTATGGAACCCTCACAAGTTTCCTTAGCTCTGTTATTTAGCTTTCTGCTTAGCTTCTTATAGAGTGTTGAAAATACCTTTTCTCCATGTGTCTAGTTAATCTTAAGTTCTTGATGCAAACATAGCCATCATCTATTTCCAGTGAGAGTGTAGGATGCTCATATAAAGTCAAGTCTTCTGGACCTTTCAAAGTTGGCACATACTCTTCCTCTGGTTTGGGAGTGAGATTGGTGGAGACAAAGATTTTTCTCCCTTAAGTGATTTCATCTCAGGAGCTAGATGGCTAGAACAGATTTTACCACCGAGTTGGCCAGACTCTTGAACCCTAGGCACCAAAATTGTTTGCTTTTTTATTTAAAACTATCAGGGCAAAACTGAATCTTTTTAAAGTAATTCCAATAAACTTTCTGCATTTAATTTCAGTTTGGTTAATGGATTTCAGTCTTTCCAAATTAATTAATTTTGCCTTTAGTTGATTGTGTTTAATTGATAGATTCTGTTGAGGTATTCTTACCTGAGGGTATAACATCTTCTTAGTTACTTCAAGTGAAGTAAGAATGATTGGTTACATAAAGATTAGATTGGGACATAGAAGGGAATCTTGAACTGTATAAAGATATTGGAATAAAACAAAGAGGAAAAAGGAACTACTGAATGACCAGGGCTAAGGAACATATGAAGCTCTTTTTGAAAGGAGCCTGACCTTCTGAGATAAAACCAGCTGCTTACCTTCCACAGAAAACGGAGGTAGCTTCACAAGTGCTATCAAGGGAATAATAATGCACAAAAGTTGGTGGAAAAGAGAATAGTGGTTGTTGAGGATTCCTTGTTGAGGGGTGGTGAGCAGTTGTTTGTTAACTTGATCACAATAATAAAGAAGTCTATTGTTTTTCTGAGGCATGTATACAAGACATAGCAGATAACTTCCCAAAGACTGTAAAAATCAATGACTCTTATTGACTTCTAGTAATTAATATGCATACAATAATAATTTAGAAAGTAAGAAGAAGTTGAGAAAGCATTGCCAACGAGGATAATAATTTGGACAAGAAACTAAAGCTACAAGGGGGACGGGTGTTATTTTCATCACTGCTGCTGATTGGAACAAAGCAGTCAGAAGAGAAAGATAGACTGGGAAATGGACAATTGATTAAGAAAATGCTGTTTGAGAATAGGATTTAGATTTTAATACTATTTCTGTTCCTAAAATGTAGGAATGACAGGATTCCTAACCAATGATGGACTATTCCTAATGAGAGCTGATAATGTAGTGTCCCAGAGTCTTGTAAATTTAAGCAAAAGGATTTTAAGCTGAAAAGAAAAGGAAAGGGATAACATGCCCTATCTATAAATACAAAATAAATAAAATGCCAAATAGAACAATTATAATAGCTAATATTTATATAATGTTGTAATATAATAATGTAATATTAACAAATAATTACTAATATGTTTATATAAATATGTTGACCCCATTCAATCCAGAAGTAGATTATACGATTATCTTTAATTAAAGGTGAGGATATTGAGTGACTTGCCTGGGATCACAATAGTAAATGTTTGAGGCTGAATTAAATTCAGGTCTTGACCAGCACAATCTTGTGCTATTCCACCTGGCTTCTTTTAATAATTGCAGTGAAAGAAGATCAGTAAAGATATCTAGAAAGCCATAGGAGAGAAAATCCAAGAGGGGATAGCAATGAAAGCTATGAGATGAAACGGTTATGTACAAATGTGTAAGTATCAAACAAGATGAACTAGAGGACCCAAATCAAAGAGGCAAATTTGACTTCACTTGTCTGAAAGACATGATTCAATGAGGTCAATAGCATTATTAAAAGGAAATATAGAAGGTAAAAGGGGAAGTGGAATAGCAATATACAGTTATCCCTTCCACATTGCAGGATTTAGGAGTGCAGCACTCTTTCAATATGGAAAACCCATATACAATATTTGTGGTTCTCCTTTGTACCAGAAAAGAAGTCTGAATTATTATGGTATTAAAAGATAAACTATATTGACATCATATATTATGTATATATTTTATGTGTTTCCGAGTTTCTAAACTTTTTCTGTCTGCTGGCCTTCATGTTTTGTCTGCAGCTTCTGCAAAATTCCCATTTAATTTCTTATGCCAACCTATGATATATGGAAACCACAATGGAGAAAGTCCCAATGCATAAGTGATAACTATATATTAAGAAAATGTACCAATGTGGAAAAATCCAGAAAACAGGTGGGTGAAGCATGGTGGAGACTTGAATAAATCTCAGTGGAAACAGAAGAGGTATTATCATTAAAATATATGACAGACCCCTAGACAGAAAAAAAAAAAAAGAAATAGAGGAGAAATTCAAGAAAAAAGATCACAAATATGATATGATGTAGAAGTAGTTAAATGTTTCAATTATCTGGACACCTATTAGATCATTTGCTCTGACAAAATCATAACATAATTCCTCAGCTTTCCTAAATTGTAATTTCATCCATCAAAAGGTCAATTAACCATCAATGGGAATGCATATTCTTGATTAGAATCTCACCAATAAGAAGGGATTAATTGCTGGGTAATAATGATAAGAATCTTGGGAGGTAGTTACCATATCTTAGAATTTGTGAAAGGGAAAAGGAAAACTGGTCATAAATCAAGCATACAGAGACATATACATATATATATTTGTGTGTGTGTTTGCAAATATACACATGTATATGTAAATATTTTACATATGCATATATGTATATTTATAGATACATCTCCTAGTTTTTATCAAAGCAGATTTAAAAGAGTTCAGAGCAAGCATACAAACAAAATCTATGGACCAGAATCTATATGGGAAAGTTAGCTCAAGAGGGATGGAAGATTTTTACAAAATTAAATTATGAAGACAGTTTTATAATCAATTCTGATGTTTACGAAAGAGGAATGATATCAAAAGAGACCAGTGTGAATGAATAGAAAACTCATTCAACTTTTAACTTTTAAAAACATGATTAGTAGAATGAAAGTAGAGATATGGAAAGGAGGATAAATACAAAATTATAGCATAGGATTAAAAAAATAACAATAGAAGTAGTAAAGTTCAGAATGATCCAAAATTAGTATAGAAAGGTAAGGACAACAAAATGTTTTTGTTTTGTTTTGTTTTTTTTTAATCTGTATGGAAAAGAAGGGTAGGATCAGAGAAAAGATAAGATTACAATTTGAGCATGAGGGAATAATAGTAACAATACAGAGAGAACATAGCTGCTGAATTTTAGTTTTGCTTCTGTTTTCTCTGCCAAGGAGAATGATCATTTTACTAGAAAAGAGAAAATAAAAATAGATAATATGGAGTTGACAGTCAAGCTAAATAAGGACATAATAAGCAAATACCTTGATAAATTCAATTAGGCCCTTGGCTACATACTATGACAGCAAATAATTTGGTTAATGTTATTGTTAAGGTTTTGTTTTAAGATTTTGAAAAATCATGGAGAGTAGGACTGAACTAGAGAAAGTAAATTCCCTAACATTAGAAAAGAGAAAGGGAATAGTATGCAAATCATAGTCTAGTGAGCATAATTTTAATTCCTAGCAGAATTCTAGAGCACATTAAAGGCAAACCTCATTCCATCTTCTAACAGGATTCTTAGATTTTAAATAAGCATTTGACCAAATTATTCATGATATTCTTATGTAGAGGAGAAATATTTAGAACAGATGATAGGTGGGTTCAGAACTAATAGAATGGTCTGATGAAAACAATAATCATTAATGGTTCAATGACACTACAAAATCATGTCTCCAGGCATTTATGATTGGTTCCATAGTATTTAACATGTTCACTGATGACTTAGATAAAGGCATAATCTACATCCTTATTAAGTTTGCAGAAAACACAGAGCTGGGAGGGATAGGTGACATATGACAGAATCATGATACAAAAAGACCTTCACAATTAAAACACTGGGCTGAATCAAATACAATGAAATTTAATAGGGATAAATGACGTCATACTTGTTTTGTTTAAAAAACAAACAACCAATCCTGAAAGTAAAATATATTGAAAACAAGATTTTATTGGACTGAAAATTCAATGTGACTTAACATATAATTTGGTAGCCAAAACATCTAATTGAATCTTAAGCTGCATTAAGGAGGCCATCATATCTAGGACAATGGAACTGTTACTACTATTCTTTGACATGGTTGAGAACACATCTAAAAGAACTAATTTATTTTGGGCTCTCCATTTTACGATATCCATTGATAAGCTAAAGAACACACAGATGACAATAGTAAGAACAAAGAATGAGAATAAAAAGCCATGAAGTCATACCTTAGGAAAATCAGTTTAGCTCAGAGAAAACTTAAAGAAGACATGATAATCTGAGTGGTTGTCCTCAAATCTGTGAAAGGTTGACATCTGGAAGAGACATTTGGTTAGTTCCTCTTGGACCCAAAAGGCAGATCCAGAAGTTTGGAATGGATGTTCCTTATGGGCAAGTTTATTTTTTATATAAAGAATAACTGCTTAATAATTAGAGCTACTCCAAAGTGAAATGGACTGGGAGGAGCCAAGATGGCAGAGTAAAGTCAGGGACTCACCTGAACTCTTCCCTAAATCCCTCCAATGTCTTTGATGACTTTAAACAAATTCTAGAGCAGTGGAACCCACAAAAAGATGTAGTGAAACAATTTTCTAGCACAATACAACTTAGAAGATTAGCAGGAAAGTCTGTTACATCAGGATGAGAGAGGGGCAAGTCCAGAAAAGCCATGTCAGTGCAGATTCAAACCCCGCAAACCATGAGTAAGCCTCAGAGCAACTGAATAATAATAAAGGTAGAAAAAAAGCACACTGAAGAAAATAATTACTTCAAAGTGAGACTCAGGCAAGTAGGAGCTAATTATTTTATGAGACATCAAGAAACAAAATCAAAAGAATGAAAAAATAGAAGAAAATGTGAAATATCTCACTAAAGAAACAACTGACCTGAGTGAGAAATGGATTCAGGAGAGATCATTTAAAAATTTATTAGATTACCTGAAAGTCATGATTAAAAAAAAAGCCTAGACATCATCTTTCAAGAAATTATCAAGGAAAACTACCGTGGTATTCTAGAACTAGGATAAAATAGAAATTGAAAGAATCACTGATTACCACCTGAAAGAAATAAAGAAAACTCCTAGGATTATTATAGCTAAATTCTAGACCTCTCAGATCAAAGAGAAAATACTGCAAGCTGCCAAACAGAAACAATCAAATATCATGGAGCCTTAGGATAACACAAAATTTAGTAGTTTCTACAGTAAAGAATCAGAGGACTTGGAATATGATATTCTAGAGGGCAAAGGAGCTAGGATTAGATCCAGGAATCACTTACCAAGCAGCATATATATTATGAATATAATGGGGGTGGGGGTGGGAGGAGGAATGGACATTTTATAAAACAATGAACTTTCAAACTGAAAAAGACCAGACTGAATAGAAATTTTGACTTTCAAATACAAGATATACAAGAAATATAAAAAAACAAATAGAAAAGAAAAAGCATAAGGGAGTCAAGGTTAAACTGCTTATATTCCTACATGGTAAAATTTATATTTATAATTCTTAAAACCTTTCTCATTATTAGGATATTATTAGGGCAGAAAGAGTATAGAAAGCAAAGGTTTAAGTTGAATGTGATGGTATGATCTGAAAAATAAAATTAAGGGATGGGGAAGAGAATGCACAGGGAGAAGGAGAAAGGGATAGATAGAATGGGATAATTTATCTGACATAAAAGATGCTTAAAAGAGATTTTACAACAGAAGTGAAAATGAGGGAATAGGTGAAAGGGCCACATTAATCTCATCATAATTGGCTCAAAGAGGGATTAATATACATACTCAGTTGGGTATAGAAATTTATTTTAACATATAGGAAAGCAGGAAGGGAAGGGGAATAAGAGAAGATTTGTGGGGGGAGCTGATGGGAGGAGCATTTTGGGGAGGTAAAAGAAGCAAAACACTTTTGAAAATGGGCAGAGTAAAAGGAGAAAGTAGGATAAGTGGGAAAAATAGGATGAAGGGAAACATATAGTTGTTGATCATTTCTGTAAAATGATTAGTAGGATACACTCAGAAAAACATTGAAAGACTTTTTGAACCAATGCAAATGTAATGAGCAGAACCAGGGGAATATTATACACCATAACAGCAATATTGTATGATCTATTATGAATAACTTAGCTATTTTCAACGCACAATAATCAAAGCAGCTCTGTAGAACAGGATAAAAGGCACTGTTTCTCTTTAGAGAAAGAACTGGTAGAACCTAGAAGCAAATCAAAAATATTTTTTATTTATTTTTCTTGTTTGTTTGTTTGTTTGTTTGTCTGTGTTTTCTTTCACAGAATGACTTACATGGAAATGTGTTTTGCATTACCACACATATATAACATCCCAAATTGCTTGCCTTCTCAATGAAAGGGGTAGGGGCGGGAGGAAAAGAATCTGAATCTCAAAATTTGAGAAAAAAAATTAAAAGTGAAATGGACCATCTAAGGAAATAGTGGATTCCCTTTCCCTGGAAAATTTCAAAGACTGAATTGCCATTTGTCAGATATGTGGTTGATTGGAATTCTTATTTAGGTATGCCCTAATAATAGCTGGATTTTGAAGTCTCTTCTATCAGTCAATCAATAAACACCTATTACTATATGTGCAGCACCTTTGGGATACAAAAAAAGAGGGAAAAGACAGTCCCTGCCCTCAAGGTATTTATAGTTTAATAGGGGAGACAACATGTAAATATATCGAAAGCAAGCCTAATACTTGCTCTGAGATTCCCTGAGATAATTACCTGTTTTTATAAGCTTCCTCAAAAATGACCCTCTACCTTTAGGTTGAGTTCTACTAGTAGCAAATATTAAGAAAATAGAAAAATTTAGGCTGAATGCCTTCTTTGGACAATTTATTTCTTTCCTCTTAAACTGCTGTCAATGGTATTTATTTCATCTCTATTCAGAAAATTCATTTGTGTTTGTCTTGTTAATTAGATGAGAACAAGTAAGATTATTATCTATGGTCATACAACTAGTATCAGAGATGGGATTTAAACAGACCTTTTGCCTAGGTCTTTTTGCCTTAAGAGTTCAACACTATTCATTACACCAGATTGCCCTTTGATTGAACCTGATGCATTATTTTTCATATCCCCAATTTCCTAACTAGTCAAAATAGATGGTTTTATAGAATATGAAAATGAAATGGCCCTTAGTGATTATCTAGTCTAAACCTTAAGGGAAAAAAAAAATGAATAAACTAAAATCCAAAGAGGAAAATGAATTGCTTAAAGTCACAAGGTAATAATTTAGCAGAATTGGAATTTGAACTCAATTTTTCTAACTCCAAAGCCAATGATGTTTTTCTACTCTGCTCCAAAATAATTTTGTTGCCACTTCTCCCAAATTGTTGCACATGTGCATAAAAGCACAATAACCATTTTTTGGGTCAACATAAAAACAAATCAGAGAACATGGACTGATAAAGGGAGTTATATTTGCTAAGCCTCATTAAAAGCCCATTATCTTTTCTCAAAATTGGGACTGGGTTGGATAATCCATGGTATATTTTTGCTATATTTAAGGACTTTTAACTTGGTAAACTAAAAGCTTTATGCTTTTACAAATACAATCAATCCCTAAATCCTCTATACTACAGTTACACAAACAAGAAAGAAAGAACACTGATATATTAAAGGTACTGATATTCAAAATCTCATTCTGACAGCTTTCAACAAAATGAAATTTTCATAGGTTCCAACAGGATTAGATAGAAAAAACTAAGATCTTTTCTATTTCTACATTCTTTAATTTCTAAATAAGAAAATAAAAGACTTAGTTCACCCTACTCTTTTTTTCCTACTTTATGCTTTATCATTCTGGGCCTCACTTTCTCCATCTGTAAAATGAAAGATAAATTCTTTTGTCTCTAAGGCTCTTTCTAGCTTTAAATTTTATGATTTTATTAGGATAATGGTAGGTACCCAACAGATCTCTTCCCCAAAGCTTCACCATTTCATGTCTTTGTTTCACTTGTTATTTCTTGTGCCTAAAAGATGTTCTTCATCTTTTCCTACTAAAGTCTTACATATTTTAAAGTCCAGGTTAAAAAATCAACCCCTTTATGAAATTTTTCCTTATTTCCCCCAGCCAGAATTAATTTCTTTCTTCTCTGTGAATTCTCATGGCACTTTCAATTATGTATCTTATTCTATTTTATACCATAGTTATTTTCTTCTTCTTCCCCTCTCCCCACCCTTGGCCCTAGTCACTAGACTATAACAATCTTGAGAGCAGGGGAAATGTCTTATTTATCATTGTTCCTTAGGACTTAAAGAAGGTTATAACATAAGTAGGCTTTGAATATATTTTTGTTGAATTTAAACAAAATCACCCTTCTAGAATTTTCTCTTCTTCTTTTCATTTCCTACTTTGAGGGTGGGAAATGAACATCAAAGAAATGTTTAGAAACAAGCAGCATAATAGGGGAAGTAAAAGTAAAAGCTTGGTCTATATGCCCAATGGATAATCAGCTTCTGTATTACAATTCCTTTGGTCATATAAAGAAATCAAGAAAGGTGTCAAGAAAAGGATTTAAGAATCCCATATTCCATTTTAATTTGTGTGAAAATTCAATTCAACAAATACTTATTGAAAAAGCAGGCTAGAGAAAAAGTCAGTAAAATCATAGGTTTTTTGTTTTTTGTTTTTTTCCTATGCAGTGAATTTTACTGTCCCTAAAACTATATCCATTCATTTGGTAGTTGGAGACACTGGCAATCTTTTAAAAATGTAAATTCTATCCTAAAGTTTAACTTTAAGATACTCTTCCATTTATATCCACACTATAAAACTGTTCAGTCTCTTAGATATTTTTTAACTGGTCCTATGATTATTTTTCTTTCAAGGAATTTCTGGTGAAGAAACTCCCTTAACCAATGTACATGAGCATCTGCTTTGTAACTTAGATTTTTATCAAGTTTCCTGGAGCACTGAAAGCTTTAAGCTGCATAGACTCATACAGCCAATATGTGTCAAAAGTGAAAACTTGAATCTTGGACTTCAGGAGTATGAGATCAGTTCTCTCTCCTTTATACCAAGTTATTTTTTTGGTGGCAGGCATCAAAAAATTACCTTGCATTTATTTTGTACATGTTTGTTTACATATATACATGTATGTCTTATATACAAACTTGAAGTCAGAAACTAATTTTTTTTTACTTGTACTTAGTATATAGTATGTACTTAATACTTGCTTGTTGATTGATTAGAGCTGAAATTTAGGCTGAACAAAAATTCATAAAGAATTCATAAAGAGATATACAAATTAAAACAACCTAAATTCCAGCTCATACCCATCAGATTAGTAAAGATGACAAAAGAAAAAACTGCTAAATATTGGAGGGGATGCAGGAAAATAGGTATACTTATGCATGTTTGGTAGAACTGTTTTGGAAACCAATTTGGACTAATCTTCCAAATCTCTAAATTAAGCATATCTTTTGACCCAATAATACCACTACTAAAAGAAATCAAAGAGGAAAAGTATCCACATGCATAAAAATATTTATAACTGGAAACTAAGAAGCTGTCAACCTTTTAGGGAATGGCTGAACAAATTGTGATATATATATATAAGAGAATAAATTGTGCCATAAAAAGTGACAAACGGGCACAGTTTTACAAACTGGGAAGATCTCTTTAAAAGGTTATAGAGTGACCTAAACCAGGAGATTAATTTAAGTAATAACAACATTCTAAAGAGAAAATAACTTTGAAAGTCTTTAGAATTCTGATCAATACAATGGCCCCTCCTGATTCCTGAGGATCAAAGCTGAATCTTGCTATGTCCTTCCAAAGACGTGATGGACATGAATGCAGAATGAAATACAATTTTTTTGGACGTGGTCAATATGGGAATTTGTTTCTTTTGCTAATAGATATTTGTTAAAAGGCTTTTCAATTATTCATTGGTGGTAGGGGAGAAAAAAGTAGGTGGAAGAAAAATAGTTATCAGAAAAAAAGGGAGTAAAAATATGAGGGAAATAGATGGGATTGATTGTTTCTGATTTTTATTCTGTTTCAATAAGGTTCAACAATCATTTGCTAATTATCTATTATACATAAAACACTGGACTTAGTATTGATGATACAAAGATAAAAATGATACCATCCTTGCCCTCAAGGAGCTTAAAATCTAAAAAATGGAGATATGACATGTACACAAATAAGAATAATGGGTGTAAAAGAGAGATCTATGGTGGTTTAGGAAAATCTGAGGAGAAATATTAGTTTATGCTTGGGGAGTCAAGAAAAGCTTTGTAGTAGGAGGTGGCAAATGAATTGCACCTTGAAAGGACAGGACTTCAATAGGCAAATAGAATGAATTTATTCCAAGCATGAGGGTGGGGACAGCTTGTGAAAATGCATGAAAGCTTAATTCCAGAAAGAGCCAAAAAATTATATAAGAAGTTTTCTCTTCTAATTCAACACAGTCCTATAACAGGGATCATAAAGATGGTGCTTTAAACAGGATCCAATATATTTATCATCCTCTTGGTTTTCATTCAAAACCTTACCCAAATCTTGAATTTTCCCTCACTCTTAACTTCATTCTGCTTTAATCTTTGTAATTTATTTTAAAGGTCACTAAACCTCAG
Source organism: Sminthopsis crassicaudata (assembly GCF_048593235.1). Taxonomy (NCBI): domain Eukaryota; kingdom Metazoa; phylum Chordata; class Mammalia; order Dasyuromorphia; family Dasyuridae; genus Sminthopsis; species Sminthopsis crassicaudata. The sequence continues at coordinate 550,792,862 of NC_133618.1, read as the reverse complement.
AGTTGGAAAGTATTTCTGAAGTCATTTAAATCCCACCCTGGACTGAAATATGAAATCCCTTCTATAGCAATCTTGACAAAAGGGGAGTTGATCACATTGTATTCATTCCTTGTTCCCTAAATCTTGCATGATCTTGGCTAAAAGTAATGAAGTTTTGACCTGAGTTTGCCCATTTCAATCCCCAGCTTCCGCTCAGGTTTGTATGGAAGTGAAAACTGAAGATGGAAGTCAAATAGAGCCAGCTGGTGGTGTCAGGTTTACTGTGCTAAATTCCTAAGAAAACCAAGATTTGTGGGAACTTCTTAAAGTGGTTTACTTGGCTCTGATACCAGAAAAACAGATAAGCAGACACACAAAAGAAACAGAAAAGTTAATCCAATCTGCCATCTATCATTTAGCCAAACAGCTTTAAAGCCAGGTGGCTATTAGTTGTTTTTTTTTTAATTTGTTTTGATTGGGGAAAAAAATTAGTGTTTACAAAAAAATAAATAAATAAATAAGAAGCAGAAAAATTTATTGGCTATGTTAAGAACCTAGTTCTCAAACACATTTTTCCCCCAGTTGAAACAAAGTTCAGATTGGTCTCTTCTGCTATCACCTGGAATTTCTTCATTTTTAAGTTCTTGGATTCTCTAGAGGTCAGGTAGAGTTTATGCTTTTCCACAATGAACCTGGAGCAAGTCTCTATATTAGAATATGCAGGATTGGATTTTCCCAAATGGGCACTTCTTAGGAGGGAAGAAGGAAGGAGTGGTGTTGCTTCTATGCCTTGTGTCTTTGGTGACCTATCATCTTGAGACCTTAATATTTTGGGGGAAATTACAGTCCTGTTCCACTGAAGTGAGGAGGACTTGAGTTCAACTCTAGCCTCCGACATGTAACATACTAGCTGTGTGACTCTCAGCAAGTCATTTAACCCTAATTGCCTTAACAAGAAAAAAGAAATTCAGGGGTGTAAGGAAAGGATTTAAGATGACTATTCTCTCTGAAGCAACATGGAATTATGGATAGGGCAATAGGACTTGGAGTTAAAAAGAACTGTATCCTGAATACATTCTAGTCACTTCACCTCTCTGTGCCTCAGTTTCCTCATCCATAAAATGAGGGGATTAGATTCTCTAGTTTTACATCAGTGATCCTATAAAGTAAGGAGCCGCTGAGGTCTAGATGAACTTCCTGGAGTATTATCTATAAAAACAAATATATCTCACGGGTCCTTTTTGTTTTCCCTCCTAGAATCTGGTACTAGAGAAAAAGTGAGTGGAACATGTTGGGTGGGCCAGGCTGGTTCTCAATATTTGGACTCATAAATCAATCAGTAAAAAGGCAAGACAGGACGTTAGAAAGATGAGACCTACAATATCAGCTGAATGTAAGCATCTTAAAGGCAAGGACTGATGTGGCTGACGTATTAACAGTATTTAGGCACCTGTGCTTTAGGAGAGGCACCAAATGTTGGAGTTTGGTCTTGTGAAGAATTCACAATGGCCATTTTCTTTGGTAAAAAGTAGGTTTATTTAGAAGAGGTTACAGATAAAATGATGGGATACAATAAACACCAAGAATGGTAAATATGAAATAGAGTGGGAGTGCATATAAAAGACAAGTTCTTTCATGGATTTCACAATTATCCAGGAGAAAGAGCTTGGGAAATGCTCTTAGCTGGCAGGCTAAATATTGAAAGGGACTTAGCATCCTAAAAGAACCAAAAGGAGGAGAAATGAGGTTGAGAAGCACAATGGAGTTAGGAGAGACACCAGGTGGCATGGGGGAGGCTAAGGGGAGTGAGACAGTTCTTACAGACTGATCCAAAGGAGGGCAATAAACATGGCATAAGCTCTAAGTAGATTGATAGGGAAAATTTAACCTCAGGCACATGATTGGGATTTCTGACAGGACATGGCAAGGTGAGGCTGCCCAAGACTCCCACAGAGGGTGAGCCTCAGAGGCTAAACATAACTTGGATTTCAGACTCGATGACCTCCACAGAGGGTGGGTGCAGAGCTAAACTGATCTCTATAAGAGCCTTTTCCCTGCTTGCCCCAGAAAACAATTCCATCAATGCTCTAATTTCTCTCTGCCTGTCATACCTACTATTCAGGAATCTGGACTACGGGAATTTTTTTTTTTGTTTGTTTTATTGGAGAGGAGAGGTCTTTGTATTTCCAGTGCTTCTCATAGCATCAAATAGATTTTTGGGGGACAAAAGGAATATAGTCTTGGGCCTCAAGGAGCTTGCCTTCTGTATGAAGAATATAAAAATATGGGGCAGTGTGGGCCTGGGGAAGAATAGGGAACTATAAGCAATGGCAGAGCATAAACTCATGCTAATTTCTTGGTAGATGACAGCTAGATATAGCAAATTACATAACCTTTCACTCATATACTGATCAATCAGGATAGCTCAGCAACTATCCCTACTCCCCCTATCCTCCCTAACACAAAGCTCTCCAAAGGATTAACTCTCCATATCTTGTTGGGGGTAATGAGAGACAGGAAGGGAAGCTGTTCTCTGAATTAAACTGAAAAATAAAGATGAAAATAAGATCAGGCCTATCTCCTTTAACTTCATATTATGATTAGGTATACCTGTTACTATATGATTTTTAAAAAACACTTTTCATCTATCCCCCTAATATTCTGTCCTACACTTAGCAGCAGCAAAGAGCTATCCACTAGCTTTGAGGAGGGGAAGAAATCATGAGGTTTTTTTCATTGAACTCAGGAAGAGAGAAATTCAGGCAAAAGAAATAGAAATTGAAGATAAGGGATATGGCAAATGGATGAGGGAAACCCCTAAATCCCTTGGGAAATTAGAAGATCTGGCCTGAGGACAAGAAAGTACAATAAGTATGAGTCCCCACCCGGATAGAAACCAAATGTTTAGGATTACACTGAAGCAATCCTGATTTGAAGAAATAGTATATGTTTAACAAGACTTTCTGAAAGGAATACCTCCTTTTCAGATTACTGTGATAAAGGGGGTGGGGCAATATCCAGCAAAAGAAGACAGTTTTTATCAGTAAGAGGAAAAAAGTAAATTCTTACTTTTAAAAGAAAATAACAGAAAACTTTTAAAAAATATCATAAATTGCCTATGACAGTTAATCTGTTACTCTGTGAATTCAAATATGTAAAAACAAATCCCCCTGGAGCCATGAAAGAAAAATGTATTATATCTATTACATAAAGAGGATTTGGAAAGTGAGCTCCATATGTTTTTCCACTTAAATGATAGTGCCTAAAATTGCAGTTTTCACCAAGAGAAAAAAGGGTGAGATGGATGTTTCTTTCCTGAAATATGGTAAGTGAGTCTGGACTCATAACTAAGTAGTGAAGGTGAATGATTTGCATTTATGAGCCAAACAATCACAGAGATTTTTCAGATCCTACAGAAAGAAAAGGCAATCAGTAGATTATAAATCCTTTAAAGGTAAGGACTGTTTCCTTTTTTGTTTTTGTGGCCCAGGACTTAACAAGTTGTCTTACATAGAATAAGTACTTGATAAATGTTCACTGAATCCAAATGAATGAGTCAACATCATCTATACCATGCAAAGAAGGACATACAATCCCTTCTCTTAAGAAATATGATATATACCAAGTCCTAATTGAATGGTATGGATAATTTCTCCAAAAACTTGAAGGAGGTAATGACCGCCAAACCCATAAATAGCAAAGAAAAAAAAAAAAAAGAGAGAGAGAGAGACACACACACACAGACATAAAGCACAAGCAATTTTGTTCTAGACTAGGACCCTCCCTAACTCTCTAGATCATATCCTTAAGCTTAATTTCTGACTTTTAAACAGCCCTCTTCACTCATGGCCAGATGCTTAATCTTTTTGATTAGTCCATGAGTCGTTTCTGGACAATAAAGGGCTTTGGTGACTATGATAACCCCTTTTTGAATTCTTTACATTCCAAATTACTCTCCCAGAGCAAGATACTTAATCACTATGTAAATGCAAGTTATTACTATTGTGTCAACAAGCATTTATTAAGCACTCCTATGTGCTAGGCACTATGCTAAGCACTAGGGATATAAAGTAAAGCTCAGAATCTAGCTAGGTGACACAAAAACAACTAGGCTCAAACAAGTTACAAAAATGGAGATAATTTCAGAGGTCAGTCATTGGCATGGGGTTGGGTAATTAGGAAAGACTTGACACATTCCTTAGGGTTTTAGCTGGGACTGAAGGGAGCTAGGAGGCAGAGAAAAGGCAGGAGACATTTCCAGGAATGGGAAGCAACTAATAAAAATGCAGGGAGTTGAGAGAGGGAATGTTTAGTGGGAGGAACTGAAAGGAGGCCAGAACCACTGGCTCAACATGGAGAGGAGCAAATTGCAAAAAAGACTGGAAAAGGAGGAGGGGGTCAGCTTATGAAGACCATTAAAAGCTAAACAGGGCACTCAGACTTGATTATGGATATAATAGAAAAGAGCATTACAGGAGTTTATTAAACTTTAAGAAAGTCATCTTTAAAGCTGACTGGAGGATATAATGGAGGTGGAAAAGAGACTGAACACTGGGAAGAACAGCCAGAAAGGTATTACAGTAGTTTAGGGGTAAGCTGATGAGGAGATGCAACAGTGTGGGGGTGAGTATCAGTGACCAAGAAGCAAACATAAGACATATGGCAAAGATAGAAAAAACTTGGCAACATTTTGGATGTGGGATGTGAGAAAGAATTAGGAGTTGAGGAATACACCTAGACTTTGAATCTTGGAAGATGATGGTGACCTTCACAATAACGGGAAAGTTAGGATGAAGGAAGGATTGGGTGGAAAGATGATTAATTCAGATTTGGACCTGCTGAAATTAACACATATTTGGGATGTGTTTTAGATGACCAAAAGCAGTTGGAAATGTGAGACAGGAGAAATGTTAGGGCTGGAGAAATAGATCCTATCATCTGCATAGAGATGATAATTGAATTCATGGGAGCTGATGAGATAGATGCTCAAACAAAATTAAAGGGGGGAAGAGGAGGCCACAGAGCATTGAAGGAACACTTTAGTAGGTGAGACCTGGATAATGATTCAGATTATGGATGGATGAAAAGTTAAGGTTTTAGCCAGAGATGACACAGCTATTATTACTAAGTATCAGAAGTGAAATTAGAACCTAGGATTACCTAGTTTTGAGGTTGTTTGCCATGATTAGTTGTAAATATGATTGTATATTCAGCATGTCTCTGAGCAAGAACTTAGTTCTTTCCTTGGCTCAAGAACTGAAGAGGAAAATATATAATAACAGAACCACAGATCTAGAGGTAGGAGGGACCTCAAAGTTATTCTCTTCCATCTCCTTCATCTTAGAGATGAAGAAGCTGAGTAGAGAAGTTAAGGGACTTATGCAAACTAATGAAATAATAATCAGAAATGGTATTTGAACCAAGTCAGCTTCTGCCAACTAGAGCTTGTGATCTTTCCTTTGGAAGCAGCAAGGTGACTCACTGAACAGAATTTCAGGTCTAGAGTCAGGAAGACCTGAGTTCAAATCCAGTTCCACTTACTAGCTATGTGACTATGATCAAGTCAAATAACCTGTTTACCTGTTTCCTCACTTGTAAAATGGGGATAATAATAGTATAAACCTCCCAAAGTTGTTGTGAGGATCAAATGAGATATTATCTGAAATTCAATACAGTATCTGGCAAATAGTAAGTGCCAAATAAATGTTAATTATTTTGCATGATGCAAAAAAAAAAAATCTAATAATTTAAAACCAAACTCAATTTGTGATAAGATTGAATACGAATCGCAATATCATGAAACTTGCTTCATTACATAATAATTTATCCAGTATTAACTAGACTTTTAAGATAATTACAAAATTTGTTTTGAAATAATAACATAAGTAATGAAGTTATGCTGATTTGAAGAAAACAAAAGTGACAAAGATATTAAAGCTTTTTCCCCAAAGCAAAGAAGACTGTTAGTTTTAAGAGATAGAGCTTAGACCTATGATTTTATTGGTAGAAAAATTTTCAGCTAAGGAAATATCCTCTACCAATATGGCACCTTTTTTTGTAACTTAAAATTTTAGGGAGTTCTTGGGAGCACTGAGAGATTGTATGACTTTCCCAGAGTCACATGCTCAGTGTGAGGCAGAGGCAGGATGTGAACCCTGGTTTTCCTGGCTCTTGCCTCTAATCCACTGAGCCATGTTGCTCTCATGGGTTTAGTTTATAGTTCTGAGAATCATTGAAAAAAAAACATGGCAAAGAATTACATTTTTACTGCTCTCTGAGTATATGACCTTCATATTTTGTATGCTTTCTTTGACAGGTTGGGCCTATCAACCCAGCACAAAGGGAAACAGACACCTGGCAATTAGGCTGTTAATCTGAGCAGGGTAGACCACCTGATTGAAGCTGTGGGACAAGTTGCCATTAACAGCCACTTACCAAATACTAGGGGCACAGCAAAAGGCCATTATGCTGTCCAAAGTATTCATGATACAGGATTACACTAAAAATAATTAACATGGTGGGCACATCTATACCTCATTTTAATTACACAGCAATCATAGTCATATCTATAATCCTAACACCTATAGCTGAAAGGAACCTTACAGGTCATCTACTTTAATCTATTTTGCACTAAAGGAATTCCTAACCATGTTCCTAACCAATTCAGTCCTTGTTATATGACAGTAATAATAATAAAAAACAATAATAGCACTTACACATTATTTTAAGGATTGAAAAATGCTTTATAGTTATTTCATTTTATCCCCATAAAAGCCCTGTGAGATATTTGCTGTTATTATTTCCTTTTTACACATGAGGAAACTGAACCAAACAGGTGACATGACTTGCCCACAGTTGCATTGTTAGTATGTATCTTAGTAGGATTTGAACTCAGATCTTCCTGAAGCTTAGTGAGATCTAGTTACTTCTCAGTATCAGTGATCGAGAGGACCTTAGCATCCTGTTTTTCAAGATAGCAAATTCTGCCACTGTATCAATAGCGCTAACAAAATCCAAGCACCAGAAACTATCATTCATTGTTTTGAATTCTATCATCTGAAGATACAGAATAGGCCTATTTTCTTTTTCCATACAGTAACCCTTCAAATATTTGAAGGCTACCTCCAATATTTTTCTTCACAATTTAAAAAACATTTATTAAGTGCTTTCAATGGTCGAAGTACCAGAGTACTTTGTACAATCAAGACAAGTAATAGCCTTTGTCTTCAGAAAACATATTCTATTGGGGAACATCATAGATTGTCAAAATGCAAGAGAACACTGAAGTTTAGGGTGTGGGATGGGGATAAAAGAAAGTTTTCATAAAGAATCAGAGAATCTCAGGATTTTACAATTAGGAAGGATTTTGGCGACCATCCAACCAAATATATACATGAAGGAATCTTCATTATAATATGTTGAATGAATATTTCTGCATTGAAGAGTTCTTTCTGACTCCTGTATAATTTCATTATCTTCTCAAAATAGAATCCTGAAAGCAATGGAGACTAATAAAATCCTCACAACTTATTAAAAAAAAAAGTACAAAAATGCTAATGGCTTTTCTTTTTTCCTAATCCTTTCCTTTTTTTCTTTCTTTCTTCCCTTTCTTCTTGCATTTCTTTCTTTTCTTATTTCCCTTTCATTTTCTCCTCCTTTTCCTTTAATTCATTTCCTTATTTTGCTTTTTTTTCCTTCAATTAAAAAATGTTATTGATAGTTCATGTTTTCATATAATTTACATTTCCTAATGTACCACTCTGGAAGAGGATACTCTTCCAGAAAAATATAGCAAAACCTTTTAAAAAGAGGAAAAATTAACCTAGCTCAGTAAAAACAAAATATTGAAAAATTCTTGACATCTGTATTATTCCATTATCATAGTCCCCACTTCAATAAGTAAGGGAGGGAATGTATCTTATCATTTCTTTGTTATTTTAACTTCACAGCACTGAGATTTAATGGTTTTGTGTCTTCAATTTGCAAAGTTGCTATAGTTGTGCATCTTGTTTTCCAGTTTTTGCTGGCTTTACTTTGAATTAGCTCTCTTCCTTTCCTTCAAGAGTTTTATGGCTGTATTTTGTTTCTGGCTGTATTCTTACTAGCCAGGTATCAGACTAGTCATTGATGCTTGGTTAGATATTTGAATGGTCATCACTCTTGACAGATAAGATCTATGACCATCTCTTCTCTGGAGAATGGAAGGAGTTTGGAATGCTGCCTAGATTTTTACCAGACCTCTGTGTGTGTGTGTGTGTGTGTGTGTGTGTGTGTGTGTCTGTCTCTCTCTGTCTCTCTCTGTCTCTCTCTCTGTCTCTCTCTCTGTCTCTCTCTCTCTGTCTCTCTGTCTCTCTCTCTGTCTCTCTCTCTCTGTCTCTCTGTCTCTCTCTCTCTCTCTCTCTCTCTCTCTCTCTCTCTCTCTCTCTCTCTCTCTCTCTCTTCTCTTTCTGCCAAGTTGCTGTCTCTTACCTTTTAGGGTATGAATATGGATAATCATTCAGATTCTGATTCATTGGAAAATTTGTTAATTTATTTATTTTCTTGCAAATTGACTTCTGGCCACAAAAGCAAGAAAAGGGATTAAATATCTGACGCCAACTTTCGCACCTAGCAGTAGCTCTTTGCAGGAAGCCTGGCATTGAGTATGACATTAGTAACTAGACTACAATCCAATTAAAAATTGTTCTACGTGCCAACTTCTGTTCTAGTGCTACAGGTTATGCCATTTTACTATTCTGGACTTCTGAAAGTTCATTTAATTTAAATTAAATTAATGTTAATTTAAAACAGCTAGTTTATTCAAATTATTGTCACCTAGAGAGTCCACTGGCTATTAAAAGCACTATGTCCAAAATTTCTCATGCACAACTATTTCTGTTTTAATGCCTCAGATTCCAATATCCTCTCAGTCACCCAAACTCATAATTCTGGAATCATTTTGAATTCTTCTTTCTCACTCATACCTATTCCCTCATAAAATTAGTGTCCTATTGTTTTTCATCTCTCTCAAATCAAGCACTTCTACCCCATTCCTTTTTGGCCATTCTCCTTTTTTATCCACTATTGCAATGGGTTGGAGTTAGCATGGTAGAAAATAGGAGGAATACAGCCAACTTCTCTAACATATCTCCACAAAGATCTAAAAAACACATAAAATCAAGTCCTAATAGTGAAATCCAAAATAGAATTACAGTATCTTTTTTTTTCTAGCCCAGCCTGGCTTAAAGAAGGTTTGTAGATACTGGGGACAGGGTCAGACCAGGAGGATGCTGAGTAGAGTATTCCATAACCCAGGAATTAAAAGAGGACAAGGGCAAGACAAGGGCAAGACAAGGTCTCAGACCCATAACAGGACAGAGTGATCTTATATTGGGGTACTAATTAGAACAGGTGCCAGTTGGAAGCTCTGTCACTTGCTATTCAGTTCTGGGTCATAAGCAAGAGGATGGCATTCCAGTGTAGGGAGTTATAGCCCCTCAGCTGTGTGTGGGGGAACAAATTCAGAAGCAAGCAATAGTTGTATGGTTCTGATCCCATTAAAAAGGAGGGTCTGAGCTTCAGCCCTCAGCCCAGTCTGAAAGCTAGAGTGGAATAACCAGGGTAAGAATCCCAGACCAAAGAAGAGCCTGCAATTCTATATAACCCTGAAACCTGCAGAGCTTCTCAGTTTCATGATTGTAGCTGAGCCCAGCAATAATCCACTGGAATGTCCAACCAAGGACAAGCCCACTTGTGCTGAGCAGACCCAAAATCAGATCAGGAACTTGCTAAATTCAAACCAGGAGGGCAAGCAATTGGACTTTATACTATCTTGGAAGCACTGAAAGCTTGCAAATACACAACTTGAGTTATTTCTGAGATCTCAAATAACATAATAACAAAGTCTAAAATGAAGAAGAAAATGGGTACAATGAACTAGTAAAAAACAGTCCCACCACACACACACACACACACACAAAAACAACCTATTATGGTCATAGAAATGCACAAAACACAAACTTAGAAAAGACTGACTCCAAAATATCTACTTGCAGAACCTCAAAGTAAAATGAAGCTTGGTCACAGATCGAACAAGAAGAATTTTAAAAAAGAAAGAGAGAGATTTAGACTATTGTAATGGTTTCCTAAGTGATCTTTATGGTTTTGTTTTGTTGCTTAACAGTTATGTAACTGTTTCATTCACTTAAGCTATCTACATCTCTCAAAATGGGAAAAATAATTCTTGTATGCATTGACTTTATGAGATGTCATGAAGGATGTTATAAGCTTGTGTAAACTTTAAGGAACTCTATGAAAATGTGAGTTAAGGGGGAGCAAGATGGCACAGTGGATAGAGAACTGTCCCAGAAGTCAGGAGGACCTGAATTCAAAATCAGCCTCAGATACTTAATACTTCCTAGCTGTGTGACCCTGGGCAAGTCACTTAACTCCAATTGCCTCAGGGAGGGAAAAGTGTGACAAACTACAGGATTCATTGGTATCTCCATATGAAATCTAGAGAAAGACTTGAGCATGGTGAGTGAAAGAGGATTTAAAAGAAGACACAAGAGAAGTCAAATAGGATGAGAAGGCACACATGACTTGTGAAATGCATTAGTGATGGGAGACCCATGTTGACAGGTTCTCCTGTAATATTAAAATATAATTTGAACTATCATTATCCTGGGAAATAAATCAATTCAGATGATATATGTGAAAAAACTTTAGTTCCAAAAAGCCCAAAGCAAATTAAAACTACATGAGTAAAATGAGGTACATGCAGATGGATAATAAGCCTCCCTGTAATGCTCTTTTTCTACTCCCCTCTTTACTTCGGCAGGGATGCTCAAACAGTCTGTTTAGTTACTCTCTCCAGCATGTCTCCCAGGGTAGCTACATCTTCCAAGCTAAATGAAAAGGCTTCAATGCCTCTTCTTGTCTGTGATCAGAAGTAGGAACTGCAAATAGACCATATAAGAGTGCATCCATATAACAGCAGTATCTAATCAAAGAGTGCATTTAAATCACCAATGGTAGAAAGATTCCAACTGGATCAATGGTGAGCTAATCTCTTCTTAATTTATAATGAACAGAGGGAACAAGAGGCTGATTGCAATGGCTGAGAAGATGGAAACAGAGAAAGGTTAATCATCTCTGAGAAATCTGTAGTCATCATGACGAGAAAGAATTTATTGTGATACAATGATGATATAACACTAGCCTCACTTGTTATTTTTAGCAAAAGGTATAGGAAACAACAAGTCCTCTACAGGTTTATGTCTTCCTGAGAATACTCTATGGACACAACAAAGAAAAATTTTTGACAATGCTGAAGGACATCCTAAGAAAATGTCATCAATTTATAGAATTTCAAAGCTAGAGGGAACAATGAGAAAATGTTTAATTCAGTTCTCTGACACAGCCATATAACAATGATGATGGTCTTTTATGTTAAAGATTTATAAGGTTAGAAACTATATGAAGTCTTGTTTTTTATTTTTTAATCAATTTTCATGATAGGAAATACCCTTCATGTTTAATAACTTTTATCTTATCTAAATTTATTGAATGTTTTTTTTTCTCTGATGCATGAAGACTATAGACAGAGTGTATAGTGGATAGAGAGATGGATTTAGCATTAGAGTAAGGCCTATATTTAATTCTATCTCAGGTATTTATATGATCAGTTTATTTCCCTGAACCTCAGTCAATTTTCTAAGACTAAATTTTATATGAGTTACAATCTACATTGGGGGAAGGAAGTGCTAGCAAAGTTAATTCCAGGTTCTTGATTTGATCAGAATATTTTACCACATAATTATTAACTATCCTTGAGGTAGCTAGTTGGTGCAAAAAATAGGAGCTCTGGACATGAAATCAGAAAGAACTGAGTACAAATCTAATGTGTGACTCTGGACAAGTTATTTAATCTTGAACTATCTTAATTCTTCACTTCTAAAATAGACATAATAGCATCTACTTTACAAGATTGGTTATTGTAAGGATTAAATGAGATAATATTTGTAAAGTACAGAATACAGTGTTTGGCACATAGTAGGCATATAATAAATGCTTGTTTTCTCTCTCCTTCTTCCTTCCCTCTTTTCTTTCATTCTTCCCATCCTTTCTTCTTTCTAGTCTAGGCCATGGCATTTGGGGTGGGTGGGAGAGGGAACTATTAGCAAGCATTTAATATATTGATAGTTAGTTATTGCTTTAACCTATTAGGAAATTTTCTGGTATTTATTTATTATAAGTAATACTAACTCTTGAATTCTTATAAATGTTTTTCATCAAAAAATTCATTCCTGAGCTTTTTATTGTTTTCTTTTTTTATTATTTTTTTCTTGAGGCAATTAGAGTTAAGCGCCATGCCCAGGGTCACACAGTTAGGGAGTATTAAGAGTCTGAGGCCAGATTTGAACTTAGGTCCTCCTGACTTCAGGGGTGATGCTCTATCCCTTTTTATTGTTTTCAACATAAATGAAAGCTTTTCCCTCTCTTGTATCTACTAACACACACCATCATATAGTTTTTGGCATTAATATGTCCTTAAAGTGAATTCTTTTTCTAATTTGGATTCTTGCACACATCTAACTTGAGGTAATGAAAAAGATACTGGATATATTTCTATACTCCCTTCACCAGTATTTTACTTAATAGTTTTACATCAATAAAATGATTTATGTGATATTTGTCTGCAATTTTCTTTCTCATCTCTATCTTACCCTAGTTTGGGAATTAGGACCAAGTCTGTCTCTCATAGAAAGAATTAGGTAAAATGGCTTCTTTTTCTATTTTTGAACATAGTTTGTAGCATTAAAAATTAGCACTTTTAGAAATGTTTAACAGAATTTGTCAGTTTCTTGGGGTTTAATTTTTTTCTTATGGGATTTCATTAAAACCAATAAAAAATTGGCATTTCTTTTGATGAAATACTAATGTAGGCTATTATGAAATCCAGGCACAAAAATATAGCCACAGTCATATTAACAATATTAATGTTACTATAAGAGATCATTTAGCAGTCACTAGAGAGCCATTAATTTAGACAAAATAATCCTAACTTTTTAAACTTTTCCTCAAAAATATTATTTTCCATTTATTTCTTTTAAATGTGTTCAATTTCTCTCTGTTCCCCATTTCAAATCTAGAGACAAAACTGGAAAGAATAATTTAACAAAGGCCTGACTAATGATTAAACACAGAGGAAGAATTACCCACCTTTTTTGCATTATATTTCTATTAATATGTTGCAACATTAATCTGTTTTTGATGGGTATTTAGCTTGTAATCTTTCTGCTATACATTATAAATATGGGTCAAACAGAATAGTTAGAATTGAATATAGTAACAAAAGTTAAAAATGTTGAGGGGGGAGGAAAAATATTGAAAAAGATGATAAAAATGATAGAGTGAAATTTGTTATTTTGTTGAATTATAAAAAAAGCCATAGGTGGAGGATATAGAAGTAGCAGCTTTATACATGGACAATCACAGGCAAACAATTCTATTATACAATTGCAAAAAAGATGATGGTTCTACATTGGTAGTGACATAATATTATCTTCTAGGTCACTGCAACTAAACCACATTAAAAAGGTGATTTGTAAAGGTGTCATATACAAGTAATCTTGGATGTTAACCAAGAACTCATGCTATGTTCCCATGTGCTTTTAATGGGCTATGTAAGATTTTGATGTGCTTAATTCCTTCAAGATTGGCTGAAAGTAACTCTGATATAATTAAAGGACATAGATTTAAATTCAAGGCTTTCAAGAAATTGCTATAGAAAAGGCCTTCCTATCTTTTGTCATTCACAAAATAAACAAATCTCTATTATTTCCTGAATTCACTTGAAATGTAGTTGTTCAAAGACAATATTTATGCCTTCCAGTTAAGGGAATGTGATATATATTCCTTGAGGACTTGGAGCACGTGATATATCTTTGTATCCCTGGGACTACTTAGGATACTATTTGGTACATAGTAGGTACTCAATAAATGTTTCTGGAGTATAATTATTTTAATTACACATTAAAGAATATTATGCTCTCACGAATGTTAATTCATGTCTCCACACAAATGTGAACAAAATCTAACCCTACAAAGCCATGCCGATTTCTGAAAGTGTGAGGATAGTGGTTTTAAACCTACTTTATCTTCATTTTCTTTGACAAGAAAGAGAATTCAGTTATGAGGGAATTTGTGTTGATTTGCTCCTAGAAACAACTGGGCTGTCATCTTGGCTGCACTTCATTTGTTACTGTAAGAAAGGAGAGACTTACTTAGTAATGGAATCCTTACTGAATACACAATGACTATTAGAGTTGCACTCTCTCTCTTTCTCTCTCTCTCTCTCCATGCAGATAGATACACATATATTGTATATACACATATACATAAATATGTATACAAAGAAACATATACATATTTATATCTATATCAATTCACATATTATAGAAGTTTCATTCTGAAACCTCATTGCAACATTGGCATTCACATACTGAAAATACCCTCTGCTCTAAAGCCTCTCTCTTTGATTGGAGGGCTCCTCTCCATCCTTCTCTTTTTCAACTTTCTTTTATATTTTGTCTTTCCTTGTTAGAATGTAAGTTCCTTTAGAGTGGACTTTTTGGGTTTTTTTCTTTATTTATAATCTCAGTACTTAGCATAATGCTTTACACATTACATATACACATTTGTATAATCACACATGAACTAAGAAAATTAGAACCAAACAATTAGAAATGGTTCTCATCATTCAAAAAAAAAAAAAAAGTATGTGCAGAATTTGACTCCCATCATCAAAATTCCAGATTTCAAATTAAAATTTAATAATGAGCTGCATATCTTCCTTTGGAAAAGGCTGGTCTATTATAATTCTTTTTAAAAGAGAGAGAGTTTCTTTTCTTTTTTTTTTTTAACTATTGTAAGTTTTGAGTAGTAATCTTAAGTGAGCCCAGATTTGGAAGATAGATCATAACTGTCATCAAATTATTCAACAAGTATTTATCAAATACTTTTACATCCAGCACATGCTAAGTAATATATAGGAAACTAAGGAAACATAAAACATGGTTAGCTCTGAAGTAGTTTATGACCTATCTTATGGCTTACAACTATATATGTGTGTATAAATACACATAGATATATGTACACACATGTGCACAAATATACACATACATATCCTTGCATATATATCTACACAAATATGTGTGTGTGCATGTATGTCAACACACATAAGCTTATCTGCTTTGTGAGTTGCCCAGAAACACATAGCTAGTAAATATCTGAGTCAGGAGTTGAGACTAGGTCTTCTTGCCCTCTCAGTTACAATACTGTCTCACAAGACCAAACCATAGGGTGCAACAAGTTTTATGGGGACTATGTAAAATCCTCTGAGCCTTCTGTGAGGCAGCTAGGTATTGTGGTGGACAGAACACTGAGCTTGAAGTCAGGCTGAAGAGAATTCAAATTCAACCTCAGATACTTACCAGCAATGTGACCCTGGACTTAACTTCACTTAATCTCTGCTTGCCCCAATTTCCTCAACTGAAAAATAGAGATATCTCAGGGTTGTTGTGAGGATTAGATGTAAAGTACTTATCATAGTGTCTCCCATGTAGCAGACACTTAATAAATATTTCTTTCTTCCTTTCTATCGTTTCCTCTTCCCTTTCCTTCTGAGAGGATGTGAAGCCTTCTCAGAAAACTGAACCCTGGAACATTGCCATAGTTTAGGGCTACAGTTCCAGGAAACCACCCCCTCCCTTGTACCCTTGTTTAATCTTACACAAACTGCTTTCCAATCTATAGTTCCCTGCTATTGTACCCTGAGGCTGGAATGGCTTTCCGTGACAAATTGTGAGCCCTCATACTAAGCCAGAGACAGCTGGGGCCCAAGATGTGGTGAAGATGTTTCAGAGTATAAAAACTCTGCTCGGTTGCCTGTGCTTTGCCTCCCCCCAGTAGACTATGCTAGTTGAGATGACTCCTTATTCCTGCAGGAATTAAATAAACTGCTTTCTGCTCAGGCTCTGAGAAACATCTATTTGAATTATTTTGGGTTGGCGGGTCGTTATTTCACACCCTTCCTTCTATAAAGTTAGGGATTTACCTGAATGTTAGAGATTTGTTTCACTGATAAATCCATGTAAAATTCTCTTCCAAGGGGATCTCACGTGCTACCTATCTATGGGCTTTTGTGAGTTCTTTACATGTTCTATGTTTCCTATGAGGGAGAAATAAAGTCTGTTTTCTACTTTAGATGTACACTATCATGAGTGCCTTTTACCAACATCTGTGGAAACCTAGACATTCCAGCTACATTCTAGACTTCCTCTATCATGTCCTAGTATGGTGGAAGCTTTACTAAAACACTGGAAATCACACATTGTAAATACTCTCTGCCCCAGCAACTCTCCTTCTGATTGGAGGGCTCCTCTCAGAACTTCAAGGATGGCACCAGGCATTATATGTCTCACTCTTTTATAGAATATGCTCCTTTCCTGCATCTTTCCCTCAGCTCTTTATCAGATTTCTTTTATATGCAGTCTTCCCTTATTAGAATAGAAGCTCGCAGAGGGCAGCTTCTTTCTATTTATATTTTTAGCATTTAGCACTGGTGCCCTGGAAGCACTTTATAAATCCTTGTCAATTGACATGTAACTTTTCTAAATAAGTCAAAGAAAAAATGATTCATTTGTGATCCTTGTTAGCATAGACATTCAAGGTGTTATGGGCCATGGAGTTTCAAGAGGTGTTAAATAATAGGGAATTGGCCATAAAGACATTCTAGGACCTAGAAAAAACTTCATGCCTCCAAATGCCCCCCAAGTATAGAAAGAAGCTTTGCTAGAGGAAAACCCAGAGAGACTGACTGAGTTAGGAAGGTTGGAGAGGAGAAAGAAATACCCAGACTTCTTAGGACCTGCAGAGCAGTTGCACCATCTGCATAGGCAAGAAGGGGAAACAGAATAGAATAGAAGGGAATCTTGGTATGGAAGAGCAGAGTAAATCTATCTCTTAGCTTGTATTATTAGTTATGTGAACTCTTTAGGGAGGTTAGGACCCACAAGAGGAGTTCTTTCTCATGTGAATTGGCTGAAGAATCAGAGTAATTCTCCTAAGTTTAAAGTGACTGTAAAATGTTTGTGGGAGAAAATGAGGTCTTCTGATTGCTTTGGGTTCAGATACTACTAGTTCTTTGTATTTTCTACTTAAATTAAGTAAGACTTCTTCTGTATCTGGTGTTTTGCTTTGCTGTTCTCAGGAGAAAAGCTGAGTGAGGGTATGAACCAAAACAGTTTGCGACAGACCATGCCAAGGTATACCTAATCTATTGAGACAGGTAAAGAAAAGTAGAGGCAACTGATACCCAGGTTACACTGATCAGATATACAAACAAAACAAAATCAATTGAAATGATACCAGTTTCCACATTTTTTCTCATAACTCATAAAACCAAAGGTCTCAACAATTGATTAGTCAACACTGGATTACATTAGATATTCAGTGGCAGGGCAAAGAAATTACTGAATATCAGTGATGATAGAGTGACCTTAAATGTTAATAATCACATAGAAATTGTTTTAGCAATTTTAAGGACTGGGATATTCTCTTTTAATAATACAATGACTATTATAGAAACAATTAACAATTTCACCCAAGATAATGATAATGATGAGACATCATATCAAAATCTTTGGGATGCAGCTAAAGCAGTAATAAGGGGAAATTTTATATCTTTAGAGGCTTATTTGAAGAAAATTGAGAAAGAGAAGATTAACGAATTGGGCTTACAACTTAAAAGGCTAGAAAAAGACCAAATTATAAACCCCCAACCAAAAATTAAACTCGAAATACAAAAATTAAAAGGAGAAATCAATAAAATTGAAAGTAAAAAAACTATTGAATTAATAAATAAAACCAAAAGTTGGTTTTATGAAAAAGCCAATAAAATAGATAAACCTTTGGTAAATTTGATCAAAAAAAAGAAAGAGGAAAATCAAATTGATAGTCTTACAAATGAAAAGGGGGATCTTTCCACCAATGAAGAGGAAATTAGAGAAATAATAAGGAGTTACTTTGCCCAACTTTATGCCAATAAATTTGATAACTTAAGTGAAATGGATGACTTTCTCCAAAAATATAGGCTCCCTAGATTAACAGAGGAGGAGATAAATTGCTTAAATAGTCCCATTTCAGAAAAAGAAATAGAACAAGCTATTAATCAACTCCCCAGGAAAAAATCCCCAGGGCCAGATGGATTCACATGTGAATTCTACCAAACATTTAAAGAACAATTAGCCCCAATGTTATATAAATTATTTGAAAAAATAGGGGATGAAGGAGTCCTACCAAACTCCTTTTATGACACAGACATGGTACTGATACCTAAACCTGGTAGATCGAAAACTGAGAAAGAAAATTATAGACCAATCTCCTTAATGAATATTGATGCTAAAATCTTAAATAAGATATTAGCAAAAAGACTTCAGAAAATCATCTCCAAGATAATACACTATGATCAAGTAGGATTTATTCCAGGAATGCAGGGCTGGTTTAATATTAGGAAAACTATTAATATAATTGACCATATTAATAATCAAATTAATAAGAACCATATGATCATCTCAATAGATGCAGAAAAAGCATTTGACAAAATCCAACATCCATTCCTACTAAAAACTCTTGAGAGTATAGGAATAAATGGATTATTCCTTAGAATAATCAGGAGTATATATTTAAGACCGTCAGTAAGCATAATATGCAATAGAAATAAACTGCAACCTTTCCCTGTAAGATCAGGAGTGAAACAAGGTTGCCCACTATCACCATTACTATTCAATATAGTACTAGAAACGCTAGCCTCGGCAATAAGAGCCGAGAAAGAGATTCAAGGAATTAGAGTAGGAAATGAGGAAATCAAACTATCACTTTTTGCAGATGACATGATGGTATACTTAGAGAACCCCAAAGACTCTGCTAAAAAGCTACTAGAAATAATTCAAAATTTCAGCAAAGTGGCAGGATACAAAATAAATCCACATAAATCCTCGGCATTTTTATATATCACTAACAAAATGCAACAGCAAGAGATACAAAGAGAAATTCCATTCCAAACAAATGTTGAGAGTATAAAATATTTGGGAATCCATCTACGAAAGGAAAGTCAGGAATTATATTAGCAAAATTACAAAACACTTGCCACAAAAATAAAATCAGATTTAAATAATTGGAAAGACATTCAGTGCTCTTGGATAGGCCGAGCGAATATAATAAAGATGACAATACTCCCCAAACTAATCTATTTATTTAGTGCTATACCAATCAGACTCCCAAGAAACTATTTTAATGACCTAGAAAAAATAACAACAAAATTCATATGGAAGAATAAAAGGTCAAGAATTGCAAGGGAACTAATGAAAAAAAACTCAGAGGAAGGTGGTCTAAGTGTACCTGATCTAAAGCTATATTATATAGCAGCAGTCACCAAAACCATTTGGTATTGGCTACAAAATAGACCGGTAGATCAGTGGAACAGATTAGATACAAAGGACAAAAAAGGGTACATCTATAGCAATCTAATCTTTGACAAACCCAAAGATTCCAACATTAGGGATAAAAATTCATTATTCGGAAAAAACTGTTGGGAAAACTGGAAATTAGTATGGCAGAAATTAGATATGGATCCACACTTAACACCATATACCAAGATAAGATCAAAATGGGTCCATGATTTAGGCATAAAGAGGGAGATAATAAATAGATTGGAGGAACAGAGGATAATCTACCTCTCAGACTTGTGGAGGAGGAAGGAATTTATGACCAGAGGAGAACTAGAGATCATTATTGATCACAAAATAGAAGATTTTGATTACATCAAACTAAAAAGTTTCTGTACAAATAATACTAATGCAAACAAGATTAGAAGGGAAATAACAAATTGGGAAAATATTTTTAAAAACAAAGGTTCTGACAAAGGTCTCATTTCCAAAATATATAGAGAACTGACCCAAATTTATAAGAAACCGAACCATTCTCCAATTGATAAATGGTCAAAGGATATGAACAGACAATTCTCAGAGGAAGAAATTGAAACTATATCCACTCACATGAAAGAGTGTTCCAAATCACTACTGATCAGAGAAATGCAAATTAAGACCACTCTGAGATACCACTACACACCTGTCAGATTGGCTAAGATGACAGGAACAAATAATGACAAATGTTGGAGGGGATGTGGGGAAACTGGGACACTAATACATTGCTGGTGGAGTTGTGAAAGAATCCAGCCATTCTGGAGAGCAATCTGGAATTATGCCCAAAAAGTTATCAAACTGTGCATACCCTTTGACCCAGCAGCGCTACTACTGGGATTATATCCCAAAGAAATACTAAAGAGCGGAAAGAGACCTGTATGTGCCAAAATGTTTGTGGCAGCTCTTTTTGTTGTAGCTAGAAACTGGAGGATGAATGGATGTCCATCAGTTGGAGAATGGTTGGGTAAATTGTGGTATATGAAGGTTATGGAATATTATTGCTCGGTAAGAAATGACCAGCAGGAGGAATATAGAGAGGCCTGGAGAGACTTAAATCAACTGATGCTGAGTGAAATGAGCAGAACCAGAAGATCACTGTACACTTCAACAACAATGCTGTATGAGGATGTATTCTGATGGAAGTGGAAATCTTCAACATAAAGAAGATCCAACTCACTTCCAGTTGATCAATGATGGACAGAGGTAGCTGCACCCAGAGAAGAAACACTGGGAGGGGAATGAAAATTGTTAGCACTAATATCTGTCTGCCCAGGTTGCATGTACCTTCGGATTCTAATGTTTATTGTGCAACAAGAAAGTGATATTCGCACACATGTATTGTACCTAGACTATATTGTAACACATGTAAAATGTATGGTATTGCCTGTCGTCGGGGGGAGGGAATAGAGGGAGGGGGGGTAAATTGGAAAAATTAATACAAGGGAAATATTATAAAATATATATATATATATATATATATATATATATATATATATATATATAATAAAAAAAAAAAAAAGAAAAAAAAAAGAAAGTTATCCATAAAAGAAAAAAAAAAAAATAATAATACAATGACTTTTGACTTGTGGGATTTTTTAGGGAGGAGAAGGGGAATAAAGTAGGTCAGTGACATTTTTTCCTACACCTAACAAAACTGAAAAGATAAATGTTTGAGCTGTCTAGAGGCAAGCTATGTCACCCTCTCTAGAACTGATTCACTGCTTTAGAAGGTATCAGAAAAATGGAAAAGGAAAGAAAAATATCTGTGAAAATCCAATAAAAAGTGATTTTTAAGAAATATATACACACCTCTGATTTTTTTATCTTGTCTAAATGGGAAAGAAGAAAATTTTAAAAAGTTTCTTGTTATAGCACAAAGCTAAGCAAGGTAAATAATATAAAAAGGAATATATCTCTGAAGAGAAGCTATAGATAAAAAATAATCACATTTTTTCTGTTATCAAAAGAGTTTTAATATTACAGTTGCCATGAGATGCATTAAATTTGAAGCCCCCCAGTTTTTTAAACCACAAAATTTATTGTTCCATTCACAAAGTCACTTACCTGTTTTCTCTGGATTACGGACCTGGGAGGGTATATCATGGACTTCTAAAGTCCATTCTCCTTCAGCTTTTTCTCCCCAGCAGTGTACAGTCATAAATTCCCAGTTTGTAAATCCATCATTTGAATGGTCAAGTAGTCTGTAATTTGAGATTTGATATCAGTAAGCAGGAGGAAAAAGCTAAATCACCAAAATTATATGTTGGAATTATTATACCAATGTGCTATGCCTATGGATGGCTTAGAATATGTTTATGAGATCTAGTCTTGTTCTGAGGCATAAGTTATCTAACTATGCTTTAGAGGCAAATCGGCAAAGGCCATTTCTCTACTGTCCAATATAACAGCTTTGACTTGTTCCACTTCCAGCCTGGGCTAGTTTATTCTTTTTTGGGGCAATCAAGCAGCCTTCTGCTCCTGAGGACTCACCATATTTACATCAAACAATTCTGAAAATTGATGGGCACAGTTCAGTGCAACTCCCAGGCTCAATCTCCCTGGTGATTGGGTTCATAGGCTTGTACTTTCACCCTTAAATTGATCCATAAAATTTTAAGAGTTTATTTTTTTGATTTAAGAGTAATTTTTTTAATTTTTAAGAGTAATATTTTAAGTACATGTTGCCTAACAAATACTCTTATTTCCAAAATAGGTGGAATAAGAAAGAACAACAATAACAAACAGAGGTCTCATGAAACAAAATTAAAACCATTTCAAAACAGGACAAGATTCATGTCATCCCTGTTATTTTATCTACTCCTGGAAATATATTTAAGATGAGTTTAATGAGTATACAGAAAGTAAACTTAAATATTCTGAAATCCTTATTTAATTATTTTTAAAAACTGCAATTTTATCCATTGCCCAATAATATGCATAATATTAAATATAAGATAGTAAATATAAAGTCTTTATAAGATAGTAAATATAAGATAACAATAGCAGGATGTTGGCTTATACTTAAGGCTGTTCCAGTGTTAATACCATCACCCACCCCCCAAAAAGAAGAAAATGAGATAATAGTCATAACAAAAAATAATAAGAAGACACCAAGAAAGACAGGATCGGGTATCTAGATGTATAGGTCAGGAGGTCATTTTCCTTTATCAGTTAACATACTTCAAATCTCTACAGTCAAAAACAAACCTTCAAAATAACCTTGATAATTCAACAAATAAACTATTCTGGAGCTGGCATATTACCACCACAGAAAACTGTTGTCCATAATCACTGAGACATCATTTAGCTCCATAAAAAAAATTAGGAAAAATATTTTAGTAGATAATAGCATAATGAATATTCAATATCCAAACTTCATGAAACAAAAAAATCAGAATTTGGGGATCTACTGGAAAAATTAAAATAATATGAGAAGAAGATCAGGTACATGTCATCCCTGAGGCCTTATTTGCTACTGAAGTTGTCCCATAGATTCAATTCAATTAAATAAGATAAATTGGCAGCTTAGAAGAATGCCAAGTCTAGAGTCAGAAAAACTCATCTTTCTGAGTCCAAATCTGGTCTCAGACATAAACTAGCTGCATATCCCTGTTTGTCTTAGTTTCTTCATCTATAAAATGAGTTTGGAAAGGGAAATAGCAAATGACCCCAGAATTTTTACCAGAAAAACCCTAAATAGGATCATAAAGAGTTAGAAACTACTGAAAACAACTGAATAACTGAAAAATAAGATGTTTATATCATAGTACTCAATCAGTTTCAAAAAGCTATTGTTTTACTCTCCAAGATATTGAATATAAAAAATAGCAGAAATATCAACTATTCTCATCCATTTCTATCTGAACTCCATCCAAAAAAAGGAGAATGAGTTAATAGTGATTATAAACCATAGCTCATATTCATAATTTTTGAGTCTGCAAAATGCTTTCTATAGCAATCTATTTCAGAATTTGACAATTTTTTTGGTAAATTCCTTATGGACAAGAATTATCTTTTGTCTTCTTTTGAATCTCCTGTGCTTAAACAGTGCCTGGAATAATGTAGGCACTTTAAAAATGTCTATTAATTAATTTTCTTTCTTCCTCTTACAAAGGCCATATGGAAATAGAACTAAAAGTTGCCTTTATTCAGTATTTCCCCTTCTCTTCTGTTCTATTCTCAAAAAAGGTAGAAAATACCTGAAGAATTTCCTGTATATCATAATAGTCTTTACTTCTTTAAAAAGTACTGCTGAATCATTTTTTCTCTTCTTTGGCTAAAATAGCTTTAGTCTTTGTCTAGTGTGATGTGTTTTTATGATCTTGTTTTCAAATTTCATTTTGAAAAATAAAATTTTAAACATTGAGAGGATGCTAAATCTAGACAAAATAATATAGGGCTTCAGGCAAAATATTCATTTAAATTTTTGGTAGAAAATAAAAATCAATTAAGCAATAAAAATTTATTAATAAATTATTATGTGTAAGACACTGTACTGAATTCTGAGCATACAAAATTAGGAAAAAGACAATCCCTGACTTCAAGGAGCTTACACTCTAATGGTGGGATGCAAACAAATATCTGCAAAGCAAGCTATATATGGAAAAATTTTGTTATTGTTCAGCCATTTCAGTTGTGTCTCTTTTCATAACCCTATCTGGGGTTTTCTTGGCAAAGATACTATGTGATTTGCTATTTCCTTCTTCAGTTCATTTTACAGATGAGGAACAGAGATAAGCAGGGATAAGTGACTTGTCCAGTAAGCCACATATAGCAAATCTCTGAGGTCAGATTTGAATTTAGGAAGATGAGTCTTATTGACCCTAGACCCAGCATACTAACCACTGTGTCCACAAACTACTTCCATATAGGATAAATAGAGAATACTTAACAGAGGAAAGATTCTTGGTACAGTTTTTGTCTTCGAATAATAAAGAAATTTTCTCCTTATCATCTAAGAAGCTGCCATAATGAATCTTTGTTTTCACATATACTAGTTCCAACATAATTGAAATGTACAAGAGTAAATAATCTTAAAAACTGCCAACCTATCGAAAGGATTGTGAAGTTATTTTTAATGGCAGCCTCAAGAAACGGCAGAATTTAGCAAGAAATGAAAGAAAGAAGAGGTAATTAATTCAATCAAGGTTTAAAAAAAATTGGCACTATCCCATCTGCCTTGGGAAAAAAATTCTTCTCAAGATTTAGAAGTCTTTGATCAACAATCTCAACTCATTAAAAAAAAAAAAAAGCCTAGGCATTTATTACAGTGCTAAAAATGTAGGTGGTAGTTCCCAGCAAATGAATTATTTTTAAATAAAATTGAGAAAATCCATTTATCCTCCCCCTTTTATCATTATTGCCTCAAGGACAGGAATCAGAATGGGAAGTTAAAGATTACAATGGAAGAAATTAAAAAAGGAAAACAACAGAGAAGATAGAAAAGCAAAAGGAATGGTAGTAGAACTGGAAGAGTTTTTTAAAATATGTATCACTGGAAAGGATACTATGTGATATGGATGGGTTACCTTTTGGCCTTGATTGTGTTATTTGCCTTTAGAATAGTGTCTATCTGCAGATGCCTAACTTCCAACTCAACTTAGATTCAGTTCAAAGAATCAGGTTGGCTATAGAATAGTGATTTTTAAAAAATTCACAGCCATTCTTAAAGATCATCCACTCAATGATAGACATATTTTTTGTTTTGTTTTGTTTTGTTTTTTTCCCTCTTTGTCTATGGCAGGAGTACCCATACTGAAGAAATCACAGATCTTTGAAGTTTGGAGGCAATAAGGAACATAGGATTTAGAAAAAGTCATTTGATTCCAAGCACTAAGTTTATACAGACAAAGCACCTGAAGCCTAGAAAGATTAAATAGTTGTTTTTCCTCCAAGGAATGATGATGTGAATCCTCAGAAGAGAGGTTCTCCAGTGGGTATCAGATGGGTGATGATGGGTAACCTTCCAGCTAAGGAGTACTGAGGTAGCTATTTGTTAGCATGCCAACAGCAAGAGAATCCTCTATACTTTTCTTAGAATATATATTCAAAATGTGACAGAAAATCTCTCAAAACTAATCAAAATGGATGAAAACTACCCACTTCTTGCAATTCATTTGTGCATAAAAGATACTGCCAGAAGGAATCTAGAAAGGATTGCCAAAGATTAATTAATTAATCACTTAATCAATAATTAATTATTTATTAAGCACTTGTTTTATGCCAGGCATTATTTTAGGTCCTAGAGAGAAAAAGATAAAAATGAGATTATCCTTTCTTTTAAGAAGTAATAGAGATTGTTAAAACAGGTACCTAGATAGTTATAGATACAAAATGGATACAAAGTAATGTTCAAGGGAAAGCAGTAGGACCTGGGGATGGGAAGAAAGGTCTCATATAGATGGTGGAATTTGAGTTGAGCTCTGAAAGAAATTATGAAAAGGAGGGAGATATGGGGGAACAACAAACAGAGCACTAGGCCTGAAGTCAGAAAGTTCTGAGTTCAAATCCAGCCTTAGATACTAACTGTATGACTCTGGACAAGTCATTTAACCCCATTTGCCTCAGTTTCTTTATATATATAAAAATTAGCTGGAGAAGGAAATGGCAAACCACTCCAGGGTCTTTGACAATAAAACCCCAAAGGGCACATGAAAAGTTAGACACAACCAAAAGAAATGGAGGCCAGGAGGGAGTGAATTCCAGACAGAGGGAGAGCTGAGAGTTGTGCATGATAAACAGTAGGAAGGCTAGAGTGATTTGTTTTTATGTATGAAAATGAATAATTTGTAACAAAGTTAGAAATAAAGGTTGTGATCTGGCTGTAATGGTCTTTAAAATGCCAGTCGGGTTTGTAATTGATTCTTGAATAAGGAACTACTGGATTTGACTGAATTGCAGAGTAATATGGTCATATTTAGACTTTAGGAAAATTACTTTGATGGGCATGTGGAGTATGGATTGAAATGTGGAGAAATTTGAGAAAGGGAGAACTGATGAGTAGTAAATGTGTGAGGAGGAAGAAGAGTGGATATAAAGAGAACTGTAGTAGAAACAACAAGATTTGGCAAGTGATTACATAGTTGGGTTAGGGAAGTGAGGATTCAGGGGTAATATCCAAATTGAGAGCATGGATGCCTGAAAAGACTAAGTTTTGTACATGCTGAGTTTTAGATATTTTGGGTAAGAACTGGAAGACCATAAAGGCACAGATGCTATTTTCATTTCACACTCATATTTCAAAAATATTTCCTTATTTCATTAAAATATTTCATTCGTGAAATATTTGCATATTTCAGTAGATCACTGAAGGCAAGAAATAAAAAAGAGAGAGATTCAGATTTGGGAAATGAACAGCTGTCTAAGAAGATGAAAATGGGGTATCAGTTTCTGAATGATGGATTATGACATGGAAATAACCATTTCCTAGCAAGGGAAGGAGTGTTACAACAAGGATTGCTCCCCAAGACTGTACTCATGTGGAGTCTTGCAAATCTAATCAAAAGAGCTTTTAGGGATAAAGGGGAAAAAATATCATCTATGTATAGTCTTCAATTGAAATACCATAACAAGTAACTAGAATGTAGGAAGAAAAGAAATTTAAGAAACCCAGAAGTTCACAGGAGACGAAATTCAATAAAAGAGAAATAATGGAATGAATGGTTTCATTAATATTTAAGCAAAAAATGTATCAATTATAGGAAACAAGCAGGATAAACCAGAGATCCTTTTTAAAAAAAGAGGCTGATTTGATCTCATAAACATCAGTAAGTTTCATGACTGAACTGTGACTATGACTATGTGACTATGGAAGGATTTAATTTACTGAAAAGAAATAGAATAAGTGTGTGTGTGTGTGTGTGTGTGTGTGTGTGTGTGTGTTATGGGATGGGATTGGATACCATTATATATTAAGAACATATACTCACTTCTATAAAGAAATCTTAGAATCAAAGATAGTGTAATGGAACTTTACTGTGGAAATGGCCTCATTATTCTAGCATGTCATGGATGGTTAACTTATTCAGTTTGCTCACAGAGCTAATGAGGTCAAAGGGCAGGGGTGTGCATCAAGTACTTAAGAATGTACTAGCAAAAACTTCTGGGGACTAGAACCACACTATCTATTTCTTTTCTTCTTTTTTTTCTTCCTTTCTTTTTTATTTACTGAATGGAATCAGATGTTTGGGGTGAGTGAGAGTGTGTGTGTGTGTGTGTGTGTGTGTGTGTGTGTGTGTGTGTGTGTGTGTGTACATGGTTCAGAGAATGGATGTGAATAGATTAGCTGAGCACATAGTTCACTGACACTCTGGAAAAACATCTCAGAGCACTTACCCTTCTGACTATGGGTAGGAACCTAATCTGTATCTATAAAGGGCATTATATCTGTAGAAAATGATTATGTGAAATGTTATTATTTTCCAGAAGAGAATTAAACTGGTTTTTTATGTCCATTATACTAATCAATGTAGCAGAAGAACTAAATTAATTGAGTTGGAGATAATCGTGGTGATAGCATGGGTAAGAAAAGCAAAAGAAAACAACACCGGATTGTTCTGTTGGTAACAATTCCACCCTCTACACTCTGTGTGGGCACAAAGTCTGGATCATGGCTCTGCTGATTCTTGTCATATTTTCTATTTCCTTCCTCTAAGAAGAGCAAATTTAGAGACCTCCAGGGCCATGGGTGTATAGGGCTGAAGTTCTATAAAAGGCTTAAGGTCCTTCCAGAGAAGTGGTTTGCCCAAAGTCACATAGATAAGTGAGCATCAGAGTCAGATATGGGATTTCGACCCAAGCGGTCACGTAGCCCACTTCTTTTAGGTCCTCTTCATTCCACCTCCTTTTTTCCTAACTTCTATTTCTCTCTTTGCTTCTCCTCTTCTTCTTCTACTACTTTGCTTTCATTAAAAGGGGAAGAAGGGAAATATTCCCTGCCCTTTTGCCCAACCAAGTGGTTGGGCAAAGTGAATTCATTTCTAATTACTTACATATCACACAGTTGCAATAAAACATTTCCAGTTGTTTCTAAATTTCAGAAATGATTCCATAGTTTCTAAACTAACCTATATTCAGCTTTGGTTAAAGTACTTCAAAGACTTACTTTGAATCTTAAATATGGGGAATTTCTCATGAGTTATTCTAAAATGTGGTGTTAGCAAAGCCCTCTGTACAGACCTGGCCTCTCACCCCTAAGATAAACAAAGTCTCCAAAATAAACCTTCCTAGAACATTCAAGCTCGAAAATTCAATTAAATGCCAGATAAGAAGAGAAATTCCCAAAAAAAATGCCTTAAAAAGTCATTTTAAATGCACAGCTCAAGTGCAATTAAACTCATAAGGATTATTCTACATTTTTTTTCCACTAAAAATATTCCCTTCCTTTTTTTTTTCCCCAATGGAAAGTTTTCCAAGAAGAATAAAAAATAGACAAGACTTTTAAAATAGATGACATTTTGTATATACTGAAATATTGAAATATTTATTTGTCATCATGAATGCGTGTATACATATACTATGGAGATAATATATATATATAAATAGATATAAACACCTGAACAAATGGCTATAAAAGGAACACTTCTAGTTGCTAAGGGGAAAAAAATAAAACAAAGAGATATTGATAGACTGGAAATCATGTGGAAGTTTTACTCTTTTTGTTCTAAATGGCAGTTCTTTTAGGGACATTCTGTACTCAAAACTAACTAGAGTGTCATCTGCAGCTGTTAATACTGGCTTATACCACACTCCTTGCAAGTACAGCTTAAATTTTTACCTCCTTGCCAAAAGTTGAGACTTGGTTCCAGAGGGAGAAATCAGGTGAATCTGAAGGTCTCCTCGCCGTGGGTGTGAGATGGAAACTCGGACTACAACATGCTCTAGAAAAACCACTCGTTGGTCAAAATGGTCTGCACATGCATTTGTCAGGGCTG
This sequence comes from Sminthopsis crassicaudata, assembly GCF_048593235.1. Classification (NCBI taxonomy): domain Eukaryota; kingdom Metazoa; phylum Chordata; class Mammalia; order Dasyuromorphia; family Dasyuridae; genus Sminthopsis; species Sminthopsis crassicaudata. Next base: position 550,763,425 of record NC_133618.1, on the reverse strand, counting down.
TTGTCCGAAGAGTTTGCTCAATGGGAATAATCCTGTAGAGGGGAGAGAGAGGGACAGGGAGAGGGAGAGGAAAAGGGAGAGGGAAAGGAAGAGGGAGAGGGAAGGGAGAGAGGGAGAGGGAGGGAAAGAGAGAATAATGAAGAATTCCTTTTCTACACGAATAGATTAGCAATCCCCATTTTTTTTTCTATTAAGAATCTTTCTTGTACCTTTTTTCAACTTCGATAAATAAGTTCTCACTACCAAACCTCCAACCTTTTTTTTTTAAATAATATCTCCAAATCTCTTATTAGTTCTTCTATCTTTCTCACTAATAAAATTATTCCTAGGTATTCTATACTATTATTTTCCCATTATCTACCAGTTTAAACAATTTTTAAAAATTCAATAAATTGTGCAAATAATTTTCAAATGTATCTTCCCCTTCCACATTATACTTACCACCACCACCACCACCACCACAAAAAGGACTAGGGTAGGTATCTTTTGTCTTTTTCTGCATCCTTAGTATTCAGTACAATGCCTAACACCTAGTTAGTTGATTAGTCAAACCTATCCAGTTCCATTTTCCTTTGAGATATAGAAAACAAAATGTAAGAGGTGCTTTTTGGCCCTGAGGACCACCAAGTGATTTGCTGCTCCTTGTATCCCACTGTAGGAAATACCTTTTTAGACTTTTCTCTCTATCATTTCCTAAGTTTTATCATAGTGGATGTTTCTTAGAGATGTTAGCAGCAAACAAACAAAAAAAGGTCTCAGTAAACAAGTAATGGACTCCTTGTATTGTACTATGGGAAACAGCACATCAAGCTTTCAGTTTCCTATAGATGTCATGAAAAAAAAAAAAACAAAAGATGGTCTCAACAGAGCACAGAAAACACAGGCATCCATGCAATGATGCTGACTCCAGTTAGAGATGCTGGTGGACCCCACTCAAGATGTGGCAGTAAACAAGGCTCCAAGGAGGACAGGCCTCCTTGTAATGGAAGCTGCTTAGCATTATTTTGCTGGGCAGAGTGAAAAACAAATAGCTTCAATGTATGGGAGAAGGATAACGGCTTTCAGAAGAGACGCAGCCAGAGTGGTCTTATAGCTGAATTCTCATCCTCTTGTGTGAATATTCTCTGTGTTCATCTGAGAAGTCTGGTCAGTTCAATAAGGGGAATAGCTTCTGAAATATCACTGGTCTGATGTGTCTGGGAAATAAGCATTGAGGAAGAAAGACTGCAGCAACTCAGAATTGCCAGCAAAGCAAATTGTTCATAGGTTCAAATAGATATCACAATCCTGCTGCTTAAACAGACTTTGAGGCCTCTACCCCTCCTCTTTAGCTTATTCTAACATAAGTCCAGTGCATAAGATTTTAGCGGACAGAAGATAGGATCATAATATAATCACTATTTCTATTTTTGAAGGTCTAGTGGTTTGAGGACAATTTTTTGTATAAAGGTGTGCCCCACTTGGATATTTCTAAGTGGTTATCATGCTTTTTAGTATATCTCACTAACGGATTTTTGATGAAGATATAAATGCATCACAAGCTTCATCCAAAGATTTGAAAATGTAGAACCTGAAGTTGAAGAATGTGTAGCTTAGGAAACAAGAATATTGAAGATGTAAAATAAAAATGAGTCAGTAGAGGTGTGATAAGAGAGAAAGAAAAGAGGACAGGCTCATTAATATTGTTCCTTCCTATTTTCTCATGACCCCAAAATCAACAGGTGGCTAAAAGTTTCTTTTGGAGAAATCATGCTCCCCCAAGCTTTACTAAAGCCTAATTTTCCTGGACTTCTCTGACTCCCATTAGGAAAATGAAAAAGTAATCTACTTCTAAGATGTCAAACATAAAGAAGCACTATGGCATTCAACACTACTAATTGTTGCCTGAACCAGATTAAAAGCAATTGAAAAACATTCAACAAAATACCCAATGAAATATAGAAAATGTTAACATGTAGTTTTCTAAGTTACTATGCAGTTGTATGGTTTATTAGAACCAAATTCTATTTAGGGTTTGACATCACTGATGTATATTATAAACTCACTGGAGCTTTCATATTCAAACAGGATCTAAGAGTAAAACAGAACGGCAGTGACATGAAACTTGTTTCCATATGTATTATCGAATACTTCCTCCAGACCAAACAACTGGCTAAAATTTAATTCAATCTAAATGCTACACCTAAATTCCTATGGCACAAATCCATTCGTTCTGCCTTAACATTTCTTTCAAATCTTCATAGTTTCTGGGTCTTTAATAATCAAGATTTTCAAAATGAAGAAAGATTGCATTCTTTGCTACATAAACAACCACCACCCACCATCACATTAATAATTCCCCTACCATGTTGTTAATGCACAATTTATTAGAGGGAGCAGTTTTCCTATTATGCCCTAGATTTCCCCCTTGGGAGGTTTGTAAGCTTATGCTCAGAGGCTCTTAGGAATTACATCGTTTGGCTCCATTTTGCCTTAGTCATAAAAAACAATCAAAATAGTTATAAACAGTGATGTAATTCCCTTTGAGAATCTGTAAATATTTGAAAACATGATTTGCATATACCACCAATTGATTTAGAGATGCTGGTTCCTTTCATTGCCTCCTCCAAAATTTTACTGCCTATGTTTGTTGTTTAGTGTTACCTACCATGGCAGATGGAGAATAGACTCAGAAAGCCTTTGAGAGATTCTCAACTCACTGCCATGTTGTGCATATCCAGGTAAATAATTTTCATGCACTAAGGGAAAAAAGTGGGAAGGGGATGTAGTCAGGCAGGTAATCTAGGTAATTTATTATTTTCAAAGGATTTGGAATCATAGTTTCTATTTATTAACCAAATAAATGGCAAAAAGCAGCTTATAACACAAATTCTCACACTTTTCAAATGCATAGGACTCTACATCAAATTAAAGCACAAATAGAAGCTGTGATATTGTTCAGAAATTGTGCTATAGATCAAAGATTCGGGTAATTCTTGTGATAGTCACTATATCATAGACACATTATTTGAATTCAAATGATGATGTGAAAGCAGATGTCTTAAAGGGACTCAAAAGAACTTTCCCACTCTCCAATACCTCCTGCTCCCTCGCCCCTCCATGTTAGAAACTTAAAACAGGCAAGCAAGCAAGGCAAAATAAAAATTTCTGGCTATAAACTAAATACAACTAATGTTTAATCACAGAAAGCCAACTAATGGCAATACCTAAAAAAAATCAATTACAATATGATTACAACATTATTAGAGAGGCAACAATCTGTAGGGGAGGCCCTGGGTTCAAATACTGCCTTCAGACACTTAGTACCTGGATGATCTTAGGCAAGCCACTTCAGCTCCCTACTTGTGTGATCATGGGCAAACCATTTAATCTCTTTGGGTCTCACATCTTTCATCTATAAAATAAAGAAGTTGGATTTGAAGACCTTTAAGATTCCCCATCAACTCTACATCTATGAGTCAATGAACCTAAGTAAGTAGAATTATCTCTGTTTTGGAAACAGTTAAAAATCTCCACTTGGTTTTAGAAACACAGATATTGTCATTTGTCTAGATTCAGGATAGTCTTAAGTTACAATACAACTCTTAATTTCAGAATTTAGTTGGCATGCTTCAACACTTCCAAAGTTCTCAAATTTCAACAATGTGGGTACTCTCTGCACCAATGCAAATTGCAGTCCTTCTTTCCTGAATTGCTATGGCCAAATAAAATTCATCCCCTTGCCAAGCTTAGGCTGGTTTTTGGACAACAGACAACAGAGTAGCCCACTATTTGAAAGCTAACCAGTCTGATAGGACTGACCTTCAATGGCATGGTCTTTGAGAGCCCAATGTTACCTCTGCACCCATAATGAGACACAAGAGTAAGATTTTAGTGAAGGTTTCTTTTTATATAAAATGCCATGTTATGGAACTAAGAAGGCAAGGAGATTGTGTCCTCACTAATTTCTTGGGATAATAAGAAAGGGATGTATTTAGGACTTTAATTAAAGGCACAAATTTCTGTATGAATAATAATAATAATATAAACTATACATATATATTTAAATTATTAATTTGCTATTTTATTTAATGGTTCCAATCAAAATACATCAACAACAACACTTTTGATCTCTGAAAATGTTTGAGTTGAAAGGCAATTTATAGATGGAAAGGGAACTCAAAATTAGTGGTTGGGGTACAAAGGAATGTCAAGAAATTCTCTCAAAATTGGTGACTGTTGTTGTTATTTTGTAATACAAGATCCAGTCTTGGTGTACTAAGAAGTACGAAGAACAAATTGTGAACAGAGAATTATAGTAGAAGTGACTTAATTAATGCAGTGAGACGTCATATAGATCAGATAGTGAGAAGTAATGTAACATGACTATAAGTCAGTGGGAGTGGTTCATAAGGCTGCTGAGGTCAGGATCCTCAGAAGCCTGTAAGAGGGCTTGTCCAAATATATATCATTTGTGGGTTGGGTTTACTCTAGGAGTAAGTAAGGTTTAATTTGTGGAAAAATCAAAAGAATTTGTCCCAAGGCAAAATGGCTGTTGGTATGCTCAAAATTGTCACCTTCCCACACAACATATCAACATTTAGGTATTAATTCATGAAAGAAGCTTGATGGATACTGTATCCAAACACCATATTTTCTAGCCACTCAAATACACCAATTTGGACCTCCAATTTGGTGGTGATCCTCTCTGAATTATTTAAAGACATGTCCTTGGCTTGTGCTCAAGGACTATACTCTTTCTGACTTTTAGGGCCTGTGGGAGCTTCTATTTTATTACCAAAACTTTCAGGAATCTAGGTTCATTTCCAAGTAATGATGAGATTTCTAAATAGGACTTTTGTGGAAGTCCAAACCAACTATGCAAATAAAATAACTCTAAAATAACAGGCTTTGAAGTACTTTATGCTATCAAAGCTAATTTCAATGACTTGGAGCTTCAAACATTTCAGATGTAAATGGTAAGATGTAAATGTATCAACAACCATCAGTTGCTAGGAATCAAAAATGCCATAGTTCATTTTAACATAAAAGAAAAAAAAAAAAAAGGGAAATGAATAAGGTCAACCTATAAGAAAGCTGAATTATACCACACCTAGTCATTAATTTAAAACAAATGGATAATGCAGTTAATTTGAATCCTATTTACTCATTTGAAAGACAATAACTGAGTATGGAAGAATTGATTCTGTCATTCTACCAAGCAGCTCAATTAGAAGGAAATTCTAAAAACATGAGAGAACAGAAAACCATGGATCTTGTATTATGTACAAACTAGTATTCTATGTATTATAAAATCAGAATTAAAGATCTAAAAAGAACCTCAATGGGTTAAGTAGCCCATCTCTTGATGCTAGGAATATTAAGACCTAAATAACTTGATTGTATTAGATAGAGTAACTATTCTCATTTGGGAATTCCCTATTTAGGAATGACCAATTCTAGATGAAATCAGCCTCCTCAAATTACCTACCCTTTTGTGTCTAGGACATTTCTCTCTGTTTAATCAGTACAAAATCACTTTATATGATCCTGTCATAGTAGATCTGAAGAAATCCAATAGAGTGATTTATCTTAAAAAGATCTTAGGTGATATAGAAATGATACTTCCTTTGCAGCTATCTGCCAGAGTTTAAAATTTTATACTCAAGCTAATTTCATGTCAAATTTAACTAAACTTTTGTTCCTTTTCAGGTCATTTCCATTTGTCAGTGAAGAAAATAATTGGCAAGTAATTTACATAATAACTCTCAAAATGCTGGAAGACTAATAAGTTACTGCTTGGGCTTCCATTTTCCATAAATGTGCTGATTTTATTCCTTAAATAAGAAGCAAATATTTATATGTCAAAGGTACAATGCTTCTAAATTTAAAGAAAAAAAAAAAAAAAAACTAAGGGTTTATTGCATCCTGGATTCCTTTACACTCATACAGTAACATTTTCAGAGATGAAGGGTATGGGAAGCAAGTTGCTAGTGAGTTAAAGCACCTCAAACAGGCTACTTCATTTCTTTAGGCCTCAGATTCCTCCTCTGTAAAATGAGAATATTAGACTAGATGATTTATAAATTCTCTTTTTAGCTCGAACTATTTACAATTTTATGATTTTTAATGGCCTTTTCTAGCTCTTGACATAGATCCATTCCCATTCTTTCCTCCTCAACATTACCCTAACTTGGCACCTTCAAGGATGGTCCCTTTATATGCCATAGTGTATTAAAGAGGAAAAAAATAGGAAAAATCAAGATGTGGTCTCTAGTCCTGATTCTTCCACTAATAGCTGTACGAATTGGGCAAGTCACGTAGCCTTTCCATCTCATTTTTTTTTCATCTATAAATTACGCCAAGCAAGAGAATCAAGTCCCAAATGGATCTAAAGTTCTATTATCTCTCTATTTTTTAAATAAATGTTATATTCACAGCCTTCAAAAGGGATTCAAAAGAATTACAGGCAATCCTCAATTTACTTTTCCTTTGTTGTTGAAAATCTGCCTGGAATGTATTAGTTCTTTCTTACCTTTATAAGTACAGACTGATGAACACAAATTAATCTTTCTTTGATGAAAGAGGATCTTTCAGGACTCTCAGGTCAACTCTCAGAAGAGCAATTTTCATTGCATAGTATTGTATAGCAATATTAATAGCTTAATAGCAATAACTTACATTGACATGAAAGCTATTATTATAAATAATGTCTTAAAAGACACCAGGTCAGCAAAGATCCAAGACCTGAATGGATGGTGTGTGGAATCTGATCAGTGCTGGCAAAATATATATAGGTCAGAACACTTATGGAACTGAACAAAAGGGCTTTAAATTAAAAATGGAGGGAAGGAAATTGCATCTTTATCTACCAGCAGTTATAATAGAATTAATAACAGGTACAACATAAGAAGAATATCAGTGGAGAGGAATTGTAATTCACAGGAAACAATATCCAAGAAGAGGTTTAGTAATAAAACTAATGGCTCCAGGTATCAATATACAAATATGCAGAATATGGATAATAAACAAGGTGAACTATATAAATCGGAACTCAATGAAGATGATTTCTTAGATACCACTGTGATTTAATGGAATGGGAATTACATATGGCCATGAAACAGTATGCCTTATTCAAAATGAACCTATTATAAAAAAAAAAAAAAGATTTTAGAGTAGCAATGTAAACTGAAAAGCTATGTTTCTAAAAGGAAATCTATGAAATGGGGGGGGGGAGAATCATGGTAAAAAAAATTGGCTAAAAGTCAACATAAAGAGAAACAACATTGTGGTGGGAATAATCAACAAATTACAAATGTGGTAGGGAAATATAGTATTATAAAACTGGATTTCAGTTATTTCAAAATTTCAATTATATGGATACTTGTTTGAGCTTCCCTATGTTAAACAGAAGAGCTGATAAGCTTTTCTTACCTCAATGTTAACTTAAATTTTAGGAGGTGGAAGAGGTAATACAACCAATAGCTCTTCTGGACCTGGTTCTGACCAATAAGAAGAAACTTACTGCTAAAGCAGTAAGGGAGGGAAAAAATGAGCATTTTATTATAAAATTCATAATAGCTAGGCAGAGAAAGTCAGGCATAATTTAATGTAAAACATAGACTTGAGGAATAAAATTTAGAACTATGGGTCAGATTCTATGGCTTGAGAAAAAAGGGAAGAAGGGAGGGAGGGAAGGAGGAAAAGAGGAAAGGAGGAAGGAAAGGAAGGAGGAAAGGAGGGAGAAAGGAAGGAGGGAAGAAAGGAAGAATGGAGGGAAGAAGAAAAAGAAAGAAAAAGATTAGCTTGGAATGACCTATTTTGGATGAAGTCATGATGGTTCTTTGTAATTGTGACAGTGTTATAGATGTTACTTAATTATTTTAAAATGATATATTCTAAGATTTTCTTCAGGAATTAAATTCAAGTTTATCGGTTTATAGACCTTATTCTCATTCTTTTTGACAAATGAGACAGTTGTCCTCCAATCTCATGATGCCTCTTCTGTTCTCCCCAATTTAAAAATCTTTAATCTTATATAAAATATTTACATATCAGTAATCATACCTGACAAAGTATCTTAGTATATTATGAGGATATAATTCATATGATTCAATCAGGTGACTTGAATTCATTGGATAGTTATGATGCTATCTTGCTTAAATCTCTTTGCTTAAATGGTATAACAGCTCCATTAACATTTTTGTTTTGTCTTTCCTATGAACAGGTTATTCTCCTTGGCAGAAACAACAGAAACAAAAATAAGGGATGAGTGGTAATGCTTTCTCTTTGTTATCAGTTATCATTGCTCTGTCCATCCTGTTTCTTCTCTTTCCCCTAAGACAGCCTTCAAAAAGTCATAGGTCTTACTACTTTCCCCTTTCTTAGATTCTGTCTCCTATGAATTTTCTGGACATCTCAGTTACTCTTTTTCCTTCTTTAAAGGTCTCTATCATATCAAACTTAGTGGATATAAAAAGATTTCACTTTTCCTTCTTCCATTCCTTTATATTTTAAAACCCTTTTCATAATATTTGCAAGATACTAGATGAATACATTCTTACCAGCCTTTGTTAAGTATACTCTATACCCAACCAGGAGACTAATTCTTATGCTTTAAACTATGGTACAGAATACTAAATCAATTCTCGATACTATACTCTTAACCAGTCATTAAATTCCCAAATTAATTTTTTTCTTCATTCCTTGCTTCCAATAAACAGGAATAGGAAAATAGAACCTGTCTCTTGGCCAAGATTTCAGGTTCCTTCTAGCAATGTCATTTGTGCCCATGTGAATCTTCAGAAGTTGGTAATGGTAATTTGTTACAGTTCTCTTTAATCTTATGTAAAATGCCATTTCCTGGATTGTCTCTCATCTGATTGCTTTTATGAATTTATCATTTCTTAGAAGATAAGCAGTTGTTTCTTCAGAATATTCAGTTTACCATTCTTTAAGAAGAGTCTCTAACTTTTTAGCTTCATGTATACCATTATTAAAGATTAAAAAGGATTAAATGTAAAAGGCACAATTTAATTACTCAAGTACAGGATGAGGTAGATGCGTCAAGACAACAGGTCATGTGAAAAAGACTTAGAGATTTTAGTTGACAAAAAAAAAATGTGGCATAGTTAAAAAGAATGGAAACCATTTGATTATCTTTTAAAAATGGGGGTTATTTTGCTTGGAGGAGTCTTAAAAACAGGCTCTCTTCATAAAACAAACAAAAAATAACACATCTCTACTTTTCTAGCCATAGGAGATTGGGGTGAGAGTTTTGGGTGTTTTGTTTTGTTTTGTTTTTTGTCTTTGGTGATTCAAAGCCCAAAGCCCTGTCATGTGAAGGAAGAATTGGATTTATTGTGCTTAGATCTATAGAACAGAATTGGGGGCAAGTAGTGGAAGTTACAAAGTAGATTTTGGCAGAATGGAAGAAAAAGTTTCCAAACAAGTAGTTGTCCAAAAGTGGAATTGGCTTTCTCAAGAGATAGTGAGTTTCCTATTATTGGAAATCTTCAAGCAGGAGCTGGATCATCATCCCTTACTTGTTGGCAATATCAGAGGAAGCATCACTGTTCATCTATGAATGAGACTAAATGATCTCTGAAGTTGCTTCCAATTCTGAGATTGTGTGAGATCATTCTTTAAGACTGATAGTACAAAGCTGTTTACATATACTGCCTCATTTGGCTCTCATAACAAATTCTAAAATAGCTAATGTATTATTATGCTTGTTTTGCAGATTAGGAAACAGGTTTAGAGTGGCTAAATGATTTGTCCAAGGTTACATAACTAATTAGTGTTGGAGTCAGAGTTAGAACCCGATTTTTTAGAGGCTTAAATCCAGTCCTCTTTTATTACAATGTAGTTGTGTTTGCAGTATCTGTAAAAGATAAAGAAGACTGAGCTGAATAAATGTACTGAGTCCTTTGTGGTATTTTTATTGTTGTTTCCTCTTACCAAGTCCTTGATACAGCCTTGTAGTCTTATTATTTATATCTCTTTCATAAAAACAGAGTGCAGAGGAGGAAAATTTGGATTGAAGGTTCAAATTATTTGAGTTTGTTTTTTTTTTTTACTGTACAACAACTTGACAGTACAAATAATATACAATTCAAGAATACCCAAGATAGATTAAGTGAGTGATCAAAGAGACTTCTTATTAATCTGGGAAGGCTTTTTTAAAAAAAAAAACAAACAAACAAACATTAAACTAGAAGAAAGCAGTGCTAAAAATGTGGCAGAATTATAAAAATGTAATAGAATCTTGAGCATACTGTGACAACTAAAGGTTTTGACATCTCTAAGATTTGGGGAAATGGGAGAAAAACTACCTTAAAAATGGGAGAAGCACCTACTATAAGATTATAATTAGTATCTATAGAAGATACATTGTTTTAGGAATTTGAATAACTACAAACTTCTATCTTTACCTTGCTTATTTTCTTCAATGAAATTTTCTTTGATTTAAAGATTTTTATTTTAGAAATAAGCTAATTCTATTCTTGGTCTTCTAAAATAGGGTTTTTGTTTGTTTTATAAAGAGGTTATTCATTAATCTGAATTGATAGGGAAGTTTGCTCTAGATTAATTAAGCAATCAGATAATGTCACATGCACACAATATTTGCATTTATATCAAATCCCTTTTTTTTAGGTGGCAGTTGGAAGTGCCCATCTTTTCTTGAGATAAACAGAATAAAGAGATAAAAGATAAAGAGGAAAAAGATAAAAAGATAAAAGAATAAAGATAAAGTAAATAGTGATTACTGACTATCATATTTGTTGAATTCTTATAGGGTACAATATACAATTCCCCATTCCTGGCTACAAAGTAATAATTTTTTTTTTTCTGGTAGCTAATGCTTTTTAGGTTAAAACTACAACTAATTTTGAATTACCTTTCCATAGATTACCTACTGAGTAGATTTTCCACAATAATCCAAGGCCTATTTTAATCAGCTCCAAACTTAGAGAGGATGAGGACTGAAATAAAAAGCGGAATGATAGCTGAGTGTATGAGAATGTTTCTATATTTATTTAATCATTCAATATTTATTGTGTCCTACTTTGTGCAAAGATGTTACACAAGAAAATACCATTTTACAGAAGCTTATGTTCTAGTAGGGAAATTGGGATAAATCACATAAATTACAATATAAGCAATTCTAACTTACAAACAGGTTATATTGCAAATTTTGTTTGAAAATCTGTTCTTTGAACTTGTAATGCATTTTCCCACAAAACTTGGAAAATCTAGACCAAATTTACATTAGGAACACCAGGAATATACTCAAAGAGCAGTGGGGTAGACTAACAGGTAAGTAATCCTGCCCACCAGTAACTTATTAATACTCTGTCAGTGTAAGAGAAGACACTTCTTTATATCACAACATCTGTATAAGATAAAAGATCATTTGAACTGGGAACAAAAAGAAGTTATTTCTTCAGAATGGGGCTCCAGATATATCCTACTGCTCTGTTCAGCATTCGTAAGTTGCAGACTATTGTAAAATATAAGTTTTTGTAGGTTCATAAGACTTAAATGCTGGAGGGAATTTTAAATACAATTCAATTCAAGTCAGTTTAGATTATTCAGAAAGCTTTATTAAGTGTTCATGATATGTCTGGCATTGAGGGAGAGGAAGACCAAGATAAAGAAGGGGGCAAAAAGGGGGGGGAAATGGGAGAGGAAGAGAGAGAGAGAGAGAAAGAGAGAGGAGGGATGTACAAACAGAGAAATAGTGAGAGACAAAGACAGAGAAACAGAGACAAAGAGAGAGGCGGGGAGAAAATATAAAAATAAATAAAAGGACTTCGCAGAGGGCAGCATTAAGTGAACTTTAAATGGAGCTGGAGATTCCAAGAGAAAGGAAAGTTAGTAGAACTCATCACCTATCAATATAGAAAAAGGGACGAGAAATGGAATGGTGTATATAAGGCTGGACCTACTATGCATTAGGAAAAGTCAAGGTGACATCAGATTGGCTGGAGTTAGATAATGAAGGGATTCAAACACTAATGAAAGAATTATGCATTATTACCTGGGAGCCACAGAAACTTCATGATCCCTTCCCTTCCTTGAGTCTCTAGGTCATCTAGTCCAACTGCTTCACTTGACAGGTAAGCCTTTCTATGCCCAGGGGAAACAGGGATAGACAATAAAGAGATACTGTGTGACCTTAGACAGATTACTTTCTGAGTCTCAGTTTTCTCATCTATAAAATGAGCAGGTTGGATTAGGTGATTTCTAATTTCACTTCTAGCTCTAAAAATCTTATGAAATGGTGGTCCAGAGATGACCACAAGGATAGTAAGTAGCAGAGTGTATTTGAACCAAGTTCCTCAGACTCCAACTTTTATGTTGTAGTGGAATTGCTATTTTCCTTACACTATGCTAATCCCCTCCACACATGATAGAGATAATAATGAGTGATATAGGAGTTCAATGTAAGACTGTGTATAGTGTCTGTGTGCATCTCCGATAATATACACCAAAGCCATATTTGTTTTGTACTTCACCAGATCCTGTAAGATATCTCTAAAATCCCCTCCTCTCCCTAAGTTTCCACGGTCAAGATGCTATTTGATTTTAACTTCCTATCTTTTTATCTTTCCTTATGCCTATATCTTCCCAAATTTATTCTTGTCCTTATCTAGTCTAGTCTCATGCCCATATTATAACTATAGCTTCCTAACTGGTCTTCCTTCTTCCTCTTTCTCCAATTTATCCTGGACAAGACCTTATTATTTTCCCCAAAATACTACTTTTATCATGTTGCTTTTACACTCTTCATTTCTATCATATCTCTTGCCCCTTTTCTTGAAAAATTCAATATACATATTGCTATATCTTTGAAAACCAAGTTCATCAACCTTTTTGTTCCATTATTTCCACCTCAGACACATTCAGGGATGATCCAATCCTTGATCTTAACATCAAGTTTCATTTCCTATGAAGCCTTAAATTCATCTTACCATAATTTCTTATCTTTTCCTATCTTTCATGAGTCCTAAATTTCTCCTTATCATAATCATGAATGTCATTCAACCCCTTGGTGCTATACTTGTTTATTACTCTTTTTTAGACTCATTTTCTTCCTATCTCAAACCGAAACTAGAAGAACCAGTTCAACTATTTACTACTATTTTGAAAAAAAAAATTCTTTCTCCCTTTTTCTATTGCAGGTCAGGTCCTTGCTGAAGAGTTACCACCACCACTTATTTTCTCTAATCCTACTCATATGATGCTAAATAAAGAACCTACCCATCTATAGTGAATAAATTTTAAAACTAATTTCATTATTGTATGGTAACTTTAAAATTCATTCTTAAATTGATACTCTATCATACACCACACAACTGATTGAACAAAACTTTTCCTTTTCTCCTATTTTATGTCTCAGCTCTCCTGGATATTATTTTCTCTCCTGCTATAATTTACCTGGCCAAGATCTGCATCTACAGTTGTAACCTTGAACCCAACCTTTTTTTCCTCTAGTCTCCACTTTCTCTCTCTAATCTACAGTCTCTCTATCTACTGGCTCCTTTTTTTCCACTTACAATTAAGCTTAAGTCTGCTGGATCCTTAAAAAACTTCATTTGAGTGAACCATCTCCTCAGTCTATTATCCATATCTTCCCTCACTTTCATAACTAACTTTTTCTAGTAAAATTGTTCTATATTTATTTCTACTTCCACTCCTTTCATTTACTTCTCAATAGAGTTCAATTTTCTGATCCCTCCTTTCAACTAAAACATCTTTATCCATAGCAGTGATATTTTAAGTGCTAAATCTGATGTCATTTTCTCAGTCCTCAGCCTTTTTCATATCTTGGCAGCATTTGACATTGTTGATTACTTCTTCCTCCTACTGGATATTTTTTCCTCCCTAGGTTTTTGTGATTCTACTTTATCCTAGTTTTCCTCCAGCCTCTACACTACTCAAGAAACTTCAGTGGCTTTCTTTTGCCTCTAAGTTGAAATGCAAACTTTTACATATAGAATTTAATATCCATCACAATCCATCTTATCTTTCAATATTTAATTCACATTTTTCATCCCCACATATTTTAAACATTCCTACCAAACTGGTCTAATTTGTGCTTCCCATCTACAACAGTCAGTCAACTTAGTTAACAAACACTGAAGTGCTTAATGTGTTGGGCATTGTGTTGCGTTCTGGGGATACCAAAAAAGGTAAAAATAGTCCCAGCCCTCCAACAACTCACAATTGAATGTGGAAGAAAGTGTATAAATAAGCAGCTATATGCCAGATAGATATAAAGTAAATGAAAGGCCATTTTAGAGAGGATGATTCTGGAAGCTGGCGGGCCCAGGAAAGGCCTTCTGCAAAAAGTATAATATTTAGCTAAGTCTTGGGAAAAGTTGGGAAATTAAAAGAAGGAGGTTAGGAGGAAAAGCACTTTAAATATGCAAAAGCATGGAAGTGGGATATTTATTTGCAAATAAAACCAAGTAAGTCAGTGAGCTAAATCATATGGTATGACAGGGGCTACTATATAAAAATTCTGGGAAGATAGGAAAGGATGAGGCTTTGAATGCCAAAAAGTATTTTATATTTGATTCTCAAGGTAATAGGGAGTCATTGGAATTTGAATAGGAAAGGGAACAACATGATTAGAATTTACAAAAATTTCAATACACAGTAACCACATTTATTCACTCATTCATCTAGATGACACAGTGGATAGAATACTAAATTTGGAGTCAGGAAGACCTGAGTTCAAAGCTGAGCTCAGATGTATACTACCAGTTGCAATAACCCTGAAGAAAGGTGATAAGGGTCTGGCCTAGGGAGGAGGCCATGTGAGTAGAGAAAGAGCCATGAATGGGCCAATGAAAACAAAAAGGGCAAAATTTGGCAGCAGGTTTAGATACATGGAATAAGAAGAGGGAGTTAAGGGTCGCATCAAAGTTGCAAGCCTGGAAGGATGATGGTTCTCTTGATAAGAAGTTGAGGAAAAGTGTTAAGGGACAGGTCAATTCCCTAAGAGCCTCCACAGCTGTGGATCATAGCATCTGAAAGAGATGCAGGGCAGCCTTTGCTGACACAGGTGTTGCGGACTGGGAATGAGATAAATTGGAGGCAGAGGGAAAAGGAGAGAGGTCAGAGAATAGCAACTGCTCTTTGCTTCATCCCTTCACAAAAGGAGATCCATTCTAGGTTGGACCTCCAGCAGCCACTGTGAGGTGGCTCCCGTGTATTCCAACAGAAAAGGGAGAAGTTGGGAGAGAGAAAACAATAAGTTTTATATGTGTTACTTAGAGTTTGAGACAGTTGGAGATGCAAGTGTATACCTTGGGAGAGGAAAGACAAGGGTTGGATATATAAATTTAGGAATCAGCTGCACAGAGATGACTCGATTTCGTCAGAGATGAACCCTGGCTTTTTTCAAGGCTTTGCTCAAGTGGTAGCTTCCACAGGAAGCCTTTCTTTATCACCCCGGTTTTTAGTGTTCTTTTTAGTCAGTTCACATTGGCTTTATTTTGTATATGCTATTTCCCTCCAGTAGAACATTACTTAAGGAATTAATTAAAGGAAGAAACTATGTGGTTTTTATCTGGATATCTGGTACCTAGAGTAAAAGTAATGCTGAATGAATGCTTTCTGAATAATAATAATTAATCATAACAGTAACTAACATTTATGTGGCACTTTAAAACATGCAAATTTTTTTTACAAATATTATCTCATTTTATCCTTTCAGAAGCCATGGGATAGGTGGTATTATTATTTTCCTTTTGCCAAAGAAGAAATTGAGGCAGATGGAATTAAGTGACTTGCTCAATGTCACACAGCTAGTATGTGTCTGAGCCTGGATTTGAATTCAGATTTTCCTGACTCCAAGTTTAACGTTCTATCCAGTGTGTTCATTTAGCTGAATGAATGAATGAATGAATGTTACTCTACATTATTTAAAGCAATGATTCTCAAAGTGTGTTCTAGAGATCCTTTCAAAGAATCCATGAGAGAACAATTTTTATAACAACATTAAAGCATTTTAATTTCTAATATGGAAAATATTGATAAATCACACACATAAAACAAAAGCTCTTGGTGGGGAGGGTGTAGGAGATAGTACTTAATAATATTTAAGAGGATAAAGGAGTCTTGAGGCCAAAAAGTTTGCTAACCATTGACTAAATATCAGATCCAGACTCTTCCTCATTTCTTTTGTATTCTCTAAACCATCTAGGACAGTACTAAGCATATAGAACTTTTCCTCTATACAGTTTCCTACATTTGGATTTCTCTCCAATTCATCTTTGCCTTTTGATGTTCTATCCATCCTCCAAGACCCACTTATCAACTCCAAAAAATTTCCCTGATTCCTGTGGTAAGAAATGACGTTTTAATTCCTCTAGTCTCACCCACTCACATTTAAATTCTTTTATTCTATTCTCCACTTATTTTTACATTATTGCACATTTGTGTTTGTCATATCCCTCACATTAGCCTGAAAGATCTATAAGAGTAGAAGAAATCATATTTAAATATCTCCATATTTCCATCCCTTCATAGTCTAATATAATGTTTTGAACATAGTAAATATTTGCATTTAATAGTCATTTAGTGAACGAATAAATAGTAGGCATTCCATATGTACTTTTATTTTAATTAAATTAAATCTGTGTCTTTTCTCTTCATTATTAGCATGAATAATCAATCTATAGATTACATATTTAGATAATCACAGACCAATGCAGAGCTATCAACCCAGTATGGATTGTAATTTCTAATACCAATTTAAACTAATAAAATGTGCATGTCAAGTTTTACTGTCCTTAAGCTTATCTAATGTTTTAAATTCAAAATATAAGTGATTTCCTCAATGTGGGTAACCCCTTCATGCTTGCAGATTGTAACCCATATCTATTCCTGTCTTTATATAACTTTTATTCATGTTCTTCCAATGATCTTCTAAAAATAATCTACCCTAAATATTGGAGGCTTTCTTCTAGGTCTTTTTAAATTGGTTTTAGTAATATTCTTAATGTTTGTCTTAAGAAAATCTAAAACTATGTTACTTCAGAGATGAATAAGGGAAATCTTAGAATTTTTTTTTTAAAGAACTCAGCACTAAGAAATCAAAGATAGAACCGACTTGAAGAATCTCAAGGGATACATAAGATGTTTAAAAACCAGGTTCCTTTTCCTCCTAAAATATTGCAGTAATTTTATTTTTTTTCACCTTGGAGAAAAGTATTTTAAAAACAAAATAAACACAATTTTTGGCTCCATTCCCATGGAATGTAGATATATGCATGGTCTGCAGCAGGGAAGAACTTATAAATTTTCTAAATGGGGTGATGCTTATACATCGCCTGTCAAAGTGAGATGCTCAGCCTAGATTAAGACCATTAGAGCTCTATGAGCAAATGAAAATTGATTAGTTTTTATAATTATATTTGAATTTCACAGCAGGAATGTAGGTTTAGCCAACATTTTTGTCTGCTGACATCTTCAATCACACCAAGTAACTCACAAATGATTTTCCTTCACAATATAAGTGTAAACATAATCCTGATTCGTGACTTTTTAAAAAAAATCTAGACTTATAATTTCATGAGGAATATACTAATTGCTTCTCTTTGACACATTAGCCAGCTTTTCTTGGTCATCAGTTTTGACAAATACAATGGGAAGTATTTTCACTGATATAATAATTTATACAACAAAGTAATACATAAAGTCCTATTAGCTCAAAGAAAGTAATGAACAGTTTGCTTTTTTCCATATACTATCCCTTATTTTTCATTCAATTCACTTATATTTGAAATTTTATCCTTAAAAGGATATATACTATGATTGTTAAATGAGAAAAATTAGAATTGGAAAGATTAAGTGACTTTACCCATAATTATCAACCTGGAACTATTCCCTTAGTTCTAAGATGTCACATCTGAAGTATAAATTCTTCTACCTATAGTATCATATTTATAGGTTAGGGTCTTTTCTGGATGACATTTTAACTTAAGTAGCAAAGAGTATTCTCTTTGACTTAGGACATGGCATCTTTTACTAAATAAATTAAATGCTATTTTTCTGAATGGCAATTAAGTTTGTGTATTTCAATACAATCCCAACCCAAGCAGGCTTAAATAAGTCAGGCCAATAAAAGCAGCAATGCTATTTCCTGAGCATTGGCTGAGAACACCAAGTTGACATTAAAGAAAGAAGCCTTCAACTTTAGATCCAACACTAAAAGTGAAAATCCATTTCTTTTAACAATGACTTGTCCCATAAGATCAAGCTGAGTGATTGAGCTACATGGAAAAACTGAATCAGATACATCTTATTCTAACTTCTTCCACTATTACATCACTCATGGGAATATAGAGGGACCTTGTAACATCAAAATACTGCTTGATAATGCATCCATTTAGTCTTCAAATTCAGAACACTTTCAGGAGAGTAAAGATTCAGGAACAACCATATTCTAAGTTCCTTCCAGAGTCTATTTTCTAAAGTTTAGTTCTATAGAGAGAACTATCCAACCATTTGTCCTATCCCAGAGCATTCTCCTTCTATGCAGGGGAGGTACACAAGCACACATATATATGTAAGAGGAATCCATGGGAAAAAACTATCTCTCTTTCTCTCTCTCTCTCTCTTTCTGCTACTCACCATTGAAGGAGGAGGCTTTGACCTGGTTTGGGATGGACAGAAGATCCTAGGAACTGCTCAAAAATTGATTCCAGGATGAGAGGGAGAGATGCTGAAAAAGGCAGAGGTGGAGGAAAGCTCAAGAACGAGATAGATGCAGGCAGGGAGATACCACACCCAGAAGACATGAAGATAAAAAGAATAAAGCAAAGTCTGGCTGGCCATGAAAACTGTCCCAATTCTAATGGCTGCTTCTTCCCTCCCCCACTTTGTCTTATAAATTATCAAAACGAATGGTAAACTAAATCATCAAAAGACTTCAAAAGCCACATGGAAAAATTTTCCAAAAGCTCAGGCAAAACAATGACCCTTAATTTTCTCCATGGATTTATACTCTTGTCCCAAGCTTATTCTCAAGTCTGACAGTGCTCAGTCAATCATCACTTGAAGGAATAATATCACTCTGTACTGGAGTCAACTGAGGCTGTGTCAAAGGGGAGAAGGTTAAAAAAATAAAAAAAAAGAAAAATATTTCTGTCACTCATACACCTCTTATTACTGCAAAGTGACACATCACATTGTATCCAAGTTTATTTCCTTAAAGATAGTTGAAGTAGGATTGGGTGAGTTGATGAAGAAAGTATAAAGCTGGGGTGATAATTTTGTTGAATATTCTGAATAGTTCTGGATAGTTTTAAATTTTAAAAAATTATGCTTATTTAATAGAAATCGGATTCATCTGACGAAACTGGTTGAATTTCTGCTTTCTTCAAAGAAAAAGAACAATGTGACATTGTATGTTATAGCTGTTCCCCTCAACTTGCACTGTCTAGACCTTGTGATTTTATTGAAAAATAAAATAAAAACAATCATTTCCCTACCTAGGCACCACTCTCCCTTAAAAAAATATATTTTTGGCAGTGGTAAAAAATGCTTTATTCAGGAGCTGCCCTGAAAGGGAAAGTATACAAACAAATCTGTTATAAATTGGAGACACCAACACTGTGCAAGAGGCCAAACATTTGGTCAGCAAATTGAATCAAAGCTGCAGGGACAACTCATATCTTAAATCCAACAATGTTTGCATCTTTCTGTCCTAAATGATCTTAAAAGTTATCACAACCAGAGAAAATTAATGAGTTATTAAAAAGGTAGCATTATTTGGGAATATCTCTCTTTTAAACTTGATGACATAGGAGGTAATTATCATTTCCTGATGTAAAACATCGCAGAGATAAGAAACTTGAGTTGGATGGACCACTGGTTTGACTCTGTATGCCTGTTCTTTGGGTAAGATTCTTGCTTTACCCAAAACATCTCTTAAAGTAAATAAACATGAAAAACCTCACCCTTTTATTTTATGAAGTCTACTTCTGAATGAGATAGTCATAGGCTCTACAGTAAATGGTTTTTCAGAGTTTAAGACTGCTATTTGAATGTTTGCATGTCTGTCTGTGAGGTATGTTAGAGAGCATACCCAGGTGACAATCTATGGAGTTAGCAGAACTATAAAATACAACTTCTAAAAAGAAAAAACAAAACAAACATCTCCCTTCATGTTAGTTCCAAATACTTTCTCAAATTTCTTTGGCAGTAGGATAATATATTAGAAGAAATAGAGCTATTTCAGAAAGATGCGTTTTGACATATGATATTCTGCTTCAGTTCACAAATTAAAAGAATAGCCACCTTTTATAGATATGTCATTTCATTCTCAAGCACACAGCAATCAATAATAATATTTATAACCAATTTTTTTTCAATGAATAAAAACTATAGGGATACTCTATAAGAACACTCTCATCTAAACCAGAATAATTCAAATACAGAATTCATAAGGAGTAGAATCTGCTTTTCTCTACTAATGTATTTAAGACCTTCTGTCTGATTCATTTTATAGATAGGAAATCTTATTTAAAAATTCACAATGAGGGAATACATCTAATTTTTTAAAAACTGAAAAAATGAATTTGAATTTTGATCAGTTAGAGCAGTAATGCCTGATAAACATTCTTAATATAGGTGTGGTACCTCAGAGGTTTCCCAAGGATAAATATGAACATATTCACTAAATCTTGGACTATCTATGTCAAAGTTGTGGTCTGTCTTATAGAGTTGAAAGGGACCTTAGATTTCAAGGAATCCAATAACCCCATAGACTGTGAGCTCACTCACAACAGAAGGTGTTGTCCTTATATTCCCCATGCTTAGCACAATACCTGGCACATTGCAGATGCTGTGCACATGTTTACTTACTGACAGATGAGGGAAAAGAGGCAAAAAATGTTGTGACTTGCCCAAAATCACAGAGCCAGGATTTGAAGCAGGATTTGAACTGAAATCTTTCTGTCTTCAGTCTACCACTTTATTTCCTACATGTCATTTAAAAGTCTTTATGTCCTCAGTACTTAGCATGGCTTTGTATGTAATAGATGCTCAGCAACCACTTATTGAAGCATAATGAATATCAGAACTAGAATTTTGAAAGTGAGTTTCTAGGCCATTAGAAGAAGTACAATACTTTAGGTGATCACTACATGGAGCCATTCACTCTAGAAATGAATAAGAGGAAAAATAATGAGTTATTAGAATGGTAGAATTATTTGAGAACATTTCTCTAACTTTTAAACTTGCTGACCTGGAAGGCAATGATCATCCCTTGATATAAAACATCACAGAGAAAAAAAATGAATTGGATGGACCAGTGGTTTGACTCTGTATGCTTGTTTTTATGAGAAAGTCTAGAAGTTAGGTCAGAACTGACAGAGTAATGTTTTTTTATCTTGGAATGTCCAGGTGCAAGATATATAATGAACTAAAAAGGGTTTTCTTTCCCATGTCCCAGACCAATCCTAAAAAGAAAGCAAATGCCACAGTGTTCCTAAGTTACATATATGGGAGTACACATGTGTAAGCATACATGTGCATGAGTGAGCATGTACACTTAGCTGCTCACCTTAAAACAGCTTTAGTTATAAGATGACAAGTATTCATTCCCATGAGAAGCCAGAGCAAAAACTCACCTGGGTCTTTTGTCTGATGCTGCAATACACATATGTTGAGAGGGTACAGCCTTCCATTTCTTAGCTTCAACTACAATACCTTCTGCATCCACCAAGCCAAATCCATAAAGATGGCTAACTAAAAAGACAGAAGCTTTAGAATCAGGCTCTTTTGGTTGGGATCTTTTAAAAGTCATTCATAGTTAGAATCCTGCACTATGATTCACTGACCATGATACAAAGCTACACAGCACGAAAATGGGTTCTCAAACAGAAATTTGTTCTAGTCCTGTTTATATAGCACCTTAAAACACTTCACATATATTCTGATTTTATCCTCCTGACCACTTTCTTTAATTTCCATTGGAATTCCCATTTTACAGAAGAGGAAACTGAATCTCAGAAAGGTTAAATGAGGCCCAAGTCACATGATAATAACTATCTGAGAGAGGAGTCAAACCCAGGTTTTCCTTAAAAGGTTAAAATATGTATGAGTAGAAAGAGGGATTTGATTGGTCAGGCAATATGATCATAGACTTCAACCTTTGATCTTTGCTATAAGCAAACAATCCTCTTTTTGAAGGAATTAAACATATTTAGCTTGAGAAAAGACTCATGGGGAACATAATTGTCATCTTCAAATATTTAGAAGGCTGCCTTATAGAAGAAAGATTAAGTTTATTCCATTTGGACCTTGTGAACAGAAATAGGAGCAGTGAATTAATGGAAGTTGAAAATAGATAAATTTAGATCTGATGTTGGGAAAAAATTCTTCACAATTAGAATTATCCTAAAAAGGAATTTTCTGCCAGTAGAGGTGTTTGTTTGGGAGGAGGTATTTCCAGTCATTTGAGACTAGATAATCACTTGTTGGGTATGTGATGGTGGGGATTCCTTCTGTGTATTAGACTAGGTGGCTTCTGAGGTCCCTCCCAAATCAAGATTTCTGTGATTCTGTAACTAAAAGTAAAAATCATCATCATATGCAATGGAGGACAAATAACATTGAAATCATGCTACATTCATTTTTCTTGCTTCCCTATCTAAAAATAACTATGATATGCAGGACATAATGAAACTATCCATTGGTTCATACAGATAGCTTGATATAGAAAATAGTTTAGAAACTTTGCTTCCAGTGGTTTCTTATCTCTTCGAAGTTTCTAAATTCTATTCTTTGGTGTCCAGACAGCCTATTTTAGAGTATATAGGGAACATATTGGAAGCCTTAGTGTAATGCTATTTTTTTTTTATTATTGGCTATTACATTGGATAGTTAGAGAAGTAATCTGTCACCACTGGCGATCTAGACCAGGTCTTCTTAAATTTTTTTTTCCACTCATGACCCCTTTTCGTTTAAAAAATTTTATGTAATGCCAGGCAATTAGGTATATAAAACAGGGGTATAAAGCATACATTTATTGAAAACAAATCATAAAATCTTATTTTAAAAGAATGGTTTGACACTGATTAAAGATAAAAGCAAATCTGCAATTTTGAGATGGATGTGCTTGCTTATTTTTACATAAAGAATTAAATTTTGGCAGAATGTTTTATACCTTTTACTGCTGCCAAATTTTTGTGACCCCCACATTTAGTTACTTGACCCCATATGAGGTTGCAACCTTTTGATCTAGCCCATCAAAGAATGGACATTTAAAAGTCTAATTTGAATACTGAAAAAGTTATAAGCAATTATAATTTGTTTTGGGTTTTAACAGGCTAAATTTTAAATACAAATAAAAATCTGGTACAATACCCCACTGCCACAAAAGTGTTCGAAACAAAGACCTCCCACCCCAACTCTTAATCAGTGGTCTTTTAGCAATACCATATAAATATAATAGGGCTCAAGTGGATTAAAATTATAACCCCTGAAGTTTATTATGTTTGGACTAGATGTGTATTTTAAAAACTAAAAAACATAAAGTTGAGTGATTTCAAAATGTTTTGGTTTTAGGTTGCTATAGAAAAAAATATAGTTACAGATTCTCTCTCTCTCACTCTCTCTCTCTCTCTCTCTCTCTCTCTCTCTCTCTCTCTCTCTCTCTCTCTCTCTCTGTCTCTCTGTCTCTCTCTGTCTCTGTCTCTCTGTCTCTCTGTCTCTCTCTCTCTCTCTCTCTCTCTCACACACACACACACACACACACACCACCAAATAGTACTTTATGATCTTTCAAATTATCAATGAGCCAAATAGAAGCAATTCTATTGGAAAATCTCTTTTAACAACTACCTTAGCTTTGTGCATACTCTAGTCCAGGGGTTCTTAACATGGAGTTCATACACTTAAAAATAAAATTAATAAAGCTGTATTTCTGTTTAACTGGTTTCCTTGGTAACCCATTTGAATGTATTTTATATTTATGCATTTACAGCATGATTCTGAGAAGAGGTCTCTGGGCTTTACCAAATTGCCAGTGGGATCCATTGTGGGGATGGGGAGAGATAGAAGATAGAAATTAGTATGTACTTTGTTAAACACTCTACATATATTACTCATTTGATCCTTACAATGACCCTGGGAAGAGGTGCTATTATTATCTCTACTCTATAGCTGAGGAAACAGGTTAAGTCACTCGTCCAGGATCATATGGCTAGTAAAGTATATGTCTGAGGCATTAGATCTTCCTGAATCTTCTAGGTCCAGCACTCTATCCACTGACCCATACTACCTCAGTACAAAAAAAGTAGTTAAGAAGGCTTGATCCAGTGGATTGTCTTATTTTTGTTTTATCTTTTTGAAATTCCTAAATTCCTAAATTCCTCTTTGCTTTCTAGACCACCTGATCTTAGAGTTTATAGGAATATAACAGAAGTCCCACTATAATACTAATACTTGGGTTTCCTTGCATCCTCATCAGAAACTAAAATCTAAAGCTGGCAAACACCTGGGGTTTGGGTTCTGGGTTTGTAATAATGCTATTTTGGATATTCATTAGCTAAATTCCCTTGGATGAAGTCTTACAGAGGATGACAGAATTTTGATGCTGGAAGTGAACTTGCATTAGTGGCTCTCAAATTATTTTGCTTGTGGGACAGTATTCCTTTGCCACAAAGAGTTGTGGTCCATTTATTGTTTAGGTTGGCAACAAAGAAGAGTTCCCAGGCAACTGAGATTTCAAATTTGTTACCCAGAATTTGGGAAACTTCTGCTTTGTCTTCCCTTTGACTTCCTCCACTCTCTTCCATTTTTTTTCCAATTTCCCCTTGCCTAACAATGTGGGAAGCAGCTTGGGGGCCCCCAGACTCTTCCCATAAACTATTGTGATTTTTCTCTACCCAAAGCTGGGAAGAGTAGATGGCAAATTGAATTTTATTCTGTTTTCATTCTGGTGGTTCATAACATTAATTGCAAGCTCAAAAGGATGGAAGCAAAGAGCATTTTATAATTTATGATATTTTAAATAGATATGAGGAAAACAAAATTTCATAGAACTAATGAAACGTATGAAATGCTAGAGTTCTCAGACACACCCTTTGAGACACACAGAATCCTAGATATTAATAGCAAATACCAACCTCACAGGGTTGATGTGAGGATAAAATTATATACATGTATATGTGTATAAAACACTTTGTGCACATTAAGTGTAATACAAATTTTAGATATTAATTTCTTCAGTGTTATAGCAAGGTTCCAACATATTGACTTTTAAACATTTAAGTGAATTAAACTTATTTTTGCTTCCAAAAGTAATCTAGGTGATACAGTGGATAGAGCACTGGACCTGAAATCAAGAAAAGCAGAATTCAGATCCAGCCTCAGACACTGTGTCTCTCTGGTCAAGTTATTTAAGCTCTGTCTACCTAAGTTCTCCCATCAGTAAAATGGGGTTTATAATGGCCTTTACCTTTCTTCCAGAGTCACTGTGAATATAAAATGAGATAATATCATGAGATATAAGATACTTTGCCAAATTTAAAGCAAAAAAAAATACACACACACACACACACACACACACACACACATATAAATGCTGACTGTTATTGTAAAAAAGAAAAATCCAAACACACTTTAAGATAATGAAGACATTATACACAATGATGGTTCACAGTTACTGGGTCTACTCAAGAAAACAGTGTCAAATTGAATTGAAACTGTTTACCTCACCTTTGTGACCTGCTCCATTTACTTTCCAGTCACTTGCTTTCAGATGAGCTGGCCTGGATGTTTTCACAAGCAGATGCTGAACATCCCTCCATGTTAATTGGTTGCTACAAAAATACAAAAACAGGATAATGTTGATATCCTGAAATGACAATTGATGCATTCTACCCTGGCAACATGCAGAATTTAGATTTCAGCAAGCATCCTGAGACTGAGGAGTGAGTACATTCTTTAGTTGCATCATATTCTTCAAGGAATAGTTTTCAGCAACTAAATATTGAGATGGAATACAATAAGATATAAGATAAAAATGCATGTACCTAAAATCTTCAAACATCCAAAACCTAGACATGCTATCTATTTGTACCATAACCTATTTAAGACTATCTAAAAGTAGAACAGGGTTAAGTAGAAAGGGCTATGAGGCCATTAGGGGAAATGATAGACAGAGCACTGCATCTAGAGTCAAGAGGACCTGCTTTCAAATTCTACCTCAGACACTTACTAGCTGTGTGATCCTGGGTAAGTCCATCTGTCTGCCTCAGTTTCCTAATTGTAAAATTGGGATAATAATAGCATTTATCTCAGAGTTTTAGGGCAGATGAAATAAGACAATATTTGTAAAGGGCTTAACAGAGTGATTGGCACATAGTAGGCATTTAATAAATGCTTTTCTTTCTCCTCTTCTCCCTCTATAGTTAGAGTAAAAGTTCTTTCTTTAGGAAACTTCCTTTCATTGTACTTATTGAGCACCTTATTCCTATCCTAAATTCTGTAAGAGATGAGAATTCTTAATATATTTTTGAAGTATACAATAAGTTAAAACTACATTCTACAAAAACCCCAATTCAGCTACCAATTACAGAGTTTATAGAATTTAGATCTTCAACTATATGTAGAACGTATTTATTTTATTAAAAAAATCAAAATTTAGGTAGAGGGTCTAAACATGCCAGCACCATGCCTGGCACCCCAAGGACTCTCTTCCCACTGGAATATAGTTTCCAGTGCCCCTCTCTTTACTCTCACCTATTTCCTTAACTAGACTTTAACCTTACTTCCAATCTCCATAATAAACTTCTTTTATCAATCTAGAAAAAAAATCAAAATTTAGTATAAAGTTTATACCTCTCCCCTGTTTAAAATAGAATGATAATTAGCTTTCCTTCTAATTTCTCTGTCATTAAGCATTATTTAACCCCAGGTTTATCTCTGACTTTTATTTTTAATACAAGATAAAGAAGCTTTACCTCCACATGGCTTCAGCTCCCCACTAATATGGAGTCATCATCACTTGGAACTATTAAATTTCTAGGTCTCCAGCTCAGAAATTCCCTGCATTCTTCACAAACCCCTTTCCCTTCATAAATATTATTCCTTGATTATAGCTGAAAGGATTCTTCACAAGCCCCTTTCCCTTCATATATATTACTCCTTGAGTATAGCTGAAATGATTCTTCATCTTGCCTCTGGCTTTTCGAATGCTCTCGAAGTCCACCAGGATTGCCTTCCTACTCAGCTTGGGTCCCATCATAAGCCATTACAACAATGTTCTTATGCCCTGACTTCCAAGAATCCTTTTCCCCTTCAACTTTTATTTAATCTCTATCCTGCCAAATAGCATTTGAAGAGTTTGGGATGTGTGTTTTTTCTCCAAAGCTGCTGTGCTTTAATGGAGAACTTCACAAAACCTGATTTAAAATAGTTTCTAATACAAATTATAAAATATAAATTCATCCTAAATTTATGTTATGCAACTTCAGTTGGACCTTTACAACTGTCTAGAAATCCATTTTATTTCTTTCTTGTTGATTCTCTTTATTAAAGTCCTCCGATGCCTCAATATGGCATGAAATTCACCTGCACTTTCCAAGGCCAGGGCAATAGCCTACAAATAGCTACAAAGCTATAAGTTATAAGCAATTATAATATAGGCCTGGTGACACATTGCTTTTATATAATCTAAGAACAAGTCTACCTTAATTTGGAGAGGTCATTAACAGAGAAGCAAAAGAGTGATTAATTTTGGGTCATACGTATTCTCAAGCATCACCTACTCATGGTTATTTGATCTAGGAAAAGGAACATTAGTGTAGGTGTGACTACGCTAAGGCACTAAGTAAGAGTGATCTTTCTAAGGTACAGAATTCTTATTGCATCTCATAACATGACTGATTCAAACCTCGTCTAGCTCCCCAGCTCTATCCTTCCTCTCTTACTCTCAGAGGGTAAACCTGTTTTCCCACTTAATTGAAATTTGAGGCTTTCTAAAGTAGGCTGTCAAGTCCCTTTGAAGTTAGTAGAAAAATTAGAGATTATTGTCTAGCTCCTAAAGCCTGGATCCCAGGGTAGGTCAAAATCCTGGGCTAGGTTTTAAGGGATGGTTAGGGAGGAAGCTGACACAGGCTAAGCACAAGAACAGATGTTAATGAATTGGTGTTAAGTGAACTGAGCAGAATCAGGAGAACATTATACACAGTAACAGCAAGATTATAGGGTGATCAAGTATGATAGATATAGCTCTTCTCAGCAATGCAGTGATCCAAGACAATTCCAATACATTTGTGATGGAAAATGCCATCCATGTCCAGAGAGAAAATCATGGACAGTGAATGTGGATTGAAGCATAATATTTTCACTTTTCTTTCTTTCTTTCTTTTATTCAACAGCATCTTATTTTTACAATTATATGTAAAGATAATTTTCAACATTCACTTTTGTAAGATATTGAGTTTGAAATGGTTTGTTCTTCCCTCTTTTACCTACCTCTTCCCCATGACAGTGAGCAATTCAATATAGGTTATACATGTACAAACCTTTTAAACATATTTCCATATTAGTTATTTTTTGAAAGAAAAATCAGAACTAAAGGGAAAACCACAAGAAAAAGAAAAAGCAAAATTTGTCACTGTCTAAGGGAGAAAAAATTTGGAATACAAAATCTTGCAAAAATGAATGTTGAAGATTATCTTTACATGTATTTGGATAAATAAAGTGCTATTGAGAAAAAAAAGAATGAATGTAAGGCCCAATCTGAATTGAGACAGGTAGAAAAGATATTCAAGCAAATTGTTGGACTGAATATGTAGGATGGCAGTCAGGCATCATGAAACCAGAAGATAATCTGGAGAGCATAAAGCTCAAGGGGTAAAGAGGAAGGACAAATTGTCATGTGACAAAGATTCCCTATTTATGGTTTCTTTTTTGATTGGAAAGCTTGGATCATGAATTTCTTCAACTGTCCTCCACAAAATTTATCTATACCATCTCTCATTCTTTCTCATTTCACTCCTGTTTCAAATAAAGAAGTTTCCTTCCTCCCTATCAAGACTGGTACTTTTACCTACATTCTATCCCCTTTCTGAGTCCCAGCTCAATTAGTCATGCCCTAAATGCAACCTTTCCCTTTCCCAATTTCTTCCTCTCCAATTAAAATTATGCTTGCATCCCTCTCTAGTCAGAAAATCCTTCCAACTTCTGTCACTCCTTTATCTTCCAGCTTTCTTTTACTTTCTAACTTTTTGTAGTCTACACTCATTGTTTTAACTTCCTTGATACTATTGCTGCCTGTCTTCTCCAGAAAATTGTTTCCACTATTATTCTCCTTCTGTCTCTCTAATCTTCAATCACTTCCTATCTATTGGTTCTTTCCCTGTTGCTTACAAAAACGATCCATGTTTCTAATCCTTAAGAACAAAATGATTTATGATCCCTCCAACTGTAGTCCTGTATCTCTTCCTATTCTTTGTTAAATTACTTGAAAAAAGCCAAATATATTTGGTGCCTTCACTTTCTTTTCTCTTCTTTCAAAAACTCCCTTAACCATTACATGATGGCTATCGACCTTATCATTGAACTGAAACTACTCTATCCAAAATGACTAATTATATCTTAAATGCCAAATCTAATGGCCCTTTCTCAGCCCCTATACTTCTTGACTTATTTTCTATATTGACCTTGCTGATTAGTATACTCCTGGACACTCTATCCTATCTAGATTTTCATGACATTGATTTCTCTTGGCTTTCTACTATATTTCAGACTGATCCTCACCATTCTCCTTTGTTTGATTCCATATGGAAATTGTGGTTATCCTGGGTCTTTTTGCTCTTTATTCTTACTTAATCTCATTCAACTATGGGGACAATTCCCAGAATTAAATACTCAATATTTAGTCTCTTTCCTAAGCTCCAACCCTATTCATTAGCTACCTGTTGGACATTTGAATTAAAAGATTCATATGCCTCAAACTCAAAACATCCAAAGAAAACTCATTATCTGTTTGCCAAAATATACCACTCTTCTGAACTTCCCTATTACTATGGATAGCACCAACATCTTTCTAGTCAAGCAGACTCACAACTTCAGTTCATCCTTTACTTTTATTTCTTATACTACATTTCCAGACCATCACAAAAACTTGTAATTTTTAAATCTCCACAACATTTCTAAAATACATTCCTTTCTCTTCACTCATATAACCACCACCCTGGCTCAATCTCTCAGTACCTCTCATCTGCACTATTGGAATGCCCTCCTAATTGGTTTCCCTGCCTCAAGTTTTCTCCACTCTAATCCAGCCTCACAAAGCTGCCAAGATGACTCTCCTACAGTATGGTTCTGATCCTGTCCTACCCATACTCCCTGTTATCTCTCCTATCCAATATAGTCCTATATTTGGCATTCAGGGTTTTTCATCATCTTGTCTTGCTCTTCCTATTTTTTAAAATCTTTTTTACACATTGCTCTCTTCTAAGCATTCAGTCCTGTTATAACATTCTACTTGTTATGTTTTATGGAACATGTTGCTCCATCTTTTTGTCTTCATGTCTGTATTGATATTCTTCCATTCTAGGCATATACTCCTTCCTTACCTCTGCTCTTAAAATCTATAACTTTTTCAAGCCTAAGCTCAAAACTCTATCTATCTATCTATCTATCTATCTACCTATCTATCATCTATCTTCCTATCTATTTACTTACTTACCTATTATCCATCTATCTACCTATTTATCATCCATCTATTTATCTACCTACCTACCTTTCATTTATCTAACTACCTATCATCTATCTCTCTATCTATCTATCTACTTACATGTCCTCTAGCTAGCTAGTTAACTACTTACTATCATCTATCTATCTGTCTGCCTGCCTGCCTCCTACCTACCTACTATAAGCATTTAGCAAAGTGCCCAGGATCAATTGATGATTCTTTACCACTTCTCAGTACCAAGTAACCTGGCTTCTAAGAATCACCACATGCTTGCTGCATAAAGGTCACTATCTCCTCTCACAAAATAACCTTAATGTCAAAGCTGACAGGACACAGGTGTAGGGGTACAAGGAGGGAACATGGTAACTACTCTTCAAGGCAATGCTGTCAGAGCCCAGAAAGGAAAGAGCATGGCTAACATGTCAATAAACAAACAGCAATGCCATAAAGGGAAAGAATCTGCCAAGGACTCAGGTTCAAAACCTGATTTGACCTTTACTATGTGTGCGACTTGGAACAAGTTATCTCAACTCTTTGGGCGTCACTTTTCTTGTCTAATAAATGAAGATTTGCCTTAGAAGATCGTAAGGTCTTTTTTCAGCTCTAAATCCTATGATTCTATGATTTTACAGAGAGCTACTCCTCCCTTTTAGGATATGCTCTTCTTAACTTCACACTGACATCCCAGCTTTAGGTTACTGCTCTGATTCTGCCCTTGCCCTCTGCCTCTCCCCACTAGAACCTGTAGAAGCAGTGAAATCTGGCTAGACCCAGACCAGCTTCTGGCTTACTCTTTTTAAAAATACATGTTACATTATATGTGCATATCTCCTTCTGAACTCCTAGCCTACAATGCTTTTCCTCTTGAAAAATAATTCCTTTAGAAGCTCTGATAGCTGCTTTCAATCACTACTACATATTAGCCCTATTCATACCCTTCCAACTAATAGTTAAAAATTGATCCTCTTAATTCCCCTCTCAATAAAGTAGGTTGACCTTAGTTCTCCAAAAAAATCAAGAGGGATCCCACTTCTTTTCTCTTGTTTTACAGGTATTATTAGAAAAGAGGGACCCTTGCTGGGAGTTTGGGGGAAGACTCCATCAAGTCCAACATTGCTTTGCTTTTTGATTACAGGGGAACTTGAGGGACAATGACACCTACCAGTGCTCCCATTCAGAGGATCAGAATAATAGGGAGGGAATACTCAGTAGGGTCTGGAGGTATAAAAGAGAACACCTGGAATCTCTCACTGAGCACAGGATGCTCTGGGCTTCAAGAAATAGATTAACCAAGTGACAGTTGCTTACTCCAACATTTTTGTCAAATAAGTCATAAATAGGAAGAAGCCCTGGAGAAAAACTATCTATCCTTATTGTTGGGAAAATGTGTTGTGAAAGTCAGCAGTTTGATTTCAAGTTGAAAGATAGGGAAGAGTTGTAGCACCCTTGATAACTGATCCTCTGGTTCCTCTTTTGACTTGTTGTTGTGTGGTGGTGGTGGTGGTAGTGGGTGTGGGGGGGTGTCTGTGTAAGTTTTTTTTTTTTTTTAAGAGTTCTGTATTGGTCTGGGGTCGTGGCTTAGGCTGTTCCAGGAGACCTATACAGCACAGACTAGAACTAGAATATGAATAATGAAACTGAGTTCTACGTCCAGTGCTACGTAGGTGAATGGTACTAGCCAAGGCTACTTCTAGATCTACTAATAGGTATTACTTGTAACACAAAAGTAGGAAATGAGTAGGATTTCCTTATCACTGCAGGGCTAAATCTAATTTTTTTTTTCAGTTTCAGGTACAGAAAAATAGAACCAGAAAAAAGGTATCAGGTACCATTCCCTATAATACCTGCCTCAAGGGCTTCCACTGTATTCCCCCCTGAAATCCTCATTGTAAGACTGAAATAATTATGATGGTACCTTGGAACTCAGTGTTTCCAACCACAGTCATAGAATCATACATGAGAGTTGGAAAGGATTCTAGGGATCATCTAGTCCAATTCCCTCATTTGCAACTTACCCCCTAGTTAGTGGCAGAGCTGGTACTAGAACTCAGGTTTTCTGGTTCCCAGTCCAATGCTCTTTCGCAGGTTCAGGAATTAAAAATGACAGCTTCCTATAATAAAAAAAAATAACTGTGCCTAACTAACTGAGGCTAAAACTAATCATCTGAAATGTTTTGACAAACTTTAAAGTTTTTCCTTTAGAACAAAATAGATGGGTTCCAACGAATTATAAAACCAAGTTTCTATTAAGAAAATCCTATTTTTCCTCTGATTTTCATGAAGAAGTCATAGGATTGTAATTCATAGGATCATAGATTTTGAGCTGATGGAGACTCTGGAGATCTAGTCAAACCCCGTCATTTTTACAGATAAGGAGATTGAGGCCCAAAGAAGTTAAGGAACTTGCTCAACATTATACAGATAACAAGTGGAAGAAGTGGGATCCAATATCCTTTCCAAGGAACCATACTGCCTCATAAAGTTAAAGGAGAATTCCCAATGGAAAAAGAAATTCCATGATAAACAGTCAACTTTTTCTTGAATAAGTTTCAATGTGCCCTTGCCTACCTGTGGACCATGAGCGCTTCTTCCTTTTCAGGAATTCCTTGATTTCATACTCACATATCTCTGATGCCTTCTATTCCCTGCCTCCATTTTTTCAAGAACTTACAAAACTTTAAAACAGGGCAGCAATATGGCACTTGGCTTTAAGGACTGCTTCCTGACTTACTTCCTATGCCAGTCTGAAAATTTTTTAAGGCAATATTCAATGTCAATAAAATAATTTAACTTCCTATAAATTCAAAATTCTATATATGTTTTAGTTTAGTTTTTTATCTATGCATATGTTTCTGAGAAATTGAAAAGCTGAAGAAGACAACTATCTAATTTGAATGTATGTGTTTCCTATAACACAGGTTTTACTTTCACCAAAGTCAGAAGGATTTGATAACAGATGAAGGATCTATCTTATTAGTATATGCCAATGACATACAAATTCATTACAAGTTTTCCAAAAAGAAAAGAGAGGAAATATAAAAACAACAACAACAATAAATTGCTGATTATGTGGATGCAACTTTCCCTGAAAGTAGCAACTTATTTAGAGTTTTTCAAGAGCCTCAGGACATAGAAACTGACCTATTTGTACTCAAACTAAAATCATTTAATAGTTTCTTTGTTCAATTCAAGGTAATCATTCTATTCTAGTAAGGCCTATTAACATCTTAAAATACATAATTAGAAGTATTTAAACATTTTAAGAGTAGTTTTTAAATCTTTTTAAAATCTTAAATTTACAACAAATGGATACAATAAATGACCAACTTGTTATGGCCCATTTATGATGGACTTTTGTTTTAAACAAACTAACATTCTCTTTTTGACCCCGAGAAAGCATACACAGCCAATCTTCTCCTTTCCCCGCCCTCATTCCCAAACAGACATCTTTAAGTTTCTTTGTGGCCAAGAGCCAAAGAAAACCCTCAACATTTTACTAGCGATTTATTAGCATTAGGAAAGCTATTGCAGTACAAAGGCATTACCTTAGCATATAACCCAGAAAGGGAGACAGCATTACTGTCATTAATAGGGCTCAACTATGTCTCCATAAGCAGATTAAGTTGTGTCTGTCCTCATAAAACCAAACCCATGTAGGGTTCTTATGGTCCTAATAACAATAGGTTACATAAGCATTCAGCATCAATTGCCTTAAAAATAATAATAAAAGTGTTAACTTACTTTGCTTCTAAAGCCAAGGCAATAATGCCAGCCACCATGGGCGCTGACACAGAGGTCCCTGTGTGGCCATCAGTACAGCGCTGACGTAAATCAGTGGTGACCTATGGGTGAGAGGGTCACAGGACACAGTGAGGTGCATTCTGTGATTTTACAGAGCGGAGTTCAAGGGGAATAAGAATTTATTTATGATGCAACTACATGAGGATGTACACAGCATAAGACCTTTCCCATGGGAGTGAGCAGTTTGACTTAGAGATCAAAACCAAGGATATGAACTAATGAAAAACTCAAGAATTTTAGGATATTTCTAGTTCTTTCTGTGCAATTGTTTTGCTGTGATATATAAAATGTGAATCATCAAGGACCGTGACTGTTGGGGCTATGAATGTGGGTAGAGAACAAGCAAATATTAACTTAACATAAATAGGTATCATATATTAGCGTCGTTGTTCCTGGAAAAAAAATAAATAAAGGCACCTCACACTTCCATTCTCTGCTGGGTTTCTGGGTACTGTGTTTCTCATTCACTTCTGTCCAGTGAGTCACTACCCTTGCCAATGGCAGTAGCAGCTAACAACATGAGTCACTCCAGCAATTTAAAGCAATAGGAAATATCTTAATGAGAGTTGCGTCAAAATCTCGCATGTAGGTGACCATATGATTCAGAATAGTGTCTTTGCCTTCACATCCAAAAAGATCATAGGACCAAACTCTCCACCAGTACTTTTTGTACAAACAGCTACCACCTAAGCACTGAGGCTGGGTGTGCAAACATTTTCTTCTTTGCAGAAGCACGTAAACCTGGAACAATCTCACACTCACCGGAGCTTATCAGTGGGCTAAAAAAAAGTTATGGTCCTTTTAAGAAAGGAGATATTGGATCTGGTTTCTGAACCGCTACTTCACTTTAATCTGACTTCTATGTCCTCTGGGCTGTATATTATCTTCTCAACCAGTGGCTACTGGTTGTCTTATGGATTTGGATACTATTAAAATTACTTTAAAATGTGGGAGTAGAAGTAAAGCATTAGGGAGGACTTTTGTTGCTTTCATTCATAAACATCTAGGAGGTTAAGGCTCATTTTCAGGTATATTTTCCAAGAATTATTTATCTTTAAAATTATTTATTATATTATTTGTGTGATGGAATATAATGGAAAAGCATTTATTTAACACTTCCTATGAAACACGTTCTGGGGACACTAATAGAAAACAGAGGCATTTCTGCCTCTGAAGAAGCTCAATTTAACTGAGACCAGATATAAAGGAAGGTTCATGTTTATGTTTAGTTCATGACAGATGGAAAAGCTGAGTAAGACTTGGGCAAGAAGAGTAGCATGTCAGATAACAAAGGCCAAAGGATATTGGGGAATAATTGTAGACAGATGATCCCTTACTCAGAGGATCCTGAGTTGAAGGGCGCAATTCCCACTAAGTTCTTAGAACTCCATAACAATTCTTCTGAATCTTTCAAATTAATGACCTCCGCTTCTAATCACCCCCAGCCAAATGTTCTTCAGAGTTTTATAGGTTCTCTTTCTGAATGTTTTAGTTATGAATGTAGGGGGTGATAGGGAGTTGGTGAAGCAGGAAATCGGACATCCACATCAATGGAACAGCATGAGATTATGTGGGGGAGTTTATGGGAATTTGCTCTCCTCCCCATCCCTGCCAATATAAGAGGGTAGGAAACAAATAAGAAGAGATGTGGCAAGTATCTTTCAAAGGAGGTGGGTATAAAAGACAGTATGGAATATGCTTGGAGAGATGAACATTTTTCTTAGTTTTTGCTGAGTCTAATACTACATTTCCCCATAAGGATTTTCCTTATGAAAGAGCATGGAAAAGCTCAATTTTAAGTGATGGACGTCTGAAAAGACCAAGAATAAAACCACAAACCCAAGTTACAAAGGATATGGTTTTACTAAGCTGGAGTGGATTGTGTGTGTGTGTATGTGCGTGAGAACTATCCAAACTATCACCATATTGTAGGAAACTGCCATTAAGCATGTTTTCTTTCTATTCTCCCAGAAAACAAGAAATTCTTCTTACATCTCTATATGAAAAGAATAGTCTTAATTGGTATCAGAGCATTTTGCCTATTTCTAAGTCCCTTGCACACATACAGTGTCTATTAAGCAAATAAAGCCATACTACAGTTTCCATGGGTTGAGAAATCCATCTAATCAGAACAAAGTTTACAGCACAGTAACACATGCTCCAATTGGCATTAGTTCAATCAACAGGCCCTTGTTGGGCTTGAACATAAGCTTTGGTTAAATAGGACTTGAGCAAGTCAATCCCTAAAGTTGGCCAAATTCAACTTAATTCAACAAGCATTTGCATTTATTATGTACTTATTATATTGAGGTACTGGGGACAGAATAGTGAAAGCAAAACAGTACCTTCCCTCAATGATTTTATGTTACATATATATATGTATATATGTATATACATATATATATATATAAATTTTCAACCTCCTGAGTTTAATCTCCTGGACAGATTAAATGACTTGCCCAAAGTCATACAGGTAGTAAATGGCAAGTTCTCTGGTCTCAAATTTTTTGATCTTTCCACTATATTATGCTGCCTATGAAGAAAAGATTCCTATAGTAAATGTTATGTGAGCCTAAAAATAAGTTAAGAATTAATTCTAGGAGGCAAGGGGAGGAGAGGCATAGGGGACAGCCTATACAAAGGCAAGGAGAATGAAGCTAGTGTATCAAGAACATAGAATGCATAAGGATATTGTGAAAGAAGCCTGGAAAACTAGGCTGGAAGCAGTTCTGAAAGGCTTTAAATAACAGGCTGAGAGATTTGTATTTTGCTGTAGAGTCAATAGGAAGTCATTGAAAGCTCCTGAG
Organism: Sminthopsis crassicaudata; assembly: GCF_048593235.1. NCBI lineage: Eukaryota > Metazoa > Chordata > Mammalia > Dasyuromorphia > Dasyuridae > Sminthopsis > Sminthopsis crassicaudata. Next base: position 550,726,102 of record NC_133618.1, on the reverse strand, counting down.
TAGGGAAGTGACATGTTCAGATCTATCCGTAAAAATTAGCTTCAGTTCTATGAAGCTTCTAGATGATCACTCACAGAAAGGAAAGAAATGTGAAGCAGAAAGATCAAGTAGGAAGCTCTTGAAAAATTTTAGGTAAGAGGTGATAAGGACCTAAACTAGGGCAGAAATCTTATAGGCAAAGAGGTGACAAATGTAAAAGTTGTTATATTCAGTTTATAAGATACAGCAAATAAGGAGGGAGAGGGAAAAGTCAAAAAGGACTCTCAGATTGTGAACCAAGGTGACTTGATGATGTAGATATCTAGAAGAGCAATAATAACATCTGTAGCAAGAAGAAATATCCAAGAAAGCTATTGTTGTTATATAAGAGCTCAGTGGAAAGAGAAGACTGGAGTTGATGAAATGACTAAGATGTGAACAGGGCTAAGAACAAAGCCCTGAGACACAGCCATTCTTAGGCATGGAAACTGAACCAGCAAAGGATACTGGGAAGGAGTGGGAAGGAAAGAAGGGAGAAAACCTGGAATTCAAAGTTTTTTTTAAAATGTTAAAAACAGGGGCCTGCTAGGTGGCACAGTGGATAGAGCACCAGCCCTGAATTCAGGAGGATCTGAGTTCAAATCTGGTCTCAGACACTTAACACTTCCTAGCTGTGTGACCCTGGGCAAGTCACTTAACCCCAGTCTCAGGGGGAAAAAAATGTTAAAAACTGTTTTCACATGTAACTGGGAAAAATAAAATACTAAATTAAAAAAAGTATACTGGGAAGGAGTAATCAGAAAACCAGGAAGAAAAGCTAGCAGATACACATGTAATGAAAATCCAAGGAAGAGAAAGTGGTCACTAATATCAGAAGATGAAGAAAACACAAAGAGGCTAGGAAATATAGCAACTAGAGATAAGTTTTATTAAAGCACTAGGGATAGAAATCAGATTAAAGGAGACTGAAAAATAAATAAGAATAGAAAAAATGAGTGTAGACAGCTTTTTTTTTACAAGTTTGACTGTGAAAGGGAGAAGAGCTATAGGATTAGAGCTTGAGTGTATGGCAGGGTCAAGTAAAGGTTTTCTAGGGATGGAGGAATAAGCCCCAGGCCAGTTTGCAAGCAGCAGGGAAGGAGCCAGTAGATAAGGACACCATTCAGAAGAATCCCAGCAGCATATCCTGGGAACACATATTCCAAGAGAAAAGGAAAATACTACATTGAATTAATAGCATAGTAAACTAGTCAGTGTTGCTGCCAGGCTGTGCTGAGAGCTATGATAGCTGACCTTTCTGGTTGGTTCAGAGCAGACCAGAACAGGAAGCCTGTGTGCTTCTACAGAAAAACATAAAAATAAATTTGCACATAATTTCTAAAGATGTGGCTCAGCAGCAGAGGTAATAAAGCAATGCTAGTGAGCTTTAAAATTAAAGTTTCTGTCTAATATTACAGTTTTGGCCTAACTATGTATAAAATGATCACTTTAATAACTAATAATTTGAATTATTCATTAATTTTAAATATAAGACAGCTGAAAAAGTTAGTAAAATAGCAATCTTTAAACCAATTCAAATATTTTTAAAAGACTGTGTTAAGATAAATCAGACAAATTAATGCTCATTTCCCATGAGTTTATAGATTCAAATTCAAAAATACTGCTTTCATGTACAAAAGAAAAAGCCCTGTAAGGGGAAGAGGGTCTGAAAACTGACGACATTCAAGATGTATCCTCAAAAAAATCTATTTCTAAACACCTAATATAGAATAGTATCCTTCCCTCACTCCAATTACATTTGAAAATTGAAATTATCAACAGAATCCCAAGTAAAATCATAGAATTTCAGTTGCAAAAATGACATCTAAACTATCACTCTAGTTATATTGATGAGGAGTAAACTGTGGTCTAAACAAAGATGGGTCAGTTCCTTTTCTCTCTCTCCTTCCTTCCCCAAAGTAACCAATGGCGGGTTCGGCAGCAAAGGAATTTGCTACTTAATGCTGTATGGAAACATAGTCTTTATTGATTAGAATGGAAACACTGGAGAGCCGGTGGGCAAAATGGCTGCATGGTACAAGGCCATTTGCAAAGAGAAGATTTTTGAGTTCTCTCTTTTATGCAGTGATGTAAGGAGGTTCCTCAGAGTGATGTAAATTAAGATAAGGATTCTCTTGTTATCTTTTGAGTAGAGACAGAAGTCTCTTCCCAAAAAGGAATTTCCTGATGCCATTTGGTCTATCTGAGCAGATTAGAATGGGGGCTGTAAAACCCTGGCCAGCTCAGATAGCCCAAACTAGTTTGACCACATCAAAGTCCAAGTCCCAAATGGAGTTGGAGATCAAACAAGGAATATCAAGGGGCTACCGCCCTCAACAATATCAATAAGGAAACTGAGGGCCATAGCAATGACATGATTTGTCCTAGGTTTCAAAGCAGTTTTGTGGCAGACTTAGAATTAAAACTTAAGTTTCCTAACTAGTCCAAGAATATTTTACTTCATCACAGTTTGAAATACCTTCACAATGGCGAACTTGGTATCGTTTGATAAACTCATTATTTCATATTTCACAGTCTCCTTATACTTTCTCATCCTGTATAATTCCTGAATGTGTCTTTTTCTAAGTTATTATCAGAGGATTCATTCAGAACATTGAAGGCCTTTTTAATTAGTGAAGAAACTGTGCTTTTCTCTCATTCTCACTACATAATGGGACCACAAAATTTTAAAAAGCACGTGTTGTCAATAATGACTTTGATGATCTGTATTTATCCAGAACAAGCTATTGTTAGTAAATGTTTCAACTTGCTTTTGTCCTTCAGGAAGTTTCCTTAAATTTCAGTAGAAATTTATTTTCTACTTATCCTGTAAATAGCTTGATTTATGTATATTTGATGTTATCTCTCTCATTAGACTGAAGCTTCTTGAGATCAGGGACTGCCTTTTATTTTTTTTTTTTTTTGTCTCCAATTTTTAGCACAGTGCCTGGTACATCCTTAATAAATGTTTATTGATGGATTCTGTTGTTATTTAGATTACTTGTAAAACTTCATTCTCCTGGAATTATGATTTTCTACATTTCACAATCATGTACCACACTAAAATACTGGCGTTAAAGAAATGAGATTTGTGGGCAAAGAGAAGTTAGGAATCACTTAAAACATTCCATAAATCTCCCAAAGTAATACAGGCCAATTTTTTTCTCCTGCCTAATTTTAGGCCCATGTCATTAACTATCTATAGAACTTTTCTAAAATATACCTGACTTGGTCCCCTATCCAGTTTAATTCATTGTTTGCCCAACAAGATTTTTTTTCCTTCAGAATGCATACTCAAAACCAATCTCTTTCAAACTGAAGTTATGGGTAATCCCAGTCTTGAAGTAATTGTTTTAATGTCATATGTGGACAAGAACATCTAGGGAACTTCATCCATCAATAGGGAACTCTTCTTTTGTTTAGATTATTCTATTTTAATTTCTTTCATGACACTGCTGAATATGTAACTTACAGATTTCTATGGTACAACACGATGCATTCTAATGCATCCTAAGGATGCAAATATGCTTTGTGAAGAGCTAGGAACAGGGACTAAGTTGATTATTTTCTGATAGCTGATAAAATAAGATAATGATTCAATTGACACAACAGGTGTAAAATACTATACAAACCTTAAAGAACTGTTAACATCCTAGATACTGTTTTTTCAACTACTCAAAGAAACTTTTTTGGAGACAATTAGGGTTAAGTGACTTGCCCCAGATCACACAGCTAGTGTGTGAGGCTAAATTTGAATTCAGGTTCTTCTAACTCCATTGTGCAAACTTGATGCCCCTCCATCACTTTTTAATAATAAAAGAATAATCTATTATCTTTTCCAACATAAATGAATGAGTGAAAAATAAAACATTTAAGAAGTGCTTTTTTGGAGTGCAATCTAGAATTATACCCAAAAAGTTACTAAACTGACCATATCCTTTGACCCAGCAATATACTGCTAGATCTACTTTCAAAGATGATTAGGGGGAAAGGAAACAAATTTATATCTTCTGAAATGCTCATAGCAGCTCTCTCTTTGTGGTGGCAAAGAATTGAAATTTGTGGGGATCCCTGCCAATTGTAGAATAGCTGAATAAATTGATATGATTGTGAAGAAATATGCTCAAAGACTTTAGAAAAATATGGAAAGCCTTGCATATAATAATGAAGAGTGAAATGAGCAGAACCAAGAGAACATTGAATATAGTGACAGCAATAATTTTTAAGAAAAACTTTGAGCATATAAATTATTTTGACTTATAAATACATAGATCATATGCATCCAGAAAATTAAATGATAAATAGAAGTATGTATAAGATGATTTTTGTGTGTGTGTATGTGTATATGTATGCATACACATTTGTGTCTAATGATAGCCATCTCTAGGGTGGGGAGTGAAGAAAAAAGTTAAAAAAAAAAAGAAATTTACATGGTTACTTTAAAAAGGAATACCAAATTGTACATAATAGATCTTTAGTTTCGTGTGCAACTATTTTAAAAATTGATATATTGTGAAATGCTTCTTTTATCCTATAAATTAAAAATTAAATGCTTAAAAAAACAAGTGCTTATTGTGTACAATGCACTGTGCTAAGTGCTAGGGATATAAATAGAAATGTAAGATAGCCTTGGTCCTCAAGTAGCTCTAACATTTTAATGACAGAAAAAGTATATAATGTTTCACCTGCAAATAAGATAGGAAGATCTTTTGATCCTAAAGGTGCAGTAGCAAAGATGATGGCATTAATGATAAAGAATGTCATTAATGTCATTTCCACTGATAAAAACATATCTGTATGCAACATTGCCAAAGATTTGATAGTAAGAATTTCCTTTTCTATGTCTTCAGCTGCACTGGTAATAGACTCTGCAGAAGTTGCCAGGCAGGGGTAGCTTCCCAAGATGATGCCTGAGGGCACTGGGCTGGAACTATTGCTATTCCCAAGGCTCCTGGGTTCAGGGTACCAAATATTATTCCTCTGTTTAAGATAATTTGAAAATTGATTCCTAAGTTTCTCAAGTTTATGTTTCTCTAGAAAAAAAATTTCTTCTATATTTGTTAGATGTAATTTTTTTTAACCTTCCCCTTCTTTAATGACCTGCTTACTTTTTCATGAGGGACATTAGGTACCAGAGGGACAGAATTTAATGATATTTGTCCCTGTTCAAAAACATATGACAATAAAAATTCTATAAAGTCTGTTCTCCTTTGAATTGACTTGTTGCTTCTTTTGGTTTCTTGTACCAAGAGTACCAATACTCTTGGGCTTATTTAATATACCTGAACTTCATGCTAAACTCTCTTTAGGATTGTTTCCTTCAACTACTATATTTCGTGAAGTGATACCACTTTAGTCTTCCACTCTTCTTCTTAATGTTTCACACATAATCTAAACAGCAAAAAATGTTGACCTTGATTGCCACGTTGTTCTGTTTACAAGGAGATTGTGTTTTCTTGATGAAGTAGTTCTTGAATGTTTTTGGCCTCCAGTTGTGACCATTGTTTTGCATAGGTCAAATTTCTCACAAAATGGTATCTGAATTGCTACCTTTACTTTTGTCCACTTTCTTTTTTGTTTGTTTCCAGAATTGAAAGTTTATTTGAATTGGTTTTTAATCATTGTTTTTAGATTTTGGAAACCCTATGGATTTTGTTGCAGTTTTACATTAACATCAAAAAGAAATGCCCAAAAAAGTAGGAATGAATCTATTTTCCTCTCTTCTGAATTCAAAAATTCTATGACTTACCTTTAAGTTGAAATAGTTAATTCTGAGGTAAAATGAAGTTGCTGCATTCTCCTCTGCCCATCTGACATAAAGTTTCAAATATTTTTCCAATTAAACTCAAGGTAGAAATTTTACAAATCATTGCAAAAGTTTTTTGAATAAATTAGAAAGAAGCACATACAACTTACAATTTTTCCTTCATAAAATGCTCCACTGCTGTAGGTTGTAGCCAGTGTAGAAGCACACTCCTCAAGGTACCAAGGTTTATAACCATTCTCTGTGGTACTACTGACAGAGATAGTATATATGCTATTGGTATAACCATCACAAGAGCAGTAGTCACCTTCTCTTCCTCCATTTCCTGAAGCCCAGACAAAAATGGAGCCTAAGCCCTGGCGACCCTAAAAATTAAAAATGGGATAAATAAGGAAGATAAATTACTAAAAGGAGGCAATGGCACCATTACAAAATTTCTAATGTTGTTTTCTAATAAAAAAATTAGAATTTCACATCCATTCTTATCTTCCTCTATATCCTAAATACAATAAAAGAAGCATAAAGAAGATTTACATTTTGTATTCTAATATAATATTTTTGCTTGCAATAATAGTTTCTGTAGAACAATGGAGAAATGTAATCATACTCTTATAGATTCAAGGCAAGGATGTAAGTTTAAAAACATAATAGTATATTTTACAAACCTACTGTATATGTACTCTATGCTGGTTGTTGATTATATCTAAATTTAGCCCTTTAATTGGGGATTTGAATAGAGACAGAATTTTGATACCAGATTAACCTCAATAAATAACACAATGTAGTCATTAGCATGATGAACTTGGAGTCAGTAGGACCTGGGTCCAAATTCCCTCTCTTACACTAGTTACGTAACTGTGGGAAAGTCACCCTCTCTAACCCTCAGTTTCCTCATCTGTAAAAATGAGAGGATTACACATAATGATCTCTAAAGTCTCTTCTAGCTTTAAGTCTAGGATCTTATTAAAAGTACTTGAACATTTTAGGAAGAATCAGAATAACCTCTAAAAACAGAAAAATGGAAAAAATTAGAAATGGGAGATCTCTCTTTAAATTAAAAAAAATGTTATTTTTCATGGGGCTCTGTGTTGCTTCTTGATGACCTAATGAAAATAACATATAACCAGATCAATCTGATGGCAGATTCAAAGAGTAAAAACCCAGATATATTTAATGTATTTATAGTAGGTTTTTCTTTTTTTTTAAAGTATACATGAAAACAATAAATGACAAGTTACAGGCAGGTTTTAATGTAATGCTATTTAAATCACTTAGGATGTATCTATGCATACAACTGTGTTGTCAAGCATTTTGACTATAAGAGAATGGGCAAACTAAGTGAGTTTGCCTGAAAGAACTAATCAAATTTCTAAAAGACCATTGAAATTCAGCCATAACTACCCAGAACCACACTATCCATTTCTTCAAATTCTAAAACTTTGGTCAGTCCTTGCCATTCAGATAAGTTTTCCAGACCAAATGGCTAACCCCAACTGAATTGGGGTTAAGATATATGATAAAGAAGCATTTCTGTTCCTAATTTGGGCTAGCCCACTGTTAGGTTTGGAGACAGTTTTCAACCTCAAATCTAAAACCCTGCTTCTAATTTTAGGTTGATGTCATTTTGAGACCCTGTTCCTGGTAGGAAATATCAAAATCACATTCAGAAAACTAAAGCCAACATCAACCATGTAGGTCTTTCCATGCAGTAACTCATCAGCCAGTTATATTTATAGAGCAAATGGCCTGTTAGATTATTTTATTTTTATTATTCTTTGTACTTTTTCCAGAAAAGAGAAGTTAACAGAGATTATAAGAAAAACTTATTTTATTCACATGTACTCTGTATATAGTTATTCCATTATAAGGATTCCTTTCTAAATTTAAACATTGGGTTTGCCAGACTTGACTACAAAAATTTGCAAAGCCAAAACCTGAGTTGAAAGGCTATTACATTTATCTGATAAGTCAGCCTTTTAGAACAATATATAGAATAGTCATGATGAAGCTGAATTTGCCGATTAACAGTAGCTAGGACTTATATAGTACTTTAAGGTTGGCAGAATGCTTTTCGATGTTAACCCATTTGTTATTTACAACAACCATGTGGAGTAGGTGCCATTATTATCTCATTTTTACAGATGAGGAAATTGAAGTTAAGCGAAATTATGTGATTTGCCTAGATCACACAGTTAGGAAGTATTTGAGGTAGAATTTAAACTTGGTTCTTTCTGACTTCATAATATAAATAAGTTACATTTGTGCATAAATATATCATATATATTTAAACATATATATGACATATATTTGAAAATGATATACATCTTCAAAGAGTTGAGAACATGTCAAATCAGGCCATCCTCAATAACCGAAACCAAGAAATATTTCCTGCCTGTATTTTGAAGATTATCCCCCTCCCAACATACTTTCAACAAAGTATCATTTTGATAAAGTATAACATGCATCATTTTTACTACAATGGCAGCCAAAATGATCTAAACAGTTATGTGCTCTGGCTAAATAGTCGAGACTATAACTATTTATTAAGCATCTACTATATGCCAGATAGTGTGCTAAGCATTAGAGATATAAACAAAAGCAAAAAAAAGTCCTTGTCCTCAAAGAATTCACAGTATAATGGGAGAAATAACATGCAAACAAGACATATACAATACACAGATATGTTCATATGTATAATATAGTTATCTATATGTTAGCTCCAATTTACATTATAAATATATAAATGTATCTTTAAATAGATGCATATATACATATGTATATATTTACATATCTATAAATAGTTGCATATTATATATAATGTAAATTGGAGATGATTAATAGAGAAAAGGCAATAGTATTAAAGAGGATTGGGAAAGAAAAAGAGATTTTAACTGAGACTTGAGGGTTGCCAAGGAAGTCAAAAAGCAAAGAAGAGGAGGGAGAGAAATAACATAATTTATCCTATTACACATTTAAATGGAAGTCTGTTTACCAATGTCTCAGTGTGTTTATTACTTGTTAATCTCACACATACCTAAAAGCATCAAGAGCTAAAGTATGTATTTTCATAGGCCATAGCATGGGAAAATCTCTTATGGTAGAATATAAAGGGTTCATAAGAAGTATAAACCTTACCCTTGAACCTGAATATTCTATTCATTAAAGCCACAGCACTGATCTGATCAAAGCATCCATTAGCTTTGTGCCTGTGATCAGAAGACTTCATCTGTAAAGGGCTGAAACTCTGAACAGGTGCACTGGAATCAGACAACCAATCGCTTAAGGCTAATTACCTATTAGGCAATACTCTATTAGCAGATACTTGGAAAAAATGGCCCTTCTCACTATTGTGTGCTGGCTCGATCTTTTGGGTATACAGATAACCGTAGGAGGGATTAGAGGGTGAAGTGAGACAAGCCCAATCACTTTGGAGGAGGATGAGGAGAAGGGAGGTCTGTGGAGAGCTTGTGGCAGTTTTGTCTGTCCCCTTCATTTCTCCCCCTGAAGACTAAGGGCTTTTGCTTATTCTGACTCCAGCTGATTCTCAAGCCTCCAGGGAGCTAGCTCAGACTTCACATTCATCCATGAACTCAAAAGCTATGCTGCCAAGATCTAGTAAACCTCTGCCATCTGTCAGCAGCTTCTCATGGCAGAATGGCCAATTCGTACTTGTGATGTTACATTTTATTTTATGCCTAACAATGAATTTAAAAGACTTCCCACCCCCAACACCACCATCACTTCATACCAAAGATGGTGGCGTGGCTCAAGGTCCTTAAATTTGTAAGAGAATTTTCAATGGTTAGTTTAGAATGCTTATGTTTAAGGGTCCCCAAAGAGGATATTTTACTTCAATTTAAAGGAATTTTAAAAATCACATTCTCCAAACCTGTTATTTTACAGATGACAAAACTGAGGTCCAGAGAAGTTCAATATCTTGACCAAAGTATCATGACTAATTAGATGCAGAGGGCCAAGAGCCTAGGTCTCCTGTTGTCTGACTTCAAGGGCAAATATTCTTTCTCTTAGATCATAATCTCCTAGTAATTTTAATATTTCAGAAATCTGTGACAAGCACTTTTGAAAGAAACTGCTTGTTTCCATTTGAAATTTCTCTACTTTTTAAAAAAAGATGAAAACACACTCTACCTAATCTTAATTTTTTTGGCTTTTGGTAGTGAAAAGGGAAAAAAATAATATGTTATTCAAACTTCCTACCCATTCATCCATCCACTAAATACTTACAGAGTACTTAATATGTATAAGGAGAGGAGAATGAGCATTTATTAAGTACCTACCGTGTGCCAGGAACTGTGCTAAGCATTATATAAATATTATAACAATCTGAGATTTGGGTGCAATTATTATCCTCTTTTACATCTAAAGAAACTGAGGCAGACTTCTCCTGTATTATACAGCTAGTAAAGTGTCTGAAGATCTTCTGTCTGGGCCCAAAGCCCTATGTAATTTGTTCCCTAGTTGCCTCAACTGTGTCCAGGTACAGTGATGAAAACAGTATTAGATGACATAAAGTAAATGAATGATTCAAGTGCAAAACACTTCTGCCTTAACTATTTTGATGTTTAAGGTAAAAGGATAGGTATGTTTTTGCTTTTATTTTTAATGTTTTCATAAACCTAATGTGGAATTTATCTAATGTTAGAGTTCATAGTATTAGCAGTCTCTTGAAAACAGAAGGAATGACTTTCCTTAAAGCCTTACAACATCATAGGCTTATTTCTATACACATGACAGTAGGAAATTAAAACATTAAAAGCAACACTTTCTACCTAGGAAATGGAGCCACACACTGTGAAGATTAATCTAAGCTTTATTTTAAGATTGTTTAATTCCTCTTTACCAAGAAACATCTGATGCAAATAGGCTTATAGATTTCCAGGCATGTTGAATGAAAGACTACAATGTTTTCTTACAATGACTTCTATACATTTCCTGGTGAACTTTTTATTAAGCTGCTGATTTAAAAAAAAATTGAAATGCTATCTATTGCTGCAGTTGTGAAGTTATATAGGCATGAATCTGGTTTCCCTTATTTTTTCTCTCTACACATTTGATCTCACAAAAATATAAGTGTACGCCACAGAAAGATTGTCCAAAGAGTCATGTACATAGGTAATAGGAACTAAATTCCCAATCTTAGTCAATCATTTCTGAAACACAACAAACATTAATCTCTCAAAGGTCAAGCTTCAGAATAGAAGCAGAACAGTGACTACAGGATGCTTTATATATAGTCCAGATCAAAATGTTTGAATTTAACATTTAAATATCTACTATGTGCAAAGGACTCTGAAAAAATCACCCCCTACATTCATATGACTTCGAAGTTGAAAGAAATATTAGAAATCATCTAGTCTGAATTCATTTAATAAATGAGGAAACTAGGGCAGACAGAGATTAAGAGCTTATAAGAATTTGAAGTGAGATTTGAACTTGAGTCTTCTGGACTGCAGGTCTGGCCCTTTATCCACTGATTCACTTAGTTACTTTATGGTCTTAGTACATCTGCCAAGTCTGAAGAGCCTTTGACTCCACATAGGTAATCCTTTTATGCCCTTAAGGGAGTAGCCCTTATCAATCCAGCCTGCGCCCACCAAGAAGCTGCATAAAAGGTACCTGGCTTGAGTATCAGTTCCTTGGGTACTCTGGGAGATACCAATCCCATCACTCATAGTTTCCTAGTGGTAAAACTGGAATTAGAAAACAAGGCATCCTGACTTCTAGTTCAATACTCTTTCTACTACATAAGGCTACCTACCTCTCTCTCATGTCTAACTAGAAGAAATGAGGGGTATTTAGAAACTTTAAAAGCTGAAACAAGAATTTTAAAAAGGCGACATCTGGAAAATGAAACTGAGTTTTTATTCCTGTAATATTTTACTTTGCTTCTTTTCAAAATATCTAAATGAAAATAAATACCAAAGTCCTCTAAGTACTTTATAAGTCCCAAAGTAGTTGTGATCCATAGCACGAGGCCAGAAGCAGGAGAATGTAAGACTTGAAGGCAAAATCTGTTATAGTCATCTTTATATGTCCCAATTTTCAGCTTTACCCACAGTAGGCATTTAATAAATATTTGCCGAATTGAATTCACAGCCCTCAGATTGCTAGATATGCAACTTGGCTTTCCGAAACCCTGATTTAGTGAGTAGAACTATCTACTTAAGAAATCCTAAATATTATTTTACTGTAAAGGGGAATTGGAAAGGAATCAAGCCCAAGAATATCCTTTTTTTAACCAATGAGGAAACAAAGCTAGAAAGGGTAAGATTCTTGCTCAAGGTCATATAAGTAGTCATTTTATTTTTTCTCAGTCATGTCCAATTCCTTCACAATCCCTTTTGGGATTTTCTTGGCAAAGATACTGAAATGGTTTACCCTTTCTTTCTCCAACTAATTTTAAAGATGAGAAAACTACAGCAAATAGTTAAGTGACTTTCCCAGTCACACAGTTAGTAAATGTCTAAGGCCAGATTTACACTAAGGTTTTCTGGGCTCAGAGCACAATCTACTAATCACCTAAATGCCTTAAGTAGTAATTAGCAGAGTTTAGAATGGAATTCAGGTCTTCTGATTCCAAAGCTGGTAGTTTTTCACTACACTATATTGTATCTCTATTATAAATGTGTCTATTATAAATTATGATTTCCTCCTGATGAAGTCAGTAATTGAAAATACCATATTGCAGTTTTCCATTAAGTCTAATTAGAAGAGATTCTGTGTGAGTGATCTTCTCAGAGTAGATCCACAAACCCCAAAGTTGCTCATTTTACTTTAAATCTGTTGCCTGAATTTAGAGTACCTCTTCCTGAACTTCTGGGTGGCTATTTTGTAGTACCACAATCACACACCTGCTTGCACATCCATACAATATGGCAGTCAAACTTAATGGGGTTATTTACACTGGAGACATTTAAATCCAAACAAAATGAAATACTATCAACAGGAGAGCTATTCTCCAGCACACTGTTACCCACACCTTTTTAATGCCGTACTCAAAAGCTTGCTTGGCCAAGCGGCCAGGACCATCCACCGTCTTCCCATCGTCATCTGGCCCCCAGCTCGCACTGTAAATGTCAATGTAATTGGGTCTGATGCCAAGTGACTTCGCTTCCACAACATCTGTTACATCACCATCTAACATACGAATGCCTAAAAGCACAAAACAACATTAGAAGTTAGTGCTTCATGGCTTTTTATGAAAGTGCAGTGATTACAATCAAAGGCCTTTGTGAAGCATTGAAGCAAACAGAAAAGTCCCAAACAGCTTAAAACAATGACAGTGTGTGTACCCTAATGAGTTCCCTATAATGAATTTTTTTCAAAGTTATTTTGGAAACCTTTTTTCCTTCTCTGCACTGGTAGATTTTTTCCTAGATGTGAAAGAATTAAAATGACACTTCAGGCCACACTGCAAAGTGTTTCTAATATGAGAAAGAAATAAACGAAGCAAAACAACTTGAAAATTTGTAAGTTGGACCTCCTCCCCACGCAAAAATATTCATTCTGATCTGCTGATCACATTTTGTCTTCTTCCCCTCCAAGTCACAATTCCTGTATTTACAAATGTTGCTTTGATCTTTCAATTACTTCAACTGACATCAATTCTCTAACCAATCCCCCATTTTAAATTCATGATTAAATCATTAGTTTTTAAATCTGTAAAATATTAAGCCATCTCCTCAATGTCCTGGCAGCAAGTCTATCACAGAGGGTTCAAGAGGTTATCCACCATCTCACTTATATTAATGTACCTGACTGGTACAGTAACTGGCAGACTAGACTTGGAAGACCTGAATATAAATCCTTCCTTCTAGCTGTGTAAATCCCTACATTCAATCAACAAAACTGACTGATCTATATGTAAGCTCCTGTTCTGAAATTTTGCTTTGACAGTCTATATACAAGAACATTGAAGAATATAGAAATTGAGGTCTAGATAAGCCAAGTGGCTTGACCAAGATTGCATAGATAAATGGTCAATAAGGGGCCCGAGGAGACCAGTAAAGTTGGGATTTAAATCAGGTCTTCTGATGTCAGATTCATTACTCTATACTGTTATACTGTCTCTCATGCATTCTTTTATTTTTTCTGGTCATAGTGCATCAATAGTGAGGACCTAGATATAAATAGGAAAGTTAGAAAGAGGAGTGAGTTTGGGAATTTTTTAAAAGTGAGTTATTTTTTGGACATACTGACATCCAACTCCAATGGGAAGTTAGTGATGGGAGATTGATTTCTGATTTTCCTTTCTAGCCTTAAATCCCCTCTGAATCACTAAGAACTTAGATTCAGCTTTCACCAACTAATGGTGTCCAAACTTCTTGAACCAAATTTTTTATGAGTTTAACATTTTTTGAGCAGATATCCCAAATATTTTGATATTTACTTATTTATAAATTATATGCAATAAATTAGTACTGAACTAATAATTGTATATATTATAAAACTTCTATGTATAAAACATGGAAATGAAAAATGATGAAACTTATGCGAAATAATATTTAATTCAATAAGTAGAATCAATAGGTAGTTCTTGGAGTTTATTGTCAAGGGGGGGTCACATGGTCAGATCTATACTTCTGGAAAATAACTTTGGAAGATAGATTGACATAAGGAGAGATAAGACAGGGAGACTAATTGGGAAGCCATTGAAAAAGCCTACAAAAAGGCTGATTAGGTCCAGATTTAGGGTAGTAGCTATATTAAGGAAAGAGAAGAAAAGGGGCTAGAGATTTGGTTTCAGTAAGAACAAGATTTGGCAACTGATTGGATATGTAAGGTGAAGGAGAACCAGGAATCAAAGATGGTGCTATGATGGAAGACCTAGGTGACAGAAATAGGAAAGTGCAGAAGAGAGTTGGGTTGGGGGAAGGGAAAATGATGCAATGAGATCAGTAATTCAAATTGTAATTCTTTCATACTGGCTTGTTCTGTGTAACTCATTGAGTCCCATCCAAAACAAAAGATGGGGTGAAGTTCCTCCCTTACTATCCTATAGTGCAAAGCCTGCCCTCCAAAGGCATGCTATAAGTAATTTAAGGAACAGGCAAGGTGGGATTGGGTGGGGGAGTGGTAGGGATTTTCCCAATAATACTGCATGGTTTCTGCTCTAAGCAGTGCTTAGATTATAACTGCATTGACAGGGAGAAGTTGGGTTCAAAAGGGGGGTTGTGAAAGGTTTACACAGTGGCAATGGGAGGGAGAAGGGCAGGAAAAGAATGTAGAAATGTTGAAGAAAAAGGGTAAGTATGAATTTGTTGGCGATAAGTCCCACAAATAATGATTAGGGGAAAGGTGGGATATGACCAACCTTCCCACTTTCTCATTGGTTGGTTCCCATACTCCTTGAAAGGTTATGTCCCCAGTAAGAGCTAACACAGTTACTACTTTGAAGATCATTCCCTAGAGGATATAGTTAGCTTTCCCCAGTAAGCAAGCTCCTGAGAAATTATCTGTTAATTAAATCCTATTTTCTCATCGACTTAAATTATAATTCTAGAGATGCTCCATCTTCATTTCTGATTGATATTCAATTGGCTATAGTCCCTAACACATTAGTTTATACATCCATCAGCCCTCTAGCTACTCTGTCAAGTTGTAGTTAATGATTTGTAAAAGAACATTTAAATGGATTCTGTGTAGAAGATACTTGCTATTTAAAGAATTCCCTAAATTCACTTTATAAAAAGAAAAAAGAACTCCCTAAACTTATCAACTTTGGAAATTCACATTTTCCTAGATATTTCTTAAATGGAGCATGCTATAATGCTTTAGAAGCATATCTATAACTTTTTGTACAAGGTTCTTCCAGTCAGTGAGGTGAATGACAGCATCTAAGGGGTCCGAGGAGACCAGTAAAATATGGGTCAGAGTGGCTGAAACATAAGTATATCCAGGCATCAGTCATAGGTCTCAATTCCTGGGCTCTCTGAGTGAAAAATTCAAATGGATGGTAATGTTACTTAAAATGAATTGTGAGGAAAAAACTATAGCAAAATAATACCCAAGGCCAAGGACAGGGAGATATCATAAGTTCAACAACACTGCCATAGGCCATTGGAAAGGTGTCAGCTAAATTGCTCATGACTTGTGATTGAGGAGCAAGCTAAACCCATTAGAAGAATAATCTTTTTATAGCTTGGAGGCCTTGAAAGAAAAGAAACAGGGCAAATAAATTTAACTTCAGGATCATCATTTTTCTTCCCAGTATCCAGACATTCCCTTACCATTTGGGGAACTGATTTCAGACTCCTACTACCTTGAGCATCTGGGCTCAGATGGTTGGTCAGCTAGTCTATTAAAAGTTAATTTAATTTTTCAGATTATTAACATGATAGTGACATAAATGATACTGCTTCCTCAGTCATCTGCTCCATGGGAAACTTCCATCAGCTCTGGAAGGAAAGTCCTGTCTACTCTTATTTGCATTAAATCCTCTTCATGATAAGGGGCAGTTACCACAGCTCCAAGAAAATAACTCATTTGTTAAAAGAAAGCTTGGTCCAAGATCTGATTTAGGTATGATGATAGGTCAATTGAAAGTTTGGACAACAACCACATCTGAGGGGCTGGAAAGGAGGCTGGAAAGGAGTTCACAGCACCATCTTGAAGTCCAAGTAGGCACTCAGGTAGGTCACAAAGGATGCATTTTGGAAGAGAGTAATAGGTGGCAAGTTTACTCCTATAACTTCTTTGCCTGAGACAATAAGGCCACAGGCAACATTGCTGTGGGTCCAGAAACTTTTTATATCAATTGCAATGTTCTTGATATTTGCAGTTTTTTCTCACATACATAGGATAGGGGTTGCCATATTATCTAGTTGGGTTCATCAGATCATTAGACAGGTTCATAGATTTAGAGATGAAAAGGACTTTAGAGAAATCATTGAATCCAATTTCCTCTTTTTAAAAAAAGGAATAATAATAATAATAATGGCATTTATATATCTCTTTCAAGTTTGTAAAGAATGCTATGAATGTTATCTCATTTGATCCTAACAACAAAGCTGTGAAGTATTGTCATTCAGTCATTTCAATTGTGTCCAACTCTTTATGACTCCATTTTGGATTTTCTTGGCAGAAATACTGGAATATTTTACCATTTCTTTCTCCAGCTCGTTTTACAGATGAGAAAACTGAGGGCAATAGGGTTAAGTAACGAACGTGGCCAGGATCACAATCACACATCTAGTAAATGTCTAAGGCCAGATTTGAATTCAGGAAGATGAATCTTTCTGCCTCCAGGTGTGGCTTTCTATCCACTGAACCACCTAGCTACCTCCATCTGCATTTTACAGTTAAGGAAATTGAGGCACAGAGAAGTAAACTGACCTGTCCAATGTCACACAGCTATTAAGTGTCTGATGTACAACTAAAGTCAGGTCTTTTGGATTTTAAATTCAGTGCTCCTAACCACCTAGGCCTGGAAGGGGATAATTATGAAAAACCTTACCCTATCCGTCTTACCTTATCTTTTCTTCAAAATAAATCCATTCTGAGTTGAGAAAATTCTAGGGTTAATCTGATTCCACATTAATCTGTAATACTAAATATTAAAATTCACTAAATCTTCCTTTTATGGAACTACCAAAAAACAACTGCTACTCGCATGGTTCCCACACAGGCTGTATCCATGTAACACCAGATCTTTCTTATATTATATGGCTCCAAAAGTAGTACAACCACTAGACAGAATATTATAAATCCACTATTTTCAATGCTCTTGTATATAGCCTGTCAAAGCAAAAATTTCAGAACAGGAGCTTACATATAGACCAGTCAGTTAATCTACAGATACTCAGACCTAATTCTCAATTGCCTTTTATAAAGAACCACCTTGATGATTTTAAGACCTCTGTGTCCACAAACCATGCATTTTTGTTATAATACATTTTTGAGCAGGAATAAATAGCTTTCAAGAAACATCTAAAATATATAAAAATAAAAGACTGAGGCAATTTACTGATATCTGCCTCTAATCATCATCTTTAAAAGTCTGATGTACCCTAAAGCATAATTTATTTGGACTTTAATGAAGCATATATTCTCACAAACAACACTGACAAGCTGCCTAAAGAAAAGATAGATATTTTCAGAGCAAACCTGCTGTTCCCATATTAGTCATTTATGCTCAAAATGATCAGGAAGTGACTAATGGAAGAAAAACAATAATCACTTCTTTAATGAAAGACAGTTTTTTGTACATTTTAAGTACAAAGATAATTTGGACAAATCATTTTGATTGCACATTGACTTGAAGCTGTTGCCTTGGCGGAAGATTCTTTTTGAGATGATAGGTGTAGAACTTACCAGAATGGTATGATCACTATAATTCAAAAGTGAAATCCTAGAGATGTTTTTTGTGGGGCAAAATCATAGCCATTACATGTGGAAGATGGCACTTCAGAGCAGTTTAGTGCTTTGTGTCTCTGCCTGATTGCACTGAGGAAACCTAGGATGGTATTCTCTCTCAACAGGACATCATATTCACGATCCAAGAAAGAATCATCATGTCTCACTTTATGTAAAAGGAGCATATAATTTAGAGCTAAAGGGAACTTTAACAATCATTTCATCCATGTTGTGCATTTCACAATTGGAGGAACTGAAATTTACTTCATCTTAATAATTTATCACTTGGGTAAGTTCAAAATTTCATACAATGGGTTCATATGAAGCAGAGTACATCTGTCATGCTATTGTTTTCATTGTGCATGACTCTCTATGACCCCATTTGGGGTTTTCTTGTTAAAGGTATTGAAATGGTTTGCCATATCCCTCTCCAGATCACTTTATAAATGGAGAAACCGAGGCAAACAGAGTTAAGTGACTTGCCTGAAGTCACACAGTCTCTCAGGCTGGGATTGAAATCAGGGAGATGAATCTGCCTGGCACTCTATCCATTGCACTACCTAGTCTACTAAGCAGCATTCAAGATCACAGAATTTCTGAAGGAATCTCAGAGACCATCTAAATCAGGTATCTACCTTTTGCCTTCCTGTTCACTGGTGATAAACACGGCACAAAGAGGTAAGTTCCAACATTATAATTGGGGGTAAGTGGCAGAGATGAGGTTTGAATACAGATTTCCTGACAGGTAGCTGGATGGCACAATGTACAGGGCACTGGTCCTCAGTTAGAAAGACCCGAGTTCAAATACAGCTTCAGACACTTACTAGATGTGTGATGCTGGACAAGTCACTTAACCCTACTTACCTCAGTTTCCTCATCTGTCAAATGAACTGGAAAAGGAAATGGCAAACTACTCTAGTTTCTGGCCAAGAAAATCCCAAATGGGGTTATGAAAGAGTCAGAAATGACTAAAATGACTAAACAAAAATTCCAAATCAGTTAATTAATAAGTAAACATTTATTAAGCACCTTTTATGCACTACATACATATGAGAGAGAGAGAGAGAGAGAGAGAGAGAGAGAGAGAGAGAGAGAGAGAGAGAGAGAGAGAGAAACCAGTTACTGCCTTCAAGGAGTTTATACCTAAATCTAGTGCTCTTACATGACAATTACTTTTTTGTTTCCTGAAAACTTTCTGGGAAATTAAAGTTCAAAAACAATAAAAAGAAAGAAAGAGGGAAGCCAAAGATTTTCCTTTAATAAGAGCTTGAAAATATAGACAGTAAAGAATTTGAGGGAAGGGGGAAAAATGCCAGATCTACTTTTTTGTTTACTGAGTTGTAATGTATTTTGCCGACAGCCAGGGAAAAGCAATGCAAGAGCAATGAATAGTGGCAAATAAAATTAGATTGTCGCTTTTGGAGTGTGACAAATAGGCCTTCTCCAACAACTTTTGCTCATTAATCCCAAGTTTATTTTAGTAAATCCTCTGAGAATCACTCTTCAGTGAAAACTACAGTAGTTTCTGCTTATGATCAGTAGCTCTATGGAAAGTGAGGTTTGTTTTTTTTTTTTCTTATAAGTTGCTTAGAAACGTTACAAATCTAAAGGTTTTTGTCAGCTTTTATTGTTGCTAGAGACAAAGTGATCTCATTTCCTCTAAATATGCACACACATCACAACACTCATTTGAAAAGGCAAATTAAAAAAGGGGCTATTGCTGTGGCTTCCAAACCTGTCAGGGGATATTTGCATTCATATTTGTTATATGAAACGCCCAGGAGATAAGCTGTTACCCAGTCATAAATTAGAGCTGGAGGAAGCTTCTTGCTGTTCATGCTTCTCTCTAGCTGGTTACCATATCACCTCTTTCCAAAGAAGAAAGAGTAACTGAAATTAATTCACTACTATAAAGTACATTACATTAGCGGAATATTATTTCACACTCTCATCTGTGCCTCATTCTTTTGGACAACTTATTCTCAGGGAAAAAGCACTGCATGGTGGGCAGGGTCACTGTCAAAGTCAGGAGGACCAAGCTTCACATCCTACTTTTGACACATGTTGACTATATAGCTCTGGGCGCATTTAGTCTCTCATTGTCTCGGGCAACTCATTCCTCAAGATTATAAAGTTGCAGAAAATGTAAATCTTCATTGGCAGAGGGAGTTAGATGTGACTCCTTCGTTGATAAAATCATATGTACAAATAAACAAATAAAAATTTTCAGTATATCAAAAAAAATCAAATGAAGCTTCTTTGATTCCCCTATTGTAAAAAGGGAAGATATAGACTGGGATCACACAGGATGGGCCCAATTGGATTGCAGTCTCCATGCCTGAAGGAAATACCAACATGGATGAAATGGCATATTTGAATATTGAATAAAGATGAAATAGCTGATAAATGAGGTCCTTTGAGGAATTAATTTTCTCCAGTGACACAAATATATTTATTATTAGGCAGTCAGATGTTATAGAGCATGGAATGCTGGATATGGAGTCAGGAAGATCTGAATTCAAAATTAGCTTCAGATACATATTAGTTGGACAAGTCACTTACCCTCTGTCTGCCTCAATTTTCCAACTGTAATATAGCAATAATAATATAATAATAGTTCCTTTCTCCCAGGATCATTGTGAGACCCAAATGAGATAATATTTGGAAAGTGATTTGCAAATCAACTACATGTAAATGCTAGGTATAACAACAACAACAATTATAATACATTATAACCTCATAATAGCTACCATTATAAGTTCAATCATAGATTTAGAACTAGAAGAGACTTCTGAGAACATTTCGTTCAACCTCTTTTCATTTGACAATTTAGAAAACTGAGCCCAAATTAAGGTAAAGTTACTTGCCCAAAGTCACACGGTTTGTCACAAGGTAGTATCAGGCTTTGAGCCTATGCTCCTTGATTCTGATCCTGCCCTCTTTCTGCTATATCCTAGATTTGATGTAGCTGAACATTAGCTTCCTCATCCATAAACTGAGAGGACTGAATTTGATAAGCTCCTCTGGAGCTTTGACATTCAACATTTTTATGCATATATGTTTATGGTGATGGAGTAGAAAAAAAAAGGTAGGCTTGGAATTAAAAAACCTGGGTTTAAATCTCAACTTTGGCACTTTGGGATTTATGACAAACCATTTAACTTTACTAAACCTTGCCTATAAAACAGAACTTTATCACTAATATCTACCTCACAGGGTTATTGTATGAAATTATTTTTCAGGTTGTAAGGTACTGTACAAATCTGAGTTACTATTGCAACCAAACTATTTCTTTTGCTAAGAAACTTTTTTCAAAGCTGGAACTATATACCTTTTAAATATGATCATTCTCTTGCTATGGTAAGAAATTTTTTTAAAGTTTATTGAACTGATACTAAGAAAAGAACAGCAACAAATTAGCATTGTATATAGTTGTATGGTCTGAGATCATATCCATTCACTATTCTTGGACTTGAATTATGAATGAATAAAAGAGGGGAAAAAGTATTATTAAGCACCTAGAATATATAAAGTACTGTGCTACTCACTGGGAAGAAAATAGAAAAGGAAGACATTCCTTGTTCCCAAGTAGTTAATTTTCTAATAGGGAGAGACAACTCTTATAGGTTTTGACTGCAAGCCAGATGGAGAGGTCCCATGACACTTGAAGTTTAGTGGTAAAGGTTATTCTATTACATCTTCTTTAATGTCACTTCCACTGATAAAATGGTCGAAGTTTCTAGTGTTGCACCATTCAGCAGTGCTAAATACTTCCATGGCAAACCTCATCCCTTTCCTGGAGCTTCAGTAGCTATGTCTCCCACAGAAGCAGGCCCCAGGAAGCGTCTTCATGAAACTTTCCAGGATATTGGCTGCATGGGCTGGGTCTGAAAGCAGGTCCTAAGGTCTTGGAGATGCTGGTGGAGCTCTTGGGGTTACCTGGCTATTGATGACAGCTGATGTTGGCAAAGGTGATTCCTTCCACATAGTTATTTTTTTTTATCATTGATAGCCACAGGACCTGGGCTGGAAGTGGTATTTACTATTTCTATCTGAGTTGGAGAAGAGGCAATGGTTACACACCAAGAGACCAGAGAGACCACAATATGAATGTAACTAACACAATGATTTGGATTATCTGCATAACTCATGCAGACATGGTTTAGATTAACCTATTGAAAAATCCACAAGCAGACAGCAGTGGAAGTACCCATTTTATGCCCTGCTGAAATCTGAATTTGACCTTGCCCTCAGTTGATATCCCCAGTGACTTGGGTTGTTATCCTGCCCCCAAGCTAAATTTTCGGGTTTTATTTACACCTAAGTATATAAGGTAGGAACAACCTGGCAAGAGTGAAAGAACTACCCAGATAAAAGAACAAAAAAGAAGTGAAACTCTAGAAAGAAAATCGAAGTGGAAGTACCTTGGGTTCTCACTAAGGTCCTATCTATTTAGGGTAACTTGGAATCCAGAAGCCAGGAATGAAAAAAGGGCAAGCCAATCTTTCACTTGTTAGCACTAGCTTCTAAATTGGCATCATAAATAAATTTGCTTAATCTCAGAAACCTTTCAACACATTTTAATCCCCATTACTGCTGAAAATGTACTTGGAAACTGCTGAGATTAATCTTAGCTTAAAATCCTCCCTTAAAATACTCAAAAGTCTGAACTAGTTAATAAAAATACTAATGAGACTAAATTCTGCAAATTCAAAATTAGCATAATTAGCCAATTTGCCAGCATAGATTAATTTGGCTATTATGTACTTAACATTTTCATGTTTATGAAAGGAGGGGAAATAATTAAGCTTCCCACACAAAACATTTGGCTAAGACATTTACTGGAAGTGATGCTTGGTGCTTACTTTTCCTTATGAGAAAAATGATAAACATAAACAGGAAAAATCCATGTTCTTAATGGAAATGTTAATTATGAGAAAAAAAAGAGTCTGGAAATAGCCCTTATATTAACATTTAGGTGAGTCACCTAGTTGGGTGAGACAAAAGGCAGAGTATACACATGAAACAAACCATTTGGCTTCAAAATTTTCATTCAATAAAAAACAGCAGCATCTCTATCCTACTTGAACTCTATGTTATGTTGAACTCTATATGCATATTAAAGATAGCAACTTATTTTTTTTTCTCCCAGAAACAGCTTTCCATCAAAAGTCTAAGAAGACTCCCTTTGACTTTGCATATTGGGAAAGAGACCAGAATATCAGAATACTTTCAATAAACTGTACTTATAGTAACTCCTATTTCCATAGAGCTTTAAGGTTTACAATACTACTTTTAACAATCCCAGGTTAGCGATGAAAGTATTATTAGTTTCATTTTACAGATGAAGAGGGTTGAGTAATAGAAATCAGATAGATTACATCATCATAGGATTTAGGATTAGCCAAAAACTCATTTTATAGAGGAGGAAATTAGTGATGTAGATGAGGAACTGTTGGGAAAACTGGAAATTAGTATGGCAGAAATTAGATATGGATCCACACAACACCATATACCAAGATAAGATCAAAATGGGTCCATGACTTAGGCATAAAGAATGAGATAATAAATAGATTAGAGAAACAGAGAATAGTCTACCTCTCAGACCTGTGGAGGAGGAAGGAATTTATGACCAGAGGAGAACTAGAGATCATTATTGATCACAAAATAGAAGATTTTGATTACATCAAACTAAAAAGCTTCTGTACAAACAAAACTAATGCAAACAAGATTAGAAGGGAAGTAACAAATTGGGAAAATATTTTTACAGTTAAAAGTTCTGATAAAGGCCTCATTTCCAAAATATATAGAGAACTGACCCTAATTTATAAGAAATCAAATCATTCTCCAATTGATAAATGGTCAAAGGATATGAACAGATAATTCTCAGATGATGAAATTGAAACTATATCCACTCATATGAAAGAGTGTTCCATATCACTACTGATCAGAGAAATGCAAATTAAGACAACTCTGAGATACCACTACACACCTGTCAGATTGGCTAAGATGACAGGAACAAATAATGATGAATGTTGGAGGGGATGTAGGAAAACTGGGACACTAATACATTGCTGGTGGAGTTGTGAAAGAATCCAACCATTCTGGAGAGCAATTTGGAACTATGCCCAAAAAGTTATCAAACTGTGCATACCCTTTGATCCCGCAGGGCTACTACTGGGCTTATATCCCAAAGAAATACTAAAGGAGGGAAAGGGACCTGTATGTGCCAAAATGTTTGTGGCAGCTCTTTTCATAGTGGCTAGAAACTGGAAGATGAATGGATGTCCATCAATTGGAGAATGGTTGGGTAAATTGTGGTATATGAAGGTTATGGAATATTATTGCTCTGTAAGAAATGACCAGCAAGAGGAATACAGAGAGATTTGGAGAGACTTACATCAACTGATGCTGAGTGAAATGAGCAGAACCAGGAGATCACTATATACTTCAACAACAATACTGTATGAGGATGTATTCTGATGGAAGTGGATATCTTCAACATAGAGAAGATCCAACTCACTTCCAGTTGATCAATGATGGACAGAAACAACTACACCCAGAGAAGGAACACTGGGAATTGAATGTAAACTATTAGTACTACTGTCTTTCTACCCAGGTTACTTATACCTTCGGAATCCAATTCTTAATGTACAATAAGAAAATTGGATTTATACACATATATTGTATCTAGGTTATACTGTAACACATTTAATATGTATGGTATTGCCTGTCATCTAGGGGAGGGAGTAGAGAGAGGGAGGGAAAAATTTGGAAAAAATGAATACAAGGGATAATGTTATAAAAAAAATTACTCATGCATATGTACTGTCAAAAAATTTTCTAATTATAAAATTAATTTTAAAAAAGAAAGTTAAGACAAAAAAAAAAGGAATTAATACATTTTGAGTGTGCTCAAAAGTAGAAGCTCTAGTTTGGCAATTGTCAATGTTGTAAAATTACCCGTGCATATATCTTGTAAATAAAAACTATTAAAATTAAAAAATTAAATTAAATTAAATTTAAAAGCAGAAAAAAAGTAGAACCCCTAACAGAATTCTTTTTTTACTACTTCTACCACTTACTAATGTGAAGAAAGGCAAGCTGTGGTATAGCAAAAATTGGGGAATGGAGCTTTGAGGGGAATGGAGCTGGATTCAAATCCTACCTCTAATGCTTAATGCCTATGTGTTAAGCATTTGGGCAAGCAACTTAAACTCCCTAGGTCTGTTTCCTCATCTGTAAAATGAAACAGAGATATTGGGCTAGATGGTCACAGAAATATCTTCTAACTTTAAATTTAGAATTCTATGAACTTGTTTCACAGTTAACTATCTCCTCTGGAGTAATAATTTGTCAAGATGACATGAATCTCAACTGGGTAAGAAAGGAGGTTGAATGTCAGGCTAGTAATACCCAGTAGGATTTTGACATTCCTTGGTTTAGGAGTGAGAAGTGTTAGGAGGGGTCCTTGCAAAATCAGAGAAGGGAAAAATTTGCTTACATAATAATGCATTAGGAAAAGGATTCAATCCTAACAAGTGAAAGACTGAATTAATTATACTCTTTTTATTACTTTTCTTTGGCTTTGAGTCACACTAAATAAATAGGAGGAGCCTTATGAGAACTCAAACAGGAACTTGAGGCGATTCTAACTTCATTTTCATTCTTCTAGGGATCTAGATTCAAAACTTTCTTTTCTGCATAGAAAGTTCTTCACCTACCCCCATCTTGTATACCCTTTAGTATAGAGCAAAAATGAACTTTTAGCCGAATGAAGTCATTGCTCTAAGGAGAAATACTAATATCAATTCCAATCAACTTGAAAGCATTGTTTCTGGTTATTCCAAAAGCACACCAACTTGCTACATATGTACCAGTTATTTACTCCATTGGCCAAGGCCAAGTACTAAAAAGTTTGGAAGAAGGGGAAAAAGAGGTAAAAAGAATAACTGGATAAATGATCATATTTTCATGGGGTACATAACTGATTGGTTTGCTTAACACTCCTTTGGCCATCCCTCACTTCCCTGTCCAAAAATTGCTTTCAAATAGAAAACTATTATTCCTCAGAAAAGCCCTCATCCACAGAAGCTCAGACACCAAATTTAAAAGTGATCTGTGTACCATCCCACCCAACATGATGCAAACAAGGAACAGGTTATGTGCAAGAAAGTGAAATGATATCTTTCAGAGGGGTAGTGAGAGGAGATGGATTAGTAAATCCTTAAAGGGCTACACAAAAGGGAGCCATTATTATTTTCATTGGAGACTCTTTGAAAAGACAAATAGAAAAAAAGCAGAATAGATGAAATTAGCAAGGGAAAAGGGGAAAAGGACAGAGCAATTAAGAATTCAAAGGAAATGAGGGAATTAAATGGGAGGAAAAAAGAGTCAAAATAACATGTGCCCTTTTCTTTTTCAGGTCTCTGTGTTATTTTCTCTATTGAAGGGAAGAGAATTAGTCTTTAATTTTTACATTAGCGGGAGGAAAAGGTCAGTGGATGCAAAAAGGTAATGTCAATGCTGTAAAGAGAAAGGGGCAAACAGGTTACCATGAAAGCATCCTGGCAGTTTAAATGTCTTGGCTAACTTTTTATCAGTCATTTATCTCAACGGACACTGTTTAGACTTATAGAATGGTATAACCAGAAGGTACCTTGAATATCATCTAGTTCAATGTCCCCATTTGATAGATGAGGAAAACAAGGCCTACAAAATTGAAATGATTTGCCTAAAGTGATGTAACAGGATAGTCTGTCTAATGCTTTTAGCACGAATCCATCTTGGTCTTTCAAGTACAAACAAGAAGGCAAATAATTGGATACCAGTTTATTTCTAAACTGAAAAATGAAATTCAGACAGATATGTTGCAGCTATTAACACAATTTCTAGTTTTACTCACATCACCACCATCACCAATAATAATAACAAAAATATATGTATTTATTTGGCACTTTTCAGATAGAATGCTTTGTAGCAACTTTATTTCTCAATGAACTTTGTTAGCAGATTGACTTTACCAGATTTAACCTTACCAATGAGGAGAAACCTGAGGTTGGGGGATATGAAAAACCCAGAACTAGATTCTATGTTTTAATTTTTTAGATCTTTGTCTTATAGAAGACATTTTTAGATATATTTTAGAACAGTAAGAACCAATATTACTTAATAAAGTAGATGGAATATGGAAAGTAGTTTCAGTCATTGAGCACCATTAAAAGTGATTAAGAATTACAGCTTATTACTAACAAGGCAAACAGGGAGAATCACTATGAAGAAATCTAAAGTGAAGAAGTTAGGAATGATGATAACAATCTACCAAACATCCCATTGAGAAAGATAAGCAGGCTGTCATGTAAAAGAAACTTAGGGCTCTCTGACCACTCCTTCAATTCTTTTTGCTGACTCTTCATCCTCCTCCTTCCCCAAGCTTTTATTTTCAATCCTCTTCTTGCTCTGTGCTCTCTCCTGGGGTGATCTCATTCATTTCCATGGCTTCAATTATCACCTCTGTGCAGATGACTGTCAGACCTGAATCTCCACCCTCAGCTTTTCACCAGAGTCCCAGGCCTATATTTCTAACTGCCTGCTGGCTAACTGGAGCTGGATGCTCTGCTGGCCCTTTAAACTAAATGTTTCTTAAATCCAACTCATCCTCTCCTCCCCTCCTCTTCAGTTTTCTATTTCTATTGTGCCATTGCTATCTCCCCAGCCTCCCAGGCTTGTAACCTTGAAGTCATCTCTGATTCTTTACACTCCCTTCCCCACTCATCTAATCAGTGGCCAAGTCCTGTTGTTTCTAATTCAAACTATCCCTGGCATCCAGCTCTTCCTCTCCACTCCCACTGCAAACACCCAGTTTAGGTCCTAATCTTCTTCCTATCTATTCTTTCTTCAAGACATCCATCACATGGCTACCTAAGTAATTTTTTAAAAAATGTTCAATAGTATTTAATTTTCTAAATATATATAAAGATAATTTTCAATATTCATTTTTGCAAGACTTTCTAAGACTAATTCTAAATTTTTCTCCCTTCTTCTCTTACCTCTCTCCTAAGACAAGTTAAATATATTCAATTCTAAGTAATTTTTCTAATGTGGCACTCCTTTAGAAAAAGAGCTAGAAGGAATTGTTGAACAGTCTTAAGACAAGTGTTGTACACTGGACAGAGCTAAATCCTGTGTCTGACACGTATTGATTGTAAGACCCTGAGAATATTTAATCTTTCAGTGCCCCTGATAATTTCTAAAATTAAGCTATAGAATAGTCATGGATATGTGTTAGAAATAGTCTTATTGGGTAGCTCCCTAAATCAAAGAGATGACAGGTCTGTACCACAAAAAAAGGCTACTATGATGGTCATTCCTTTACTCAAAAACATTCCATGGCTGCCCACTACCTCCCAAATAACATGTAAAATCCTGACTCTACAATTTGATGTTCTGCACAATCTGGCTCCAGTCTAGAATAATAACAAAAATAACTGATAATTGCTAAATTATACAGGGTATCCCAAAAGAATTAGTGCAATTTTGAGCTATTAAAGCTTAATTACTTTATGTATATATACAAATATATTTATGTGTATGTGTTTATATACATACACTCATCAAATGCTATAGTGGATGTCTCAAATGAATTAGTGCAGTTCTAATAGCTAAAAACAACTAATTATTT
Source organism: Sminthopsis crassicaudata (assembly GCF_048593235.1). Lineage (NCBI taxonomy): Eukaryota > Metazoa > Chordata > Mammalia > Dasyuromorphia > Dasyuridae > Sminthopsis > Sminthopsis crassicaudata. The sequence goes on along the minus strand of NC_133618.1, from coordinate 550,697,264 downwards.
TGGGATGCTTTGTATAGTATTTGTTAATAGGGTGTGTCTGTGTGTATGAAGAGAGAGAAAGAGAGAGAGAGAGAGAGAGAGAGAGAGAGAGAGAGAGAGAGAGAGAGAGAGAGAGAGAGAGAGAGAGAGACAGCGCAGCATTAATTCTTTTAGGATGTCCTTTATAGCACTTGTAAAGTGCTATTAGATTCACTTTGTTATTTAGTCTTCACAGCAACACCACGAGAGATATTGCTATAAAATTATCCTCATTGTACAGATGAGGACACATTCTAAGAGGAGGGAAGTGACTTCTCACCCTCCATCTCTATTTATTGAAAGTTCAAACACAGTTGCCAGTTCCTCCATGAGGACTCCCAATACTATCTCTTCCCTCAGGTGAAACTGAGTCCCCCTCTTCACAGTTCTCTTAATCTTTGACTGGTTTTCTTTTTGATTTTCTCTCACATTTTGCTATATCATAAATATTTTTCCTTCTGCTCCAAAACTGCTAAACTCTTCAAGAGGAGAGTCTGGGCTAATTCTGGCCTTGTGTATTCAGTGACTAAGACAATGTCTTGGAGGAGATAGATGCTCCTGGTTAAACTGAAGAACTTAGAAGGGATATTAAAGATGATATAAAGTTCAGTGATAGCTCCCCAATAACATAACAGCTCAACATATACCACATGAGCTTGCGGGACTGAATATACAAACAACAATAAACTAAGGTTAGAGGCCTAGACAAAAGGCAGGGTGTATCTCTCTTTCACATGGATCTGGCCTAGTGGGAATAAGATATCCAGGATAAAATCATTATTTTTAAGTTTTAGTAAATAATGTGTCCTAGAACAATTTTGCTGCAGGATTGAATGAATGAAAATATATTTATTCAGAGCATACTATTTACCAAGCTTTAGGGATAGAAAACATAAAGTATCTGCCCTCAAGGAGTTTATATTCTAATGGGGGAGACAGCATATAAAGGGGAAGAGTATCCAGCCTTGGAAGTTTTGGTCAGACATAAAAATGACAGATGAGTGGAACAATAGGGCAATCCATTGGCACACCTTTTCTAGAACAATGGTAGTAATGTTATATTGCTTTAACTTTTCATTTATGAAAATATAGTTGATACTTCTTATAGTTTTTATATTTAGGTGTAACTTTTTTTTCTAAAGATATATCTCCATTTTTAAAATGAATGCCAGGTAGAAAATATTCAATTTATAAAAAGGTGTTTTGAGTTACTTCTTCAGGAAACCATCAATTCTATGAAAAAATATTGTACGAAAATATATGACTTTGTATAGAGTTGGCTTTTCTAATTCTGAGTTCCTCAAAGTCACATTTAGATATATAGCAAAAGTAGAAGACAGACTAGAGTACAGATCCTCCTTTATTTCAGCCCTCTCCATCATCAGTATTGGTGGGTATAATAAAATTGGCCGTTCAGTTATCTGCATCAGTCATGAAGAGAGTCAAAAGCAGGAGTACGCCACTAGTGACTCTCATGCTTCTTGTATACAGATACAGCCTGTGTTTCAGAAAACTTAATCTAACACTGTTTCTGTGAATAATCTGGCAGGTCTTCAAGGATACTAGAAGAATAATGCTTTTGAAAAGCCTACATGGAGCATGTTTCTTCCTACGGCCATTTTTGTGAAATGCTGAGTTCTTGTTGGCTTAGATTTTATATCTCAGAATGAAGAAAAATGGAGGACAGCCAGGAGTACTGGGTAATGCAAGGCCAACTAAAATACGGAGACAAACTATTCATTTGGTTCCATTGCACTGAGACACTTGAAAATGAATATATTATAGGAAGAACTTGCTTTGTTCTCTTGTAGGTTCAGATATATTTATGAATACATATGTACACTGCTAGGTTATAGAGTAGTTTGAGCGCAGGGCTTGGAGTCAGGAAGACCAAAGTTCAAATCAACATTTACCGAATATGTGACCATAGGCAAGTAACTTAACTTTTTTTTGCCTAGGTTTCTTCATGTATAAACTGGGGGTAATAGCACCTATCTCTTATGGTTGTTGTGAAGATCAAATGAAATAATAATTTTAAAGCAGTACAGTGCCTACCACATACTAAGTGCTATATAAATGTTAGTTATTACATATATATATATATATATATATATATATATATATATATATATATATATATATATATATATATATATATATATATATATATACATACATACACACACACATACCTACACATATATGCGTAGGTATAGGTATACCCACATGCATATACACATATATACATAGGTATACATATATTAATATTTGCATGTATAAAACTATATCTATATATACACATATTCACATAAATATATACACACATATATAGTTCAGATTTTATTCTGTTTTATTTTTTCAATTAAGCAAAATTCATATTCTCTCCCTCCCATTTCTCCCACCCTTATCACCCTCACAACAATCGAAAAAAAATAAAGACCTTATAACAAATGTGTAATTAAGAAAAATAAATTCCTACATTGGTCATGTTCAAAAATATATAAATGTTTCAATCAGCATTTTGAATCTTTCATCCCTCTTTATCAAGAGGTAGGTTGCATATTTCATCATGAATCCTCTGGAGTTGTGGTTAGAAATTGAGAAACATATATTTTTAGAGCTGGACAGGGCCTTAAGAGATCTTTGACTCCAGAAATGTAGCAGTAGTAGCTTTTTTTTTTAAGCTGGACTGAGAAGAGGCTTATAATATAAAAATATACCACACGAATTCGTTTAAATGTAGACCATCCTTCAAATTTAAGTCACATCCTAGAAAAGAGCCCACTGAAGAGAAATATACATAGGTATACATTAAAAAGTAATTATTTAAATTTACGGCCTTAAATATTTATTGGGTCAATTGTTTTCATGTCTTTCAACTCAAGGAAGACAATTTTTATTTCTTGGACTTTCTCTGATCATTTCTACCTATCATAGAATATGTTTATAATTGGCAGTCAATTTTTATAGAAGTTATCTTTATTTTCCTTTATTCAGTCCATCAAATTTGGACCTAGTCTATCTGCTGAATTTGACACTGCTGACCAATTGCTGGATTAGCCTGTGTGTAGAAATGGTTTACCAGGGTGTGACATGTGTAGCAACCACACCCTGGTAAACCTTCTCCTCTGTACAAGGTTGAGGAAAACTGACACCTCAAATCCATTGGTGTGATAGTGGGATGCCTACATCAAGCACAGCAGAATGGGTAGATAAGAAAACTTCTTACAATGGCCATGAAAGCAGCTTAAGCAGGAGCTGTGGGGTGCTTAGAGCTTGGTCAGATGTGGAAAGCCCCAAGGTCATCCACTGCTGTTTGGGCCATCTCCGATTGTTTTGACTTGTCCTGCCACTGGATTTTGTTGACTCACAAAGAGTAATTCTGCCTCACTTAAATCCAGTTCACTCATGAGTCAAGACATCACCTGGGATGTCACTGGACCACTTTATAAACAATGAACCAACAACAACATTAGTCTTCTTCCCTTACCCTACAAGATCTGGCTTTCTCTCTGTTCCTCATACATGTCACTCCATCTCCTATCTCCATGCCTTTGCACTGGTCATCCCACATTCCTGGAATCCACTCTCCCCTGACCTCAGCCTCAAGAACCCTTTTAAGAGGCAACTCAAGCATCACCTTCCACATGAAGCCTTTCTTGATTTTCCCAACTGCCAGTGCCATCCCTTCTGAATGACCTTACATTAATTACTTTGTGTTTATTTACCTTTATATTTTATATTTATTCTGCAAATACCTATATGTGTGCTTCTTACCTTCCTTGTTAGACCATAAGTTCCTAGAGCATAGATTTTTTTTTTCATTCACTGAATTTGTATCTCTAGTTCATGACTAAGGATTAATCATCTAAAAGGTACTTAATTAATGCCGGTTGATTGATTGTACCCATCTCCCACTACACACACACACACACACACACACACACACACACACACACACACACCCCTTCATTCAGCCCTGCTCATTTCTGATCCCCTCAGTACTTCTCTCCTACCCTCCAATCTAAGATGTCAAAGTGCATGTCCTCTGCATGTTTCTCAATTCCAACTAACTCTATTCTACATTTATAGGCTTAATAGATCTTGGACTTTTATCTTCATCTAACCCTTTAATTTTTCATTTGAGGACATTGAGGCCCAGGGAATTTACCTGATTCAGTCAAGACCACTCAGATAATAAATAAGTGGCAGATAATTCAGTCTCAGGTCCATGATTTTCAAAATCTAATGTTTTTTATCCTGCACCATATTGCTTCTCACTCTTGAGAGGCTGGATCAAATATACAGGCTTGGGAATTAATCTTTGATATTTGTCAGTACAGACTCAAATGTATTTCACTTACATAAAATGGCAAAAGATAGAGCTTATACAATATCCTGATTCATCCTATAATAACCATTCCTTATAGATTATTCTGTTATTTGTTTTCTTTTGATAATATTACCCTTTCCATAAAAGATCACCAGGGGCAAAAAAACAGCCTATGGATGCCAAAGGTTAACTATAAAACGCTTTAAGTTGCTATTTTTAAAGCAGAAAAACTTCACTAAAGCAAGATGATTCCAGAGAATCTGTTGTCCCGCCTCTGTTATTTACATGAAAATCACCCTGAGAAAAGTGACTTACATCCAAATAACTAAAAATGGAGAAGAGAGATAATGAGGAAAAGATGGGAAGGTAGAAGTTTCCATTATTTATTTTCTGAAGTTCATCTATTGAAGGAAGAATGAATACATATTCCAACAAAAGAATGATTAGAAAGACTTAATAAGAGGTTAGTTACCTAGTTTTCTAATACATATTGACTTTTGTTATAAATTCATTGAGTACCAACTAACTACATAAAACTTTTTTCGCATCCTTTCATCTGCTAGCAAAGTGTAATGCATGTAGTAGGTACTCAATAAATAAGTGACAAATGAAGTACAAAATGATAGGCACCATAAAAGACAGAAAGAAGCCTCATATAGTATTTCAAGCCCTTTTAAAAGCATGGAGAAGAAAAACATGCATATATGAAAAATAAATAATAAGAGACATGAATGGTAATATGTAACCAGATATCCCAAATGAGAGGTACAAACAGTAAGGATCTTTTTCCTCCTCTGAACTCTCAATACTTAGAGTGTGCCATTGTGTGTTGAAAGCTATCTTTGCATGTTTTGAAAATAAAAACCTATTATTAAAAAATAAATTAAAAGTTAAAAAAATAAAATTTAAAAATGTTTACCATTTTGATCAGGGTAGACTTTATAGAGAATATGGAACTTGAGTTGATCCTTATACAAGGTAGAAGACAAGGAAAGGGAGCAAAAATTTTGAAGGAGGTACTTAGAGGATAATGATTAGCCCAATCTGGATAAATCAGAGCATATATTATGCACATATATAAAGCTAGATTGGTAGGCTGAGGCTACAAAATGAGGCTCGGATAAGAAGTGGGCACTTTTTCCTAGAGGTGATATGGATCCAGTGTGGGGTTTTGAGTAGGGAGTGGCAGATGTCGAGCAAAGATGTATTTTAGCAAGATAAGTCTAGAAGCAGTATGTAATGTAGATTGAACAAGGAAATACCAGCTGATACATAGCACCCTAAGGTTTTCAAAGTTTTATAGATAGAATTTATATAATATATAATGTACATTACTATACTGTATAACATATAATATTACATAATAGACATATATAATCCTCATGGCACTCCTGTAAGGTGGATACAAATCATACTCATTTTACATGTAGGAAACTGATGCCGAGAGAGGGTCACACATGTAGTAAATGTCTGAGATTGGAATTTGAGATCATCCTCACTCCAAGTCAGGATCCATAATTCTGCCCATTGTGATAAAAATGCTGGGATCTCATAGATTCAGGAGTTCCTTCCAGGAATGCAGATCACACTCATTCCACCAATGACAGCTCATTATGTTGTTTTTGTTAATGTCAACCTGTAATTTCACCGCAATGGATCTCCTCTATGTGATGAATCCTTTCAAATCTGACATTTGAGGGTACCAATAAAGCACTCTGGTTGTCCACTTCATCATCCATTTTTCTTCCCATGTGAGTAGTCCATCTTCTCTTCCAATTATACATTTCTTTGATAACTCGTTTTTCTTTAGAGTTTTTCACTGGTTATATGTGGTTGTCTATTCACATCCACCATGTGCCTCATTGTTTTCTCTAAGATACTCATTTTTGTTTATCCTGCAGCCGTTGTATTTTATGTCTTCCTACCATATAATAAAACTATCAGAAATTTTTTTGACTTTTCCTACTTACATACTTAAACAAAAAAGAGGACTGTACATGAAACTGTGAATCTATTTATATATGGCTCAGTATATCGTATATATTTTTTCAAATATATGAGAAATTCAACATATGACTTTCAGAGTTGTCCTTCTTGACTGTGATTCTTTCTGCTTCTTTTGATATCTTCTGTGAAACTTTTAAAAATATGCTTCAATCTCAATTTCAATCTCTCTTTCTCTTTTGAACCTTCTCCTTCTCTTTCCCTCCTTCCTCTTTCCTCCCTCCCTCCCTCTCTTCCTCTCCCTCTAATTTCCCTCTCCCTCTAATTTCCCTCTCCCTCTTACCCTATCTCTTTTTCCCTCTTTCTCTATTCCCTTTCTCCTTCCCTCCTTCCCCCTCCCTCTCACCATTTTCCCTAATAGAAAATTAGTATTTTTAAATGGGCTCTGGTTTTTGTGGGGAGCTTAGAGTAAGTAAAGGAATTTTGCAATTTCCCAAGGCTATCTAACCTGTTCTTATCCTGCTATGCAACTCTGGACCCAATTGTGTATTGACTGTATACAATGATGAACAAACACCACAGATCTACAACACAAATGCATGTTGAAATCTGGGCAATAGAAATAAGCTAAACTCCTCTGAGTGATTATAGATCTTTCTCAGTAGGTGTTGCAGTATTCTGGGGCTCAATGCAGTCAGTGATGTCATCTATAAACAGGAGTATCTACAGGACCTAACTATCTGTAAAGAAAATCTTTTCTACCCAAACTCTAGGCAGGATCTCTTCCATCCCAGTAATGAATATCTTCAGGAAACATATAACTAACATTTTATGCCTTGTCTGATGTTTAATATGGGGAAGTGTTGAATAGGGTTATTTCTATTGTCATGTCTTCTAAGATATATTGAATGATTTTGATGTATGATTGGGAGACAGCTTGTTGTAAAAGAGTCTGTCAGGTTGTCTTTTGTTGTACCAAATCACACGCCTTTTAAAAAATCAACAAATAATAAATACAAGGGGTTTTACAGTTTTTACATTTTTCAGTCAGTAAGTCAGCCAATAAGTATTTATTAAGAACCTACTATGTGCAGAACATTACCTGATAAATGAAAAAGTTGATCACTCATTAATAACTTGCTAGAGGATAGTATCCATTCACATATAGATGACTCTTGTAAAGCCTTTGGAATAAATATCCTGAGACTGCTGAGGAAATGTAATAGATTAAGTTGTCAAACCAGCCCTGTGAAAGAAAAGCTACTAAATTCTTCACTTACCTCCTATCTTTGCATTGTATGCAATGCCCACTATGCAATAGGAATTATTTGCTGAGGCAGCAACTTCACCAGCACAGCGAGTACCATGCCTAGAGCAGATGGGGTGGGAGAAGAAATAAGAAATCAAAAGTTTCAAAGGTTTCACATCATTATACCAAATTATGTGCAGCAAGACATATTTGTTAGCATGGGATTATTATTTATGATTCATGTTTTTCATCCTCTTTGCCACTAGCATTTTTGCTAATAGTCTCCTGTGGCTATTTCATTATTTACCCCAATATTTATCCCCAATCATGTAATGTCTTCCCTTCCCATATGAGGCTATAAGAGTGCCATGATACTCATTTCTAAGGTCTTTTAAACAGAAGCTGAGAAAAAATTCTCTTGATTTAACACTCAACAGTAGCCAGGGGACTACAAAGAAATTATCAGCAAAATGAATTGCCTTTCACAGTAATAACCCCAATTTAAAATGTGCTACTTTCTGTCAATCCCTCTGGAAGAAAACAAAAATATGGGGAACTTTAAAAATGAAAACTATCAGAAGAGTCTGCAGAGATTTTGTATCATTAACCAAATTAAAGGCCTCCCTTAAAAATACTTATGACTTGGCCCTTTCAAAGACAAGATCCTTATTTTTCACTGATCTGTTCTATTTACCTCTGTTAACAGGATTCCCTTAGTTCATTCTCTCAATAGTAAAATTCAAGCCAATTCTTTAGGAATCAAAATTTCTCAACAAGACTACACTACATTTTGTGAGAAAGGAGAGTTCTTCATTTTAAACAACTTAGGTTGTATGAAAAAAACTTTTGGAGAAGAATTTTATGACTGGTTGATAGGGCAATCTTGGCAAATTTTATCTCATTTATCATATTATCAGGTCCAGCATTTTTGTACTTAGCTCAAAGAAGGTAAGTGAAATATTTTGCCTGAAGTCACATAGCCAGGGTATGTCAGATGCAGAGCTTGAACTCATTTTCCTGATTCTGAGACTAGCTCTTTCTTCACTATGATCACTACTGCTTCCCAGGCACTACTTCTTAATTACACCCTCATCCAGATTTTGGATATGTCTGCATTCTACTCTTCCTCCACTTCCACATTCCCATTCCAAGCTCTCTCTTTTCATGTATAGAGCCTACTGAGAGCTCAGGACTGTATTCATCTGATGGCTACATCTTTTAGAGCTTTGTAATCAGGAATTACTGGAACCATTCTATAGGAAGCAGCACTTGGAGCCAGGGTACACTCATTTTCAAGGCTCGAGTCATAAAGGGAGCACATCAGCCTCCACCTAGTTTCAGTACCTTCATTCTCCTTGTTCCCTAACCCTCCAAGGATCTGCATTGAAAGGCTTGAAACACACCCTCAAATTGCTCAGGGATCCACACCTTAACAACCTCCCCAAACACATGCACTGACTCACACACCTTCACCTCACTCACTAGTTTTAACTAGTTACTCTCATTCTCTCTCTCTTTCTCTCCGTGTCTGTCTGTGTCTGTGTCTCTCTCCCTCTCTTCTTCTCCTTCTCCCTCTCTACTCCTCCCCTCTCCCTTCTCCCCCTCTCTCTCCCTGTCTCCTTCTCCCCCCCCTCTCTCTGTGTGTGTCTCTCCCTCTCTATCTCTCTGTCTCTCTCTCTCTCCCTCCATCTCTGTCTCTCTGTTTCTGATTGCCATGAATCATTCCAAGCCTAACACTAAAGCTCTATCAGTACTCTATTCTCAACAAACTGTGTATTCCATTTTCAACATACTCAGGACTATCAACTAGCAGTGCCTACTCCACCATTTATCAGCATCAGAAAAAAGCCAAAATAACATTATGACTTTTTCAAGGGTCTATAGACAACTGAGAGTCCTCTTCAGCTCATAACACAGTTAACAACTACTCCAAAATCTAGCAGTTAGGGGAAAGCTAGACTTAGGAATAATATCAAAATATTTAGAACAGTTTTTTTTTTTATTTTAGACCTATATATGTACATCTATTTTACATATTTCCATATGAATCATGTTGGAAGATAAAAATCAGAACAAAAAGGAAAAATAAGGAGAAAGAAAAAATAGAAGAAAAAAAGTGAAAACGGTGTTTTGATCTGCATCAAAGAATTGGTTTTAATGCAACAGGATATAACAATTACAATAGAAAAGAGAAGGCTTTTTCCTAGCTACTAGTGACTAAGATCAGTGACTGATGCCTTTTGATGCCTGAAAAAAAAGTTTCAGGAATCAGTAATGTTGCAGAATGGCTGAAATATTTGAATTCAAAAAGATCTGGATTCTAATGCTGCATTAGATATTTCCTTGACAGCTTGGGCAGCAAGTCATTCAGCCTTAGTTCCTCTTCTATATAATGGAATTAATCATACCTACTGTACTTGCCTCACAGGATTGTTGTGAAAGTCAAATAAAATAATGTATAAAACAATTTGTGCACCTTAAAGTGTTCCATTGATGTCAGCTGTTATTATCAGTAGAAGTTTTAAATATATCTGTATGTTTACATATGTTCCTATATGATAGCCTTTACACACTAATAAAACAGAAGAACATAATAATAGTTGATAATTACATGGCATTTTATGATTTATAAGTATTTTACATTCATTTTTCTATCTCATTTGAGTTTCACAATAGCCGTGTGAAATCAGTGCTATTATTAATACATTTTATGTACCAGGAAGCAGAGGCTGGGAAAGGGTAAGGGAAATGTCCAATGTCACATTGTTAAATATTTAATACAAGATTCAAACTCATTAAAGGAAGAGAGTGTGAAATCATGGAAAGAATGCCATATTTGGAGGAAGAAGACCTGGACTAAAATCCTACCTCGGCCCCCTCCTTGTATGACCTTGGACAATTCACTTAAATTGTTTTTTTCATCTATAAAATGAAGAGGCTGAACAATATGATATCTAAGATATCTTCCAGGTCTAAATCTGTAAGTCTGACTTCAAGGCAAATATTCTTTTTTACTATATTACCTTGCCTGTAATTAACTTATAGACTTTAAGGTTTCCAAAAAAATCTAATACATATCCAAAAGTAGGGAAACACTTGAATTTCTTTCATTTTTATTAGGTTTTTCTGGGCATAATATTATTTTTAGGTGTCTAAGAAAGAAAAGAAAAGACTTACTTATTTTCATTGCTGGCATCATAGCGTGGAGAAGGATCATAGTCATTTCCATTGACATCATAACTTGCATAGGCATCCTAAAATTAATATGTCTCAATAAGTGAAGGAATACAAATTACACAACCCACATAGAAGCCTTATCTACATTTGCAAGCACTGTGGTTTTTATTCCTCTTTTCTAAAATAGAAATAAATGCACAGTGGTTGTAGAAAACATCTACCAAAAGTATCTAATCTACAAGGTACAATAATCTCATCCTACAATTTCTCCATTTCAATCAGATAATTTCGGCATAAATCAAATTTTAAGTACAGATCAATTTAAATATAGATTAAATCTAAACTTGAATTTATAGTCCAAGCACAAGGAGAATATCAAATACACTGATTTATATAGCTTTTACATAATTTTGATAGGCTAAAATTCTCATTATACAGTTGTACTTATAGTTTTGCAATACTATATTTTATAGTCTCCAGTTATTTAAGGTTATTTAAATTATTTTTACCTTATTTTTTCATATAATGAAGTTCAGAAATAAACAGTCCAGGGACAAATTATACTCCTTCAATTTTACATCATAAAAATAAAAATATTGTGAGATCTATTATACTAATAGATAGGAGTATTGAGTCTACAGAGATTCTCTGAAAGCCTTCTTGGGATACTTCCCACACCAGATAGGACAACAGGAATGGCATTACTTTGTCTGCCTTCTATATCATTTTAATTTGTGATTATCTTGTCCTCATCTTCTATAATAAGATTCATATAGAAACAGAGCTGGGACAGGTTCCTATCCTGCTATTATTTCTTTATAATTAATGTTCTATGGATGACTGCTCAGGTAGTTGCTTTTTACAGGTGACAAAATGTGATGACGTATATACAATTTGTGTAGGCTCATTAAAATATCCTTTGGTTAAGCTGAGGAAGCAGAAAGGACAACAGTGATTTTGTTATAATAATATCCTCCAACCTAATTCCTCTTTAGGCAATGTAACATATCCTATAATATAAAATGGACAGGATGAGATAGTGGATAGAGAGCTGGTCTCAGAATCAGGAGAATCTGGATTCAAGTCTCATCTCATACACATACTGACAGTGTAATCCTGAGCAAGTCACTTAAGCTTTCAGTGACATATGGTAGTTTTTTAAGGCTAAAAATTGCAGGGAGTAGCTAGATGGCGCAGTGGATAAGCACCAGCCCTGAATTCAGGAGGACCCGAGTTCAAATCTGGTCTCAGACACTTAACACTTCCTGGCCGTGTGACCCCGGGCAAGTCACTTAACCCCAGCCTCAGGAAAAAAAAAAAAAAAAAAAAAAAAAGCTAAAAATTGCAGAGGACATTCTAACCTGTGCTAACCTGTGTTGGTAGAAGGAATCTCTTCAGATGGGAATTGCTTATGTTAATGAAGTCAGTGGGCCAGTCCCTGTCTTATAATAAAATATAGTCATAATATATGCTATTTACACATTAATAGTGTCAAGTCAAATCAACAATTATTGTCTACTATGTAACAGAAATTGTATTAAGCTTCCTTCAGGAGCTGCAAGGGCCAGAATGAGTGAAGGTTCAGGCAGAACACCCAAGGGCATTAGAATGTAACAAAAAATACAGAGTTCAGTTCTTCTGCTTCAGTTTTAAGCTTTAGGATCTTAAGAGTTACACTAAGACCTTTTGAATACCCTGCATATAATAATAGCAATAATAATGATATTCCTATGGTCCTATCTGCTATTGGAGTTGTATCAAAGATGTTTTCAGTGAGCCTATAGAGAATATACTTTTATCTTAATTCTTTTATTCAACTTCCAAAAGCAGTTTTCTTAATAAAAATGTTTATCATCACCATCTCCAGAATGTTTTCAAATGTTAATGTACAAAACTTGCTATTGAGCCTCAGAATGAAAGGATCTCCTTACTCTAGTCAAATGATTCTCTGAAGGTATCATAGTAGCCATGCTGTTGCCTATGGTAGTGGTTAAAAAAAATTCATGTGTGGACATATATAATATTTACAAATATTATATTGAATATGTTTAATACTGAAAATAAGCTTTTAGCAACTGGTTTTCTGACTTCATATATATTCGTAAGGAACAATGTAGCCAGCTGCAACATCATAGCACATAGCATACAAGAAACAGACTATATTTTCAACTACCATCCACTGAATTGAAACTATTTTATTATCCTCAGCTGAGGAAATAGAATTAACCTCATTAAATACAATTAAGCTCATTGTTTTCTAGGAGTAATCTTTTTTTAAATTTTTTAATAGTTTTTATTTACCAGATATATGCATGGGTAATTTTATAACATTGACAATTGCCAAACCCCTTATTCTAATTTTTCCCCTCCTCTCCCCCCCAATGGTAGATTGACCAATACATGATCAATATGTTAAAGTACAAATTAAATACAATATATGCATACATGTCCAAACAGCTATTTTGCTGTACAAAAAGAATCGGACCTTGAAATAGTGTACAATTAGCCTGTGAAGGAAATAAAAAATGCAGGCAGACAAAAATAGAGGGATTGGAAATTCTATCTAGTGGTTCATAGTCATCTCCCAGAGTTGTTTCGCTGGGTGTAGCTGGTTCAGTTCATTACTGCTCAATTGGAACTGATTTGATTCATCTCATTGTTGAAAATGGCCATATCCATCAGAATTGATCATCATATAGTATTGTTGTTGAAGTATACAACAATCTTTTAAACAGTCTTTTAAAAGTTCTTCTTTAAGTTCCTTTCCTTCTTACATCATTTCACATGTTTCATCCCATGAAATGAATTGAAGTTTCTTGAGATCAATGATTATCCTTCCTTTCTTCCCCCTCCCCTTTTACCTACCCATCTACCAAATAGCTGCTATCATGCTGCAGCTGGCTACATTTATGTGCTTTGCCTGTAGCATGCAATCTAATTCAGGACATAATTAAGAGTAACGATGAGATAAAGTCAGATAATAAGTTGACAAAATGCAATTTTCAATATTAAAAAACAAAACAACAAATATTTTGCTTGTGGAAATTAGAAATCAGATCCCTTGGTTTTGGAGACTCAAAATAGTTTAAGCAAAGTTAAAGTGGAATCTACTATAGAGAAGATTTGAATTTTTATAGAAGGATATCATTTTCTGGGAAATCCAAGCAGAGTCTTTTAAAGGATATTTCTCTTTGGAGAAAAACAAATAGACAATTTAAAATAATCCTATGAGACTATATATTAGCATATCTATATCAAGGGAAGTATAAATAAAATGAAGCTCAGCTTACGTAATTAGCTGCTAGATCTGGGTGATTCCTCTCTATTCCATCATCCAGAATGGTCACCACCACATTTTTTCCTGTGTAGCCTCTCTTCCATGCTGCAGGGACATTCATTTCGGATCGGCAGCGACTGTGCTTATCCCCGCAGTGCTAAGCAAACAAATGAATCCCAAAACACAGAAGCTGAACGATTATACATTCCATCTATCCAACTGGTAATAATTTAAGAGTTTAGACATGACTACATTCATGTCTTCACATGAACAAATAACAAAAAAAACAACTCCTCATGCTTTAAGTAACAGGCCTTATTTCAAACAACTCATTTATTTTCCAGAAGTAAAGATGAAATATTGCATTTGGTGTTTTGTTTTAAACTGTTTCTCCCTTATTTCTATAGAGAAGCATCATCCCTTTTCTAGTAGATTTTTCCCTATTCAAGTATTCTTTTGGAATACTTACTTTGTCAAAAGAATATGTATCAAACTGACTTATTAATACCTAAAAGACACCCCAAAGGAAAGCACTTTTGCTTACCATGTACCACATGTTGGACCATATTGGGTCATTGAAATAAATGGAATGTGCATCACTTCGAGCATGTCTCTTCACTCTCCGTTTAACTTCTTGTTGTTGTAGCCACTTCACCTACCATGTGAAAAAAGTTCACATTTATTCATGTTATCACCTCCTACTTTCTAATGCATTACATGTAATACAAATTTCCATTTTCATTATTTGCAACCTCATAGCTAATATTTACATAATGTTTTCTATGTGTGCTAAGCCCTTTATGATCATCTTATTTGGTAAATCTTCATATGTCACCATGCCATTGTAAAGTTTCAGATTCTAAATTCTAGGATAAAGGACAATAGCTATTTAACTTACTTTATTAATTTTGTTAATCTACAAAATGTTTCTTTTGATGCCCCTTTGTGAGTTGGAGATGATCACTGGTTCTCTAAGTCCACACCAGTAAGGTATAAGTGCTAGAAGACTCTACCAATGCTTGGAGTACAGAATAGGGCTAAGAAATGTAAAGTATTTGTTATTGTTATCTAAGAACCATGCCAATGTGGCTGTCTTTAAGAATGAGATGATTCAGGCCAGTTCCAATGATCTTATGAAGAGAGTCATCTATACCCAGAGAGAGGACTATGGGAAGTGAGTGAGGTTCTTCATAACATTTTCACTCTTTATGTTGTTGTTTGCTTGCATTTTATGCATTTTATTTCTTTCTCATTTTTCCTCTTTGATTTTATTTTTCTTGTGCAGCAAGATAATTGTATAAATATGTATGCATATATTGCATTTAGCATATATTTCTATCATATTTAACATGGATTCACTGGCATTTAGGGAAGGGAGTGAGGGTAGAGGGGGGAAATTAAAACACAAGAGTTAATGTTGAAAAATTAATCCCATGCAAATGTTTTAAAAATAAAAAGCTTTATTTAAAAAAAGACCATCCCAACTCAGTTCAGAAAAAACTCATAGACCAGAAGATGGGTTGCAAAGAGAGATGAAGCAAAGTATGAAGACAGTTTATTAAGTTATAGAACTATGATTTGTGACAAAAATAATACTTATACCTACAAAATCAAGCATCTTTAAAATAATGAAAGACTTTAAACCACAGTGATTAAATCTATGAAATGGGAAAAATGTAAATGGCAAGATTTTTTAGGACATTCTCTGAAAGAAGTTCAAAATTGGAATGCTTGGTCACTTCAGACCTGAAGAGATTCAAGGAAAAGTGAGCAAATACATGGAATGATTCTTAGAAGGGAAGGCTCATAAATAAAATAAATGTAATCTTTTTCTCATAGGAAATTTTGCAAGAAAAAGGAATTCACTGGTTCTAGCAAAATCATAGATTGGCTTTCTACTTTGGTTGTCTGCCTTGAATTTACAATTTTCTCCACAAATCTCACTTAGGGGTCCTACAAACTAAAGGATAGGAAGGATTCTTCTAGCTTGTCATCATTAGGGAAAAAGAGTAGAATACCAATCAACAATAACAATGTATTTTTCAAAGTAAAATAAAATCCAAAAAACAAACAAACAAACAAAAATTCCAGAATGAACACTAAACAAAAATCCCAAATGTAAAGTATTAGATAATTTAACTAAGCTATCAAATATTTCTGTGGTAAATCAACCTATAAATTCAGATACTGTTCATCATATTCCCTGATGATATTTTGAAGGTTCATCATTTACTAAAGATTATATGGATATATAAACATACACATATATAAAAAACATATTATTATACAATATATTATATATAAAGAACACTAAGTTATATATAATCATATGATATACAAAGGTTAAATTATGTATATACATATATATATATATATAGTGTACATATACAAGGAAAACCTTAAATTTCACTTTGAATGCAAACTGGCTATGTCATCTCAGTCATCTCAAATTTCAAAAAAAAAAGTTAATAAATGGTACTTTTTAAAAAAAACTTTTTTTTTTACTTTTTAAGTGAAGTCAGTTTTATATATCATATTTTAAAAACGCAATTGCACATACTATTACATCCTAGTAGTAATTCTTTTTGGTAGTATAGAGACATCCCCACCATTGTGTCATGCTGGTTACTCTATTCATTAACTCCATATGGCTGGAAATAACCATGGCAATCTCCTAGATCAGGCCTAATGTTTCATTTACAATAATGAGCACACAAAGAACTTCCTCCTCCTTAGTTATAAGTTATTTGTTGATTACAAGTTAGGTGTTTAGTAAGGTACACTGATCTTACTAAAAATTCACTTTTGGTTTGAAAGAATTAATGTGAGAACCTGAGCAAATTATCTCTGAGGAGTGATTGTGGACAATAAAGTCTGGAATATTTTGCTAGTCTCTCATAAAATGATCCTGATGTCAAGATATGATGATGTGTCAGGCTCCCACAACTCAAGAACTTGGACCTTAGTCATCTCCTTTTGGAAACCTCCTTGTAGAAAATTTTTGACAACACCATCCTCTCAAGTCAGTTAGCCCATTTAATCAATAAACATTTATTAAATGCCACTATATGTAGATACTAGGTGTACAAAATATGTTGAACCAAATTATCACTTTTCTTAATGAGCTTATGTTATAATTCAAGATTTAAGGATTTATAAAGGTAAAACAATTAAGGTAAAGATATACAAATTGGCCTGAGAGTGCTCCTGGCCAACATTCTGTTCATACTTATGTCTGCTAATTGTTACCTTGAATTCAGGTAACAATCTCCTAATCTTTAAAGAAGCTGTCTCTCATGTTTTTAATGCACTCCCTCCTTAGCACCACCTCTTAGAACTGTTGACTTTTTTTTGAAGCACAATTTAGGAGCCATTTTCTATAAAATTGTTTCCTGATCCCACCAAAGGTGAGACTTTCCCTTTTGAAGTAGCTTTTTGCTTCTTGAAATTTCTTTGTATTCCCATATCTGTCTACATGTTGTAAAAGCCCTGCTTCTGGGGAGGTAAAGACTAATGGATGACTTGTACTTTGAGAGCTATGAGCTTTGGTAAAGTCAACTGGCTTTCTACATTAAATCTGACATTTATAGGTAAGTTCTTAGGGGCTGAAAACCACCAGACATCCTAAGCAAAAGGAACTGCCAGAGGTCAGAAATAGAGTACATCGCAGCTTATGTCCCTATCAATAATGGGATTGGCCACTGGCTAACAAGCTGCTAGCCAGGGAAGACTGAGGGAGAGGAGGTAGAAAGAGAGTAAGGGAGACAGGGAGAAAGTATGAAGGAAGGGAAAGAGAGAAGGGAGGAAAGAGGAAGGAAGGAGGGAAGAGGGAAGAAGAAAAAGGGAGGAAGGAAGAAGGAAGGAAGAAGGAAGGAGGGAGGGAGGAAAGAAGGGAGAAAGAAGGGAGGAAGGGAGAAAAGAGGAAGGAAGGAAAGAGGAAGGGAGGAGGTAAGAAGAGAGGAAAGAGGGAGGAAGGAGGAAAGAAGGGAGGAAGGAGAAAGGAATGGAGGAAGGAGGGAGGAAGGAAGGAAGGAAGAAGCAAGGAAGGAAGAAGGAAAGAGGGAGGGAGGGAAAAAGGGAGGAAGGAGAAAGGAATGGAGGAAGGAGGGAGGAAGGAAGGAAGGAAGAAGGAAAGAGGGAAGGAGGAAAGAAGGAAGGAGGGAAGAGAAAGGAGAAAGGAGGGGAGGAAGAAGGGAGGAGGTGAAAAAGAAGGGAAGAAAGAAGGAAGGGAAAAAGGGAAGGAGGGAAGAAGGAAGGAAGGGAGGAGGTAGGAAGGGAGGAAAGGATAAAGGGAGGGAGGAAGGAGGAAAAGAGGAAGGAAGGGAGGAAAGGAGGAGAGAAGGGGCAAGGAGGGAGGACAGGGAATGTTTGATTTTTGTCTCTGTGTTCCCAGCACTTTGTACAATATGGATGATTAATACATTAATATTTGTTGATTAAAATTAAATGTAGCTTGTTCCCAGTTTTTCACAATTATAAATAATGCTATTATAAATGTCTTTGAAAAGAAGTCTTTTTTTTTCTTTTTAAATAATGTTCTTAGGATACAATCACAGTAATAAGATTGTTTGGCCAGAGGGTGTAGTTATTTTTATGAAATACATAGTGTATTACTTGTTGGTCAGTAAACATTTATTAATCACCTATTATGTGCAAGCTACTAATCCAAGTGATAGGGATACACAAGGAAGAAAAAGACAATCCCTGACATAAAAGAATTCACAGTCTAATGGAGAGAAAAATCAAATGTTGGGAGACACTGTTCTCCAAAAAAGATTTCATCAATTGGCAATTTCAACAATAATATAATTATAGATTTATTTATCAACAGCATCACCAGCATTGCTTAGTTGTTATTACTAGATTTTTCATTGCTGTGTTAATTTGGTAGGCCTGAAGCAATTCCTCAGAAGTGTTTTAATTTTTATTTCTTTGGTCATTAGAAAAGTCCAATTTTAAAAGTTATTATTTATAAATTGTAAATTATTTGACCATTTTTCCATTAGAGAGTTGGTACTTCCTTTGAATATTTGTAACTATTTCTTGCAAAATATTAGAAGTTTTGTTTCATTTGTTACAAATGGAATTTTTTCTCAATTTGTAATTTTCTTTTTATTTCAGTATTTTTGTTACAGATTTTCTTTTGTTCACATAATTGAATTTATTTAATGGGACTTCTTATGTGTTCAATAGACACTCAACACATCTCCCAAGTAATACATAAATTATCCCATTTTATCCTATTTCTTATAAGTTATTTATTATTCTTATATCATCAATAAAAATACACTTTGACGCCTTATCATGAAATGAAGAGGACTCTGAGTTCTTTAAGGCTATAAGTTCTATAAGGTTCTGACAAATTTTATCCAGCTAGGCAGGCTTTGAGAGCTAGTCTAGTGATGAGCTATACAAATTGGTCATCAGTTAACATTATTATGATTAGAACAATCCAAGAAGACTGGAATCATGGGGAATTTTGATATATGCAGTTATTGGAATTACCCACACTGATGAAATTGCAATTCCTTATTATGTAACTAAAATTTGTTATACCATATAATGAGATTATTATCTAAAATAATTTTCTGCCATCCTGCTATATGCTGTTCTCAATATTTATTAGATAATTAACCCTTTCTGAATTTCTGTTTTCTACAGGTTTACTGAATACTGGTAGCTCCATTATATCTTATTATTCTATTTTTATGTTTTTGCTCTACATAAGATCATTTTGATAACTGCTTAATATTTCTGAGTCGCAAAAAGTTATCAAACTGTGCACACCCTTTGACCCAGCAGTGTTAATACTGGATTTATATCCCAAAGATATCTTAAAGGAGGGAAAGGGACCCACATGTGCAAAAATGTTTGTGGCAACCCTTTTTGTAGTGGCAAGAAACTGGAAACTGAGTGAATGCCCATCAATTGGAGAATGGCTGAGTAAATTGTGGTATATGAATGTTATGGAATATTATTGTTCTGTAAGAAATGACCAACAGGATGAATACAGAGAGGTCTGGAGAGACTTACATGAACTGATGCTCAGTGAAATGAGCAGAACCAGGAATATCATTGTACACGGCAACAACAAGCCTATATGATGATCAATTCTGATGGACATGGCTCTCTTCAACAATGAAATGATTCAAACCAGTTCCAATTGCCCAGTAATGAAGAAAGCCATCTACACCCAAAGAGAGGACTATGGGAACTGAGTGTGGACCGCAACAAAGCATTTTCACTCTTTCTATTATTGTTTGCTTGCATTTTTGTTTTCCTTCTCAGGTTTTTTTTCTTTCTAGATCCGATTTTTCTTGTGCAGCAAGATAACTGTATAAATATGTATACATATATTGGGTTTAACATATATTTTAACATATTTAACATGTATTGGACTACCTGCCATCTGGAGAAGGAGTGGGAGGAAGGAGGGGAAATTTTGGAGCAGAGGGCTTTGCAAGGGTCAATGTTGAAAAAATTACCCATGCATATGTTTTGTAAATAAAAAGATATAATAATAAAAAATTGTTTTTAAATATTTCTGAGTCAGAGAATTTGATGCAGCTACTTATTGTCACAATTATTCTTAGCTGCTATTGGGAACATTGAATCTTCCAAATATATGTTTGTCATTAGTAAATATTATTTTGATTTCTTCATTCTGATGTTAATCTCACCAATATTTTTCTTGTTTTATGGTGACTGCAAACAGTCTTAATACTACCTGTGGACAATGGAAGTGTTTAAATTGGATACCCAAATATTTCAGTAATGCTATGGCTATTAAAGGTAGCAGTAGCAGTACTATCTTGCCAGGTTAAATTGAGACAAAGTTGGTAGGTGGAGCTAGCAAACACTAACAGTTTATGCAACAAATGAAGGAATTCTTTGTCAAATATCCAACTTCCTGTTTTCAAACTTGATAACAACCTCCTGTAGACTGATCTCAGACCTCACTTCTTGTTCACTCCTTCTAACATTTTTTGAGCCTAATTTTGACCCGACTTCCACTCCAGACTTTTCTTTGAGAATTTATTTTAGTATTACAATCTACATCTTGACAAATGCTTTGAATGACTTGTCACAGAAGATTCTAGCCCCTGATGGTATAACTTCTCTGTGCCACATTCTTCTTACTGAAAATGGGAAGGCTTCCAACCACATTAGGAAACCAGCTTATGACAGCTTCCAACCCTAACCTTATCCAGGGTTAATCTTTAGGGATAGAATGGGGTTATAAATAGTAGAGTCCATATTTTGTACCTGGTTGGTTTTTCCCCATAGAAATACTTCAAGTAGCTTTCTTTTATATGCTGACCCCTGTTTTTTCTACTTAATTCTTTTATCTACTTGAAGAAAATTCTTCTTCTTTTTAAAAAGTCCTTAGCCATCTTTCAGGAATTAGCTCTTTCCTCAAGAGCTAAAGAATCTCTCTTTCCTCAAATTATTTTTATTATATATCTAACTATATATTATATCATTTCTCATTCCCCCAACTAGATTGTAAGCTCCCTGAGGACAGGAATTATCTATCCTTTTATTGTCTTTTATATGTCCAATACTGAAAATAGTGCCTTCCACATTTGCAGATACTTATTAAATATTTGTTGACTTGAATTAAATTTTATCAAAGACTCTGTCTTCTACATCTTCTAAGTGAGCATAGGACTTTTAAAATATTTCTTAGTACAAAATAAGAAATTATTTTGATGTTTTTCTAATGAGATTCCATGATGTTTTGGATATTTCTTGCTTCATATAAGAATTTAATTTACATAACAAATCCTTGATTTGTTAGTGGTTTTTTAGATCTGCTTTTATCTGTAAAGTTTTTGTGCTCTTTCATTATTTTGGAAAGCTAAGAATGCTGAAATAGAAATAAGAAAGGTAGTCCCAGGGACTGTGATTTCCTGCCCTGGATGGGACCATAATGAAACTTTATGATTGCCATCTTAATAAATCCATCAACAAACACTTATTAACCACCTACCATGTACGTAGAACACCCCTACTCTTCTTTTTGGCCTTTTAGTCTCTAGCTTCCTTCAAGAGTCATAAGCCTTTCTAGTCTTCCCCAGTTAACTAATGCTTTCCCCATCAGGCTACTTTGTATGCAGCTGATACTTTGTATAACTTGTCCTCCCCTAAATCCAATTTAAATACCAATCAAGATACAAACTCATAATGTCATTGGGCCTTTTCAAAAATGAATGACAAACAACAACAATCTTGCATGTACCTATAGATAAACGTATTGCCTCCCACATTAGAAAGTAAGTTTTTTGCTTTTTCTTTAGATTCCCAAAGTGTCCTGGTACATAGTATGGGCTTAATAAGCGTTCGCTATTTGGCTAATTGATAAGTACTGTAGTGAAGCAGTAGCCCAAGCAGAGTCAACTATTTTATGAAGAATCTTCACTTCTCGTTTGTGTGGGAGGACTAGAAGAGTAGAATGGAGGAGTAATAACTAAAAAGGAAATCTCTTAGCAGAGCAAGGGAGAAGAAACCATGGATTGTTCCATTAACGCAATGGGAATTCCAAGGATTCCCAATATCATTTATATTTTCTTACAAATAGAACCTTCTCCCAAATACGCCTATATTTTGTCAAAGGCATTGTCATACTTTCAGTCATCCAGGTTCCAAACTAGGTATCATCCCTGATACCACATTCACTTGCCAAATCTTGTCATCTTGCACATCTGGCCCTATCTTCTCACTCATGTAGCAACTCATCCTAGTTTAGGTCCTCATTATCATATCTCTTGCTTGAACTAATTTTTTTCAATTAATTTTGGATTTTTGTTTGTATTTACTTGTTACATTTTAAGTTCTGAACTCCTTCTCTCCCCACTCTGCACTAGACCCTCTCACACACTCTCTCTCTCTCTCCTCTCTCTCTCTCTCTCTCTCTCTCTCTCTCTCTCTCTCTCTCTCTCTCTCTCTCTCTCTCACACACACACACACACACACAAATAAGTAGTAATAATTCTTTCTCTGGAAGTGCATAGCATTTTCCTTCATTGGTCTCTTGTAGGTTAATTTGATTATTTATAATATTTAGAAAACTTAATCATTCATATTTGTTTCTTCAAACAATATTGTTGTTACTGCATATAGTATATGTTTTTGGTTCTGCTTTTTTCACTCCTCATTACTCATGCAAATCTTTCCATATTTTTCTAAAATGAACTAGTTCATCATTTCTTATAGCATTATAGTATTCCATCACCTTTATTTAGTACAACTTCTTTAGCCATTCTTTAACTGATTTTAACCTCAATTTACAGGTTTTTTTGCCACCATAAAGAGAACTACTACAAATATTTTTATTAAATAATATTTTCTTTTTTCTCTAATTACATTTAAAGACTTCAAATATCTATGTACTCCAATCCAACCTGTATTCAGCTGATCAAGAGATTTTCCTAAAGTATAGGTTTGACCATGGAATTCCCTTACTTAAAATTCAAGTGACTTCCTATTTCCTCTAACTCTTGCCTTTATGTACATGGCCAATTGGCATTAAGGTAATTGGGTGGCCCAGATGGTAGATTGCTGGGCTTCAAATCAGGAAGGCAAATTCAAATTTGGCCTCAGACACTTTCTAGCTATGTGATCCTGAGCAAGTTACTTAACCCTTTTTGCCTCATTTTCCTCATCTATCAAATAAGCTGGAGAAAAAAATGGCAAATCTCTGCCAAGAAAATCCCAAATGGGTCATAAAGAGTAGGACATAAACACAATGATTGACCAACAATAACAACAACACTGTCCATATGCACACTGCTGCAATCACTCTAACTCTTATTTTTATTCCTTTGCATTGGTGATTCTTCAACATATAGAATAGAATGACTCCCCTCTCCCCACTGCCTCTTAGTGTCCTTCAAATATCCACTACTATAAAAAGATTGTCCAGATTCTTAAAGCTGCTACCTTTCCTCTCCAAACTACATTGAATGAACTTATGTACAGGTTGACTCCCAGGATATAATGCAAGCTTCCAGAAAGCGAGAAGTGTTTGTCATTTGTCTTTATTCCTGGCTTGCTCCTTGGCACATAATACCACATAAAGATGGTTCAGTGGATAGACTGCTGGACTTGGAATCAGGAAGATTCCAGTTACTTAACCTCTTATCTAGTCACTTAACCGCTGTTTACCCCAGTTTCCTCAATTAAAATGAAGATAATAACAGCACTCAAGGCACGGTAATCTAGAAAAGATCAAATAAGATAATATTTATAAAGCATTTAGAACATTGTCTGGCATGTAGTAGGTGCTATATAAATGCTTATTCCCTTTTCTAGTAAGCACTTATTGGAGATCTATTACACCAGGTAAGATTTTCAGATATACAGATGGGTGCCGGTTTACTAGTTGGCAAACTAAGAAGTTCAAAGGATTTTCCCCGAATGCAGTGGTAGCATTCCTTAATCTTCCTTAATAAAAAATAAAGTGGAAATTAGGTGCAAGGGGAAATGTCACATTAGGATTTGAGGTTTGCTTAGAGCTTTCTCCAAGGACTCCACCATTAAAGTGAAATTAGTAGGTTTCAGATTCTAAACTTTACAAATATATTGTAACCAAAAATAGCTTTAAAAGATTATGCTTCTGAGAAGAAAGTGTAAATTGGGTTTTAATGTCTACTAGAATGACATTTGTTGGCTTTTTAGTGGTGTCTGACATTCAGGAAGGTCAAATATAAGTGATTTCGGAAAGGGCAAGGTTTGCCAAATGCCACTTTACATCCCATACAAATACAAATCATGTTTCTTAGGGAATCTGTATAAAGTGCCTGAATTTTTCCAGTAAGTAGTCATTTTAAAAGGGAGGTGGGGAATAAAGTCTCTTTCCCTTGTAACTTTTCCTCCCATTTGCCAAGTCCTTCCTTTAATATACTTATCAATTTGGGTTTATATTCTCAGCACCCAGAACAGTGCCTATCACGCAGTACTCTTCAGAAATGTTTTGCTGATTAACTGAATGAAATGTGAAGCTTAAATTGTGTCCACTTCTACTTTATCTATACATCAAAAGATCTGTTGTTTCACTGGCAATCTGTAAACATATATTAAGTTTCCATTAAGTGCCAGGTATGGTGCTAAATGTACTCCCTGCACTGACAGATAGAAAGACCTCCATACTTTGGTAGATGATCCTCATAAACTACTGTGGTCAAAAACATTCATCTCCTGGCAGCCAACATCTTGGCACTGAATCTCTTCAATCTTGGCCAGGCTAGTCATTGGATGACAAACACATTGTCCATCACCAGGTCTGTACTTGAAGCCTTTCCAACACGGGAGCAAGAGCTGTTGGAAGGTTGAGCTGTCCTGTCATAGCCTAGTTCCTCCCTTCTCCCACCATGACAAGGCATTTTAGTAGGATGTTATCAAAGATTCTACATCTACCAATATTGAAAAGGATACAAAAACCAGTTTATACCAAATTATCAAAAGAAATAAAGAGACCTCACAAGGAGTCTTAGAAATACTCTGAGTATGTACCCTTTAAATCTGGAATTAATACATTATTAACATGATGTCGGGTATATAAAGTGCCCTAGTGTAGTTTCCTTAGGGATGCCTTTTAAATCTTTTGCTACTTATTTTTCACTTGTGAGCCACTGTCACACTGCCAAAATATCAGGAAAAATTATTACAAACTGTTGGTCTTGGATAAGGTGAACAACAGATGGTATTTTCACAACTTACACTTGTGGAATGAATGTCATATAACTGAAAAAAAAGCTAAGGCAGAGAATCTCATCAGCTGTCCTTCTAAACAAGGTTATTGATCTATATCGATTTCTCAAACACAAGCTAGGCCTTTAACCCTGCCATCTAGAAAGCAACGCAGAGAGTTGGAGATATTGCCAGAATAGTTCAATAATGTTTGGATGTTAGGTTGAAGTGAGAGAAAGTATTGAGACTCAAGGGGCTCCATGAGGCCCACTTCAAATGTATAAGTGCAAGACTACTCAGAGTTTTGATTAATTTAAAAAAAAAGCCAGATTATAACTATTAGGGCTCCTAAAACAATGTATTAAATATAATCCACTTAAACACTGCAAAACTGTGTGAATTACCCATTTGCTAAAGATCTTGCTCTCTTAGATTATTGGGGCCAATAAATTGCTGGGCACTAATTAATTTGGAGAAAATGCAAAAATAATGAGAGATGGCACCAGCCAGTTAACTCCTTTGTCTCTCTTCACAGATGTTTCTCAAAGTAACTCTTGGTTTTATGGGAGGCTGATTCCTAGCCCTCCTCAGAAATTACAGAGTGAAAGATCCTTTCTGAAATGTTTACTGGAAGTTGACTCTGGATGTGTTGTTCAGAGAAACTGATGGAATTTAGCAATCTTTAAATGTAAAACTTAAATATAGTATTTGAGAAATTGGGGCAGCAAGGTGGTACAATGGATAGAGTGCTGGCCCCAAAGTCAGTAAAATTTATCTTTCTGAGTTCAATTCTGGCCTCAGATACTTGCTAGCTGTGTGATCCTGGGCAAGTCACTTAACCCAGTTTGTCTCAGTTTCCTTATGTATAAAATGAGCTCGAGAAGGAAATGCCAAACAACTCTAACATTTCTGCCAAGAAAACCCCAAATGGGGTCACAAAGAGTCGACCATTACTGGAATGACTAAACTACAATCACATGAGAAATTGTCATATGCTGCTTTGGCCCACTTAAAGCAAATTCTGAGAACAGGAATCCTTTTATAGACACTATATGGTTCTAATAGACTCTGAGGAAGATAACTCCACCTCTCTAGAGCTCAATTTCCTCAGCTATAGGGGAACGAGTTGGAAAGATGATTTCTAAAGATCCTGCCATCTCAGTTTATCTCTCATATCTGTGGAGGAGGAAGGAATTTGTGACCAAAGAAGAACTGGAGATTATTATTGGTCACAAAATAGGTAATTTTGATTATATTAAATTAAAAAGGTTTTCTACAAACAAAACTAATGCAGACAAGATTAGAAGGGAAGCAATAAATTTGGAAAACATTTTTACATTGAAAAGTTTTGATGAAGGCCTTATTTCTAAAATATATAGAGAATAGACTCAAATTTGTAAGAATTCAAGCCATTCTCCAATTGATAAATGTTCAAAGGATATAAACAGACAATTTTCAGAAGAAGAAATCGAAACTCTTTTTAGTCACATGAAAAGATGCTCTAAATTGCTATTGATCAGAGAAATACAAATTAAGATAACTCTGGAATACCACTTCACACCGCTCAGGTTGGATAAGATGACAAGAAAATATAATGATGAATATTGGCGAGGATTTGGGAAAACTGGGACACTGATACATTATTGGTGGAACTGTGAACAAATCCAACCATTCTGAAGAACAGGTTGGAACTCAAAAAGTTATCAAACTGGGCATACCCTTTGATCCAGCAGTGTTTCTACTGGGCTTATACCCAAAAGAGATTTTAAAGAAGGGAAAAGGACCAACATGTACAAAAATGTTTGTGGCAGCCCTTTTGGTAGTGGCTAGAAACTGGAAACAGAATGGATGGCTCAATTGGAGAATGGCTGAATAAATTGTGGTATATGAATGTTATGGAATATTATTGTTCTGTAAGAAAACAATCAGCAGGATGATTTTAGAGAGGCCTGAAGAGACTTACATGAACTGATGTAAAGTGAAATGAGCAGAACCAGGAGATCATTGTACACTTCAACAACAATAGTGAATGAGGATGTATTCTGATGGACGTGGCCCTCTTCAACAATGAAATGATTAAAACAAGTTCCAATTGTCCAGTAATGAAGAGAGCCATCTACACCCAAAAAGAGGACTATGGGAACTGAGTGTGGACTGCAACAAAGCATTTTCATTCTTTCTATTATTGTTTGCTTGCATTTTATTTTAATTCACTTTTTCTATTGTATGACACAATAATTGTATAAATATGCATATATATATTAGATCTAATATATATTTCTACCATGCTTAACATATATTGGACTACTTTTCATCTAGGGGAGGGTTTGGGGGAAAAAGGGAAATTGGAACACAGGGCTAATGTTGAAGAATTGTCCAAGCATATGTTTTGAAAAATAAAAAGCTTTGATTAAAAAAAAAAAAAAAAAAGATCCTGCCATCTCTATCATTCCACATTTGTGAAATTGTCTTTACTGAAATGAATCTTGAATGTGATGATAACAAAGATTTCCCCCTCCAAATTTATCATAAAAATTTCTCATATTGACTTTGAATTTGTTTTAAGGTTGACAGATAAGATCTTCAGAAAAGTTCAGCAAAAATTTTCATTTCAAAAAAGACAGACAGGATAGATCCTTTATCAAACCTCCTTCTCCTCCACCAATTTTTGATTTGGAAATAAGGTTCAAGTACCCAAGTTACCCTACAAGGCAGAAAAAAAGTTTTTTTTTCTTTTCCTTATCTTTAAAATATGGATTAGAATAGCACTAACTTTATAGGGAGGTTATGAGGATTAAACAAGATATTGCATATTATAAAAAAACTATATGTAAATGACAATAATGAGACATCATACTAAAATGTGTGGGATACAGCCAAAATAGTAATAAGGGGAAGTTTTATATCTCTAGAGGCCTACTTGCATAAAATAGAGAAAGAGAAGGTCAATGAATTGGGCTTACAACTAAAAATGCTAGAAAAGGAACAAATTAAAAACCCCCAGACAAACACAAAACTTGAAATTCTAAAAATAAAAGGTGAGATTAATAAAATTGAAAGTAAAAAAACTATTGAATCAATTAATAAAACTAAGAGTTGGTTCTATGAAAAAACTATTCAACAAAATAGATAAACCCTTAGTAAATCTGATTAAAAAAAGGAAAGAGGAAAAGCAAAATTGATAGTCTTAAAAATGAAAAGGGAGAACTCACCACTAATGAAGATGATAACAATAGTTAGGAGCTATTTTGCCCAACTTTATGCCAATAAATTTGATAATTTAAATGAAATGGAAGAATACCTTCAAAAATATAGCTTGCCCAGATTAACAGAGGAAGAAGTAAATAGTCTAAATAGTCCCATTTCAGAAAAAGAAATAGAACAAGCTATTAACCAACTCCCTAAGAAAAAATCCCCAGGACCAGATGGATTTACATGTGAATTCTACCAAACATTTAAAGAACAACTAACTCCAATGCTATATGAACTATTTGAAAAAATAGGGATTGAAGAGTCCTACCAAATTCCTTTTATGACACCGACATGGTATTGATACCTAAACCAGGTAGGCTGAAAACAGAGAAAGAAAATTATAGACCAATCTCCCTAATGAATATTGATGCTAAAATCTTAAATAAAATATTAGCAAAAAGACTACAGAAAATCATCCCCCAGGATAATACACTATGACCAAGTGGGATTTATACCAGGAATGCAGGGCTGGTTCAATATTAGGAAAACTATTAGCATAATTGACCATCTCAATAACCAAATTAACAAAAACCATATCATCACCTCTATAGATGCAGAAAAAGCATTTGATAAAATCCAACATCCATTCCTACTAAAAACACTTGAGAATATAGGAATAAATGGACTATTCCATAAAATAATAAGGAGCATATATTTAAAATTGTCAGTAAACATCATATGTAATGGCAATAAAGGGGAACCTATCCCAGTAAGATCAGGAGTGACACAAGGTTTCCCACTATCACCATTACAATTCAATATTGTACTAGAAACCCTAGCCTCGGCAATAAGAGCTGAGAAAGAGATTCAAGGAATTAGGGTAGGTAATGAGGAAATCAAACTATCACTCTTTGCAGATGACATGATGGTATACTTAAAGAACCCCAAAGACTCTGCTAAAAAGCTATTAGAAATAATTCAGAGTTTTAGCAAAGTTGCAGATACAAAATAAATCCACATAAATCCTCAGCATTTTTATACATTACCAACACAATCCAACAGCAAGAGATACAAAGAGAAATTCCATTCAAAATAACGGACGATAATATAAAATATTTGGGAATATATCTACGAAAGGAAAGTCAGGAATTATATTAGCAAAATTACAAAACACTTGCCACAAAAAATAAAGTCAGATTTTAATAATTGGAAAGACATTAAGTGCTCTTGGATAAGGCAACCGAATATCATCAAGATGGCAATACTCCCTAAACTAATCTATTTATTTAGTGCTATACCGATCAGACTCCCAAGAAACTATTTTAATGACCTAGAAAAAATAACAACAAAATTCATATGGAAGAACAAAAGGTCGAGAATTTCAAGGGAAGTAATGAAAAAAAAATTAAATGAAGGTGGCCTAGCTGTACCTGATCTAGAACTATATTATAAAGCAGCAGTCACCAAAACCATTTGGTATTGAATAAGAAATAGACTAGTTGATCAGTGGAATAGGTTAGGTTCACAGGACAATATACTGAATAAAAATAGCAATCTAGTGTTTGACAAACCCAAAGATCCCAACTTTTGGGATAAGAATTCATTATTTGACAAAAACTGCTGGGAAAACTGGAAATTAGTATGGCAGAAACTAGGCATGGACCCACACTTAACATTACATACTAAGATTAGATCAAAATGGGTCCAAGATTTAGGCATAAAGAACGAAATCATAAATAAATTAGAGGAACATAGGATAGTTTACCTCTCAGACTTGTGGAGGAGGAAGGAATTTGTGACCAAAGGAGAACTAGAGATTATTGATCACAAAATAGAAAATTTTGATTACATCAAATTAAAAAGCTTTTGTACAAACAAAACTAATGCAAACAAGATTAGAAGGGAAGTAACAAATTGGGAAAACATTTTTACATTTAAAGGTTCTAATAAAGGCCTCATCTCCAAAATATACAGAGAATTGACTCTAATTTATAAGAAATCAAGTCATTCTCCAATTGATAAATGGTCAAAGGATATGAACAGACAATTTTCAGATGATGAAATTGAAACTATTTCCACTCATATGAAAGTGTTCCAAATCACTATTGATCAGAGAAATGCAAATGAAGACAACTCTGAGATATCATTACACACTTGTCAGATTGGCTAAAATGACAGGAACAAATAATGATGAATGTTGGAGGGGATGTGGAAAAACTGGGACACTGATGCATTGTTGGTGGAGTTGTGAAAAAATCCAGCCATTCTGGAGAGCAATCTGGAATTATTCCCCAAAAGTTATCAAACTGTGCATACCCTTTGATCCAGCAGTGCTACTACTGGGCTTATATCCCAAGGAAATACTAAAGAATGGAAAGGGACCTGTATTGCCAAAATGTTTGTGGCAGCCCTTTTTGTAGTGGCTAGAAACTGGAAAATGAATGGATGTCCATCAATTGGAGAATGGTTGGGTAAATTATGGTATATGAAAATTATGGAATATTATTGTTCTGTAAGAAATGACCAACAGGATGAATAGAGAGGCTTGGGGAGACTTATATGAACTGATGCTGAGTGAAATGAGCAGAAGTAGGAGATCATTATACACTTCAACAACAATACTATATGAGGATGTATTCTGATGGAAGTGGATATCTTCAACATAGAGAAGAGGTAATCCATTTCCAATTGATCAATGATGGACAGAATCATCTACACACAGAGAAGGAACACTGGGAAATGAGTGTAAACTATTAGCATTTTTTGTTTTTCTCCTCAGGTTATTTTTACCTTCTGAATCCAATTCTTCCTTTGCAACAACAACAACAATAACAAAATTTGGTTCTGCACATATATATTGTACTATAAAATTTAATATGTAGGGGAATGCCTGCCATCTAGGGGAAGGGGTGGAGGGAAGGAGGGGAAAAATTCAGAACAGAAGGGAGTACAAAGGATAATGTTGTAAAAAATTAACTATGCATATTTACTGTCAAAAATGTCATAATTATAAAATTAATAAAAAAAATTTTAAAAAACTATATGTAAAATAAAAAAATGTAAGAATACTTTGTAGCGTTAGCTATGATTATCAATATGATTATAAGCCTAGAAGAAGGGGAAGTATGATGAAAATAAGGGCATTTTAAATAAATTACCTGGATGGATATTATATATACTTCTACTCTTATATAAAGTTGCCCCAATGACACATATGGACTTCATGGTTCAGTGAAAAAGTGCATTGATTCAAAAATCAAAGGGCCTGGGTCAAATTCTGGTCCTGATACTTGCTACCTGAAAATGGGAGAAGGGGAATTATCATTTAAAATTTATATACATATATATATACATACATACATATCTATACATATATGTGTGTGTATATATATATATATATATATGCATATATATGCATATTGGGAGAATCAACTAAAAATTAGTTTTAAAAATGAATAATTTTAGAAAAGTTGCAGAATATAAAATAAGATCATATAATTCAATTTGAATTTCTATATGTTACCAGTAATACCTAGCAAGAAAAGATAGTAAGAGAAATTCCATCTAAAATAATTGCAGATAAAATATTTGGAAACCTATCACCTAAGCCACACCTAGTTTCAAAACACTTTTTTCATACAGATATACTGATACAAATACAGAAGTATTAATTCCTCATGGAAAGGTTGAATATAATAAAAATGACAACTCTACCTTAATTGAATTACATGTTCATAGTTTGATATCAAACTATCAAAGAATTATTTTATAAAGTTAGAAAAAATATAACAAAATTCATGGGGAAGAACAAAAAATCAAGAATATCAAGAGAATCAATTAAAAAATGTAAAGCCCAATAGATTTCAAAATGTATTACAAAACAGTAATTAAGAAAACATTATAAAAAATAGTGGTTGATCAATGTAACAGGTTAGATACACAATATATAGTAGTAATTGACCAATCTGGTGTTTGATAAACCCACAGTTTAAAGCTTTGGGGACAAGAATTCATTGTTTGACAAACTGGAAAGCAAGATAGAGGAAACTAGACACAGATTAATAGCTTATACCATATACCAAGATAAGGTCAAAATGAGAACATGATTTAGACATAAAGGGTAGTACCATATGCAAATTAGGGGAACATGAAAAATATATATAATATCTATAGACAAAGAAAGAGTTTATGACCAAACAAGAGATAAAGGGAATCAAAGAGGATAAAATGATAATTTTGATTACATGAAATTAAAATTTTTTTTTAAACAAAATAAAGCTCTGCAACCAAAATTAGAAGGAAACCAGAAAACTTGGAGGAAATTTTATATGAAGTTTCCCTAAATTAAAGTCTCATTTCTCAAAGATACAGAGAACTGAGCCGGATTTATAAAAATAGGAGCCATTCCTTAATTGATAAATGGTTATATAATATCACTAGGCTTTTTTCCAAACAAATCAAAGCTACTATCTGTAGTCATATCAAAAAATGCTCTAAATAACTAATATTTAGGGAAATTCAAATTAAAACCCTTCACACAGGCTAATATGATAGAAAAGAAAAAAATTATATATGTTGCTGGGGTCATGGGAAAACTGGGATACTGATGCATTGTTGGTAGAGTTGTGAATTGATACAACAACTATGGAGAGTAATTTGGAACTATGCCCCACTGGTTATAAAATCGTGCTACCCCCTTTTTAAAAAAAACTATGCTACCCTTTGACCAATAATACCACAACTAGGTCTATATCCCAAAAAGAACAAAGAAAAAGTAAAGTACCAATATATACATAATAAATATTTCAGCAGATCTTTTTGTGGTGGCAAAGAATTGGGAATTGAGGAGATGTCCATTAATTGTGGAACAAGTTGTGATATATGATTGGGATATAATACTATTGTGCTGTAAAAAATAAAGAGTATGGTTCCAGAAAATAATACCTTGGACAACCCACAAACTTATGCAAAATAAAGTGAGGAGAATCAAAAGAACATCACACACAGTACATTAACACAACATTATATATTGTACACAGCAATAGAATAACAATGACCAACTATGGAAAAAAGAAACTATTCTGATCAATACAGTGATCCAAGACAATTCTAAAGAGCTCATGCTGAAATTGTGATACAGGTTCCAAAGAGAGAACTGATGAATTTTGAGTGAAGATTGAAGCATATTTTTTACTTTATTTTTCTTGCTTTTTTGCAACATTACTAATATGGAAATATGCTTTGCATGATTTCACATATATAATAGTACTTTACCTTCTTAACAGATGGGAAAAGGATCAAAAAAAGGAGGAGAATTTGGAACTCCAAATTTAAAAAAAATGTGTCAAAAATAAATAAATTTTGCGTGTATTCTTTTCTTGAAGTTGAGTCTATATGTTGGAAAATCTGGAATGTATGATTCCTATAGACTTGGGATAAGTTTCTCATTCTTTCGGTCTCAAAGTATATTAAACTAGTCTCACTAGAATGTTCAGGGAGAGAATGAATTTATAAAGAACCTGAGTGAACAGATATATATATTCCAGGATCTGAAAAATACATCTGTGGATACCAACAGGTTTGGTAACAAAAACTAAAACAAAAAACAAACTCCAAAATAGGCAAAATTGAAGAAATATTTCAGTCCCATCTATCATCCTCATCAAATGTCCTTGACTAATGATACCTTGACTAATGATAGCTTCTTCATACCTCATATGTAAAGTGTATATTGATGACTGTTTTGCCTTTCACATTTATTAGATCTATAACTTTACCTCTGAGTCTCAGTTATTTTACCCATAAAGTGTGGATAACACCTATAATGCTTTGCCTCACACAGTTATGATTTCAAATAAATATGTGTATCAGGTATGGTTATAAGTATCAAATGAGATAGAGTTTCAGTGCTCTACCTATTTCAGAATTCTTCATATGTATAAAGGACTACATTCTCAATAATTATTTTTTGCTATAGACCTTCATAAATTAGAAACTTATCCAAAAAAGAGCCTTACTCCTCTCATGAACCCAGAAATGGGCATTAAGAAATACTTCTAAAAAACATTTGCAAACATTAATTTAATGTCTGGTACTCTTAAGGTAATCATTTCCTAATGGTCATTGAAACAACTGAACCTCATTCATATTGACATTCTCAGTATAAATGAAACCAGATGTTAGGGCTGAGAACCCACAAGAAACCAGACAGCTGTGCAGGGAAGAGGCAGACAGTGCAGATGTCTACAATCATTAATTACCTCCCCTTGGCTTTGAAAAGAGTATCAAAAGACTGTTAATCAGTGGACAAGCATGACTGGAAGCTAGCCCTTGGGTGTTTGTGCTCAATAGCTTCCAACTCCTTCTGTCACCAAGTTTGGAATGCAGGGACTTGGGTAGGGACCAAATGCTAATGTTGTGCTACATGAAACTAGAGTGTTTCTAAAGAATTACATGACTATGTGGAAGCAGAAGAAGTGTTACTTTTTGTGAGTCAGTGCACGTGTTTAGGGGAGTTGTTCTGATGTTGATTTCTGGGCAATTTGAGAGTGAAAATCCTTGGCAACTTATGAGCAATTTATAATAATAGGGTCATAGATTTAGAGCTGAGATCTTGGATATCTTGGCTCAACTCTCTCATCTTATGGAAATCTTATTTTAGGTGTTAAGTCTTTTCCTTTGTGAGTTAAAGGCCTATTATACCACCTATTATCAGTCTATGCAACTCCACTGTGAGGATTTCTCTAAGTTCCTCAGCCTTAAGAATGGACTGGAGCAAAGAACTTCATAAGATGCACTAAATTATCAGCTTAAATTTACATGTAAGTATGAGAAATGCAACACCAGTAGGCTGGCTATTCAGTGATGAATTCCTGGCCATGGAAAACCATGAAACAAAAAAATATATATAAGATGGCACTCAGCTCTAAGTGTTTTTTTCAGAGACTGGAACAATGTAGAAGAAAAGGGCACACACTTTTCAAATTATATACATTTTAACTTTGTTATTGGTATTCTCAATACATTACACTAGAGAAACTTAATTGTATAGATCTTAGGATTCTCAGCAAAAAAAAAAAAAAAACAGAATAGAAATGCATATTTGTAGCAAAAAGGCAAGGATGGCTTACATTCCTGGTAAGCAAATAAGTGAGCTAGTTATATTACTCATCCAAATCATTTTTGGGGATATATGGTCATAGTACTTGCAAAACAGCCTACCATGAAAATAATTGTGTCTTAAGCATCAATATTTATTGCACAGGATAAAAAGGAAGAAAGTTTTTATGCAGAATTAAAATGACCACAAATTAAATCAACATATACTTGATACTCAGTGACTTCTTTGTAATGGTAAGAATAAACAAGAGTTGAAAATATGGATTGAGAAATAGGAGAGGTCAAAAACTTGTAGACTCCATAAAAGCTTTGTGCTTATATATCATGAATGCTTTTTTTGAGAAAATATTGGAAAGTGCTGGACATGGTAAGCAAACATCATTAAAAATGAAGTTGATTATATTTTAAGAGATGAGTCATTCAAGTCAGTCAACAAACATTTATTAAGCACTCCTTCTATGCCAAATATTGTGCTAAGTGCTAAGAATTCAAATAAAAGGGGGGACCTCACATTCTCATAGAGGAGATGACATGTATAAAAAATATACAAAATGTAAATAACAATTTCAGAGGGAAAGGACTAGCAGTTGAGAGGCCCAGCAAAAATCTCTTGCAGAAGGTGGGATTTGAGATAGAATTGAAGGAAGGAAGAAGGCAGAAGTGAGGAAGGGAAACATTCTACAAATGGAAGATATCCAATGAAAAGGCACAGAATTGGAAGATGGAATGTCACATGTGAGAAATAGCAAGTTGGACTGTGTAACTGTAGAAAGGAATACAGTATAAACAGACTGAAAAGGCTAGAGACATTCAGGTTGTTAACAGCTTTAAATGCCAAACAAAGGACTTTATATCTGAGTCCAGAGGTAACAGGAACTCATGAGGTTTATTAAACAGGGGGTTGACATAGGCAGACATATTTTAGAAAAGTCATTTTGGCAGCTAAGTGGGGGACAGATTGGCAATGGGGAGAGGTTTGAAGTGAAAAAGCCAGGTAAAAGTTATTGCAATAGTCCAGGCAAGAGCTGAAGAGGGTCTACATCAAAGTGGGAATTTCATGAGTGGAAGAAAAGGGGTGATTTATTCAATAGATATTGTGAAGGAAGAAATGAAAAAACTCAATAACATATCAAATATGATAACATTGTAAATGAAAAGTGAATATGAATGAAGAGTTGAGGATGACCCTGAGGTTGGAAGTCCAGAAAGATGATGGTGCCCTTAATAGTAATAGAAAAGATGGGAGAAGGAAAGGGTTTTGAAGGGAAATATAATGCATTCTGTTTTAGACAGGAAATTACTCATTTGTTAATCAGCTGTCTATATACGATCAGTTCACAAACATTTTTATAACAAGATAAAAATAAAAATATTTAAATAAAATAATTTTTAAAAAAATTAAAAGATGGCATACAATTAAAACAATTGCATTTGATTTACTCAAAGAAGTTTGTGATGTTTAAAAATATATGAAAGAGAGGACATTTTACCAATTATAATGATTTTATTAGAAATTTAACTGATATGAATCAACTGCCATATTAATTAAAACAAAAAAAATCTTTTAAAAGCATCTTAACTAATTATTAATATATTTGCCAAGTAGTGAGATACAGCAGCCAAAGACAAGACAAGTTTAGAATATAAATTTGTAAAATCTACAGAGAATGATGGTAGAAAACCATGAGCTATATTGTCTCATAAAACAGAGCAAAGCAGTGGAGGTTATACGAAAAGCTTGGCAAAAGACCTAGATAAACAAAGTCACCCCTGAGGTACTTAAAGGTAAAATTGGAAGAATGACAACAATAAAAAAATATATAAAAAAATCTGAAAACTATATATAATTTTTTTACTATTAATGAATCTACTATACTTAAGACTGTAATATTATTACCCAAAATATGCTTATAGAAGAGTTAGAAATAGTATCAAAAAGAATAAGATTGAGAAAAGAAGCTGGATTAGACAAGGCATATATCAAGGAAGTCTATGCTGGAGGCAATAATTGTGAAAGAACTAAGAGACTGATTTTTAAGGTATCTGAAAAAGGAAGATATACTAAAGGGATAGAAATAATATGGAGTCTTATCACTACTAAAACAAACATGACTGAAGAAAATATCAGCAAATAATAAGCAGAATGCCTAATGTTCCATTTATAAAAATATGTAGGAAAATAATTTATACATCAGTGAGATATCCATCAAGCAGATATTACAAAGGAAGATGAATATATTCTTAAAATGTGATATTCCTGAAAACAGCATACTTTCAGCATCACATAGTTGATTGAAAAATCCCATCATAGTTAGTATACTTGTTTTTTTTTTACTGTAAAAAGCATTTCGGTGAAGTAAAACAACTGCTTTAAAAGCTCTTTCCCAATAAAGTATCTTACATACATACATTAAAATTATGTCATTGCTTGAAGGACACACAATAGGAATAACCTTGTTTGATGGCATTTTGATTTTTACTATCAAGTGAGGCATAGAACAATATGTATGCTCACCAAAGGTATTATCCACTGTAACAAAGACCTAAGGGTAATCTTGTGTCACATAAGGATTACCTAGAAATGATAGAACAGCTAGGTGGCTCAGTGGATAAAGCGTCAGGCACAAAGTCAGGAAGATTTGGCCTCCAATATATAGCAAAATCACTTTGCCCTGTATGTCTGTTTCCTCATCTACAAATGAGCTAGAGAAGCAATGACAAGGCACTTCAATTTCTTTGCCCAAAAAAACCTCAAATGGCATCACAGAGTTGGACATAACCGAAAATAACAGAACAACAAAAGAAACAATAAGTTTCCTTAAATTAGTGTCTTTGGAACTCAGACTAAGCATTCTTGCTCTAGATGTTTCTGTTTGTGTAAGATATTGGATTGGCTGCCCTGAAACGTTAAAGCTCCTCCTTATGAAATTTATAGACATTCAAGAGTTTGAAAAGCATTCACATGAGAAACCAAGTAGATGAAGGAATGAATGACCTCTAGAATCTGTCTATGTCTGTCTGTGTATACATACATATACATTGACATGTGTTTTATAGATAAATATATATTTATAACAGCAATTTATATATAAAGACACACATATATGTGATGTTGCTATTATTGATTTTATAATGTGTGAAAGACAGAAAGGAGGAAAGAACAAGAGAAGGAAGGGGAGACACACACATACAGATTGAAACTATATAACCATAATTAATTTAAATCAGAATTAAAAAGAAATATTGCCTTTGGAATTGAATAAAGGTCTTTCAAAGATCCCAATCTTCTTGAAACAAAAGGTCATTTTTTAAAACAACAATATTTTTTCATCATTGTATACCTAACCATGGAATCTTACAGTCTCCAGAGAAATGAAAAGGAATATCACCTAGAAAGCAATGGAGAGGCACGTGGTGGATATGAACTGATTACAATAATTACACACAAGTAGTTATGAAAGAACTGGAATAAAAGAAATCAAGGAAAAATCGTATGAATGAAAAAAGATGGCTTAGTAAGATGGCAAAAGCAAGAGAAAATCAATGCACAATGTTTCAAAGTTATCTTTTAAAAAATGTCAAGAAAATGTGAGTAAGGTTCCCAGTGTCAGACTTATAGGGAGATAGATAAAAGTATGTTACAACGAGCAGGCATGGAGGGATTGTGTCTGCATAAGTGCATCACAGCATCACTGCATCACATCAACAAGCTCACAGATCCATGCGAATGAGAGCTTTGGGAGGCACCAGGGAAACAACAATGAAAAATGGCATGAACTACATCTACAAACAAGTTATAAGCTAACAGAGGTTATTCAGTACTTATGTAAATACAACATATTGGCAGCATTTTATCAAGAAAAGGGAGATTCAGACAACATACTCTTAGAAGCTTCGTAGAAGAAGAGGTCATTTTCATTTAGGGACCAAGATGGAAAGGTAAGGCAAACTTTCAGAAAGGGGTTATATCTCTGCTGAATCTTGAAGGAAGTTAAAGAAGTGAAGGATTTCAACTAGTGGATATGTATAGGGAGTTTATTATAGGCTTGGGGAAAAGCATTGAGACAGGAATGTGTAGGCTGAGAACAAAGTATAGCGAATATACAGTCTATTTTGGCTTGAACACAGTGTGTGAAGGGGGAGTTATACAAAATAAAGTTGCAAGTATGGATGGGTTCCAAATTTCAGACTGCCTTAGGAGTTCATATTCTATCCTAGAGAGGATGAGAAGGTACTCAAGATTCTTAAACAGGAAAGTAGCATGTCCTGACCCGTAAATAAGACTACTTTGGCAGCTATTGTGAAAGATAGATTCAGAGAAGGAATAGATTAGAGGCCAGAGAGGCAAATTAGAAGCCTATTACAATAGTTCAGACAAAAGTTAGTGAGGACCTGAACTTTGCATGCATTTATATGGAGAAAGGGGGAAATGTGTGAGTGAAAACAAAGTGGTTGCATCTAGTACATTTAGTGAGGATCTCCCTTCTTGGAAGGCTTTATGGAAATAAATTAATAAAAATCACACAGGGTAAGGAAACATAGAATTATTCTTACCAATGATCATGGATCCAAAATGTAAAAGAAAACAAAAACCCAAATATGCCAATATGCAAATATGACATTTAAAAGTGAAAATGCAAATGCCTCAGGGATCCTCAAAGTTTCAAGTAACCACAGTAGCCACAGCTTTAAAGGTAATGCCAGTCTTACATACCTCACAGGATTTTTGAGAAGATGAAATGATATAAAATATAAAAGTATTTTAAGTATTAAAATGAGCAGAATCACAC
This sequence comes from Sminthopsis crassicaudata, assembly GCF_048593235.1. Taxonomy (NCBI): domain Eukaryota; kingdom Metazoa; phylum Chordata; class Mammalia; order Dasyuromorphia; family Dasyuridae; genus Sminthopsis; species Sminthopsis crassicaudata. Next base: position 550,656,474 of record NC_133618.1, on the reverse strand, counting down.
AATATTATCAGAATTATTTTTGTTAAAAGAAAAGTCCCATTCTATAGTACATTCCTCTGCTTACTGAAAATTAAGACAGAAAAACTAGTATTCTCTTCCTATATCTAGGAGATATAATTAGCAATCAGATAATCAGATTGTTTTTTGACACTGATCTATGGCTGCCATCAAAATGATATTTCTAGGAAGTCACATGGTTTATTGGATAGCATTTTCATACAGAGTCAGGAAGATTGGGTTTTAATACTGCCTTTAATAATTATTAACTTTGTTGCTCTACAGAATTTATGTCACTTCTCTCAGCCCCTGTTTTTTCATTTGTAAAATACAAAGATGTTAATACCAGAAGTACCTGCTGCATGAAGTTGTGAGGTTCAAATGTGAGACTTTTATCCTCTTTAGCATAGGATATGAACTTGCCTTTTACAAGAGCAAAAAAGCACATTATTCATGCCAGTTATTATTATTTCAAATGTTAATAATTAAAGCTAGAATGTCACCATAAGATATGTGTGTTAAAAGAATGGGCTTTTGCCCAAGACAAAATTTTAGAATTATTAAAAAGACTGCATAATTTCCCAAGTACACTACAGACCATCTCTTTCCAACTGCTCAACTTGACTCAACTCAATGTCCATTTGCAGAATTTGTTTTAGATTTATATGCTAATATGTTTATTTAAAACACTGGTCATTCAATTCCATGTCATAAAAAGGCAAAATGGAATAACAGTGTTAGAGAGACCTAGGTTCAAGTTGAAATTCTGTCTATGACACATCCTAAATGAGGGACTTAATTTCCAAGGGTATGCATCCAATCCTCGGTTATTATAAATTGAGAATGTGTTAACATGCTTTGGTAGTGGGAGTTTCCTCACTAAGAGATTCTCTATGCCAATAAAATCACAGGTCCAGTATCATCCCAATTTTTACTTTTATAAACTATCAGGATAATTGCTTATGAGTAATTATATCTCATTGAAGAAGACTTCTAAAGCTCTAAGTAAATATGATACATATATACATAAATGGAAAAAATGAAACATTTTATTCACTTTTTTATTGTTAAGTTCTCCAGTGGCAAATTGTTTTGAAGTTATATTTGTGCATTTGAAATTATGTGATATACAAAAACAATTTACATACAAGCTTTCAGAAAAAAAAAAAACTGTTGTCTTTTTAAAAGGGGGACACTTTAGCATTGGCAGTATGACAAGGGACAATCCTTAATTAAGAGAGTATGTTAAGACATCATTTATTTACTTAAGGCATACTAATTATAAATGCATCTTACCTGATAATTAAAGTAGGCTCAGCAGGACTTCTACTTAGAAAAATTTGCTTATAAATTAATTCCAGATTTTGTATATATTTGGAAGTAATAAAAATATATTTCTTAGTAATTCAGACATTTTACCATTTCACACTATTTTTTTTCAAAAGCTAGTAGGAATTTGTAAAATTTTATTACTTATATGAAAAGACATCTTGTTCTAAATCCTTTCTGTGGTTCAGGTAGAAAATCTTCTTGGGAGGTCACTAGTGGGCAAAGTGGAGTACGATGAGGGGCAGAAAATGAGCAGGACTTAATTTTCTATCTATGCTCCATAGTAGCTCTTGGGTTTTACTTCACATTATGGGTTTCTGTTCTACAAGGATAATTTTAGAAAGACCCGATTATAAAATGAGACTGTGTTTATAATTAAGCAAACCCTGTGGTCATTATGATCACTTGCTATTTGCTTTAATTTGCCAAAAAGTTGTGTTTGTCTATTTAGTAGCTCTAGCAGACAAAACTGTCAGATAAAATTCCAGCTGCAGGTAATGGAAAGATCTGCTTAAAGCTTTCCATCACTGCTGGAAAATGCAAGGATGTCATTAAGGTCTTGCGGAAACTTTCCATACTACAAAACCTGATGCCTACCTCAGGTCTTCCAACAATTAACTGGGGATTTGTTGAACTCTGAGGCAGTGAAATAGGGGTATAACTCTCCCATAGTGTTTTATATCTTTCACCTACAAAATGCCAAGTGTTTATCAAGAGAAGTCCTTTCTCTTTCAATTTTAAATACTTGAATGGCAGATATGGGTAAAAACAGCAAGCTGAGAAAGGGCTGGACCAAAATCATTGGGTTAAAATGTCAGATTTGGATGACATAGGCAGCAGTATCTTACCATCAGCCAGTTTGGAATGTACTTGAAACAAGTAATTTTTTTAGTTGTGAGTCTTTTCAACTATTGGCTGATCTGCAGTATCCACCCTTTTCCAGACTTCTGGCAAATGTACAAGTTGAAAACAAATGCTTTCAGTTTGCTTAAATGACAGGCCTTGGAAAAGCTCAATGACTGATATTTCACACTGAGTAGAACTCTCAGTGGTTGGGCTGAATGAACAACCCACCATGAGCCTACATTCCAAAAGAGACTAGCCATGTTCCCTGAGTCTTTTTTCAAACATGGCAGACTGAAAACTGAATATATGATAAAGACTTTAAGCTTCTCTCTGAAGAGTACCTAGCAGGGCACTATGGTCTCTTCCTTCCTCAGATAGTTAAAGATCTTCCAATTGGTTGAAGTGGAATAAGAAGGTCCTACCCTATTCATTTTCACAATATGCACAAACTCTCAGTTTTTATGTATACAGAAAGAAGGGAAAACTGTAAATTCCACCATTTACCAAAGCATTTTTATACCCTAAGGACAAAAGAGAAGGGAAAAGAGAAGACCATCTGCATCTGATTGAGCTTTATTCTTTATAAGTTCTATAACATTTATTTTTGGTTGGCTCATTCAAGCTATGGTTACTTTGTTTCCCAATTCCTTAGAATAAAATTAAACCACAGCTTTTCTTTCATGAAGAATATTAATTACACAGTTTTCCACATACCAAGGTGTTGCAAAATACTTTGTAAATGCAGAAAATTACACTCATTGGCTACAATAAAGGATAATGCTAAACACTTACATAAAAGTCGGCTAATTTTGCCAAATATTTGGCTCAAAAGGCTGGGTAAAGTAAATATTAGTAAGACTGACAGCTAATTGATTTGGTTTGCATTAAAGCAGGCTAATTTAAACAGAGGTATTTCAGTTTCAATTCTGAATATATAATTGGTTCAGATGCCTTCTATGCTTTCCCTAGGGCTACAAATTTAATTAGAACAGTGAGAAATAATCAGCCAATCATGTCAAGTTTTTTAGCTAGGCTGGAATGTTTGGACTGTTTGCCTTTTCTTCATCCCTCCCTTTTTTTATTGGTGGGATGGCTTTGATGTCAACCCATTCTGAAAGCTATTAAGAAGTACTATATGAAAGGAATTTCTATTTGAACTATGCAAAAGAGTTATAGAAAGAATACATATACCTACCCTCTTAGATTCCTTGACTAGGCAACTGGAAAGAACATGGGATTCAGAGTCAGAAGACTTTGATTGAATCACGATTTTGCTACTTGTTATTCATTTAACTTTGGGCAAATCATGACTTTTTTGGTTTTCAGTTTCCTAATCTGTAAATTGAAAGATGAACGAGAAGATCTCCAGACTTTCTTCCAATTTTGACTCCTCTAGACAAAGACAGAACAAAATAAAGTTGATCCCTAAGAGTTTGTATCCACTTATGGGACACATTCCAGATAGTAGAGGCAGCTGGGTGGTACGGTAGTAGTAAGCATAGGCTTGGAAGTAGGAATATTCATCTTCATGAGTTCAAATCTAGAATCAGACAATTACAACCTGTTTGATAGTGAGCAAGTCACTTAACATTGTTTGCCTCAGTTTCCTCATCTCTAAAATGAGCTGGAGAAAGAAATGGCAAACCACTCAAGGATCTTTGCCAAAAAAAAAACAAAAACAAATTGGGTCACAAAGAGTCAGATATAACTGAAAGGACTGAACAACTAGATAGAAAACAAACATCCTAGAAACCTCTTAAAGGTTTATGCCTCACATGTGGCTCTTTATCATTTGTAAACTTTGAGTTAAAGAGCTACCTTCATAACCCTAAGCCCATAGTATAGAGTTCCTTCTATATAGTAGGAATTTAGTAAATGTTTGTTGACTGAGCACAGAGTACAATAAATACTTCTGTAGAAAATTCATGGATGAATATGGAGAAAAGCTTGTCAGTACAAGAAAGAAAAAAGTAGATGTTAAAAAAGAAACAAACAAGGGAAAGTGGGTGCACTTTATCCCTGAGAGAACATAGATTAGAATCTGGAAGTTTCAAATTACTTGTGAATTCTGGCTCTACATAGCAACAGACTCCTTAGAGACCTCAAAGAATAAGGAATTATGAAGAAAAGTAACAGTTCCCATTTCTCCCCACCTCTTTTCCAGGCATTCTCAGTATTACATCAGTTTGGCTCTTAGGACATTCTACCTGAGGGCTGACCATTCCATTAATGTTTGTGACTCTAATGCTAAGTAAGATGTCTTCATAGATCAATTAGTTGCTTATAGCAAAGGAAAAGGGGGAAAAGCTAGATCAACTCTCTTCCCCAGGCAAGATTTTTTCTTCCAACTATGGTAGACCATTTGCAACCTTATCCCCTCCATTTCAGCACTACCACATAGCTCACATTTCCTCCGTGACTAGATTCTGTTTATTTTTTGCACATGGTTTCACATGAATTCAAACTAATGCATGCAATCAAGTTGGCTTGCCCTCCTCCCACTCCCTGAGTCTTCAAGAATATACAATTGACAGCCTTGCTTTACTTCCTATTGAAGACTATACTCTGGGCACTTTAGTAAACTTGCTATCCAAAATTCCATACTGTGTACCCATTTAGAGATGCATCCTTTTCCCACAACTAAATCAAGGAGAGAAAATAAAAGAAAAGCCTCTCTTCGTTCTTCTTGGTATACTGAAATATCGCTCTGATGACTAAGGTTTACATAAAACAAATATTCAAGAAATGATAAATGATTGTATATAAAAATGGTTCAAATATTGCAAGCAGTCCTCCAAAAGTTGGTGAAGTAAACTTCATGAGGTTCATATGAATAAAACTCATTAATATCAGAATACTTACCTTTTGTAAAGTCTGCTTCTTCCTGCCTTTTTTAGACATTTCAGAAAATCAGGGGCTTAGAAGAAGACACCTACCCCTATCTATCTATCTATATTTCATACATATACATAAACACATATATATATGTATGCATACATATATGTGCATAGATATAAATGCATATACACTTATATGATATGTATATACATAGACACACACATACATACACACATGTAGAAAAGTAAAAAGTTACTCATTCTAAGCTAAGGGTTCTTAACTTTTTTTGGGTTATTGACCACTTTGATAGTCTGATGAAGCTTAGAGATGGCTCAGTGTAATATTTTTAAATGTAGAAAAAAAACTACCTAGAACTATGAAAGAAGTCAATTATATTGAAATATAATTATCAAAATATTTGTTTAAAAAACATATTCATGAAATCCCAGGTTAAAGACTCATGTTCTAGACAAAATCTACTGACTTTCCGGTTACAAGACTTGGAGAATTACTATCACCAAGTCAGGGACAAGGTGAGATGTGGCATCCAAAGTTAAAACTCAAAATTTATTTTCCCATAAACAAGGTTTTAAAAGGTGGTTAAATATAGTTAAAATAGTACTAAACATCAGGTACACTCTAGGTTAAGTAAACTTTTTGCAGACTGGCCTAAGGACCTAGGCATCCATTAAAGCACTATTTTAATGGGAAAAATGCATTCTGTGCTCCAAGGAGACAACTTACAAATAAACCTTTGGAACATGACCTGTTGCAGACTTAGAGGCTCACTGTGCCTATTGCTGCTTTTTAAAAGAATCAATGAGATGCCAGATTGAACAGCACTTTTAATACTGTAACATTTATAGCACATCAATATTTAGCAAGATTAGCTCTTTTAGGAAGTCAATATAATCACCTAGTAAAAATGAATTATTTAAAATCTAGAAATGGAAGACTTCCTCCAGATTACATGTATTTAAGCATCTCCTTGTTATTGTTGTTATTTTTCAATCAATCAACCAATAAGTATTTATTGGATACCTACTCTTTGCCAAGAACTATGTAAGATGCTGAGGATAGAGAGACAAAAATTACAGTCTTATACCACCAAGAAGTTTCTGCTTTATAGAGGGATACACCATACATTTCAATAAGTATATTCACAAGGTAAATTTTGGTGGGAGAGGCCAATCAGAAAAGTCTTCTGGTAGAAAATGTTACTTGTGAAGAATTTTGAAGTAAATAAGAGACTCTAAGATAAAGAGATATATATGAAATAGAAATTTATTCCAAACATGAAGACAGAAAATGGAATGCTATGTGTGAGGAAAAGCAATAAGGCCAATTTGGCTGAAATAAAGATTGCTTATAGGGAAATGTAGTCTTCCTACTTCAGGCTTGATATTCCATTCACAGCACCCAGCCACCCTAATGTTTGATTTTACTAACAACAATAACAAGCATTTGTGAAATATCTACTTATATGCCAGATGCTGTAGTGACTGCTGAGGAAACAAAGACAAGAAAAAGCATTCTCCAACCTCAAAAAATTCACCTTCTAATTGGGAATACAACATGCAAATAATTCCATACAAGTAAGATATTTAAGATAATATGAAGGTGATATCACAGAACAGGTTATCCAATTTCTAATTTCAATATTGCAAAAAATTACTCAAACTTCCTATCCCTTCTATTTTTACAAAAAAGATTTAGACATTGAGTTGCTTATAAATAATTTTTTTGTGCTGGTAGTTTCAAAACAACTTATGATATCACTAAGTTAATTCTCAGCTAATAGTCATATTAGGATGGCGCTAAAAGTAATGTTTTCAGATTGCCAAGTAATGTTTTTTAGTTTGTTCAGATCTTCTCCAAACATAGGGACACCAAATTAATTTTTATTGGAAATGGACCTAAGGAAAATTATAGGCTCTTCTCACAGTCATTTTTTGGAACTAAAGGCATGAATCAAAAGGGGAAAAAAAGACTATTTGGGATTTCAAATAAATAATTTCATCTGGGGATGACAAGTATTTACCTTTGGATCCATTCTGAGGAAGGTATGGGTGCCTCTGCTACTGAAGGTTGATCTTTTAAATGTTTTGCTGTGATAAAAATGGTAATAGTTCTCTAGGTTTCCAATCTGCAAAAAAGAAAAGAGATTGTCATCATTGCATCTTGTAAATAGTTGGAAAATTTGCCAGTTCTTATAGCTTTGTACGTCTTCAAATTGTACTTTATTTTGTGTCTCAAGAAAACTTTGTCTTTTTTGCATACTAAAAGTTCCCAAAATACATGTTATACATAGACTACAAAGGATTCTCAATGAAACCATGGTTCTCCATTTCATGTTGCTTGCTTTATTTTTAACGTATATAACAAGTTCTCTACCTTACTTTCAAAAGTGTCATGCTCATCCATGCTTCCTTGTAAATATATTTCTAATCTCTAATTAAAAAAATGGCCCTCATATTTTTGGTGTCATTATTGATAGCTGCCATTAAAATAATATACACTCTTTTACTTCTGTCTCCACAATTCATTTGACAATCACTTGTTAAATGCCTCCTTATGTCAGGCATTGCTAGGTGTTTAGCACACAAAGATAAAATAAGAAGTAGCACCCGGCCTCAAGAAGGTTATACTTTATCAAGAGAAAACAACATAAAAAAACAGATAAGAAAACAAAGTATATACAAATAAAGTACAAAATAATTTCAGAAAGTGGGGCAGGCACTAGTAATTGGGGATATCATGAAAAGCCTGACTTTATAAGCCAATAAAGCCCCTTGAAAAGGGTAGTCGTGATCAAAATTTTGTTTTGAAAACATCAATTTGGTAGCTGTGGGAATGAAGAATTGGGAGACAAGAGATTTGAAGTGGGAAGAGAAACCAGTTAAGAGGGTACTTGTAATAATCCCATAAAAATGTGATCAGATAGTAGGTAGCTCTCCAAATTGAAAGACAGGATGTTGTGAAGATAAAATCAATATGACTTGCAGGGCAGTTGAGAGAAAAGTGAGAGAAAGATTGAAAAGCTGAGGATCACTTGCAAGCTGATAAATGTGGGTCCTCATCAAAAATAGGGGTCACAATATTCTCAACAGAAATGGGAAAATTAGAAAGAAGGGAAGCTTTGAGAAGGAAAGAAAATAATGAATTCTGGTTGGATTAGGAGAATTTGAAATAACTATTGCATATAAAGTTTAAAATATCTAATCAGAAGTTGATAAATGAGATGAAAGCTCAAAAGGAAGCCCAGAGTTAGTTATATAGATCTAGGAGTCATCTGCATAGAAATAACAGTTGAACTCAGGAGGGTTGATTAAATTATCTAGGGATTAACATAAAGATGAATTTAAATTTCTCTTTTTAAACACATATTGATAAATCATAGTACAAAAATAAAACCATGCTCTCTATTCAATATTGTGAGATTAAATATTATGCTACTACCTGAACATTCACTAGCTAACTATGTTTTCCAGGCCCCAATCTGCTTAAAAGTTGAACTGAAATTCCCAGGTGGCCAAAAGAACAAAATGTTTATTTGGAGTCAGAGAAACCAGTTCAAATTCTGCCTTTCCAATTACTATCTGTTTGACCTTGGGCAAACCATTTAATACTTTTGACTCACTTTCTTCATCTGTAAAAAAAAGGTATTAGAATCAGAGGATTTTACACTCCATCTATACTAATATATGTGTATATGTATATATATACATATACACATACATATATATATATATATTTTTCAAATTAGAAAAAATATTTCATTGGTATTTTTTGCCCCATTGGTAAAATTTCTAAGAATAAATGTTTGTACTTAGCTGAAGCAATGAGTCCAATAAAAATACAAATAATTGTCTTCTTGAGAATTATTCATATTGTGAAAGGGCTAGATAATATCAAAATTCCTCGAGTTTCCCCATTTTCTGCTTAAAGGCAATTTCTCAGAACAAATTACAGAATCATATATTGTGAAGACTGGAAGAAATCTTGAACAATAATATAAGGGTACATTCTCCTGTCTTCAGGCAGGACCACCATACTTAAGCTTCCTACAAGGGGTAAACCCTTCCCCCATAATTTATTCTAAAGTCCAACAACCACTAACAGCAGAACCTTTTAATATTATCCTAAATCCATTGTGCCATAGTGTAAAACCTTTTCATTCTATTTTCATGAACTATTGAAGATACCTCCTGCTGGTATTCTAAATTGTGGTGGTGATGATGAAGTCACGTCCAACACTTTGTGACCCTATCTGGGATTTTCTTGATATGAAATGGTTTGTAATTTCTAATTCATCTCACAGAAGAGGAAACAAATAGGGCAGAGTGACTTGCTCAGAGCCACACAGCTTTGAAGTAGCTAAGGCCAAATCTGAGGTCAGATTTTCATGACTTAAGGAGCAGTACCCTAACCCCTGTGCCACCTAGCTAGCTCCACTTCTAATGTGGAACCTTTTTTTTAATATTTGTAAGTTTGTTAAAATGCTAAATAGGCTTCAAAAATTCTTTTTTCAGGCTACATAATTTCCAATTCTTAACATCTCATTTTGTAACCTATAAGCCAACTGGATCCTCTAAAAACTTTTTTTAGCTATGGACTTCAGAACTGGTCATCATCCCTTGCTAAATAATTTTTACTATGAAGTCTAATTGATTATTCCCTCATTAATATACACTAGAGTTTTATTTATTCTTTCTAGTTTTTTGCTTTCTTGCTAATGAAGTCACTAAACCTTACCAGTTGTTCTAACCTCTAGACCTTTTGCTGTCATACTTCCACATTACTTTTTCTTTCCTGCTTTACATTTATGGACTTTATTTTTCTTCCTCCCAGGTATAGAATCCTGCACTTGTCTTTAATGAAGTGAAAAATTGTCAAAAGCTTAGCTCATAAACTAAGTCAGAGCTGCTATTTATATATCGAAGGCATTAATGAAATTTTAACTTGTGGCAATATTTAATTACCATGTTTACCTACAAGCTAGCACCATTCCTTGGAGATGTTATGTTAACTTATCTGCTTGCTATATATTGGTCTTAAACTATAAGCATTTAAGTTGGTTACTATTCAAAGAAAAAAGAAGAAACTAACAGTAAAATAAATTCTCAATTGGCAAGACTAAAAGGATTGTCAATCTCTGTATGTACCCCACATCAAATTCTGGTGACAGCTAAGCTTGCTCACCCTCTGGGTCGTACCACACATGCAACTATGTTCTAACTTACTGACAGCTGCTTTTTCCTTAATTTTGCAGCAGTTCACTAATTACTTAAACATTCTTTTTCCTGTTTCCTTCACGGTCATGTCAGTGCTTAATTGTTATTTGACAAATCCAGAGCCAGCCAGAACATATCTCAAGCTATCAGTGAGCTAACCACAGAGTAGATGGATCCCCATGGGGTTGACCAGGGAGAGGAGCACCTGTGTGTTGTAGCAACCAGTTCTCTACTTCTGTTTGGAAACTTGGTATCCGGTCCATCACAGTCATAGAGAAAGCAACTCCCAATAATTCTGAATCCAGGAGCCAAAGACACTAGTGTTACTATTTCCAATTACTACAAAGTCAGATTAAAGTACATGGTAGAAAAGGGAATAAATCTGAAAATGACATCAAGTTCTTTCTCCTATCCTGTGCATGGAGTTGCCCTTGCTCTATGATGAAGGGGCAGGAATGTGAAGGAAGAACTTCCATTGCTGGGTTTTTCCTAGAACCTTCATTTTAGTGAATGGGATAGCTATCTCTAATTTCCTGGATTTGACTACCACACCTCAATTGCTTCTTCACTCTACTCCTATTGGTCCCTTCCCCCATTGATAAGTTTTTCCCCAAAATGGAGGAAGGGCCTCATACTACTACCTCTATCTCTTACTCTTTGAACTTATCCTCCAGATTCTACATCCAAGTCTAGATATACCTTCTTCTTGACTCCACTTTTTTTATAATAACTTTTTATTTTTCCAAATACATGCAAAGATAGTTCTAAACATTCACTTTCACAAAACCTTGTATTCCAAATTTTTTCCCTCTCTTCCCACTTCCCTAGACAGCAAGTAATCCAATATAGGTAAAACATGTGCAATTCTTGTAAATATATTTCCATATTTATCATGATGAACAATAAAAATCAATCAAAAGAGAAAAGAAAAAAATACATGAGAAAGAAAAAAACCAACAACAACAAATTAAAAGGTGAAAATACTAAGTAAGCTTTGATCCACATTCAGTCTCCATAGTTCTCTCTCTGGATGCAGATGGCATTTTCCATCACAATTCTATTAGATTTGACTTGAATCATCTCATAGTTGAAAAGAGCCAAGTATATCACAGTTGGTCATCACATAATCTTGTTGTTGCTGTGTACAATGTTCTCTTGGTTCTGCTCACTTCATTTAGCATCAGTTCATGTAAGTCTCTCCAGGTTTTTCTGAAATCAGCCTGTTTGTCATTTCTCATAGAACAATGATACTCCGTAAAACTCATCACTGATTCAGTCATTCTCCAACTAATGGGCATATCTACTCCATTTCCAGTTTCTTGTCATTACAAAAAAGGCTGCTACAAACATTTTTGTACATGCCTTGACCTTGCTTTTTAAACTTTCATTTTTATGTGCTATCATCCCACATTAGAATATAAGTTCTTTGAGGCAGTAATTGCCTTTATTTTTGCTTGTATTTGTGTCCCCACAGATTGGTCCATAACAAGCACTAAATAAATGGTTGCAGACTGATGTCCTGTTCCCACCAACAATCTTGCAATCTCAAGTCTTTCATAGAAGGATGCAAGCTGAAAATGCCTGAGTCATAAATGGTGACTTTCCCTTCAATAGTAAGAGCCCATATTTGTTAAGCTTTGTTTTTATGAAGAAGTATTTATATAAATCTATGTGTATAAAGATATAAATTTTAAGGAAATTGCATCTGTTTAGAAATAAACTGTCAATTCCAATAGATTAGGAGTGAAAAATACCATTTGCATCCAGAGAGAGAATTGGAGACTAAAAGCAAAGCATACCATTTTCATTGGGGAGTGTTGTTTGTTTGCTTTTTTCTTTCTTGTGTTTTTCCCCTTTTATTATGATTTTTCTTTCACAACATGACAAAACATTAGTATGTTTTAAATGACTGCATATGGATAATCCTATAACAGATTAATTGCTGTCTTGGGGAAGGGGAAAAAGGGAAAGAAATGTGGAACTCAAATTTTACAAAAATGCTGAAAATTATCTTTACATGTAATTGGAAAAATAAAATACTCTTGAGGAAAAAAGAAATAAAATGTCAGCATCATCTTATTTTTTTAACCATGCTTCAGTTTATACTGTTGGGTTTTGTTTTGTCATTTTTTTTGCCTCACTTTATCACTTTATCACTGCTATGCCATAATTTCGAATTCAATGGCCCTCCTATATTTAGTCCTATGCTGTCAAATAATAGGAACATCAATTTAGAGCTCAAATAGATTTCAGAGGAGATACCATCCAACTCCATACCTACAGATTATAAAAGGAATATGAACTGGGGATTAGGAAAAAGCATGGAGATGATTCATAGGAATATCAACTTATAGAATAGGAAATATACTTAGAACTTATTGAATTCAATCCCCACATTTAAAACATCAGGAAACTGGAGCTCAGTGGGGTGATGTGACTTGCTCATTGCCACCCAACGAGCCTCTGTCACATCAAGCACTCTATACCATGAAATATGGTCTGCTCAGAAAAGGGCACCTCAGGTAAAGCCAATGGCTTTCTTGTAGTATTTACTTGCCAACCTTTTGAGCAGATGCAACAAACATGCTGCCACTAGCCACAAAACTCTTACCTGTGGGCAAACTAGATTAAAATGTGATTGGGAAATGTTTATCAAAATAAATAAAAATACAATACAGCACAGATAATGTTAATTTGTGGTTTTCTAAGTCAATATGCAACCAGCAGGCATCCCATTCAAGTTTGATGCCACAGGCCTATTTTTTCAACCTCTCTTTACCTTGTTGAAATTCCAACAGGATTACTGAAACATCAATGACTAGTCTAACTGTCACACAGAACACTGTTCAGTGAACATAAAAGGCAAGACATACATTTGATGGCCTCCCTGTTGTAAGGCATTGTTATAGGAATTTTATATTTCCTTTTATTCCTTCTGAAAATTCTGATTCACTAAAAGTCTGTTTTCATATTAACCTTATCAGATCAAAATGTGTCCCCTGGGATGTAAAAATCTAGTCAGAGCCTGAAGCATTCCTTAGATAAGAAGCCAGGGGAAGAATCTCAGTTGTCCCTGACTCCTTGGCAACATAGAAATCCTCCTCCTTCATAGGTCTATCTATAAACCTTCTAAATGTAGTTTAATCTGTAATCTGATCTAGTTTACCTATAGAGTCTGTCTGAAGAAGTTTGTTTCTTTGGGGGATGGATGAGATTATGACTGTTTAGGTTTATCCAATTTTTATGATATTGAAGGGAGGATTTTGTATCTACTTCTCTTTAATTTTTATGACCCAACAGGAATGTACCACATTACAATAGATATTTCTCTGGCACTCAGATGTAATTTTGCCCTTAAGAAGCCTTGTCAGAATTCTCATGAATGTTCAGATTTTCTCCGAGGCCTGAACAAACATATTATGTTTGAACATAATAATAAAACTTAAGTTTTTACCTCCATAATTTCTGTGTTGTGATATGTATTTGGCAACAACTACCACCTTGTGAACTCAGAGAGGAGTTATTTGTCCCAAAACAGTAAAGACTAAATGAATTAGAGGGAGAACTCATTCAAACCACTCCTTGTACAGATAAGGCAATTGAAGCCACAGAAGTCCACGCTTCTCTTGATTCCAAATCTAATCCTCTGTCTACTACATTTTTGTCATAGCCTTCCCTTTTAGACATCAATAGATATATCAGAAAAAGCAGCCAAATCCAAAATTCTATTCATTTAAGTTATCAGTAAGGCATTTTCTTTGTAAATATTCAAGGACAGTTTGACAAATAGTTGGCATACTGTAATATTAATGATGAAAGCTAATTAATTTATGCAGAGCATAAAGGTTTGCAAAAAGGCTTTACATCTTACTTGATTCTCCATTTAAAAACACTTCTTATGTAAGAAGATTAAAAAAGAGCAAAAACACATAGAGACCTGATATATTTTTTAAAATAAAAATGTAGGTTTTAAAAAACACTCTTTATAAAAATTCTATTTCTTCAAATGGATATTTTTGTTGCAATTAAATCAGTTCCTCCATTTGAACCAACTGCTTTATGCCATTTTACAATTGCTATATTTTCCCTACAAGGATTTAGTATATTTCTGCTATGAGAATATTCATACTATATGGTTTAATTATCCCTTGGAAAATAGTATTCTAGCTTCAAAGTAACTAGTCTACTTTCCTAATAGGGAATAATAATTTTTACAACATGATTATCCCTCTGAGATAGCTAGTCCCTTTTTTCCCTTTCCTGGAAATGTATTTCTTTTTAATCGCACAACTCTAAAGATTATTTGAGGTACACTACTATTCAGTTCTACTTTGCCAAGAGCCTAATCCTGGATCCTAGAAATCTGGAGACTTAATGCCCTCCATAACCAAGATCATTAGACCTCTTCCCTATATGAAATAATTTTTTTGTAAATTTCTGTAAATTAAATCTATGCCTCTAATCTGAACTACTATACTATAAAACTACAATGCTATATATTATCAATACTGCTACAAAACTACAAGGGCAACATCAAGAATATTAAGATCTCAGCTAATCTTAAGACGTTAGTTATGTACACTGGTACCCATTTTATTAGAGAGAACACTACTAAGTCATAATTAAACTTATCAACTGATAAGCACTAATCATAAAAGAATTCTCATTAAAATTTCTTGTCAATGAACATAAGAAGAAAAGGAATCAAAGTACATATGATGAAAAAAAGTCTAGATTTTTTTTTTTGACAAGATAGTGTTAAAAGAAACAGCTTGTATGTTTTGGTTAGCCATGACAACAAAATCAAATAAGCAAACAGTTGACAAGTGCCTGCTTTGTGATCACCAGATGCAGTGCTGAGGGTGGAGGTGGGAGGGCAAGTGGGTAGAAGAGTAGGGTAGTTTACAAAGAGATAAGATAGTTATGATTGGAGGGGTAATGAAGAAACCTGAAAAGTTAACCATAGAAAATTTAATCTCAAAAGACCAAATATGTCATTGATCTATGATTTCAATGAGGGGAGGGATTATTATATTTTGAGAAGATTTTGATAGATTTCAGGTATGACTTAAAAGTTCAGAAAGAAATAGTTGAGAAGACAAGACAGATGGTTTTACCTGGAGCAATCAGTGTAATCAAAGGAGTGGAAGTAAGAAAGCACAAGTATACCAGCAATGATGAAAAGACCAGTACTCCCTAGAGAAGAGGTGTATAAATAAATAGTGGAGACTGGAAATATAGGGTGGGTCCAATTCATGCAGGACCTTAAATACCTACCTAGGAGTTTGGTTTTTTATCACGTAGGCAATATGTACTGATGGGAGAATTTTAACACCAGAATCATATGATAAAAGCTCTATATCAGCATCTCAGTCTGATTTCATTTTGTAATCCCAGGTTAAAACAAAGCAAGGTGACCACAAGCATTAAATAAATATCCCACAGCCTGCCTGGAAACTAGTTTTGTTGCATTTCCCCCTCTACAGATATAAAAACTGAGGACAAGTAAAATAATTTGCCCAAGGTCACAGGAGTAGTTCATGAGTAAGACAGAATTCTTCATTAGAAATACTCTGCTGCTGATTTCAGAAAGGCCTGGAGAGACTTACCTGAACTTACCTGATGCTAAGTAAAGGGAGAAGAACCAAAAGTTTTACTCATTGGTATGGAAAATTACACACAGCAACAATAAGATTATATAATGATCAATTCTGATGGGTGTGGCTTTTTTCAACAATGAAGTGATTAAAGCCAATTCCAATAGACTCCTGATGGAGAGAGCCCTCTGCATCCAGAAAGAGGACTATGGGGTCTGAATGTGGATCACAACAGAGTATTTTCACCTTTTGTTGCTATTTTCTTGCTTCTTAGCTTCTTTCTCATTTTCTTTCCTTTTTGATCTGATTTTTCTTGTGCAGCATGATAAATGCAGAAAATTTGCACATGTTTAACATATATAAGATTAGGGGGTGGGGAGAAGCAAAGGAGAAAAAAAATTGCACACAAGGTTTTGCAAAGGTAAATGTTGAAAACTGTATTTTTTGAAAATAAAAAGCTAGAAAAGGAAATAATCTGCTATTCCCTGCCAATATTTCATTCTTTAGTCTTGAAGCTCTTCCCTAATGCCTCTTGCCTACTATAAAATGTACCCTTAGGTGTTCATGTCCTCACACCCACAAATAATGGAAAATATTTTCATCAAAGACCACTGGCAAGTGAGCAGTTCCAAATAAGGAAAGTCAAATGTGATAAGGCAAGAGTCATGTTGAGAGAGAGAGGGGAAGAGGGAAAGGGAAAAAGAGAAGGAGAAGGAGAGGGAGGGGAGAGAAGGAAGTTCAATTCTCATGATTTTTTTTTTTAAGAGTAAAGAGGTAATGCATCAAAATCCCTCCTTATTGAAACAAGGTATGTTTGCACAGAGTTGTGCTGAGAACCATTAGTAATAAAGGCTTATGGAGTATGTCTGATCTTAGCTCACCTTGCTGTCTCAAACATTAAAAGACATTAAGTAGGGTTTATATGTTATATTTTATAAAGATCTAGAGGAATAAGAATAAAGGGTGGGAAGGAACACCTTGTTTTGTAAATCCAAGCTTCATTTGCATCATCTGCTAAGCTCTGTGAAGGTGCTGAATACTTCCTTCAATATTTCAGGAATCTGTGGTTTCGAAGTATATTCCTTCCTCTGACACAAGACATAATGCTGTTGCATTTAAGTACAATTCATGTGATGTGAATTCAAACATATGAGCAACTTCAGAAGCCCAAGAATAAACAATATTCTTGAAGAAGAAGTTGTGTTGAAAAGAGCATGCTTTGGTACACAAAAATGACACTTATCTTTCCCTATGTCATTCACCCTCCTTGGAAAATAGTCAAATAGTGAGGAAATGTCACAGTTCAAGGTCTCAGAAAGAAACGATTGTAGATGTATGTTCTGACGTTGCAAAAAAACTATTCACTTTATCACTCATGATGACTCCCCTTGGCTGCAAAACAGATGTTTGGAGACACAACTTGCTGAGCATTCAAGGGGCTATGCTTTCTCAAGGTCATCATTTAGACATGACTTTCTGTGAGCAAACTTCCTACAGGTCCACAATTTTGAGTGCAATTATGTAACGTTATCAATCATAGTTCGTTTGCTTAAAAACAACAACAAAAAAACAAAACAAAAAAACCAACTAATTAGAGCCTATAAAAACACATACCAAATTAATTCTGGCTCACCCTGGCGACTTCAGTCTGGAGAAAGTTATAAATAAGAACTGAGACAGAGTCTATATTTAGCTAGCATTTGGTCTCCTAGCATTTAAAATTAAGGAAGTGGGGGTGGGGGGAGACAGTGTTTTTTATGCATTTAAAAAATAAACTACTTCCTATTTCAGACAAATATATAAACAGTAGCATTATACTACTAAAATAATCACAACTTAGATAGATCTCTTACAGCCCAGTATTTATATTGCACAATTCTCTGCAGCTCCACAAATGGTCCGATTACAATCCATATCTCTTCATGATACATACCAGAGCTGCTCAACCTGTTATAAACAACAAAATTGTTTAACTTCTATTGTTGAACTGTCTCTAAACTACCATGGCTTCTGTATTTAGATTAGGAGGTTTGATGTGGTAATTTGGCTATAGCTTAGTCCTCCAGTTGGGATGCAACTCAGAAATTCTGAATATGAAATTTCAGTGACTTCATCTCACTTTGAATAAAACTTTTCCAACCAAGTCTTTCTGGAGGTTTTCTCTAGGACAGTTAGAATTAATCTTTTCAATTGTTTCTTAAATTCAGCATTCTTAACATTGCCTGTTTGACTTTGGGCAAATCACTTAACTTTGCTGAGCCTCAGTTTCCTGATTTGTAAAATGAAGGAGTTAAGTTAGATGGCCTTTAACATCCTTTCCATGTCTAAATCTGTGATTTTCAGCATTTTTTAAAAAAAGTTTAATTCAAACTAAAAAAAAATATGCTCTAAAATTAATGATAATAAAATCTTTCTATAGTACCAATAATCACTCATTTGGAATCTTCCCCATAATTCCATATCTAAATGAGAGATTTGTTACTACATTAGGGACCACTTTCCCCCACCCCTACCCTACTGGAAATCAGGGTTGATTAATTAAGAATTTGTGTGTTTATGTGTGTTTATGTGTATGTGTGTGTGTATGTGTGTAGCACAAAAAAGGCTACCTTTATATGAAGGGCAGCAGTGAACTCCTAGAGGGTAAGTTGGCCGGGTTCCAAGTTGTTCTCATTCTATCACTCAAAACCCAACGCTGTGTAATTAAGCTCTTCAAAAATGCATCTGGCCTGATTAACAATGGGAAGTACACATTTAAAGGGAGGGATGCTATTTTCTGGGGTTGTCTGTCAAGTGCAGCTGGTTCCACAAGCAAACGGATTCTGTGCTATGTACCTATAATGTCAATTTGGTTTTCCTATAGTATACTTACTGTGTCTGGATCCCTGGGCCAGATTCTCTTACCTTTTCCTAGAATAAGAAGCAACATGGTACAGCGTAAAGAGAACTGGCTCTAGGTTCAAATCCTATCTCTCCTCCTTACTGCCTTTCTCATTGTAGTCAAGACACTACTATATGACTTTGCTCAAACACTTAACTACCTTAGTTCTTAGTTTTCTCACCTGAAAATTAAGAGGTTGACTTGTCTTTGAGATCCCTTCTAGCTTTAGCTCTTGTGATGCACTCCATTTTCTTTATGAATCACTGGAAAAGGTAGTAAAAGAGTCTTCTTCACACTGAAAATTCTCAGGTGACTGCTGAACAAATATCTCCTTTTTGACCAGGGTTAGTGGTAATTCCAAGTTTGTCCTAACAAAGAGCTTTTTCAGATCCCAAGTGGAAAGAAAGCATGCCATTTTAAAAAGCTATTAATGGGTGTGTAGATATATACACTGAGAAATTCAGTTAGCCCAATTAAGGTAGGATAATGTTACAAAAGAATTGGAATGGATCCATTTGGTTATTTCAGGCAGTTCTCACAAGCTTTGAAGTTTATAATATTTCATTCAGAAAAAAGGGGACATAATTGCAGTTAACACTTCAAATAGGAAAAGTTTACTAAGTACTCAGAGTTGACATATTGAGGACCAGAGGGTTCCTGGGAGTCTCCTGTTCCTAGTGATTAAAAGAGAACATATACTAAAGCAATCCAGGGCAGGAGTTGAGGATAGGTAGTTGGGGATGATGCATTCTATATTGCTAAACTGAAATAAATACTTTCCAACCTGTTAAAAAAAATTCTCACTTCATGTTACATAAAGAAATTCCTTGAATTAGGTAAAAATAATGCATACAGAGTTTGGTGAAAGAAGACAGTTCCTGAAAAGAGAGAAAAAGAAAGAGGAATGGAGATAGGAAAATGAAGTAAGTCTAGATACCTGAGTAATCAAGGATAAACCAAGAGAATAGAGCCATGAATAAAAGGGAACAAAAAGAAGAAAAAAATGAGAAGGCAGTTTAGTATGATGGAAACTCTGGATCTGGAGCCAAAGAACCAGGATTGGGGGCCTAGCCAGTACTTATATGACCCCAGATAGGTTACCTCCTCTCTCAGTTTCATCATCTGTAAAATTATGACTAGAGTATGATAATCTCCAAACTCTTTTCTAACTCTAAATCCAATGACATGTAACAACACTACTTTCCATGAATATAGCATATACTTAAGAAGTGAGACAGGATAAATACTTCTGCTGAACATCAAACAACTTAATTGAGGTTAAGAAGGAGAGAAATCAGTAAATTCCGAGAAAATGAAATCTTTATGCTTCTATAATATCATTTTATCCTCCCTCCTTAAATCAGTTGTTTTGGTGGCATGTAGACAGAGTAAAGGGAGTGGTTCATTATAAGCACAGATTCAATTTCCAGTACTTATGGTTGTCCAACCCATAGGGAAAAAAAATTGTCAAATGGCATGTGTAACCCACTGCTTCTAGTCTATGATTAGTTCAGAAGAAAAATAATTTATTTCACTAATGATGCTTACTCTAATTTAAATTCGGGGCTGATGTCTTTAAACGTTAAACATCTAAATAGTTAAAATGTTATAAATATGTGAAATGCCGTGAAATCCATGTAATAGTTAGTTGAAGCTATGAAGTTCTTCTATCTAGTACTTAATGTTACCAGGTCCTTTTGAAAATGTTCCAAACCATGCTGAATTGTGAGCTATAGAAGGTCAGAGAGAGAAAGGTTATCAGGCTCATGTTCATATGACATTCAATCCCCAACTGATAAATGGTCAAAGATATCAAAGCTATCAATAGCCATTTAAAATGATCTAAATGACTATTAAGAGACATGAAAATTAATAAGTCTGAGGTACTAATCTCACCTCCATCAGATTGGCCAGGATGACAAAAAATTTGAAATGACAAAATGTTGGAGAGGCTAAGGAAAGTAAGGATACTGGTGCTCTATTAGTAGATATGTGAACAATTTTGTTTTTCATGGCTCTCTATATAAATATTTGTAATGGGTTTTATTTTTCTTGACTTCTCAATGGAAGAGGAGTGGGAGAGGGGGAGAGAATTTGGAACTGAAAATCAAATTATAAAAACACATGGAATTTTAAGTAAATTGAAAAATTAGAAGGGCTTTTGATTCTTTTCAGAGGAAAATTTTAGATTAGATTTGAAATAACGAAATAAAAGTATTAGGTATTTTTCATCTCAAAGGAATTTTAGGTTATTTTCAAAGAAATGGTCCTTCAGTTTTTAAACTTAAAATAATCAATTTCTCCTCTACTTTCCATGTCCCTATCCTGATATTTTTTTTCCTGAAAAAGGATGCCATAATTATTTATTAAAGATCTTGTTAAATAGGAACAAGCTATTAATAGGAACTCTCTAACTCATACCACAATTTTTCCAAAAAAGAACTTTCAAATACAGATACACAAGAACATCTCTGTTGAATAATTTTGGTGCCTTTGCCCAAAGTATCAATAGACATCAAAATCATAGGATGGAAGTGGATGAGAAATAATGTTCCTTTGACATGGATCAAGTATAATTACAGATGATTCTCAGGCTGAACAGTTTTAACTTCTATGACACTTTCTATTATGTAGTTTTCCTTGAAGAAGAAAATAGAAGCCAAGAAGTACACTTATTTTCATAAACTCATGACAATGGAGTGAATAAAATGTAACCTCATTTTTTATAATGCTTTTCTCCCTCATTTCCACTTCTTGCTTCTAGCTTCCTTTAAAGCTCAGGTCAAATGTCACCTCATTCAAAAGGGTTTTCTTGATTCTTCTAACTATTACTTCTCTCATTCTTATCATCCCCTACAAATAATTTGCATTTACTATGTATATGGAACTTCTTCTAAGCTATATTCCCAGATCAATACTGACAGATCTTTAGGTTTGGACCCAGGAGTAGGAACTGAACTACTAAAACCATTGTGCATGAGTCCCTAGTGGTGAACTTTCTCTTTTTAATAGCAAGCCAATAGACAATTAGCTCAAAGTAAAGACATTTATTAACTTGGCAAAACAAGGCAGCAGTTACATAATACTATGGTGGAGCCTCTTATATTCCATATATATAAAAGGCAATCCCATCTTTAGGACTACAAGGTCCTGAGGTACTTTCTTTTCTTGTGGCATTGCTTTGTTTAGGAGCATAGTCTCTACAGGGTGGGCAACTCACCTACACTCCCCAGGTCTATGCTCTCTAATACTTAATTCTTAAATCCACAGTTATTTTCTCTAGAATCCAGTTGCTGATTATCTTCGCTGCTCCTGCTCCTCAAAGCTGGTTACTGCTCTCTAGTCTCTGGTTCTATCAGTCTATCTCTGTTCCCTGTTGGATAAGGCATTTCCTAAAAGGGATATTGGTTAAGGAACCAATATCACAATTCTATGTCCCTCACACAATCTAGACTATGTGTATATTGCCTTTATTTACTTGTTTATTAATTCCCATGAACTGTTTTACTTTTTTGTAGTTCTAGGCCTGGCACATTGGAAGCATTTTATGTAAGTGGTTAAACGGAGATTCACCCTACTAGGATGCCAGATCATCCATTTCAGCATGAATGAAGTTCCTAGGTGTGTGTGAGACCTTAGGATAAAAAATACTTGGCCCCACTGGCCCTCAATTTCCTAATATGTAAAAATGAGACGGTTACATTTGATGACATGTAAAGTGCTTTCCAGCTCTAAAATTCTGCATCTGAGATCTGACAGACTATTAAGATGGCTCATGATCAGCTTTTTTAAGATAAGAAAAATTTAAATTAACTTCCACATTCATGTAGAAACTTCAAGAATTCTAATTAACAGCAGATGTAAAGGGTAGCAAGAGATGACATTTTGCTTCTGTGATCCCACTCCAGGCCAATAATTAAAAAAAAAAAAAAAAAAAGCTAAGCGATGAGACATCTGTTATGATTTCACTAAAATAGGATTTGAAGGAAGACACCCTCCTTAAGTCACAATGTACTATATATCCAAGTTTCCAACTAAGAATGTAGCTTTATGCCTTTTTTTTAATTATAGGACTTTTGTACCTAAAGTTATATGAAAAAATAGATTTATCAGGATATTTCTCAATGAAGTATTTAACTCTTCCCAGCATGTATCAATGAGTTTAGGTTCAAGACTTCGGAAAGGAAAATTCTCATATGCTTTATTCTTATAAACAAAATTATCATATCCTCTTCTCTAAATCTTAATTTTCATTTCCATTTAAGTTAATTATGACATGACATTTAAAAAGCAAAATAAGATATTTAATATGGAGTCATACTAAAAATTGAAAAGAACAATTTCTTTCAGTTCATTTGTAATAGCTACCATACTGCCTTATGGAAGGTACTATTCCATTCTTATGTGAATATTTTATTTACTGAAAGGGCCTAAAACAGGAAATTTTTGTGAAAAACACAGAGAAATATGGCTTAGGAGAAACAAAAAAATCTGAGAGGTCCTGAAAGTAAATAGTACCTCAGAGACAAAAATCCTGACTGATGACTGCAGTATATTGTTTCTCAGTAGCTAATTTACATGACTATTTTTAGAGCTTAGAAGTTTTTTGTCATGAATAAAAGAACTGATTGGGGACTATTGGGAAATAGACATACACTCTACTACCCCCTCCATGTAGAGCAGTGGAGAAATATAGAATAAGAGCATCTATACAATAGATGATCAATGTTTACAGTCCAGAGTTATGTTATGATACATGCATTTTGCCTACTCATGAACCTCATCCCTGTGGGCAGGGAGTGGGTATTTCCCTTGGTGGAAAAGTGTAAAAATCCAGCTAATGGATAGACATTTTATGATTACTATCAGTTTTGTCCTCTTTTAGTAAATGTTTCATAATTAAGTTATTATTATTATCTTGATGAATTCATTTAAATGAAAAGGACACCAGTAGAACATAAGACTTACAGTTTTGAGTAATAGAGATATGTTTTCATCCAGATCACACTTATTCCTAGAAACCCAAAAATGAATTATAGCCACATGGTCAACCCCCATGGGGAACAACCTTGACCTGAAAGCATAAACATAGACAGGGTGAGTAAGCTAAACCCAATCCAGGAAGAGAGCATGAGTGAGGCAGTGCCATGGGTAACATCTGTGTATCTCATATGAACCTACTCACATTTTATTTAACTTAGAGAATTGTTTTCTGTTATATATTGGATTTATACTTTTAACCTTCCCTCCCCATGGCTTCTTGAGTTACTTATAAAAAGATCTGAAAGGAATAATGGGACATTAACTTCACCACCTTTCCCATAGTTCTAATCTTTAATTCCTATTTCTTAGATGTATATTAAAATGATAGGCAAAATACATTTTGATATGGGAAAACAAGGAAATACCCTGTCTATTTGAGGAGATGGGGACAGAGATGATAGAATGCCATTACTTATTCATACTTTAATGGTAAGACAGGATGGGCTGGAAAGAGAAGCTGACAGGAAGATTTAAAAATATGCAAGGCAACTTTTCTTCTGCTCACAATAACAAAAAATAAATTTCTTAACCTTTTTTTGTTCAAATAAAATAAAGAAAGGTATTGCAGCTAGGAAAATAAAGATATTTACTTTTCATTATATGGAAAGGATGCATTCCAGTAAGGATGGATATAAAGTAAATTTCCATAAAATAAATCTTATTTTTTCTTTTAACTTCACTACAAGAAGATGATTTTCTCAGGGGAAAAAATTCTACACTAGACAGAGTTGAAAATTTCAGAGGAAAAGATGTTAACATAGTAGTCAAGAAATTCTGATGTTTTGAACTATTAATGAACACTTTTAGAAATCTATAACACTTTCTCAAACATAAGATCTTCTCTTTGATAATTTCCCCTAACTCCACAATTATAAAAACCTCTCTCATGCCTGAACCTATATCCAGAGTTTCCAAATTTAATCTATTTCTTTGTCTTTTTAAGTATATGATATACATATCATAGAATTATGATGCAATATCATACTTTGTGAGTAGATTAAATTTTCTATAGATTTACCCTAGAAAGTTCCAGACCAGATTTTTTTTCAACGTACATTATCAATCAAGATAAAAATTCATTTGTGATCATTTTTTTAAATGATACTAATACTAGAAAGTCATATTTCCATATCTGTATATACAATTATATATTACTAAAGAGGACTAAGCTTTAGAGTGGCCCTAACAGTAGGCAACCATATGTCAAAACACACCCTATTTTAAGTTCATCTGTGATTCGTTCTAGTATTATGACTATGGTATGTTGTTGGTTTTTAATTTTTTAAAGATGTCTAAGACAGTGGCTAAATGCATCATTGTTGTCAAAATTCTCAATCACTATGTGATCAGCCAGTCAGTCAATTTGACTAGTCAAGTATGACAGATCTAGATTATTTCACTTTCTTTCATCCTTTCAAACTTTGTCTGCCAGAATAAACCTGCAGAAAAAAAAAAAAACTAGGGAAGCCTTTGCTGCATCTTACACCTTTGCTTTATTTACTCTGTTCACCTTTCCTGTCTATAGTAATTTTGATTCAATGCCTTGGAAGCAAATTTTCAACACACCAAATAAGCAACTTAAAACACAATTTTTTTTTAAAGTCTTTACAATAGCTTTAACTCTTGTTGGTTTTTTTTTTTCACAAAGGCTTTTGTTTTCATATGGAAAGATCTGAAGCACTTGATGTTTATTCTCAGACATTCTAACACATTTTTGACAACTAATGTTCATATCTTTCAATCCAAAAAGTTATTCTATCACACCTTACTTGTGGTTTTTCTTCACTCTTTCAATAATCCCTCATCACAACTAATTTTGTTCCCTGTGGTGTGGATAACAAATCAGAATCTGAGGTCTTTACCAATTTAATGCACAAGTATTTGTAACTTCTTTGCCTTTTGCCTTTCTATATATTTAAATTAGCCAAATTCAAACTGAAAAGCTCCTGCAGAAGCTATGCTGTTTTTTAAACTATCTCTGCTATGTGTCTTCCAATCTTCAAAACTTTTACTTCCACAATAGCAAATAAAGATTTGTTCAAATATTTTCAAATGGTTCCTCACATTCTAATCAACAGGCCTCTACTAGTCAGATTGCCTCCTCAATATACATAAAGAATTTTTTACTGGAAGGAACCTCTATGGAAATCTATCCCATTCCATAATTGAAAATTCCCACATTATATACCTGACAAAATAGTCATTCAGCCTCCACAATAAGATGCCCAATGAGAGGGAATGCACTACTTTTTGAGGCAGCCTCCTAATCTTTCTGAACTTAGTTAATTAAATTTGACTTGTTGCAACTTCCACCTATTTTTTCTCATTCTGTCCTCTGAGGCTAAATTTAATCTCTCCTTCATATACTGTACTGAGGACTTGAAGACAAGTATCCCTTGAAACTTAAATCCTGCTATTTATTCTCCTCTACCTTCTCTCAAGACTTATTTCTTTCTTGAGTCACTATGGAACATCTTACTGTGGTTTCATGCTCTCATGATAATCAATAATATTTTGTGCTTCATCAGGAATTGGTTCAGTTTCCTTTGTCTTGGAATAGTTATTTGGAAACATTTCTAATCTGTTGGATGTTCTGGTAGTTGTTTTCCTTTCTAATTTTAATTATTTCTCTGTTGATTTATCTTTTTTATTCTAGATTTTTAATGAGATTTTTTTTTCCTCTTTAAATGTTTGGTTGTTTTAACTGCTTGGGGTAGTTTTTTCTGCTTATTCTCCCCTTTTGCTCATTTTCTGACTCTTCCCCTTTTGATTCAGTGTATTCCTACAAGCCTGGACCATCACACTCTCTTGGGTTCATCTCACTTTAGAGAATTTGTGCTTCAGCAACCTCTGCCTCTTTCTCAAACAGATTTTGGCGGGAACTAAATTGGCGGCAACTGAATTCCAATGCTCTTTTTTTCAAGCCTGGTGCAGCCGCACATGCTAACTACAAGCTCCAGTTCCCTTTTGTTTTCTTTTTAGTTCTGTAACTGGGCTAAATTAAAAACATGTGGGCCCTTTTACAGGATTGGAGGGTGAAAAAGTGGTTGCTTCATATTTTTGCTTCCACTGGAGTTCCCTACTCCAGACAGACAGAAGCATAGCCCCTATACTACTTCTTCCTCTTCACATAGCTGTGCAGAACAAATGTTCATTGACTGTCGTAAGCTTATGAGGGAGGAAAGTCAGGGGAGGGATGTTGCACAAGTGGGTCACAAAGCATAAACCTTGCATGAGTTCTACATCCTTTTGGAATAGAGAGGCTCTTCGCAAAAGGGAGTTGAGTGAGTACCTTAAAAGTTTGTCATTCCTCACCCTTGATTCATAAGTTTTTAACTTTTGGGCTTCTTACTTTCTTATCCTATAGATTTAATTCTAAGAACTCCACATAAGGTGCAGAATTCCTCTTTGAGGCTTCTCCCCTGAAGTTGGTAGGGACTGGGGAAAAGATCTAGTTCCCTATCCTGTTGGTCACATGAACTGGAAAGGAACACTGTATTGATGAAATATATAAATGTCCTTATTTGTGAGTGATTTTATTAAGACTCAGAACATTACAGGACCTTATCAATGAGTCACATCATCATCAAAAAGTGATAGGCTTTGTCCTAAATAGGAAAAATAAAGAGAAGAAAGGAGATATATAGATATAGATACACACACACACATATATATATGTATATGTATATATACACATATACATATGTATATATACACACATATATATATATCAGTTAAGCAGTCTGCCCATTGAATTAATGCTTTATTATGCATGTCTCAAACAGATACTACTAATAGAAATTAGCTATGTTCAGAATTTAACAAAATATTAGATGTAGTTGGGAGACCAAACCATACTTTCAGGTGAATTCTGAGCTGCTCACTACATCTAAAATCCATTTTGAACAAGCATTCTAATGATGTCATATTGTTGAGGGCAGTAGCCCCTTGATATTCCTTGTTTGATCTCCAACTTCTTTTGGGACTTGGACTTTGATGTGGTCAAACTAGTTTGGGCTATCTGGGCTGGCCAGGGTTTTACAGCCCCCATTTTAATCTGCTCAGATAGACCAAATGGCATCAGGAAATTCCTTTTTGGGAAGAGACTTCTGTCTGTCCCCAAAAGATAACAAGAGAGTCCTTATCTTATTTACATCACTGCATAAAAGAGAGAACTCAAAAATCTTCTCTTTGCAAATGGCCTTGTACCATGCAGCCATTTTGCCCACTGGCTCTCCGGTGTTCCCCTTCTAATCAATAAAGACTATGTTTCCATACAGCATTAAGTAGCAAATTCCTTTGCTGCCGAACCCGCCATTGGTTACTTTGGGGAAGGAAGGAGAGAGAGAAAGAAACTGACCCATCTAGGTTTAGACCATAATTTACACCTCATCATTATGCCTACAAATCATGTTTCCAGAGGTACAATTACAGATGATCCTGTAGAAAATGCAAATATCGACTGGGAATACAAGTAAGTCAATTAACCGCTGGCATTATTTAAGCTCCTACCATGTGGTGTAGGGCTTGAAGGAAGGCAGAGAAAGGAGAAGATGGTGATGAGGAAGGAAAGAACACACAAAGGGACTGTCAGCCCAGAGTCAGGGATGGAATGTGCTTGTGCTGGGAACAAGGCCACTGTCATTGGACTGCAGAGTAAGGGGGTGGATTGGGTAATAGGCTGCAGGCAGGTAATAAAAGATAGGAGGGGTCCAGGTTACTAAGGGCTTTGAATGCCAAGGAGGATTTTATATTTGATTCTGGATATGATAGCCACTAGAGATTACTGAATAGGAGATGATGTGGTTAGACTTGCCCTTTAGGAAGATCATTCTGATAGATAAATGAAAGATTACTTGGAGTGGAAAGTGACTTAAGGCAGGGAGACCAACCAGAAAGTTATTGCAGTAATGTAGACTTAAGTAATAAGGGCCTGCATCAGGGTGGTGGCTGTGTCAGAGACAGAAAAAGGAGTATAAAAAAAGGTTACAAAGGCAGAACCAACATATTGCCAATGATGACTGCTGTACCAGAGATAGTACAAAATATATCAATAGCATATGACTAGAAAAAGGGTAGGCTTTTCACATAACTTGAGAGAAGGCTAAAAGTTGCCCTTAATAGTCACAAAATATTAAAAGAAGATCTAGAATGTTAGTTAAGTGGATCATTTGTGGAAGGACATGGATAAGAATTACATGGGATGAAGAGGTTGTAATCTGCAAACATGGCAAAAGTACTCACATAGAGTACATAGGATCAATGAAATTAGTTGTTAGAAACAAGTATTCCCAGAAATATTATGTAATTCATGTTTAGGTTCTAGAGTAGCAATTTTCAAATTTTTTGGTCTTAGGGTTTCTTTAAACTCAAATTATTGAGGAACTCAAAGGGTTTTTGTTTATGTGGGTTATATCTACACATATTGTATTAAATATTAAAACTGATAATTTTTAAAGTGTTTATTGATTTATTTTAAAAATAGCATTGAACCAATTACATGATAATATAACATTTCATGAAAAATAATCTCCTAGATTATGGGAACTAAGTATATGTAAAGTTCTGTTGTCTCCTAAGAACCTAACAAGTACGGACCACAACATAGCATTTTCACTCTTTCTGTTATTGTTTGCTTTCATTTTTGTTTTCCTTCTCGGATTTTTTTCTTTCTAGATCTGATTTTTCTTGTGCAGCAAGACAACTGTATAGATATGTATACATATATTAGATTTAACATATAATTGAACCTATTTAACATGTATTAGACTGCTTGCCATCTAGGGGAGGAGGTAGGGGGAAGGAGGGGAAATTTTGGAACTGAAGATTTTGCAAGGGTCAGTGTTGAAAAATTATCCATGCATATGTTTTATAAATAAAAAGATATAATAATGAAAAAAGAAAAATAATCTCCCAAAATGAAAAAGTCAGTGGGAAGAGTGACATTCTTTTACAAATTTTTAGAAATCTCTTTAATGTTTGGTTTAATAGAAGACAGATGCATTCTCAAATCTGCTTCTGCATTCAATCTGCTACCATATAACTTTTTAGGTATATGAAGAAATCTGACCTCGCATTGATATGTTGTTGGAAATACTAAAATGGAGTTTGAAATAGTTAGATATTATTTGCCTGTCTTAATATTATTGAAAAGTTTTGAGCCTATGAACCATCTAAAAAGTTGACAGGCATTGCCAGGAGTCTACAGACATTGGGAAATGATGCAAGAAACCAATCCTTAATAAGCTTTTACAATGGGTAGTGGTCAAAATGGTTGTCTCATGACATTTGATCCTACTCTCTCTAATCAATTATTGAAAAAAGGTAGAAAAAGAAAAGAGGCAAGAATAAAAGAGAAAAAAACGTCAAGAAAAGAGAGAAAGAAAAAATGCTGTTCTTTCACATTAGTAGCGTTGACCACACCTGCTTTTGATTCTAAATTTCTTGATATTTGTTCTGAACAAATACAAAAGATACCACTTGTATATGCTTGATATAGGTACATTTGACTAAGGGCAATAAAATAGCTTTTCAATAGCATTGACACAACATTAAGAGCTTACTTACCACATTTCCTGGATTTGAACAGATCAATATTATTTAATAAGTTTCTCACTAGTTATTTCCCTATTCTAGTTGGGGTTCCTGCTTATATCTTTTCTGAAAATGTGCAAATAAATGAAAATAAAGGAAAGCAAAAGAAATGTATCTAACATTGATTCCTACCTAGTAAATTGTTAATGGATTTCTTTTCTTCCTCTAATGCTTAATCCTTATTCTTTTTTTTTTCTCTCATGAGCAGTTTAATGAACCTGATACTCTTTATGATTCCCATCAGCTCCAAAATGGTATTTGCTTGAGATAGTATGGTGCAGTGGAAAGAGCAGTAGTTCTAGAATAACAACAATAATAACTAATATTAGTATCCATCTACTATGTGCATCAGGCACTGTATTAAGCAGTTTACTCAATTGAAAATTGTAAATTTACTCAATTGCTTTATCTTGATTGATCTGTGAGGTAGGTTCTAATAATATCCTCATTCTGCAGATAGAGAAATTGAGACAATTAACAGTCTACTGACTTGGCCAAGATCAATCAATCAATTAACATTATGTGACAGGCATTGCAATAAACACTAGAAATACAGAAAAAAAAAAAAAAAAAGGCAAAAACCAGTCTCTGCCCTCAACTGTCTGAGGGTAGATTTGAACTCAGGCCTTCCCAACTCCAGGAATAGGAGGACCAACTTTTCAAAACTCACTTTTTGAGCTTATTCCATATGTGATCTTGATAAGTCACAATATCCTTAGACCTCAACTTCCTCATCTGTAAAATAAGGAGGATGACCTCAAATTGAATGAGACAATGTATATTATAATTTTATGTATTCTTGTCTTTCCTCTTATAAGCTCCAAAAGGCTAGGGACAAGGTCTTGTCTAAATTTTGAAGGAACAAGGGATGTTTGGCACAGAGAAAAGAAGTAGGAAAGACATGACACTAAACCACATATTTAAAGAACTCCCAGGTGGAAAAAGGATAAAGCCCCCTCTGTTTGGCCCAGAGGGACAAGCTAGGTACATTAGATAGCCACCATAGATTTATGCTTGATATAAGGAAATATTTCCTAACAATTAGAGCTACATAGATACTTCAGAATGGATTACCTAAGGAGAATGAAGATTTTGGTTCTATAGCAGTTTTCAAGCTGCAACAGGGTGATATTCAAGTATGGGTTAGCTATTTGGTTTCTGAGGTCTTTTTCTAATGTTTTTTTTCTCATTTTGTTTCCTCTTCTTTCTTCAGATTTTATTCTTAGAAATCAGAAGGAAGTCCTACTTCCTTGTTCCAATAATCCTTAAAAAAAAACTTACCTTTTAAGAATGGTGATTATTTTACTCACTCATTCATTCATTTATTCATTCACTCCTAAATAATGTCTTAACTCTCACAAAATAAGCAATGGTTATTTAATTTAGCTTAATCTCTCTCAAGTTTAGTTTCTCTAATTAAAAATCTGTGTTTTTATGTGCAAGAAATTGTGAGGCACTGAACTGGTTGCCTGAACATGCTAGGCAAACTATTATTGTTATTTACATATTTTACCATATTTGATACATCATATTTTGCCAACTTTTAAAAAGCACATTAAATATTTAATTAGTTTTATTTTTATGACAGCCATTTAATTACTTATCTCTAAACCATAGTTATTGTTATCTTTATATTTCTCCCCTTGAGTCAATTTAACACTTTCTCCTTTTCATTGTGTGATATTTTATGTATCTTATCAAATTCTCTCTTCACCAAGTACCCATTTTTATTCATCCTTCCTGTATAGCATCACTATGATTATTTTATTTTAGAAAAATGTCACTTGTTCCTAGTGATACTAAGATTCAAATCTTATTTTAGCATTAATGGTTCCTTCTTTGAATTTAAAGTTCCTCCACTTTTATTATGTATTACTTATTTCAAACTTTATATCCCTCAGGCATTTGTTTTAATAGAATTAGAAGAATCTATAAATAAAACAACTACTACAAAAATGCTTTTATTCTTCTCATCTCTCTACACTCCCATTTTATGTACTAAAGAACCAGTAAATGATGAGTTGGTTTTATACAAAACAAAATATATTGCATATATAAAATTCTTAATAATTTCAACTTCAACATTTGGCCTAGGCAGCAAGGAAGAAAGAAATTACTTGAATTAATACATTTACTTATGATTTGAAGGTTCAAGTTGTGACAAGGAAACAAGATTACCTTTGAGCAAACACCCATAAGAACGCTATAAGGAATAACTTCCTATAGAGATTATAGGGTGATGTTTCATTTAAGCATGTCAAGAAAATCTGTAAATTCTAGCAAAAGCCAATAATTCCTATAACATTAGTAGGAAAATCCTAATGAGACAGAATTAAATGAGACTGAGCAGAAAAAAATAAATTCTAGTCTTTTCTGTCTCTACCTTACCTCCAACATAAAAGATATAATAAAAGGTGGCTATAACTACTATTTAGCTCTTATTATTCTAAAATTATGTTTTGGTGTTAATTTGTATGTTATTCTCATTACTACTATTGCTTATTTCTTGAGATTGGTTTCAGCAGACTCATATAATCCCTCTATACCTTAGTACCTTTGTGGGGAAAAATAATCACCCTAGAATTAGTCATCAAGTAGGCCTTTCTCCAATGTTAATTACCCTAGCTTTCAGCTGACCAAAACATAGTGTATCAGTGGTCCTAACTGGAAGCCTTTCCATCTTGGTATGACTTTCCAGAGTTCAGGTTCTACTGGCATAGTCCTTATAAACCCAAGGTCATCTCTATGCCTTGAAGAACCATATGGTTTATGAAAACTGCTTTTCATTTGTTTAAAACTTTTAAGTATATAAAATCTTTTCACATTTATTATCTCATCTGATTCTTCTAACAGCGAGCAGAGCAAATATTATCTCTATTTTATAGATTAAGAACACTGAAGTTCATATGATTAAATGAATTGTCTTAAATCACGAATCTAGTGAATGCTGAAGCTGAGATTCAAACTTAGAGGTCTTTTTTCTCCAAAACCAGTGCCTATAAAAAAAAGAACCTCTAAACATTAAATTAATGATTTATTATGTATTCCTTACTTGGTAATGCACTTATTTATTCTTATATTCCCATTGCATGGAGTTTTTGTATGTCTCATATTCTGACCATTTTTGTTTTGTTTCCCATATAACTGGATGATCTCTTGTTCAATGTCCTTTTTTTTCATTAATGATTAAGCTCATATTTGCAAGGTATGTCATTTTGGATTGCATATTGAGTTCCTTTGCTTTTTTTCCTGCATTTCCTATTCCATTGCCTTCTATAATTTCTTGAGACTACAAATTACTCTTGTTAATCAATTGCCTTTTTCTTCATATTTGACAGTCTTTCTCCTGGACACATGTAAAATCTGATAATGGATTTGGGACATCTAATCACTATATATAGCTAAGCTAACAGTTTTAATTGTGGTATTTTTTTCCTGGAAGTAATTTATATATTCTTTCAACAGATTCTTTGCTATGTATTTCTACAAATTCTGGACTATTTTCTTGTATTATCCACTTCATTATGATACTCGGGTTTTTCAATTGTCATATTCTTCTAGGATCTTAGAAGAATATGACAAATGAAAAACCTGAGTATCCTTTTTCCTTTCCTCAAATGGTTCACATAGAATTTATGTGTTCTTTTAATGCTATTGCCTTCACAACTTTTCAGCCAGATTTTCATTCATTTTAGAATTTTGTCTTCTAAATCTGTTTATCTCTTTTATTGTTTTAGAAATATTTTTAATTATGAATTTAATTTTTCTTTAAAAATCTGTTGTGTTTTTTAAAAGTTCTGCATTGAGAGATTCAATTTCTGACCTATAACCATGCTTACTTCCTTACATGATGGATTTTGTTTCTTTTGAACTATTCTAGAGTTTCTTACTTTTCCAGGCTCTGTGCACCATTTACATGGAGATATTTAGGGTTAGGGTAGGGGACTTAGTTTCAGAAAGGCCTGAATCCAAATTTGACCTTAGACTCTTACTAGCTATGTGCTCTTCAGCAAGCCAATTAATCTCTGTATTCCTCAAATTTCTTATCTGTAAAATAGGGTACTGGAGAAGGAAATGGCAAACCACTCCAGTATCCTTGCCAAGAAAATCTTAAATGGAGTCACAAAGAGCCAGGTGCAAATGAAATGACTGAAAAACAACAACAAAACGGGGATAATAATAGGACCTACCTTCCAGGGTTGTTGTAAGATTACCCTGAGACAATATATGCAAATACTTTAAAAAGTTTAGAGCAGTCTACAAATGCTATTTATACTATTATTACTACTAGATTCTGTCATCAAGTTTAGTTTAATTTAGTTTCATCAAGTTTGGTTTGGTTTCCTTATAATATTTGGTTTAAAAAAAAAAGGTTTAGGTTTGTATTCCCTACTATTTTATTCATTTTTTTTTCCATTCTGGTTTTAGAATTATCTCTAATTCTCAACATCGCTGTTGAGTGAGACAACATGTGCATCTGGGAGGCTTTTGTTAAAGCCTTTTCTCTTAATTTTTTGACATTTTATCTCCTTTCTATTCCTTCATCACTTACTGTCTGTCTTCTTACCTTACCTGGTAAAGAGGTATCTTAAATAATAGTAAAAGGCCACCTCAGTCTCTTAATGTCAAAAGATGTAAACTTTATCATCTTGGATGTCTACTCTGAGTTACCTTTCTGGAGGGAGATAGGAATGACATCAGCTGGCTTTCCATCCCCTTTGCTGAAGGTCTGCTGCAGCCATGCTTACTGGTACTTCTCTCCTCCTTTCTTTCACATGGCTGAGCAATCAATATCTGCAGCTTCTTGTAAAGTTGGGAAAGAACCAGGACATTCAGGCAGAGTCATTAAAGCTGTAGAGAGGTGAGGGGGTCAGACTAGGTCAAAAGGCAGAATATTTAAGCCTCTTCAATTCTTCTTCTCTCCCTTCCTTCATGTGGTTGAATAGAATCTATGTCTATCATTTCTTGCAAAGTTTTTTGGGCATAAGATCTCTAGGTTCAGGTCCTACAAAAGGCTAAATCTCATGCACAATTCCTTTCAGGTATGTAAGGGATTTGGAAAATGGTGAAAATATTTTAAATAATTAATGTGACATCTCATTAATCATGTGACCCATAAGTTTCAAGGAAACAAATGTTTTTTATTAGGTAGTCATTAATTTTTATGCTTTTAAAATATGAACGGTATGCATACATACACATGGATCCCATAGAAAGTCCCATTGATCATATTTATGCCTACTTAAATTTAAGCTTATATGCCTAGAAAACTACATATTCTTTCTTTAAATAAAAACTTTGTATTAGGCTTCCAATTATAGAAATAATTTTTCAAAAATTCTTTTTTTTTCTTGAGTCCTGCCTCTAAGAATATTTTTAATGGTGAGGTTAGATGAATAATCATAAGTGAGAAAAGCCTAGGAAAGATTACTACCCACTGTAAATCCAAACTTCAAACAGATGCCATAACTATTGGCTACTGGAAACCAGCTGACAGAAAGAGACAAACCTGTAGTACTGGATTTAGAGATGGTGTGGCTCATATGAATCAAAGGTCCCTAAGAGGCAAAAAGGATAAGTTGTAAAAAAAAAAAAAAAAAAAGCAACAGACCTCAAAGAATTTTCAAGAGTCATTAACACATGCTAATTATAGAAAGAACTACTAGCCATTTCAAATCTCTCTAGTCATCTAACAATGTCAATAGTGTTGCCTTCAACGTTAAGCCAAATTGCACTTAATATTTACAAGAATCTACAAAAAGATGTAAGTGAAAAAAAAATCATTCAAAATGGATGAGGCAGGTTCAGTCAGATAACTACTCCCTTATGCCTATGTAAATTAGTCCCAATTACGCATTGAGCATCAATGCAGAGACATAGATAGGCCTTGCTCTCTAGACTTCCAATTTCATTTATACAGACTTCATGATTCACAAAAAAAACAGACACACATTGGGGAAAAGATGTGCAATCCTCAGAAAGACAAGTTTCTTTAGTATTTAAAAAAAATCTCAATGGTGGTGGCTAGTCATTGAAAGACTTCTTTGAGGCAGCAAATTTCCAGGAGAGACTTAGGGAGGGGACTGACTGGTCGCTTGGCAAGAGGAAAAAGGCAATCTTTGGCATGGAAGGCAGTATGGATGAAGTAAAAAGAAGAGGTTTAAGTGACTAACTTCAGGAAAGGAACAAATTACTGGAAAGTAGAATAAATTTTCAGTAAGAAAAAAGAGAATAACCCAAAGATTGAATTCTCTGTGGCTAAGAACACTTATCAAACTCTTACTCATCCAAAAAAATTAAGAATTTTTTTTAAAAAGGAAAAAACCACTTAGCTCTAACACATACTGAACATAGAACTTTCTGGAGTACTTATTAATGAAAATAAAAATAAAAAGCAAAATTATCAGTTTGGAAACTTACCTAGCTTAATTAGAATTAAATATAAAAAACCTCCTTTCTCACAACTTGTTTTACATAGATGTATAGGTGCCATAGGTTGAATCATCTCTTTATATACAACAATCCTAATATAATATAGCACATATAGCACAATATAGTTAGCTTTGCCCCACCCCCAACTAGCTTTACAAAATTTTTTAAAAATATATATTCAGCTAATTAGTCCAGGAAAAGAATATTCAACTAGGGGGGGGGTTGCTTTCATTTATTAATAATAACAACAACCATCATGTTATGCTTCTTAGTGCTTTTAGAGTTGAAAAGTACCAAGAAATCAATAATAGTAAAGGAAAATGTACTTGAAAACTCGACTTGGGTTAACTGTGTTCCTACAGTAATTGGCTATCATGTTTCTCTTAAAAAAAAAAAAGACAACAAAACAAAATAAAATGCATATTTACAGCAATTGCATCTTTACACAAGGAAGTGTCTGTTCAGTTCCCATTTATAAGCACCAAGCATCATAGGGACAGAGAATAACAATCCCCATCACTGGACTTTTCATCTCTTCTTAAAATGATGTGCTGTGGCAGTTGTGAATTGGCAAAGCCTTAGTACAAGTAAACATCTGGTTCAAGCCACTGAACTAAGCCTAACTTTCTATAATTAGCTTCATCTTACTGCAACTAAGAAATTAAGATATATGCACAAGGAGATGGTCAGTGAGTTCAGCTACGAAGTTATTTTGACAGTGTGACAAAAATAAAGTTTATTTTTTCTTCACAGAAATGAGTCTTTATCAGCAGGCATGTAAATATGGGCCTTTTTTTTTAAAGGGAAAAAAATCAGCAAAGCTTAAAATGTGTGGTTAGACATGGTGGCCATAATTTTTTAAAATAAAATGGGCATTGACCTTTTTTTAAAACCTGTTTTGGGACAGACACACCTAAGTAAATTGAGACTGAGACAAGTAGGCACAAGTCCAGAGATTTGGGGTCTAATACACAAAAAAACTACACACCTCCAATGTAACTATATAGGAAAGAAAAAATAGGAAAGCTAAATAGATTGCAAGTTACCAATTCCTGAGCCATCAAGTATTAATTGCTCAAGATCTGATGGGTTGGGTTGGGGGGAGGGGCCCTCAGAAGAATCAATGATAAGATGTAAAATAGAAAAGGCACAAAGGCCTAGTTGTAGGATGTAATAGGTACTTTAAAAATATTTGCTGAAAGAATGAGTCAGTCTTGTGACCCATGGCATGCACTAGTGAAATAGCTAGGTGGGGCTAAGGATAGAAACTATAGAACCAATCATCTGATCCACATAGTAATCTATGCCTTTGGAATATTATTCCACCATTTAAAAAAAAAAAAAGGAAAATAAAATATAAAATATGCAAAGAATTGTAGGAAGTGAAGAAGTAGGATAAAAAAGAAAGAATTAAGATCTTCAATATATATACAAGTTCATTTTTCAGTAACTTCAAGATCTGTAGATGTAGCATTCACATCCCATCCAAACTTTACATCCTGTGTGATTCTTTCCCTTGTTCCCTCATTGATTCTCCAAAAAGCATCTACTAAATGAACTGAGGCCACCTTCTAGAACTTCTTATATCTCTTGGACACTATAGCAGTGTTTCAATTGTTTATATTTTACAACGTTCTTTTGTTACATGATTAGCCTGGCTCTCTTCTTGATGATACATTTTCATAACAATTTTCTAAATGTAATCCATCCCACTCTCTCCTATTAGATCTTGGCTCAATTCACTGTCCATTTGCAGTATCTATCCTCTGTGTGTGTGTGTGTACGTGTGTGTACACGGAAAAACTAATTCAATAGACTGGTTATCCAACATCACATGCCTAACACATTGACTGCAGATATATTTAAAAATTCAATAGGGCATATAAGAATACAAAATTTTAAAAGTGATTGGGACGTGGGGCAGCTAGGTAGTGCAATGGATCAAGGCATCAGCCTTGAAGTCAGCAGGTCCTGAGTTCAAATCTGGTCTCAGACATTTAACACATCCTAGCTGTGTGACCCTGGGCAAGTCACTTAACCCCAATTGCTTCAGAAAAAAAAAGTGATTGGGACATGATAATCTAGAAAACAATCCCTTTAATCCCTTATCAAATGGTTTTTAGGAATTGCTGTATCCAAAAATAATTCATTATCTAACAGCCAGCTTAGTATTCAGACTTCAAATTTAATTAATCAGATTCTCAAAGTATATAAAGTCTATCATCAAACTTACTAACTGAAGGTTAGTTGAACCTGGCAGATTATGGGCTCTGCTGACAGTCTCCAAGAATCCAGATTCACTTCTGTGCCAAAAAGCATTGATTCAAGTAGGCCTTTATGAAGTTATTGTTATGTATTAATATGTATTACTGTGTTATGTAATAATATACTATATTAATGAAATCAGCCTATATGCCTCATATGACCATTTTAAAAGAATGGGCCCAATACCAACTATTTGTCTGAAGAATCATAAAGTGTCTCCATTGTTCTTTCCACTTAGATCCATCAGCACTTCAAGATTTTATCCATATCCCTATTCTTTCCTCCCACAATATTTATATATGTAGAACAAGGAAATAGATGAGAATCTGACCCATGAACAGTCAATAAATAACCTCTAATCTTTTGAATATTGTGATTCCTCTGAATATTGTAGAAATTTTTGTTGTGTGAAATAAAGGCTCGGAAATCAAGTTCTATGTTTATTTACTGACAAAACATGTACTGTTACGAAATTATAGTCTTATTGATTATTTAGTCTTGGATCTTCAGGCATAATATTCAGTTGCAATGGTTAGTGCCTATAGAAAAACTGATTTACACAATATGTGGGTAGAAAAAGGCAGATTAGCTTAGGATTCCAGTAATGAACAATTCTGGCCTGTGGCAGAAATTCAGGTGGCACTGAAGTGTATTAGAAACTGAAATTGATTGCCTCTTTTTGGACAAATTCAGAGAACAGTTTTATGTGAAGAAAGGTAAATCAAGCTATGTCTGAGTCTCAGGTTGTACTGTACTGCAGAACTCAGCTTGTTTATGTCTGCAGTGACTAAGTGAGAAACAATGAGAAAGTGTTTCCTCTTCGCAGTGCCATCATTACTACACTAAGGGTATTGATGGTCCTGTTACCATGGTTACATGTGTCTGCCAATTTCATCCTATGAAGTGTGAACTGCTAGACAGCTGAAGGGGCTATTCATCACTATTATTTAGTGAAACTGGTCTAAAGACCTTGTAAATACAGCTGGATCTTCAAAATACCCAAGCAGAAGTCTAACAGGAACATCAAAGAGTAACTAATTATTTCACTAAGAGTATAACAGAATCAGTTACCACAAGAAATATCTTTGAAGAACACTGGGCTCTGAATTCACTGGACCTGGATTCAAATGCAGCTTCTTACACTTATTACCAATTTGATCTTGGACTTAACTTCCCTGGGTTTCAAATCCTTCATCTATAAAATAAGGGGACTGAACTCAAAGAGCTCTAAAGTTTCTTCCATTTTTAGGTTCATGAACTATGAAAACATGGGTATCCATGTGATAGCATGGTATAACTTTTGATATATCTTTACAAGTAACTAGGGGATGAGTAAGATGATCTGGAATGTTATTATCTGAGACATTGTTAGAACATGAATAAATAAGAGTTAAAAGACTTTAGACCCCAGATTTTGGATCATCCATGTTATGTTAGATCACTTGTCTTTGCTGACTGACAGCTAAAGTTGAAAGAGGAGGTAGCATCATCAACTGGTACTAAGATATGAAAATAACATATATAAAAATCACCCCAAACTATCCTCTTTTGCTGACAAACCAAGATAATACACTGGGTCTTCCCTTCCCCAGACATTCCTCATATGGCCCTTTCATCCTAAAATATGTGAGATCAGCTGGTCCAACTTACCTATTTTATAGATGATATAACTGAAACCAAGAGAGATTAAATGACTTTCTCAAAAACACATGTCCTAATCCAGTCAGTTTTATACTGCATTATATGGGCTCCTTTTTCTTCTTCAAGGCTGCCCTTGGATGTTTATTTTACCCTAATTTCATCCATAAAAAATACCAGGGAAGAGGGCATATAGTGTAATTTGACCTAGATTGGGAACCCTGCTAGGGATGGATGGATGGATCAAAGCACACTTTCTGTAGCAAGAGTATATCACTTGAAATGCCAGATTTTTTTTTTAAAAGGCCACAATGTATGACTACTGTGTTGCAAACCTCTTAGTGTTTCCTGTTCCTGTTGGTAATCTTGTTGCAACTTTTTAGTACCTATTTCTTATCCCTTCAGTGCAGTTCAGGTTGTAGTTTTACTTTTTTAATCATAAAAACAAGAAGTCCTTAGCATCATAATTCTCTCTTAGTGACAGGAATTGCTTGAGGACCACCTGAAATTCAATGCCAGGTGTGTGGTGATCAGCAGCTATTATAAGTAAAAATAATTTAAGACCGGTTTAAAATAATGTAGCAGGAAGACATTTTAGAAATTTGGCAGTGAGCCTGCTCTCCGCCCCATCCCTATCCCCAGCTCAGAGCCAACACATTAGCTCAATATCCCACATTACAGCAAGAATGCAGGGGAAAGCATAATGCTTAAGCCCAAATCTAAAGAGAAATGTAATTAGAATAAACTAAAGTCACAGAACTGTTTTGAGTTTGATTGCAAAGATTACCTAATTTTTAGGTTACCAATTAAGAACTCCTTCTTTCCCACACATCAGTATTCCAAGTCACAGGAAAAACCCCAATAAATTGAGGAGTCACAGCATCTCTTGAAAGCTCATTCTATAGAGGACGACATACTATACTGGAAAGGGCACTCTAACAAGAAGTCAGGGTACCTAGATTCTGCCACTAATTAATAGTGTGACTTAATTAGTCAGAAGGGACTAGATAATTTAAAATATCTCTGTACCATGTTAATTTAATAAGAGTACCAGTTATTTTAAAAGAAAAATAATTAAGCATTAATTTAGAGCATAATAGGGTAGGAATAGCGTATATATTTGAATGGCCTGTTAAGTTGGGGGGGGGGTGTTCAAGTTGCTTTGAAAAGAGAGTATTTAAACTAGTAAATAAAGCATTAGGAAGAAACATTAATTTCTATGTGAAACTGTACAAGTCCCTTCCTCTGTCCATTGATTGGTTCACTTGAAAAAAGGGAGTTAATACCTTCAACCAATACCCACAAATAGTCCCAGCTGAAAACTACAAATTAGATTTTCTTTTTTATGAGTTGTTAAGCAGGTGCTTGAATGCTCCTGGCCTTTTTCCACAGGAGCAGTGCATTTAAAAGAAAAAAGTAAAGAAAAATTGGTTTGGGAACAGAAGAGGGGAAAAGTAGTAGAAAACAAAGGACTATTTTTGTCACTT
Source organism: Sminthopsis crassicaudata (assembly GCF_048593235.1). Classification (NCBI taxonomy): domain Eukaryota; kingdom Metazoa; phylum Chordata; class Mammalia; order Dasyuromorphia; family Dasyuridae; genus Sminthopsis; species Sminthopsis crassicaudata. Next base: position 550,614,293 of record NC_133618.1, on the reverse strand, counting down.
GTTATGGAGGTCTCATAAGCTTCAAAAGTCTCTTTTAATAGTCATTAAAGAGTCAAGTCAAGAATCATTTAAGTGCCTACTATGAGCCAGTCTCTGTGCATTCAAGGTATAAAGAACAGAGGGCCAGATTGGGAGGCAAGAAAATCTGAGTTGATTCCTGCCTCAGGAACATACTAACTGGGTGACAATGGACAAATCCCTTAATCTCCCAGTGTCCCAGGCAGTCTCTGAGACTTTTAAGACCAAACACAGTTGCAAAGCTACATAGACTAGAGAAACTTTTCCTATCAGCAACTTGTCCTTTAGGATGCAATCATAGATTTCTGGATCATCAACCCCTTAAAATATAACAAAATTCATTCGAACACTAAGTTCTTATACAATGTATCACTATTTACTTTTAAATTCTCAATCCATATTGTCAAGGGATCTTCAGTCTCAGGACTCTTGACATGTTACTATCTCATACTGAAGTCACATGACACTGGCTATTTTAATAGATTTAATTGAGTTATGTGGATGATGCCATGTGGTTCAGCAGTTGCCTACTGTGACCTTGAAAAACTCACAAACTACTTGTGTGGTAAGGGTCATAGTATCTCCTCCTCCTTCCTTCCTTCCTTCTCCACCCACAAAATAGGGATGGAATAGATTATATGTGACCTGCCTGGAGAGTTTCCAATGAAGTCAGAGACAGAATTATACTGCCATCACTGGCTCATTTGCAGATATTGAAGAAAGGATATTGTACATTAGATATTGGATATTGAAATTAGGAGCACTCCTTTGGTCTAGTCCAGGCACCTATGTCTCAACTTAAATGTTTAATTATACAAGCCAAAAATTCAGTCTCTTTGTAATTTATAGTACACTTCAAGAGATACCTTTGCTAGTAAGACAAATTGCAGAGCCACCTGGACAGGGAGGCAGTGAACTGTGAATATAGAGAGCTGGCAGACTCTAAGCAAACACGAAAAGCAATAAACCCAGGATAAAACCCCGAGGAACACCTTTTCACATCTGGAGAATTAGAGAATAAAGATTTAGGAACTACTGATAGACACAAAGTCAATGATGAAAGTAAAATGTTAAATCACATCAATGCTTGAAGGGACTTACCAAAAAATAAAAATAAAAATCACCCAATTAGTTATATTCTTTTGAATAAACTATGACCAGTCCTTTTGAAAGTTTGATAAAACCACAAATACAGTTCAAATGATTGAGATTACTTTTACAGAAGACCACACACGGCACATTAACAGTATCAATATAAGATTTACCATGCAAAGAAAATTCCATTTAGATTAGGCAGCACCACACTTTGCTGGGTTCTGTCATGGATAATGATAAAACTAAATTTAACACTGCATGGTGCTGGAGTTTGAATTACAAGAAGAGCTTATCTGTAACTTGATTTGATCCTTTATGTCTGTAGTTTGCATATACTTGTTAACCACATTTTGGAGTTTAATCCCCAGAAGAGGCTATACATTTCAGCCTACTAATCGCGCTCTCCTTGAACTATAAATCTCATTCTTGCTCCCCACCCCCATCCCATTCATACTTCCGACAACCCTTTACACCGTTGGCTGGCTGCATGGCTGCAGAGTAATGAGAAAGGGACTCAGTCCTGCCTCTCCTCGGCTTTACCTGCAAATAATCGGGGGAATAATTTAGATCGGCCATGGCTCGTTTACTTACAAAGCCACTTTCCTCCCCTAAGAATACGCTTTGGCAGATTCATTTAAAGAAAGCTTACACGTCCCATCTGGAGCACCACCGAGTTTTCCACCGGCATACTACTCCTGTTGAGATATCTATTTCAAATAGCATTGACAAGATGCAGAGACAGTTCATTTCTCAGCGGTCCTTTGCTTCTCTATGTGTTGTTTCCATTACAGAGTACAGAACACTAAATCCCTGGACTTGAATGTCTACGGTTTGGACTAAAGCTCCCACCAGTTTAGGATCGCTCTCTTAGGTCTCACGTCCACTTGTTTACTCAGTGGTCTCATATAGCGCATCCCCTATTCATTCCTTAAGTATTTGCCATTATTTCTGGACTCGGTTAAAATCGCCCCGCTTTATGCGCAGGTCGAGGGGGTACAGACCAAATGAAACAATGATTCATTGTTTAATGCAATTCCTAATATCCCAAACCGCATCTGCCCACACAACTCGGCCCGCGCACGCAGTATGATCCCATAAGGATCATCCTTAGGAGCTGGCCTCGATTGTGGGGCAGAAGGCTGGAAACGTGGGATTTGTATTCAGCATCAGAAAACTCCACCCCAGGGGACTGGGAATGGGGAGAGCCGTGGGAGGGAAGTGCACAAGAGTTTGGCAAGGGCAGAATGAGTCCCTCTTCCTCCAAAGGAAAAGTAGACAGGTGGGTCAAGTCTATTCCCAATTTCTGGTTCAACCATCGGGGAAGCTTTCCCGAACCTCTTTCTAAGCCAAGGGTCCGAGCCCAAGTTTCCAGGGTGAAATCCGAAGGGCTTCCTGATACTTTTCTGTCCTCCGAAAATTACTTTTCTTTCATCTTGCCCCAAACTGTGTGCGTCTGTGTACAGGCGCACAACATGAGTTATAGATCCTTAGTGCAATCTTCACATACTGTCACAAACAATCCAGTCTGCGGGGTGGGCACGAGTCCACAACTCCCACGTCGTCGCCCCCACGCACGTATATACACACACATACACACCGTCCCAATAAGAAAGCGACTCCCAAGTTTAGACGGGCACCTCGACTTCGGTTAAGTTCTGACCCCGTGAACCCGGCTTTCTTTTTCCCCATCTCTGGGCAGCGGCGGCCCGCCTCCCCCTGAAGCTTCTGCCGCTGCTGCAGGTCACCCCCTTTCCCTTTCCCCTTGCAGTGCTGGGTCAGCCTCCGCCTTCCCCGGGCTTGGACCGGTCAGGGCGCACCGCTGTGCCCAGGTTGAGGCTTGTTGGGACGCCGGAGCCTGCAGCCACTCCCTGCCCGGGTTTGTGGGAGAGAAGAGCGGAGGAGAAGGGGTAAGGCGAGGTCAGAGAGGACGGAAGCTCCGCTTCCTTCTCCGAGCCAAGGGCACCGAGGGGAACCTGCAGCGCGCGGGGAAAAGTTCGCCCCTCACACTTACCTGTCCCAAGTTCAGATACCCGTGAGCCGAGGCTACGCGGTCCGCCTCGGCGGGCCCTCCGAGCACTTCCACAGCCCAGTGATTGGTATAGACCGTGGGGGAGCGCAGCGCCGCGCAAGCGGGGGGCAGCGCGAGCACCAGGAGCCAGCTCAGGCAGGGCATAGCCCGCAGCCCGGAGCCGGTCCCCCTCCTGCAGCCGCCGCCGCCGCCGCGTCCTCCTCTGTCTCCTCCTCCTTCTCCTCCTCCGGCGCGCAGCCACCTAAGGGATCGGAGCAGCTGCGAGCGCCGCATGGCTTTAGCCCGGCTCGCTCAAGTGCCTGTGCAGAGTGCAGGGCTGGGGGGGTGGGGTTGGGGCTTTTTAAAGCCAGCGCCGCTCCAGGGAAGCGCCGCCGCCAGGGAGGAAGGGAGGGTGGGAGGGCGCGAGGGAGGGAAGAAGGCTGAGGCGCATTCTCGCCGAGGCTCCAGCAAAGTTCCCGGGAGAAGCGCCGACTCGTGCCGAGCTCGTGGGGAGCCTCGCGGCTGATCCCCCCGCCGCCCCGAGCGTCCGCGCGCCTGCAGGAGCGCGGGCCGCCAGTCCGCCGGCCCCAATGGGTGCAGGGCCCGGCAGGCTAGAGCTCTCTGCCGCTGACTGACGCGCTACGTGGGAGTGTGGAAGATCTGATCCTTGCCTGCGGGGAAGTCCCACGGCACATAAAACAATTAGGGAGATACGGGCGGTGGGAGCAAGGCTGCGTGGTTATGGATTCGGAGACTGAGGTTCAAATCTATGTGCTGCTTACTCCGGGGCGTGTGACTCAGGGCGTGCCAGGTAGTCCCTTTGAGCCTCAGTTTCCTCATCTGTAAATCAGCTAATATTAACGTAGTGCTTAAGGTTTGCAAAGCGCCTTCCATTTATTATCTCGTTTAATTTACTCCTTATAAATAATTTATCATCTCATTCGATTCAACAACCCTCTTTTTCTTATTTTCTCTCTATGCTCTTATGATAGGGCTCAATATTGTAGGCGAAAAGGCGAGAAAACTGGGACTGAGTAACTGTCAGCCGTTGTTAGTATCTGAAGCAGGATTCAAACGCAACTGCGGCACTGGCTATTTGCCACTTAGCTGCCCCAACCAAATAAAGGTGTTGCTAGACTAATTATCTCTTAGGTTACTTCCAGCTATGGGTACTATATATTCTTGGAACTTTGGATCTGGACTTAAGAAACAATTTTGCTCTTCCATTAATTAGTCTGCTGTGGGTCTTGAATTTAGCTAAATGCGTCAGTTAGCCGCTCTGGGACTCACTTTCTCCGTTTTACAATAAGAAGTTTGGACTAGGTGATTTCTTAAGGCTTCTTCCAGCTCTAGAACTAAGATACAAGATGCGGCATGGGACGTATGCACAGATGGGACGTTAAAGATTCAGTCAAAGGCAAGAGGGTGGGCCTGGCTCTGTTACTAACTTAACTGTGCGCTTAAATGAATTACTTAACTTCTCTATAGCCCTGATTTGTGAGATCAGAGGGGTTGGACTAGTTGGATAGTAGTCATTATAATTTATGTATAAATTATTATTCATTTACATAAATCATTTTCAAGTTTCAAATTTAACGATATCTTAGATCTTTGAATTTGATGGTTCTGTATTTTTAAGTGCTAAATTGTGTGGCAATGTTATGGGGAAAGTATTCTGTGCTGACACTAGGTGGCTTTTTCCAGATTCCCACTTTGCCAACTAGCCTTTAGATGGAGAAGCTTTTTCTGCAGAGTTCAGAATCTTTTGTGAGGAATATACATTTTCATCTTCATTCCCATATCCATTGCATTTACTTCTTCTAGGAGCGTTGTGATCCCAGATTACACAGGAAAAGTATCTTTTCCTATGCCAGGCACTCTCAAAATAGAAAATACTACAGTTCTTCTGAAGTTTGAACCTCTTTTTCAGATGGAACCTTGTTACCAAGGACCTTGGAATTTGGGGGTGATAGAACTTCACATATCCTGGCCATTTGCCCATTGCAATCATCCTATTTCTATTTTTGAAAACTCTGTCTTGCAGTTCTAAATATCCAAAGTTTTTATTATATGACACATTCACTGGTATAAAACACAACTTAGAAACTCTGTAGAATTAGACAAAGATTGCTTTGCCCTCTTGTGTTTATAAATTGTAGCAAATATATAAAGCAGACAAATATGTGGAGCATACATTGAATGTCTATAAGTTTTATGTGTTAAAATTTTTATATATCTGCACCAAAATGAGATATTTGTAAAGTGCTTAGCACAGTCCCTGGCACATAGAAGGTACTATATAAATGTTTATTTCCTTCCCCTATTTACCTCTGAACAAGTCACTTAATGTATGTTTGTCTCAGTTACCTCATTTGTCAAATGGGGATAATAATAGCAGTACCTCCCAAAGTTGTATACATGAAATAGGATGTTGTAAAGCACTTAGTAGCATGCCTAGCACATATTACTTGCTTAATAAATATTTGTTTCCTCCCTTCCCTTCCTTCCTCTCTCCCTTCTGTTTTTATTTCTCCTCTTCCTTTTCCTCTTCTTCCCTTTTTTCTTTTTTCTTTCTTTCCTGTTTCCCTTCTTTGCTTTTTCTTTTTTCTTTCTTCCTTTCCTTTTTCCTTCTTCCTTGTTTTTTTTTCTTTCCTTTCTTTTCATTTTTTTCTGGTTTTTTTCCCCCCATCCTTCCTTTTTCCCTTCCTAAAGCAGTTCTCTGATGCCTCCTTGTGGCATGAAGGACACCCTGGGTTCTTGAAGCATAGGCCTGACCATGCCATTCCCCTGCTCAGGAACTTCTGCATCTCCCTCCTATTTGGGGATGGAAATACAAACTCCTCTATTTGACTTTTAAAGGCCATTACAACCCAATTCCAACCTACCTTCCCAGACTTATCACATGATAATTTCCCTAATATACTCTGTGTTCTTGCAAAGCTGACTTGTTTGCTGTTCCCCCAAAGATGACCTTCCATTTCCTCTAGGCCTTTGCAGCAAAATGACTGGTCCCCGTGCCTGGAAGGCAGCTGTTCCTTGCTACTGCATTACCAAATCCTAAACATTCTTTTTGTTCAGCTCCAATGTGTTTATTCCCTATCTTTCCACCCCAGGTGCTGATGCCTTTCCCTTCCATATTAGTTCCTTTTATTTTTTCTGTATGTAGTTTCCTCCCCATCCTGAGAGTAAACCCCTAGAAAGTAAGAACTTCCATTTTTTTGTTTGTATCCCTAATAAGTTGTCCAATGCCTGTCACATAGTAGGTAAAGTTTGTTGAATTGAATAATAATAGTAATAGCAAGTATTACATAGCATGTTAAGGTTTGAAAAGCATTTTACATATATTATCTAATTTGATCTTCACAAAATTATTATGAGGTAGGTGCTATTATAATAAGTGAATATAAAAAGTACAAGTGAAATAAAAGTGAAGTTGAGAGGCAGACTTGCTGGTAGTGGCACAGGTGGTAAATATCAGGTAGTATTTAAATAAACTCAAGTCTTTCTAAGTCTTCCATTCTACCATGTAGTTTATTGCTTATTTTTTTAATCTAGCATTTATTTAATACCTTAAGTTTTTTCAAAAAAAGTTTTACACATTATCTCACTTGCTAACAATTGTCTTTTAAATTGGAGTCACCATTTATGACAAAATTGTGTCAGAGTCTTAATGTTAAACTAAAAAGACTTTAACTATGAATGTCTTTTCCCCTATTTTTTTAGTGTTTTTATTTTTTCCTTCAATAGTATTTTATTTTTCTGATTGCACATAAAGATGATTTCCAATATTCATGTTTTGTAAGATTTTTCAGTTTCACATTTTTTCTCCCTTCCTTCTTATCTCCCCCCCCCTTCCCAAGATAGCAAGCTATCCAATATAGGTTAAACATGTAATCCTTCTAAACTTATTTCCATATTTGTCATGTTGTGAAAGAAAAATAAGAGCAAAAGGGGAAAACAATGATAATGAAAAAATAAACAAAAGTGAAAATAGTGTGCTTCGATCCACATTCAATCTCCATAGTTCTGAATATGAATGGCATTTTCCATCCCAAGTGCGTTAGAATTGCATTGGATCATTGCATTGCTCAGAAGAGTTCAGAATACCATAGTTGATCATCATATAATCTTGTTGTTACTTTGGTTCTGCTCACTTCATTTAATATCAGTTCGTGAAAATCTTTCGAGACTTTTCTGAAATTAGCCTGCTCAACATTTCTTATAGAACATTCCATTATATTAATATACCATAACTTATTCAGCCATTCCCGTATTCATGAGCATCCACTCAATTTCCAATTCATTTCCACTACAAAAAAAAAAGTCTGCTACAAACATATTTGTGCATGTAAGGCTTTTTCCTCACATGGGTGTCTTAATAGACTATGTGTCTATAGTTGAGGACCAGACTAGCTGAGTTCTAAGGATTCCTCCTCCCCAGATAAATGAATGGCCAGAGCATTTCTCAAATAGAGGTTGCTAAGGGGCTATCAAACTGTGCATATCCATTGTTCCAGCAGCATCTCTACAGGGCCTGTATCCCACAAAAATCATTAAAAAAGGGGAAAAGGCCCACATGTGCAAAAATGTTTGTTGCAACCCTTTTGGTAATAGCAAGAAACTCCAACTGAATCGATGCCCATCAGTTGGAGAATGGCTGAATAAGTTATGGTATATGAATGCTATGGAATATTATTCTGTTATAAGAAACAATCTGCAGGATGTTTCAGAAAGCTTGGAAAGACTTACATGAACTGATGCTAAGTGAAGTGAGTAGAACCAAGAGAACATTGTACACAGCAACAAGATTATATGATGATCAATTCTGATGGATGTGGCTCTTTTCAACAGCAATGTGATTCAGCCAGTTGCAGTTGTCTTGTGCACCCAGAGAGAGGACTATGAGGACTGAGTGTGGATCACAACATAGTATTTTCACTTTTTTGTTGTTGTTTCCTTGTATTTTGTTTTCTTTCTCGTTTTTTCCCTTTTGATCTGATTTTTCTTGTGCAGCATGATAATTGTGGAAATATGTATAAAAGAATTGCACATGTTTAACATATATTGGATTATATGCCATCTACAAAAGGAAGTGGGAGGAAAGAGGAAGAAAAAATTTGGAACACAAGCTTTTGCAAGGGTGAATGTTGAAAACTATGCATATGTTTTGAAAATAAAAAGCTTAAAAAAAATAAAACCAAATCAAAACAAATAGAGGTTACTGAAGTCTGTAGTCTGATATGAAGGAAGTATTCACACCAGCAAAAATCACAGATTCTTGAATTACTGAACTAAATTTTTATATTATGGACCTGTTAAAGACATAGTACAGATGATTTGGGAGTCAAAGGACCTTGATTCATATCTTTCCATTGGTGCTTATGTATGACCATGTATGATTATGAGCAAATCATTTAAATTCCCTGGGCTTCTCCTACAACAGTAAAATTAATAAGGAGGGTTGGACCTTTCCAGTTCTAGAGTTATATATTCATTTAGTTAGATGTAGAGCAGAAATATAGAAGGGCTTCTTTTAGCATTTCCTGTAGCCTCTTCAGAATATCACATTTTCCTACCCATCTTGAAGACTTTTCCAGCTTTTATAAGGATCAAATTCATAATGTCATAGGTTTGGAGCTGAAGAGAATTTGAGAGATCATCTTGGGCCAACACCAGATTCTTAATCTGCTTACTAAAGAAAGCAATAACATATACTGAGACCCTGAAAGAGGTATGGAATTAGTTTTTTAACTGATTTCCTGTTTCTAACAGTAATTGTGCCTGTGTTGATCCCTGCTGAGCAGAAGTATGAGTTTTCTAAAATCTATAGTTTAGCTATTGAATAAGGAAAGGGATGGAGAGAAGGAGAAACTAGGGAAGCAGAAGGTGGCTAGATTAAACTAGATGACTTCTTAAGACTCAAATTTTTAGTCCCATAATTAATGTGATTCATCCTTTTTGCAGCTATGATTCATTTCATAACAAAAGTGGGAGGATATAAGGCATTATGTGAAATAGAGGAAGAACTACTTCCAACATTCCCAAATGTTTCTTCGAAAGACGCCTTTTGGCATCTTGAAATTTCAAGGACCCTTTCCTTCCTAGATCTATGCCTAAATTTGCTTTAAACATATTATGCTTCATAACTGATGTGAAATAGCTGACTGTCTCTTTACATGATACTGTACTCAGCAAGGTACAGATCAAGATAAATAGACATGACCATTCCTTCCTACAGATTTACCAGTCTCCTTTGTTCATAGGCATAGTAAGCATTTAATTCTTGTTAACAGAATTAAACAAGACCAATATTTAGCATTTATATAGCAGTTTAAGGTTTGAAAATACTTTAAATATATTATCTCATTTAATCCTCACAATCCTGCCATGAACTAAATGCTATTATAATTCTCATTTTACACATGGAGAAAGTAAGGCTGAGATTAGATGACTTGCTGGTAGTCTTAACCTAATTTCATGAACTTATTTAGAGAAATTTCATATTACTATTGATATCTTTGATTTCTTCTGAAACCTGCCTGTTCCTGACCCAACCATTCTGGAGAGCAATTTGGAATTATACCCAAAGGGCCATCAAACTATGCATACTTTTTGATCCAGCAGTGTTTCTACTAGGTCTGTATCCCAAAGAGATCATAAAAAAGGGAAAAGGACCCATATGTGCAAAAGCAGTACTTTTTGTAGTGGCAAAAAACTGGAAACTGAGTAGATGCCCATCAGTTAGGAAATGGCTGAATAAGTTATGGTTTATGAATGTTATGGAATATTACTGTTCTATAAGAAATAATAAGCAGGTTGATTTCAGAAAAGCTTAGACTTGCATAAACTGATGCTAACTGAAGTAAGTAGAAGCAGAGAACATTGTACACAGCAACAGCAAGCTTATGTGATGATCAACTGTGATGGACTTGGCCATTTTTAACAATGAGGTGATTCAAGGCAATTCCGATAGTTTTATGATGGAAAGAGCCATCTGCATCCAGAGAGAGAGGACTCTGGAGACTGAATGTGGAGAAAAGTATAGTATTTTCACCTTTGTTGTTGTTGTTGTTTGCTTGTTTTTTTTTCTTTCTCATGTCCCCCCCTCTTTTTGATCTGATTTTTCTTGTGCAGCATGACAAATGTGGAAATACATTTAGAAGAATTGCATTATTTAATCTATATTGTCTTACTTGCTGTCTAGGAGAAGCGGGGAGAGGGAAGGAGAGGAAAAAAAACACTGGAGCACAAAATATCGCAAAGGTAAATGTTGAAGATTATCTTTGCATGTATTTTGAAAAATAAAAAGCTATAATTATTTTTTAAAAAAGAAAGAAAACTGCCTGTTCATATCTTTTGTTTCTCCCTTTTGTCAGTTAGGGAATGGATCTTATTTTTATATTTATATTTATACATTTGTTCCTAAATCTTTGAGAAATGAGCCTTTTTTTTCCAAGAAACTTTCTATAAAATATTTCTTCTCATTTCTTACTTTCCTTCTAATTATGACTTTTCTAGTTATATTTGTATACAACTTTTTTAAATTTAATATAATAAAAAGTATCATTATGCTTCCTGTGATTCTCTCTCTCTCTCTTGTTTGGTTATATCCATAAATATGATAGGTATTTTTTCATGTTCTCCTAATTTGCTTATAATATCATCCTTTGTGTTTATATTAGGTATCCATTTGGACCTTATTTTTGGAATATGGTATGAATGTTGGTCTATATCTAATTTCTGTCAGAATACTTTCCAGTTTTCCCACTAGTTTTGTCAAATTGTGAATTCTAGATTATTGCAGTTATTTACTTATGTTTATTGTATACAAAATCTATACCATTGATCAACTATTTCTTAATCAGTAAAATTATTTTTATGATTATCGCTTTGTACTAGAGTTTTAAATTTGGTACTACTAGGTCACCTTCCTTTTTTTTTTTTCATTAATTACCTTGATATCATTGATTCTTTGTTCTTCCAGATGAATTTTATCATGGACTTGATATATGTAAATGCATAGATAACTATTTCATTATAACTTGTTTCCTTTCTAGTCCTATGCATTTAATTTTATGCATTTAAAATGTATTATTCTGAGAAAGGAGACATAACTTTTACCAGACTCCCAAAAACAAACAAACAATAAAGGTTAGGAATACTTGCTTTCTATAAAAATAATTTGCAATCTCTTCAATTTTAAGAGGTTCTTTTCTTTTTTCATTTTCCTTTTTGAGTTCCACATATAATCCTAAAAAAGCTCTAAAAGTCATGAAACAATGTTTTGGAAAAATCTCAACAAGAGAAAAGGACCATTTTGAACAGAGAATATGAAGTTCTGAAACTGTCCAAAGGCACAAATACCTTCTTACCTAGCTACACAGTCATTCCTTTTTATATATAAATCTATAGCAGCATATAATCTAAGCCATTCTTTCAGGGTGCACCCTAAACCACCAAACTTGCCCTTGGCAGTAAAGTATATTATTTAGCGGGATGTACTTAGAGCTTGTGTGTTGAAATGGAAAAAAAGACTAGGTTTGGTATTAAAGAACCTGGCTTTGAATCCTGCCCTGTTAGTACCAGTGTGACCTTGAATCTCTCTGAGGTCCAAACTAAACCTATTTTCTTATTTATAAAATTAGAGTATTGAGTCAAGATATCTTCCATTTCAAAATCTATGATCCTCCAACCAATTCTTCCTGGGACAGTGACTCCATGATATGGAAATTTTCATTGTAATTTAAGTATACAAGTCATAAACTGTATTTAATTCAGAGAAATTTGAGTGTGTCATTGCTTTGGGGGAAAAGTCAATACCAAAGGTTGGAAAAAATCCAATAATTTCAGATTGACACATTCCCCCCCCCAAAAAAAAAAAAAACCAAAAAAAAAAACAAAAAAACACCACTGCAGTCATCTTCAAATAATATAGACTTGCTAGCTTTCCAAAATGGACATTTTGAATCAACTCACCTCATATGGGCTTCCTATTAATTGATACTGTGGCAGGATTAGCTCAGTCACTGTTGTAGCAGCCCTTTGCATCATGATAGGATCTATAATAGGACTTTTCTTTCTTTCTGCAGGCATCAGATTTATTGCCTGCTAAGTGTTCAACTTTCTAGAGACAACTTCAGGGCTATATCACTTTAACACTGCCAAATCCTGAATTTCAATCTACACAAGCTATTTAACTCATTATACACAAGTAAAAATTTAGGCAGAAATGGAAAACAGAGAATTAATTTCTTTAAAGGTTCTTATGCATCTCCACTGAAACACTAAGTGTAAAAAAAGAGTATACAATGATTATTTCAACATATTAATATGTCCTCAGTCTCCTAGAACTATCATCGTTACTACAAATCAAATTGTATTTAAAGAAATACTGTTCAAGAGCTCTATGGCCCAACTTATGGCTCACTTTTTCCAGGCAATAGTCAATGTAAAAAATTATAGGATAGCAAACCCTTTCACTAATATTTTGCCTAGATTTAGAAATCACTTTAGGCAATAGATATGATCTTGAAAAGCTGCATCTAAATGAATTTTTGAAAATGAAATCATATGACAATTTTAAATGTAACAGGTTTGTTGTTTTTTTGGGGGGGAAGGCAGCATGAAGAAACCTGAAATGAATCCCAGTTGTAAAGCAAAAAATACTAATTTATCTGTCATATGAGGTTGGATTTTTAAACATAGTGAATAAGGCAGAGTGCACCTATATTTAACTTTATGATTTTCAAAGTGCTTCTCATGGCAAATCATCTAGATAACATTAATGAAAGATTTTCAGACTTGTTTGTGTTTTTCCCCAGTAGTGACAATAGATTTTATTGATTCCTTGGGTCTCATTTAACAAATATTATTTTATGTATAATAGAGTAAATGTTAATATCTTTTTAAAGCTTTTTTCTTTTTTTAATTAAAGCTTTTTAATTTTCAAAAGCTATGCATAGTTTTTCAACATTAACCCTTGCAAAACTTTGTGTTCCAATTTTCCCTCCCTTCTCACCATCCCCTCTCCCAGATAACAAGTGATCCAATATATGTTAAACATGGTAAAATATATGTGAAATCCAATATATACATACATATTTATACAATAATCTTGCTGCACAAGAAAAATTAAATCAAAAAGGAAAAAATGAGAAAGAAAATGCAAGTAAACAAGAGTAAAAAAAAGTGAAAATGCTATGTTGTGATCCACACTCAATTCCCTCTTTGGGTGTAGATGTTAATATTAGAAAATGTTAATATCAACTATAATATATAATATGGAGCATATCAACTACAATATATAATATGGAGCATATAACAGACACAAAGGATCCTAGGGAGAAAAATTAACCTCTCAGAGTTTCCTTATCTTCACTGTTCCCCAAGAAACCTTCCCTCCCCACCTAACAAGTTCCCTAACAAAGCCTGGGGAAAAGGGTAGGATAAGGATGCTCCCTTTTTCCTACTGACTGATGTACAGTGTTTTACCAGTGCAATAGACATAATGACAAACTAAAAGAAGAACATGAGATTTGGAGAAAGAGAATATAGGTGTCAATTCTAACTATCTATTCTTACTACCAGTGTGGCCTTCATCACCCCACTTCTAAGTCAGAGGTACCAAACTCACAACCCTGGGAGGCCACATGTAGCCTGCAAAACTCCCAAATACTGCTAACTGCTTAACAAAATAAATGAAAAGCAGGATAATTTAATTTCTTTTATACTACTGCTCTTAGTCCTATCTTCTTAAACTGGGTCTTGACCCCACATGGCTTTTTGCAATTGAATATGGGAGTTGAAAACTTGTGATTTATTATCAGTAAATGTTTGATTTGTATACCTTTACACCCAGGGTCATGTAAAAAGTTCTCTGGCCAAAAGGGGTCACAAGTGGGAAAAATTTAAGATGCCCTGCTTCTTCATCTATAAAATGAACATTTGGACTAGATGATCTTGAAGGATCAACTATAAATTCAGTGATGTATAACACATTTTTTGTATTTAACAAGAAATGTGGCCGTTTCCTTTAAACCTTCTCCTAGTCCAAGTTGATCGTTCATTTGTAATTTTCAAACCAACTACCCTACACTGAAACTCTCAGGCCATTGTTTCTTACTTGAGGATTTTCCCAGATCTATAATTGGGTATAGATTTTCACTCAACTAATTGTTAGTTTTTCAATTTTCACAAATATTTTCTATTTTTTAGAATTTCTATTTTCTAAAACAAAAGTCATAACATGAAGTAATTTCTGCATTATTGTCACACAATTTGTGCATATATACTGTTTACCTAGCTACATATATGTATTTCCATGAATGATCTCCATGTTTCTTCAGCCTATTATAGTTCTCCATTTTTTGTGGTTTTCAATAGTTTTATCAAAATGCTAGTGATATATTCAATGGCTTTTTGTCAAAATGTTGGCATTTTGGTATGTTTTAATGATATAAGGGGAATAGGAAAGTTTGAAATTAGTATCATCTCTCCCAAATATAGGATGTATGATTATCAGAGACATGAATTCTTTCAAGGGGAGGGAACAATTTAAAATATATTAAAAATGGCAGAAAAACTTCAGAGGGAAAAACCTATAGCATATTGCTGTTAGCATCATCATGACTCTTGGTACACCTTTCTGATTATATCTGTCTCTTTCTTTCCCAGATCTGTTTTCCAGGTTCTTATATGATTAGCATCAGGTGGCAGCCTCCTTTGACTACTTCATAAATTGGCTTCCAATTGAATCAAATTAATAATTGTTAAATATATGTTATGTGCAGAACATCTATACTTGAAATTGAGGATTAAATATAAATAAAATATATACCTACCCTCTTAAAACTCACAAAATAGTAAAGGAACATGATAAATAGATATCTTATATATTCTTATATACATACATATAGAATAGCTTGTAAATGTTATTTTGCTTCATTTTATTTTGCATATATTATAGAAATATATAGATGCATATATATGCATGGATAACATACATATATTTACATATGTGTGTATATACAGACATACAGAGTTGTGTGTATATATCATATACATGTTTAAGTATTTGCACATACAGGTGTGTGTTTGTATGCATAAATGTATGTGTATGTATTTTTATGTATGCATAACAAAATGGAGCACAATAATAGCCACCATTTATATGGTACTTTAATATTTATAAAGCACTTTACATATATTATTTCCTTTGATCTTCCAAACAATCATATGAAGTAGCTAGTATTATCATCTTCATTTTCCTGATGAGAAAACTAGGGTGACTATCTTAACATTAAACAGTTGGTAAGCATTTAAACTAATTTGAATTTAGGTCTTTCTGACTTCAATCCCAGCACTTTATCCACCATACTATCTAGATATCCTTTATATATCTCTATTTCAACATAAATGCTTTAGGGGAGAAAAAAGTGCTGAGTTGAGATTATAAAAGGCATCATGGAAAAGATTATATTTAAGCTGTTGTTAAAGGTTCATTCATTCAATAAACATTAAGTTCCTATTATGTACCAGGCACTATGTTAAAACCAGGTAAGGATGGGTAGAAATTCTGTGAGGAACTACAGTATCAAGGTAAACTTGAAACTTGAAGAATTTTTCTGTTTTTCTCCCTCAAAAACTCGATAGCCATACCAATTTCTGATTTACTGTAGAGTGGGTTTGTAAAAAGTTGCCTACAGATACTAGAATTCATAAAATCAGTGTCCCCAAAGGATACCCTGTTGCTATAGATTACTGATCATGGAGAAAGAAGCCAAGGTAGGAAAATAGAGTAAAGAGAGAAGGAAAAAAATTATAACTTTAAGCAATCAAAAGTTATTTTAAATCTGAGTCCATAAGAAGAGTACAGAAGAATGAATTTCACTTGTAGGCATATGCAGCTGGTCATGAATATTAAATAACAGGGAATGGTAAGGCAAAAAGTCTTTCAAATATACATAGAATCTTAAAGCTGGAAACAAAAGAGTTGAAATGGTTTTCTTTAAGATCCCTTTCAGCTCTAAATTCTATAAAGCTTCAGGGTCACTTAATCCAGTCAGTCATACCTGAAATATGAATTTCCTTTACTAGATGTGTGACTCTGAGAACATTACTTCATATCCTTCCTCCCAGGCCTCGGTTTCCCAAAGAGATAAATATTTGTACTACTTACCCTTACGGGATTGTTATGAAGAAAGTGTTATGTCAACTTTAAAGTTCTGTATAAATGTGAATTACTATTGTTATTATTATCACTGACAAGTGATCACCCAACTTCCACTTACAGATTTCTCATGTCAAAACACTAAGTATTTGCTGAAGCAGCTCAGTGCATTTTTAAGACAACTTTAATGGTTATAAAGTTGGGTTGAGTTGAGATATTCTTCCCCATGGTTTCTACCCACTAATCCTAAATTTTTTCTGTTGGGACCAAGGAAAATAAATCTAATATTCTCTTTTTACACACCTGAAGACAATTATCTTATTTCTCCTAAGTTTTCTCTTCTCTAGGTTATACTTGGGAAAAATTTGAGTATATTGGTTTCTTCTCTGCAGTTTCTTCAACTGATCTTTATGTGACATAACTATGATTACCATTCTTGTCACTATCGTCTGGATATCTTTCATCTGGTCAATGCTTTCCTATCTTATCCCTTTCTGGAGGATGGAGATCATGTGTTAATTAAATTTTATCATGTGTTAACTGACATAGTTCTCTATATGACAAAAGTATTTGTTGAGTCAAAACAAAATAAACTGAATGGAAATCATAAAAATAGTTCCTCCAGAAATGAACATGGTACTCCAGGTATGATCTGACTAAGACCAAATACAGCAGGTTATGATGTTGCTTATGCTGGATACATTAGTACTGTTAATGCAGCCTATGAATACATTAGATTTCATGGTGGCCAAATCACATTATTGACTCATATTGAGGTTAAAATCCATAGAATAGATGACAAGTGGTAAACTGCCTAAGAGGTCACAGACAGGCTTACATTGATGTTGCTGGATCAGAGCAAACAAAACATTTATTAGACTTAGTAGTTTAGGGATCCATCAGCTGGAGAATGGCTGAATAAGTTATGGTATATGAATGTTATGGAATATTATTGCTCTGTAAGAAATGACCAGCAGGATGATTTCAGAAAGGCCTGGAGAGACTTACATGATCTGATGCTGAGTGAAATGAGTAGAACCAAGAGAACATTGTTCATAGCAATAGCAAGACTATTCAATGATCTGTTCTGATGGACATGGTTTTTTTCAACAGTGAGGTGATTCAGGCCAGTTCAAATGGTCTTGTGACCCAGAGAGAGGGCTGTGGGGATTGAGTGTAGATCCCAACATAGCATTTTCACTTTTTGTTGTTGTTTGCTTGCATTTTATTTTCTTTCTCATCTTTTTTTTTCTTCTTGATCTGATTTTTCTTGTGAAGCATGATAATTGTAGAAATATGTATAGAAAAAATGCACATGTTTAACCTGTATTGGATTGCCTGCCATCTAGGAGAGGAGGAGGGGGAAAGGGAGGGAGAAAAAAATTTGGAACACAAGGTTTTGCAAGGGTGAATGTTGAAAATTATCTATTCATATTTTTTGAAAATAAAAAGTTGAAATAATAAAAAGGAAGAAAAATCTTTATTAAAAATAAATAAATAAAAAGAAAAATAAGGAAAAAAGTAGTTTAGAGATCATGTATATAGCAGATTAATGCTCAAAAGAAAATCCCTGGTTATAAGACATAATGTCTTATATATTGGGTTTCAGTTACCGGAAAATGTGTGGGATAAGCAGGAAGTCCACCAGTTAGGTTTCAAGGGAAACAAAGAGCAAGTTTGAGGAATAAGGACTGGGGACATGTTTTTAGAAAAAGCATGTTTGGGTAAGAGCACATTTGAGAAAGGGCATTGTATGATACTAAACCTTTCCTTGCGTAACTGTTGCCTTGGAGCATTCAGGTATCAAACATGAATGGCTGACAACATAAGTTCTTACTCAGGTGTGACAGCCCTGCCCCCACAGTAGGCTAGGTTTTTTTTTTCACCTGGACTGCTGATATAGCCTCTTTACCCTAGGATATTCTATAGTTGAACAGTTAATTGTTTTAAGATTTAAGTGGGAATCTTATATTATTCTCACTATTAAGTTTCATCGCAAAAATTTGAACCATATTATATCTGCTTAGCCTTCTTTATGAGAAAATTCCTTTAAGTTCCTGACCCACAATTTAAATAAGGCAAGATCATAGATGTAACATTTTCTCTCTTTTACTTAGTTTAGTTATTTTCTTATGATAGGTATAAAAGAAACAAGTGGTTAGTGTAATATGGATTGCTTTAAGAAAGGAGATATATTAGATCCCTGTATACTGGTCTACAAAGGTAGTGAAAAAAATTGATGTTATTTTATTCAAGATTAATCACAAACTTGTCTAGACAGATATAACATGTCCCTTATAAACTCCTCTTTTATAAAGTACAAGACAATTAAGGAACAACATTAAAGAGATGTATTATCTTGTGTACACTTAAGGAGTAGACACAGCATATCTGCATGATCAAACATAGAGCAAATTTTTATCCTTGTACTGTAGTTTATCCTTAATATCCCAGTAACTAGAGTGTTGCAATACTTAGTGGGTTTTGAGATTCCTGAATAGGAGGAGGAATGTTAAGTGCAAAATATTTGTAAGATGAATCACTGTGTTCAATAAAATAAGAGACCTATGAATAATAGAGCCACACTGACAACCATCTCCTTTCCTTTACCTTCCTCCCACTCCTAAGCCCTGGATAGAAATTCAAGAATCTTTAATAGAATTTGTAATCATTTGTGCTCATTGTAAGTAATAGAATATCTTTGCTTTAAAACCATAGCTATGATTTCAGTATAACTTCCTATAGAGCTATCCTCATTATTAGCCTTTCTTTAACCTAAACTTACATTTAGGAGACTATCATTAGAATTGTTTGTTTATAGAGATAGTAATCATAATCAGCTGAAGATTGGGAATAGGAGAAGAATTATGTTTAAATGGCATCTAAAACACATTTCCAGTTATTTGACTTGAGTCTACATTATAGACTTATGGTTTTCCAAAATTCGAGGCTATTTTTTAAAGTCAATATTGCAAAAGTTTTTTCCCTTCTTTTTTTAAAGGCACCAATGCTATGTAAACTCAGTTGCCTTTTTAAAGGCTTTATAATAACCAAGAAATAAGTGGGAAGTTATGCTACCTTCCCAGAGCCTTAACTAGAAATTTTGGAGTTGGGGTAAGCTTCATAGAAAGATCTCAGGACAAGCAACATGAAAACTGTCCTCCAATCTACTTATAAGAAACTTAATTGGTGTGAATCTGTGACACTTGGTACCATAGAGAGAGAGACTATGGGACAATGCAATACTGATGCTTGGGAGACATGCTAGAGAGGGTATTGCCCAGTACGGCCAGTCGTTGGAAGAACTTTCCTGGGTTATATCCATTAGTACTAAAAATGGCTATTTTATGCTCCTTCTCTCCAAAGCCCCCTCTAAATGTCACTACCATGGGAACTGAGCCCCAGTCATGCCTCCCTAGGTGCATCTCTGTACATACTATCTCAGTCCAGCCAAGCGAAACATTCGCATTCTATTCTTCCATATCTGAGAACTCTGGAAGCATTTAACCTTTGGACATTCTGCTATGGCAAAACAGTTCAGAGTAAACTGCCATTTTCATTCTTATCACATATTTTAGAAATTCAGGCAAATATTGCTTATTCCAAATACTCAGTATTAATTTTTTTAAAGTTTTGAAATGTTTATAAGCATAGCCTTTCTGCTGCTCAAATGATTTAGTGGGCTGCCCTTTTCATGAACATTCGGACCAGTTTATCCTTTTCTAACTCTCCCCTTACCCCCTCCATCCTATATAATTTATTATTCACCAAAACCAGTAAATAACACAATAGTTCAGTGTACTGAATAGCAAACATTGTTCAGGAATCAAATCTTATTTCATCGTCATTAAAGAAATAAATCCAATTAAACTAGCACCATTGAAATAGATAAGCAAATATTATGACCATTGTGCTAATGTTTGAAATGTAGTTACCTCTACCACAGGCCTTTTTTGCCAACATGCAACACTATCAACATGACAGAGGAAAAAAAATAATGTTCTGTCTAGTGGAAATTTATCTAAACTCAAAATGACCTAGATAAGATTTTGAATAAGGCCATAAATATAAATAATTAGTATTTGTAAATGGAAAACTCCATGTGATAGTGTCACAGATATCACCTGTTCTTAGGAGAAATATCATAGGGTAGTATTGTTGATGTCTCTTTATCTCCAGCCCTTTACAAGAGCTTTTCCAAAAAAAAAGTCGAATGATTATTCTCAGATACGTCTTTGAGGGATTTCTTGGCCAGGTTTCAGTTGTACTAAATGCTTCTCAAGTCCTTTCCAACTCTGGTATTCTATGTTTCTAGTCAATCCACATTAATTGCCTTATACTTCATTTGAAAGATAATACAGAAATATTTTTCTGTCTATTATAACTCTCCTATTCTAAAAGTAAATGTATGATCTAAGAACAACCTCTAGAAAGAATGATATCTTAAAAAATAGTTAAATAAATTTAGGAGGTGAGAGAGAGGAATATGCTGAGAGAAAAGGAAAGGGAGAAGTTGAATGGGGCCAATTGTCTTATATAAAAGAGGCAAGAAAAAGCTTTTACAGTGGAAGGCAAGAAATGGGAAGGGGAAGATGAAACTTACTCTCATCAGAATTGGCTCAAAGAAGGAACAACATATACACTTAAATGAGTATAGAAATTTATCCTAACCTATAGGAGAGTAAGAGAGGAAGGAAAGGGGTGTTCACTGATTCGACTTCTCTGTAGAGCAATTTGAAACCGTCCCCAAATCATGTAGATTCTTTGACCTAGCAATATCATTGCTGCATTTATATCCCCAAAAATTAAAAAAAAAGAGGAAAAGAACTTGTCCGTACAAAAAAAATATAGTAGCTCTTTGCTGAGGGCAAAAAAATTGGAAATTGAGGGGATACCCATCAGTTGGGAAATGGCTGAATAAATTGTGGTGTGTAATTATGATGGACTACTACTGTGCTATTATAAGAATGATGAGCAGGATGCTCTCAGAAAACCTGAAAAGACTTTCATAAGATGATGCAAAGTGAAATGTACTGTGTACAAAGTAACAGCAATATTATAAGATGATCAGCTGTAAATGACATAACTATTCTCAGCAACACAGTGATCCAAGACAACTCCAAAGGACTTGTGAAGAAAAATGTTATCCATACCTAAATAAAGAACTGATGGATTCTGAATGCAGATCAAAGCATTTTTTTTACTTACTTTATTCTTTCTTGTGTTTTTCCCTTTTGTTCTGTTTCTTCTTTTACAACTGACTAATTTGGAAATATGTTTTACATGATAGCACATGTATAAAGTAGATCAAAACTGTCTACCTTTCGGGAAGAGAGGAGAGAAGGGAGGAAGGAAGAAAGAAAAATTTGTAACTAAAATATTGTAAAACTGAATACTAAAGCTTTTCTTGTAATGCATTTTTGTGGAAAATAACATGCTGTCATATTATATGAAAATAAAGCCTGGAAAAATATGCTTAAAAAAAAAAAGAACAACCTCTAAAGAGTTTCTGCCAAGAGCATTAGCATCATCATTATTAACATATTTATTTACCTATTAAAATTATTCACAGTTGAGATAAAGAGATAAGTGCCATAAACTTGGAGGATTAGGATAGCTGAAGAATGAATAAGACTGGGTTATAACCATTTAAACGATATTATCCCATTTTAAGATGACTGGGACCCAGTTAGAAACACCTTCACCCCAATCAAATATCTTTGTAGTTATTCCTGAAACATTATTTGTATAAATAATACCATATATTCCTGTATAAGGTAAAAAGGAAGAAACTGGAAAATAAAGAAATTGAGCAAAATCTCCAAATGGGCATCCTTTGCTCCTCCTTTATGGAGGTTTTGGATGATGATCAAAGGATTTAAAGGAACAAAGATGGGGAGGAGGGCTATTAATTCTGATCTCTCCACAAGTAAATAAAAGCATAAATACAAGGTAAAGGAAGGAGATACTTTTCATCTAAATGATAGCCTTTCAGCACTTGAGTCCTGCAGATACAGGTTATCAGTATTCCAAGTGTTGCCAGATACAAGGGAGTGTCTGCCCTTCTTTATAATATTCTCTTTAGGAATGTGAAACAAAATGCATCATCTTCTAAAGTGGACAAATATGGAAAGAGAAATGCCACCCAGACCACAGAGTATAGTATACCTGAGAGTGAGATATTCTCAAACTTGAAATGTACCAAGGATGGTGTTTCAAAATGTTAGGGGAACCCCTTCCACCTCACTATAACTTCTTGGACTTCTTACATCTATGATATATGGACCAATTAAGGGTATTTATCTGGACACTAAATATCAGTAAAGCTTGGCTTATTTTTTTTAGAACAAAAAAAATCAGGTAAATAGAGAATTTAGTATTTTACTTGCACCTAAATGACTCTTCTTTCACACCCTATTTTGGAATCTACTATTATTGAGGTCTTAACTGATGCCTTTGGGGTAAATGCACAAAATCTTCTCCTTCATCTGCTTTCTAATCTGACAAAACACCTTGTCTGAGAGCACAGCCTTTTGAGAGAAGAAAAGCAGACCACCTCCACAAATAGTTCATTAACCATGTGCTATCTCCTGAAGGACAAGTCAGTGCTGCATGATGGGCTGAAGCCATCTTGCCGCCCCCTGACATCTGTCAGAAAGTCAAACCTATTCCTGCAAATGGCATCTTGGAAGTTAAGTAGCACATACTTTTTTTTAAAGTTCTTTTCTCCAGAGTAGCACTCAAAAGCCCATGAG
This sequence comes from Sminthopsis crassicaudata, assembly GCF_048593235.1. NCBI lineage: Eukaryota > Metazoa > Chordata > Mammalia > Dasyuromorphia > Dasyuridae > Sminthopsis > Sminthopsis crassicaudata. Next base: position 550,591,249 of record NC_133618.1, on the reverse strand, counting down.
TTCTGCCATCCAATATGAATATTCTCTTAAAAATAAAAATTATGGGACACTTAAAATGGAACATGTTATGTCAGCATTGGTGATATGACAATTTATTACTGTCTACAAAAAGAAGACTTTAATGACTTGGTAGAAGCTGACTCTGCTGGCCATAAATTATGAGCCATTCTCTTACTGGTGAAAATAAATCCTCTTGTCAGTCATTGTGCTTTCTTCATGACAGGCAAGAAGGCATAGAGCAGAGGCAAGAATATGTTCATTACCTGTGACAGCTTTATCCAGCTCCCAGTTTCCTATGCTTACAAACACACAGGCATATTTTCGATTCAAATTCTTTTGAACAGAGATCTACAGCTGGAGGCCATCTATTCCAACCTCTTCAATTTTAAGTATCAGAAAATTGAGGCCTAGGGAGGGTGAATGATTTGGTAGTAACTTCTGACATAAAAAAAATCATCCTTTCTGAACAGTGGGATCATGAGGTACAATGGAAAATATAGAAGATTAGGAGCTGGGAGGCATTAACCCTAGTCCCTATATGGCCATTACTAATAGTAGGACCTCAGGCAACTTACTTAATCTTTCTGTCTCAAGTGAATACCTAATCATTGGAAATGTTCAAGCAGAAGTTAAATGTCTGCAAGTCTGGGGATGATGCAGCCAGGATCCTGCTTTGGATGCTAGGTAGAATAAATGGCTGCCAACATGTCTTCCAAATCTAAGATTCTATGAAAAGAGGGAAGGAAAAAAGCATTTTTGTAGCAAATTGAACTAGATAGTAAGTAGTTAAGTAAAGTTGACAAAATCCCTGAGTTAGTAATTGTCTGAGGCTGAATTTGAATTCAGGTATTCTTGACACTAGGCCTAGAACACTTGTCTATTTCACTGTCTCTTGAAAACTAAAAGAAATTAGAATAGAGTGTTAAGTTTTGTTTTCACCCACTACAAGATCAAGTAGTTCCTCAAGGATTTCCTTTTTTGTGACATTAAAATCATTATCAAAAGCTTTTGTAAGTGTTTAATACACTTTCATGCAAGGTGTTATGTGTTAAGTGTAATGTAAAAATGTGTCCTCTTGGACACAATTTAAATTGGAGCACAGTTTAAAACATGCTGATGAATTCAAATATAATGATCATATAGGCAATCACAGAATACAACAGGTAATAGATAATACAAAAAAATCTGTCTTTTATAAAATGCTTATTCAAATGTCTCATTTTAGCATGGAAATGATCCTGGGTCCTCCAAGATAATGCTAGTGAATAAAAATTCTTACAGGTTCTAAAAAATTGGAAAAGGTATTGAATTCAACTTCACTTATAGAATGTGTCTGTTATCTAAAGATCAGTATGATTAAATGCAATTTTATGCTCATCATCAGCTGCTGGTGAAGATGAATTCTTTGGCCTTGGCAACTCACAAAGCAAAATTTTAATTGGTCCCCAATTTTGTATGCCCTTCCTTCTGTTTCTGCAGCAATGGTGGCAAAGAGGCAGAAAAAGTGGCAGAAATTGTTAAGATTCTGTAAACATTCATTTAATTATTGGTATTCAAAATGTGAGATCTTTGTCCAAAAACTGCCTCTGTGTATATGTCTGTGTCCCTTTATGTATGTATGCATGTGTGTATATATGTATACATATATGCACATGTATGTGTATCATATCTATACGTATCTATATATGTATATGCTTAAACTAAAAGACATAAGACCTTGAGTTCCAGTGAAAGGGTGACTCATAGTTCTCCTTGGAGGGGCAGATAAATGAGTTCATAGAGTTGGTTTCATGGTGCATCCCAAGGGAACAAAAAACATGATTTCATGGGAAGCTTATTCATCATGCCTTGCAGTGGTTGTGATGATATTGTTTCAAGATCTATTATAGGTGGAGAAGAGTTAGAGAAATTTTACAAAGAAGCTGATAAGATTATCTAAAGTCTATACATTGAATCTTGGTGACTTTAATGTGAAAGTGAGCTCAGGAGAGCAAAACAAAATAAACTATATGGGAAATGTGATTCAGAATTAAGAAATGGGAAAGGACAAAGCTTTGTAGACTGTGAGCCTCACATGTATTTATCATGAATACTTTCTTTAGGTCATAAGGCACAGAACATGACAAGCACTAAGCAGCATTGCAAAAAAAGAAGAAATAAAATGTATCTTGCAGAGGGTAAATAATGTTAAGAATGCCCATTTCTGAAGCAGTTATTTGCAATGAGACCATTGCAAGTCAAAGTAAACATGAAATTAAGAGAGAAGATAAAGATTAAGAGAAGTCACTGCCATAGCATTGCAATAGGTCTAATCTGTTTAAACACAATATGAACAATATAAATGGACATTACTTAAGAAAACATGTTGACTTCAAATACAAAACATTATAGGAATTTAGGCAACATAAAAGCCAAAAGAGGCCAGAAACCATCTTAGCCAGAAAACACCCTTTACAAACTCCCTCACCCCTCCAAAGATGATGCAGACACATGAAGTACATGTATACTTGTAATGATGTAGACACATGAAATATACCAACTCCTGCCTATTTTATTATCCTTATTAAAATGGATTCTCCATGTTCCTCCTCCTTTCCCACTGCATTTCCATCCTGCATATCCCTTTACCCTGAGACTTTTTCTCTCCTGATTGCTGATTTTCACCCTGGAACCACCATGGTGGATAAGGCCCAAGTCATGCTTCCCTTCATTCATACCTGGACTTTCTTTCCAAACTCCTCTTCTTCTTACCTGTCACATTGACACCTTTCTTCTCCTCCTTCTCCTGCCATCTGGCTTTCCAGCTCTCCTTTTTGAATAGCAATTAGTAGGCATTTGATAGAGATGGCTGGCCCCCTCTACAAGAGCCCTCCCAGATGATGGTTGTCAGGCTATACTAAAAGCATGACTGGTGATCTTGGTTGGGGATATTATTGCCACTGCCAGGATTCCTGCAGTCATCTTTCTGTTGATGGTAGTTGGTCAGCATTTGATATTGCTAGTGATGAGGAAAAGGGGGTTCTATATCTAACAATGATTTCTTCTCTCAGTGATATTTTAGAAGACTAAACTAGAAGCAACTCTGGTGGTTTGAAAAACTGTTATTTCCTAAGCTCTTGTTCTTGGATACACAATAATGTATCCAGGGATTTTTAACCTAGAATCTATGACTTTTAGAAAATATTTAGATAGTTGTATATCGATATAATTGGTATCTCTTATATTTTATTTTTGCCCTCAAAAACTTTATTCTGAAAGTAAATTTATAAACTTCACTAGACTGCCAAAGAAGTCTATGGCACAAAAAAAAAGGTTAAGAACCTCTAGCCTAAAGGGAAGAGAGTAGGCTGAAATGTGTTATTGAAATTGCTTAGCATTTTCAATGATATGAGCTTCTTCCTGGGGGAAAAACCCCATTCATCTTTTTTAACATAAAATATATTCTCCTGGTAATTATATGTAGTTTTGAATCATGGAACACTACAGTCTAAAGGAATGAAAATTAAGGTGGCCCAAAGGGCAATAGAAAGTTGTATAATGGGTATAAAAGGGCTGCAGCTCATTACCAATGATGGCTTAGACACAAGTGGAATATTCTTTAGATGATAGCTACCACTTCAAAATTCTAGGGCCAGGCTATGAGGCTCCCTTTCTAAGACTCACAAGATGCTCACAATTTCTAAGGCTCACAAGATGCCACCCCTGCTTTGTGTTAACAATTAGCCATTAGACTAAATATCTGCTTTAAAAATTCTAACTGAATACCTTCAGCTAGCACTGGTACAACACTTTTATTGATATGCAAAAAAAATTGTCATTCATGTGTAGTGTTCAAAAGATTTGCTCATAAAGCAATTCTTAGTCATTTTATGGTTCTTAAACTGTACTAAAGTAGATTTTTATTTATATTGATAAAACTCCCATAATACCACAGTCTAGAGAAAAGTAAAAGATGAAAAACAAGTCAAAAGTGTAGAACATTTATTTTTACAAGATATTTGAATGCATGAATAATCTTTAAAATATGTAAGAACCTCTGTAAACCAGAATTGTATAAAATACATCTATCAAACAAAGTTGTAGCCAAAGGAATGTTTTTAAATGAATACAATAAAATATATAGTATTACAAAGAGAAAAAAAAAAAACAATTAGCCATTAGAATCTATAGCTGTGATTCTAATAGTCATGATCAATTTTCTGTTTATCCAATCAAACTGACCCTTCTGATTTACTCAAGAGACTTGTTCATACTTCATGAAGGCACAGGCTTGAATTTTCAACACAGTATTGCCACGTTAAAAATTCGTTATCTGTGACTACATCAACTGAATGTGTATGTGTGTGTAAGTGTGCACGTATGCTCCTGCCTGTGTATAAGAGAGAGAGTCACACCCCCCTTCTTTTACATAAAGATAACAAATAGCCTGAGTATCTACCTAGTACCTATGTAAGGTAAGGTTAAAACATTTAGAGGAAGGCTTACAAAGTATTGAATAGGTCATCTGGAAGATTGATGAGAAAATATGGACAAAAATAGCACAGGACAAAAAGGCATGAATGGAAGACAAACTGCCTTATTGAAAGAGAACCTCAATCACCAAGATCATGAAATCACTGAACTATACAGGAAAGCATTAAGTATTTACATTCTGAAGAATATGTACAGTGGAAAAAGACTGGCTGGGAATCAAGAGTGCTGAGCTCTAGCCCTGACTCTGGACCAGTCATTTTCTTTCTCTGGTGCATAGTTTCCTCATAATTAAAATAAAGATCTTGCATTAGATAAGATTTAGTTGAATTAGATAATTCCATCTTTATGAGACCAAATTTAAGTGTCAATCACGGGTTAAATACATTTAGTGGTATGTTAAAGAGGGAGAATCAAATGCAAAAAATGGAATTAGGTTGGGGAGAAACTATCAAAAATATTTTGAGAGAAGGCTTCATAGAGAGAGAAATCAGTTTCTAGTTTGAAAATATATGAATGCACTCTGATTAGAGCAAAAGATTATGTAGCAAGCATTCTTTGTTAGTGTCTAACCAAGCTCATGTAGGGACTTCTTACATCTCTTGACAATAAAAAAGAGGAGTAGGCACTAAAATATGGGGCAATCTCATTACAGGAACTGTGGTTTGAATTTAGTAAATTGGCTTAGTGAATTGAAATTGGGAATAGGAGGAGGTAATGAAGGGGGAGACTTGGCAACTAATTAGAGGAACTCTTTCATCTACTCTTACTTCACAAACTGATCTACCCTAAAGTAGAGTTCCCACTTTCTTCCATGACAGGATAGAATTTGCTATTTTATTTTCTTTGAAAATTACTTTGTATACATTTTTATATTTACTTCTCTGTGTTTATGTACACTCCTTGATGGAAAGGTTATTTAGTTTTTGTTTCAGTAACCCCAGTGTCTACCTAGTAACTATTAGTAGTAGGTGCTTAATAAATGCTTCCTGAATAAATAAATGAATAAAGTATATGTGGGGATGAAATATTTAAGATCAAAGAGAATCTACAGTATTTTTTAAAGAATGAGGTCAAAATCACCCCATTTTAGCCATGACACTTTAAAAACCAGGTAAGCACATATGTCAATTAAACATTAAAGATCTTGGACTTAATGTTAAAAGGTATCTGAACTAGAATATGTTGCACAAGATTTGTGTTTGGGTAAGGTAGAGAAAATTGGTCAATCCCCAAGAATCACATAAATAATCAAGGAAGTGAAAAAGGTATTGGAGTCCAGAAAATGGAGCAAGTTTCCATTGTAAAACATCTTGGAGGAGCAAAGGTAAGGCTGACTTGCAATAAAGAGGAGACATATCAAGAAGGGTCTTTGGCTCTACAGGAATCAAAGAAATGCAAGCTGAAAGAAGTCCCAAGAAAAGGTAAAATCTTCTCCCAATTTCCCTAGCAAATACCTGTCTGTATATAGTCACTAAAATGTGCAATGTAATATAATCTACCATTTTGTGTCCCATACATTTCTGCCAAACTTAATTTTGCCACAAAGGCAAGGGCTAGCTGAAGCTAGATATAAAGTTCAATAGAAAGTCCAGGCTCCCTACATGCTAGCAATTTTCCTTCCTGGGGGCTCAAAGGCAATTGTGATTGAATTTATACCTTTTTATTTAATATAAATTCCTTAAAATGGAAGAGGACAAGTCCTGTAGACTCAGACTGCTGGTTGGTATAGTATAAGACTTAAACTTTTTCCCCTCATGATTCCTTTTTGCCAAGAAATTTTTACATAATTCTGGTATATAAAATATTTTCTGACACTTCAAATATTTACTGATAATAAATTATAAAGAAATATATTTTAAAACAATTCTTTGGTATACATATTTTTATCATTTATTAAGATGAAAACAAATTTGTCTATGAGATCAATGTGTTTATATATTTTTATAAAAAGAAGTAAATCTTGACAGAATGTTTGATACTTTTTACTGTTGTCAAATTTTTCATGACCTCCACATTCAGTTTCACAGCCCAATATGAGAATGTGACCCACAGTTTTAAAAGCGGGTGTAGTGGATAAAGCACTGGCTTGGAGTCAGGAAGAACTAAAATCAAATACTGCCTTATTAGTTGTATAACCCAGGGCCAGTCAGTTAATTTTCCCAGCCTGAATTTCCTTAAAATAGCACCTACCTCATAGAGTTGTTGGAAGGATCAAATGAAATAGCATATGTCTAGTACTTTGCAAACCTTAAAGCATTATATAAATACTAGCAATTGTTATTATTACCTTAAGGACTGTGATTACTATATTATTTACTTGTTATTATTATTAATATTTATTAAATATTTAATCATAATTATTAACTATTGTTATTATTACCTTAAGGGCCTTTTAGAGGCCTAGTAAGGAGATCTCTGAGACAAAGGATATGGACATTTTTTCACTTTTTAAAAACTCTAATTTCAAACTTATTTCCATAATTATCCAACCAAATCATAGCTTTGCTAATAGTGTATTGATTGCCTATCTTTCTGTAGCCCCTCTAGCATTTTTTTTGTATCTTTTGACATCCTCAATAAATTTTGCCACCTTAAAGAAAACTTGAGTTGTTTTTATTTTCATTTCTCTTATTATTGGTTAGAGAAATTTTTCTATGATTAATAATTTGTAGAGTTCTTAATTCTTTTTTAGAGAACTGTTTATTTAAATCCTTAGCCTACTTGTAAATTGATTTGATATATTTGTATGACTGATTCTAGGTGTTATATATATATATATATATATATATATATATATACATATATATATATATATATAATATTCTAAATAATTTGAACATTGCATTCTCAGAAGTTTTGATGCAAAGATTTTTACCCAATAACAATTTCTCTTATTATTTTAATTACATTAATTTTGTTCTTGGAAAAGTTGGTCAACTTCAGGAAATTGAAATTATTTTTTTATTTTTCATTATCATTTCTAACACTTCTTTGGCTGATACTTTTAACAGCTACATCTAAGAGATAAATTATCTAATTTTGTTCTCTTCTAATTTTTTAGGGTATGATTTTAATATTTGGCTTAACTATCCAATTTGAATTTTTTGTGAGAAGTGATTAAGATGTTGCTATAGATCTAATTTCATAAAATTGCTTTCAACTTTTCATAAGAATGCTTGTCCAAAAGAAAGTATCTCTTCCAAGTAATTTATATTAATAAAGTTTATTGAAAAGTAGTTTATTGTTTTTGATTGTTTCTGATTCTTATGTAGTCTGTTTCTCTGATTTAGTTTTTTAAATTTTTAACTGGTACCAAAGTGTTTTGATTACTACTGCTTCGTAATATAATAATTTGTAGTCTATAGATGTTATTTTCTCTTTATTTCTCCTTTTTTTCATTGTTTCCCTTGAAATTTTAAACCCATATCTTCCAAATGAATATTGTTATCATTTTGTCTATCTAAAGGTACTCCTTGGTAGTTTGACTTATATGGCACTAAATCCTGAAAAGTTTCTTTCTAAAAAACTTACTCTCCCTTCTCCATCCATATAAACATAACAATAAAAACATTTTATGGAGTTGTGATTTCAGTCACAAAGAGCCAAATCATTTCTTCCCTCTTACTTCCCTTGTTTAATAATATTCTCTTCGCCCATATTTTCTAGTTGCTTTCCCTCAAATTATTTTTCTAATGGCCATTTTAAGTGGATAAATTCTCAGCAATGAGCTCATATCAAAGAACATGGCTTATTTGAGGAGATTTTCATTCCCCAATACACCTGTGTACATACACATATTCAATGCTATCTATAAATTCTTTGCTTTTTTCACTAAACTTATGCGTTTCTTTCTCTTGAATGTAGCAGCCAATAGATGTCAACATAACAATTGTTTCTTGTAATACTAAGCTCATGAGGAAACCATCCTTCATTTAATATTGCCAGCTATGTTTAAGGGTAGAGATAGGTACACAAGAGAGGAAACAATATGTGTGATTTATTGTACAAACCATTATAACCAGTTCATTCATTCATTCACTCTTGTATTCAATGAGGAGTCTGCCATGAGGAGAAAAGGCCATATGTCAAAAAATACTGTCTTTTAATGAAAAATATTGTACCATAAAAGTAAAGAGTGAAAAAGGGTAGAACATTTTCTATCAAAGAAAAAATCACAGTAAAAGTGATTTATCCAGCATACTATCTACTGAAACTCTATCAACTAGCACTTTACAGTATCTAAAATACAATAATTAGTATTATTGATAGGTGAAGGCACTGCAAAATCCTGAAGTGTCTTTTAAATCACCAAATAGAAATTGTTATAGTTTTAGTATTAAATTACATATTTTTCTGATTCCTTGTATCTTGGTAACCCATGAGTACAATATAAACAACAGAGAGAAAAGGAGCCAAGACTAGAAGTGGCTAGGTCAGCTGCTATCTAGTGATGCAAGAAGAGATAGTAATAATAATAAACCTATGTGTTCACTGATATGAAAGAAACTCTCTTTACCAATACAAGTCAGCATAACTAGTAAAGGACAAATTTTTAATTTTGTTCAATTATATTCTCCATAGCACATAGGTATTCCATAAGTCAAGTCTCCCATGTTACAGTGAGACCTTACTCCTCTGGTGGACAAGAACACCTAGGGTCTACAATTTTCAAACTATTCTTATAAAAAATAAATACCTATCCCATATATATATGTATGTACATATATACATATATGTTATGTATGTATATGTATATATATATATATATATATATATATATATATATACAAAATGCTAAAAACCCTCTGGAGTAGTCAGCAATAAAAATCAGAGCATGGTCCAGGTAAAAATGAGATGGACAAGTAGCAAGAAATGGAGATAATATGAACCAGAGAACCAAAATGGTAACTATTAATCAGTAACTAGGAGTCTGTGAGGTGTAATTAATCCTTAGGACTCAGGAAAAGAAAACCCGTCCCTACACAATAGGAATGTACCTCATATGACTTTCTTTTAATAGTAAGTTAGAGAGTACCAACCATATTCCTCCTCATTTTTTAAAAGGACTGGATTTATGTGATTCACAACTGGACAGAAAAACATATCAGGCTGCTCCTATTTCCATAATCAACAAGTTATTGAAATACTAAAGAATTCTGATCAACTAAGTGACCAACCATGATTGCAGAGGGCAAATGATAAAGTACCCTATCTATCCTGTGTTTGTCAAGAGAAACAAAGTGCAGGATGAAGCAGATTTTTTTATATTAACAATACAGAAATATGTTTTACCTGACTAAGCATATTTGTTATGAGAGTTTTGTTTTTATTTCTTTTGGAGAGGAAAGGAGGCAAGAGAAAGAAATAAAATTTTGTTTATTAGGAAAAAAATAAAAACCAAAATCAACAGGTTAAAAGGCAAAATACTGTTAAAATATCAATATACTTATGCTATTCACATATCCCTTTAACATTCTTCTAAGAGAGAAATTTTGAAATAATTCATTAGCTCCAAGCTATGAGGGAAATTTAAATTCAATGCAGATATATAATGGAATATGGATCAAAATCCTGATCTGATTATTAATATTTCCTTTGGCGCAATTATGATCTATCATGTCAATGAATATCTAGGTACCTTTCAAACCATGTATTAACGGCCCATCAATTTCATAATAATTCTCCCTTGTGTACACTCAGAGCTATTTGTTGCCATGATTATGCATTCTCATCTTTCCCATATGTCTTATATAAATTAGATGTGATTTCTCATTTTAAGTGATGTGGCATCAGTACATTGTCATTCACATAAACACACTTTTGGGGATCTGCCCAGCAGCACCATTAAAGGAGACTAGCCTGCTGTAGAGAAGGAAAGAGAAACAGAGGGATAATTAAAATTAAAGGAAATGGAGTGACAGTAAAATGCCATGTTTTGTGTAAAAGATAATAACGTTGAAAGTAGCCTGGAGGAATTAATAAACTTGCCCATTTTTATAACCATATATCACTTTTTTTGAAACAGAAAATATCTATACCAAGTAACCCTAGATACATGTGAAAGGTTAGAAAAGTCATTGACATTTCCAGGATGGCATCATATGGAAAGCAGAATGACCCAGAGAAATCTTTAACAAAAGAATTATTTAGAGAAACTCTCATCTTCTTGTATGGTAGCTCTTAAAGTTAAGACATAGAAATAATCCGGTCCAACCTCCTATCCAACAGAACAATTCTTCCTGGATGTAGTGGAATGCATCCCTAGTAGAGCACTATGTCTATGGTTATGCAATCTGTGTCCTAGAACTTCAAACTATATGTTTATATAGACCAAGGACCTTTCCTCCATCCCACAAAGAAATATACAACAATGTAAAGGATTCACAATGGCCTATGAATATTTGATATAATTCTTCATTTCTGTCCCCTGAAACATATCCTATCCTTATGAATCAATATAGACATTCAGACTCATAGTGTTTCTCTATGGTCTAAACTCTCCTGGGAAGGAAAACAAATTTGGAGGTTCTAGAAAAGCATCTCATCACCATCGAGCCTTTAAAATTATAGTACTTACTTGAGATAGCAATTTTGCACTTGGTGTTAATAGAGAATTAACTCCTAAGGGCAGCTATTTGGCACAGTGGATAAGAGTACTGGCCCTGGAGTCAGTAGAACTTGAATTCAAATTCAACCTCAGACACATAACACTTACTAATTAGCTGTGTGATCCTGGGTAAATCACTTAACCCCAATTTCCATGCAAAAAAAAGAATTTTTGTAATGGGTGTTTGTGTGTGAGAGAAAGGGAGGAAAGGGGGGAGGGAAGGGAGAGAAATGGAGAGAGTGAGAATTAACTCATAGCCTCTGATAAGCCCCTCATCAACACTGTAAGACCTTGGAGACATAAAGCCTCAATCCAAATCCTAGATTTGGTACTTAATACTTGTGGGAGTTGGTACAAAATTGGACTAGATGTTTTCTCAGGGTCCTTCTAGTTCCAGAATTAGTTATGGGAAGGATTTTTAACCCAGGATTCATAGAATCCCAAAGGGAGATAGATTTCATGGGTCTTGTAAACTTTGATGGGGAAAAAAATTATATCTCTATATTCACCAATTTCTACCTGAAATTGAGCTTTTCTCTTTAAATGCATATAGGCAATAAACCACAATAGCAGTCATATTTTGTATGCTCTGTACTAAGAACAATCACAGATATATGCATATAATATTAGAGTTATCTCAATATATCATTTATCCTCATTACTATTTCAAAATTACTGTATTTATTAGACCCTAATTTGCCATAGATCAAAATTACTATAGCTATTAGAACTGTGGTTGGTCATTGTGTTGATGAGAGTTTAAAATTCTTCATTTAAAATAAGATTTCCTGTCTATTCACCATATTTCAGTGTAACTGGTTTCCTTTGTAATCCTATGAATTTTATTTTCTGCATTTAAAAACATTATTCTAAGGAGGTCTATGAACTTCATCAGAATGACAAAGATGTCCATGACATGTAAAAAGTTAAGAATCCCTGATTAGGGAATTATGTTGTCCTCGAGGTTGATGGTGCTACCTTAAAGGCTTGGATCTCCCTTGAAAGGAATTTCCCTTTTGGTACTTAGTGAGGCATCCTCTTTCCATTGTACCATGATTGCACCTTGGTAGCAGATCCAGGTTTGTTTCCCCACTCACATTATAATTCAGTGTCTTGTTGCTTCCTTAAACCGAATGAGACACATACTTTCTCCTCTTCTCTCTAGTGTTCTAGAAAAGAACCACATTTTTTTCTTCATGAGACATTTGCAATTTTCCTTCTTTCTTAGGAGGATAATATTGATAATATTACTTAATATTCTTCCAGAAAACAGGTTCAGAATCCCTGGTAATTCTTTCAGAGATTTGCATGTCTGGAACTCCGATTATCTCTACCACTGTCCCTTACTACTGGCAGCTCGCAGGACATGTGATTGCTTCCTTTTCTAGGACCAGGTGGTTCCTTTTTCCACAAATGCCATCAAGGTCACTGATTGAGAAGTTTCAACACTAATCACCTCTACATAGCTCAATCCAAGAACTCCTTTTCCGGGAGATCTCAGTACTCCATCAGTTTCTGCCATCTCTCAAGGTAGGTGGTTCTATCACTTTCTCCCTGTAGGCTGCCTTCTCTGGGGCTAAATTGAGACTCTAGTCCTTGGGAGATTATGATAATGTGTAGGCTTCACACCTGAAAAGACTAAAGTTCACTCTTAGATCTCTGGTCTCCAGTCTGCATTCAGCTCTGTGTGAGTCTCTTTATAGAATGAGTATCAGGGTAAAACTCAGATTTATAATAGCCTGACTGAAGATAATTATCCCCTGATGTAATAATTCAGTTGTTCAATGGAATTCTAACCTATCAAGGATGCATAATCCGTCTTAAACATAGGTCTCATCCTTTAATTTTGTTAAGTTGCCCAAGCTTATTCCTGGTTACCACTATATATTTACAAAACAAAAATCAGATTTTATCATTTTATCATCATTCTGCAGTTTAGAATCCATTATACTGATTGTGAATTTTGCCCATGGTAGTCTATTCAGTATAAATAAAGACTAAAGAGAGTTTTGCTTGGAATGTAGCGATGTGCCAAACAAAGTAGAAAGCAATGAAAATCTTTCCTCTCCCTTATGAATATAGGACCAAGAAAAATTTCTTGCTAATTATTTATACATATTAGATGGAAGTACAGAACATTAAACTCATTCAACAAGTTTGTCTGTTGGGATGCAGAGGTGATTCAATGGTTATGCTAATTGTGTTACAAAATAGCCTTGGTCATCCATCCAAATAAGCTGTAGACACTTCTCATTAGCAACTCATAAGAACAGCATATAAGCAGAATTTCTTCATCAAACCAATATAGTCCTACTATGGCACAACAATATATGTGGAATTCAAGCTGGTATCCAACTAATCTTACCTTGTTCAATTAAAGTTCCAATATAACACCTTCCCTAATGCTCAAAAAATGAAATTCTTTTCTTTTTTTTAATCATATTGCTCCAAATTGCCATCCTTGCCTTAATTTACAATTTTGGTTTGTATCCCAGAAACTAAAGATTTTTTTCTGTAGTTCACCTGTGTGCACATGCAAACATAGACACTCACACCCACCCACATATACCCACACACATCTTCAGACACAAACACACACCTATACACACATACAATTTTCTTAATTCAATTTTATTTTATGTTCAATTCTGAATTCACTCCCTCTTCTTGACCCTTTCCCAGTCTGTTGTGAAGCCAAGAAAAACAAAACCCATTACAAATATGTATAGTCATATAAAACAAATTTCCTTATTAAAGCCTTATAAAATGAAGGAAAGAAGAAGGAAGGAAGGAAGGAAGGAAGGAAGGAAGGAAGGAAGGAAGGAAGGAAGGAAGGAAGGAAGGAAGGAAGGAAGGAAGGAAGGAAGGAAGGAAGGAAGGAAGGAAGGAAGGAAGGAAGGAAGGAAGGAAGGAAGGAAGGAAGGAAGGAAGGAAGGAAGGAAGGAAGGAAGGAAGGAAGGAAGGAAGGAAGGAAGGAAGGAAGGAAAGAAGGAAGGAAGGAAAGAAGGAGAAAAAAGAAAAAGAGAAGAGAAGACGGCAATCTACACTGAGTCCAACAGCTCTCTCTCTGGAGATGGATAGGATGTTTCATCATGAGTCCTTTTTAGAGCAGTGGTTGGTCACTTTGTTGATCAGAGTTACAAAATCCTTTCAAAGGTGATTGTCTTTACAATATTATTATTATTGTATAAATTATTTTTCTGGTTCTCTTTACTCCACTTTGTTGATCATAACTAAGCCTTTCTGGGCTTATCTAAAACTACCCCCTTCATCATTTCTTAAAGTATAATAGTATTCCATCACATTTATGTACCCTTACTTGTTCAGCCATTCCCTTTGACATACACATTGATGGGTATCCCCTCGGTTTCCAATTTTTTGCCCCGATAAATTTTTAAATTATTTTTGTAAATATGAGTCCTTTTCTTTTTTCTTTGGATTCTTTCAGTTACAGATCTTTAGAGTTATTTAAAAATCTCTAACAGGATATGTTTCCTAAGGACTATTAGCAGTGTTCCTGAGCACCTGGGTAGTATCAGTTCTGTGATCATCTTTATTTCTTGGTATTTCATTGAGAGTGTCCTATTTTTCTATTTCTTGATACTCCTTTCTGCATCTGCAGGATCTGCAGCATGAAAATATTAGCAACTTTCTCTTTAAGTCATAGCAAGAAGTATTAGAAGCCTAATGAGCTTCTGAACAAGTAGTTCCATGTATACTTAAATGTATAAATATTAGGTGTAGTGACTTGATGGTGATAATATGGGCCTCCAGGGATAAATTTAAAACTGAATTTTTGCAACAAGATCTGTGATTATAAGGCTCAAAAAAATTAGTGGATTTCTATATCATGGATCAAGTAAGAAACTCAAAGCTGAATCTCTCATTTTGGAATTAAACTGAATTAGTGCTTGGGTGATGCTCTTCTGTGAATAATACATTATTATCAGAAGGTCTCAAGCTGATGATGGATTGTAGTAATACCTCACCAGAGTGACCTGTTGCTCTGATGATGTATTATGCTAACACATCATCAAAGGATTGTTGTTTTATTGATGTTTGAGCAGAATACATTGTCTGAGTGAGTTCCACTGTTGATGGATTACACAAAAGATGGTCCCTGGTGGAAAAAAAATACTCTAGGAGAAAACTCTGTAGTCATTACAGGGGAAAAAACCAACTGACATGCAAAATATAAAAAGTTTCTTCTGTCAACTAAGAAGGAATATGGATGGATAGAATTCTCTAGAATTATTTCTCTTGCCATACGATAATGCATCAAATTTTAATATTCCAAGAATTCTTAAACTATGACCTTCACAAAAGAAATCCTTGAACCTGGAGTAACTCTGAACTAACATATAGCCAAAGTTCTCTGTGAATCATATAAATAGTACCTGTCAAAACACTCTGGACTTGGGTGGATTTTTAAAATATATTATTATTCCTTCCTTCATCATTACTAAGTATATTTCAAGTGCAGAATATATATTTGGGCGAACTATGAGAATATGTAGAAAAAACTTGTACTAGAACTTGTCTTCATATTTCAAATGACTGAAATTTGGACTATAGATCTTAATCCATTTGCAGTTTTTTGTAATTATTTGTATAATTTGTAATTATAATAATTATAATATTTAACATTTCTAAGCCTCAGGCTTTTTAGAGGGGTGGATGGGGTGAACAGAAAGAACTTAAAGGAAGTCCAGCCATTTTCAGGGCTGCTCATCCATCTTTTTGTGCCCACCTAAATCACCCAACTCTCACCTGTGGCTCCAAGAAGCTATAGTATGCACAGAGCCATATCCCATTAAACTGATGAGCTATAAGCAGGTTAAAGATAGCTGATGGGCCTCAAGCCTACTGGTGAGTTAGGGGATGTCTGCTCCAAGCACATGAAGACTTTTCCCAGCAAAGTGTGTAGATGAGAGTAATTTGTTTCAATAGCCACGACAGCAACTGAAGCAGTGCTATGGAGTATGTCAAAAATGGCAAGGTCACACTGCATCCTGGGCCATTGCAAGGCATCTTGATTTTTGTCTTGCCATTGGACTTCAGTGAAGAAACAGTTATTTTCTGAATTTTAATTATAAAGAAATTGGGGGCAGCTAGGTGGCACAGAGCACCAGCTCCGAAGTCAGGAGGACCTGAGTTCAAATGTGATCTCAGACACTTAACATTTCCTGGCTGTCACTTAACCCCAACTGCCTCAGAAAAAAAAAAGAAAGAAAAAAAAAAGAAATTGAAGTTGAGTGGTTGAATGATCTGAAGTCATGCAGTTGATAATTATTGCATTAGACATCCAACCTCAGTCTTCTAACTTCAAGACCAGTACCTTTTCTGTTACTATACTATCTATCAATGGCTCTTCAAATATTCTAATTTTTTTGCATTAGAATACTATAGAACCCTAAAGTTTACACATAAGGCATTTACATCAACTACTGTTTATCTAATCCCTATTCCCTACTCTAGAGGGGTCAAACATGTATTCCACAATATTCTAAGTGACTTTAACTAGATTAAAATGCAACTGGGAAATTATTGAACAATAAAATAGAAATAACATTACATTTCAAAGCTAAGTCAATATGTGGCTCACAGGGATACTTATTTACAGTTGGGAGGTTTTATTTTTATTTGATTTTGACACCACTGGCTACACCTTTCATTTTTCCATTATATGTTCAAAGTTAAGAATGCCATTCTGAAGATTAGTAACTTTAGTTCAAACACGCCAGCTAAAGGGGACTCATGGGCCTTTGCAATTTCTTGAAGGTACAAGGATTCTGTGTGGGCCACCTTGATCCATTAGGATGAATGTTTTGGTTCCTTCACTACCCACACCTATAAAGTATATGGCTATTGGCTTTTATGCCAGGATGCTGTGTTACCTGGGGGCAGCCTATTGTTACATACTAAAGAAAATATAACCTACAACCTAACTAGCTGTATATAAGCATCCAGTTTTTAGGCAGTTTCTGGCTAAGTGCTGACAAGTGCTTAATAAATACTCATTATCGACTGCCTGACAAGTAGAGCATCTCTGAAAACATAGTTATTCTCTCAAAGAAAAATATGTGCTACCTCTCTACCATCACAATTTTGTCTTTAAGCAATCATAGGATATTCAAAAGCATGACACTGAAATTTGAATTACACCATTCTGTTTGATTTTTGATATAGCAGTTCTAGAGAAATATGGCTCCCATTGATAGGAGGGGAATACCTTAGTTTCAATACACAGAATTCTGACACAATAAACTAGTACAAGTATTTCTTAGTAAATAGCACCAAGTCAGCATTGATATCCTTGCTTCTGCTATATTTCAAATATTTTTTTCTAAACCAAGTACAAAATTTTAGTATTAAGTATTAGTATTAAGTTTATTCTTCTTGGAATAGTGCTACACTCCAGTTCTATGAGAAGGTACAGTAGATAGTAAAGGAATGGAAGTTTATCATAGCAGCTACATGGTTTTAATTTTCAAATGTTGCAGAGTAATGGATGGATGTAAGAACTATTGAACTTCATGATATATAAGCCTACCATGGGATCAATAACAGCCACTTTAACCATCAAATGGACATGGTTCTTTTCAACATCAAGGTGATTCAGGCCAATTCCAATAGATTTGTGATGGAGAGAGACATCTGCATCCAGAAAGTAGACTGTGGGATTGAATGTGAATCACAACATAGTATTTTCACCTTTTGTTGTTGTTTACTTACTTTTTGTCTTCTTTCTCATTTTTTTCTTTTTGATCTGATTTTTCTTGTACAGCATAAATGTAGAAATATGTATAGAAGAATTGTACATGTTTAACATATTAGATGACTTGCTGTCTAGGGGAAGGGGATCAGGAGAAAGGAGGGAGAAAACTTTAGAACCACATTCACCATAGGGTGAATATTGAAACCTATCTTTGCATATATTTTGAAAATAAAAAGCTCTTATTTAAAAAACTCATCCAAACAAATGTCAAAGTATTAAACTTTAAAATCTCAGATCAAATTAAAATTGAAACAAGTATGGGAATGCCAAAGCATAGCCTATAGGAATATTTGTCTTAAATGTCATGGGGAAAAAAGGTAGGTTTGACAAGAATATATGTGCATTGTATAGTACTACTTGAAAAACTACCAGGACATTCCAATCAAAAGAAAAATGTTAATTTGCTCATCTACATAAAATTTGTATACAAATACAAAAGGAAAGTACTATTTAGATGACAATTTCCAGATATTGGAGCTACAAGGACGAAAAGAAAAAAGAAATTAAACAAAGTACAACCTATGCATAATTATTTGAATCTAATAATTGGGGCTTACATCAGCATCCTCATCATTAGGATTAAATATACATGTTCTCTTAATAGATCTTTAAGCCAATCAATGTTTTTTAAAACCAACTTTAACCCAACCAAACATTCCTGAAAGACTGAGAAGACATGATTTCCTACAACATTTAAGATAAAGATTCCTATAGGCTATATCTTGACATTCCCATATTTGCTAGCTTTAATTTGACCTGAGTTTTTTAAGTTTTATACTTTGGCTTTTCTGTTTGGATAGATTTTTTTATGCTAGCTTTAAATTTTCAAAATATATGCAAAAATAGCTTTCAACATTCACTCTTGCAAAATTTTGTGGTTCTAAAATTCTCTCCCTTTCCCGTCTCTTGATTCCCTTCCCCTAGACAGTAAGTCATCTAATATATGTTAAACAAGTACAATTTTTATATACATATTTCTACTTGTATGTTGCACAAGAAAAATCAGATCAAAAAGTAAAAAAAAATAAAGATGAAATGGGGGGAATTGAACAAATGCAAAAGTTAAATGAGGAAAGGAACTTAGAGTTTGGAAGAAGACCAGTCTGAAAGAACAATCGGGAGGGCAGGACATTTATTGGAGTGGATTTTTTGAAAAATCAAGGCAAAACTATCCTTTCTGAAGTTTTAAATGTATGAAAAGTCCTTCTTTCTTTCACTCACCATTAAATCATTCAAGAGAAAAGAATTGTTAGAAACTCCAAAAATAAAATAACTTTTCTAATTAGACAGCATGGGCAGAAGCCAGGCATGGTAAGGCTAAGTGTTAGTAAAGGTAGATTGAAAGACAATGAGAAGAATTAATTTGTTTTCATTCTTCAAAGCCTCCATATTAAGACGCAGGGCTAAGGTGAGGAGGCTCATAGGATCAAGTTTCAATAGTTCTTAAGCTGGGGTTCATGAACTTGTCTTTTTAATATTCGATAACTATATTTCATGTTTCTGCATCTTATATATTTTATCTCATACACTTAAAAACATTTTTTTCTGAAAAGGGGCTCCATTACCTTTGCCAGAGTACTAAAGGGATCTATGAGACAAAAAAAGATAGGAAGTATTGTTTTAGTTTGAATAGACCCCGAGGAAAAACTACTTTGGTTGAATATGGCCTTTTTTGTAGGTAATTCCAACCTTGTTAGTGTTTCTTAAAATTTCTCCACTTGTGACCCCTTTTCACCCAAGAAATGTTTACATGACCCCAAGTATAAGGGTATAGAAAATAGGCATACAAATCAAACATTTGCTGACAATAAATCATAATTTTGTGACCCCACATTCAGTTATGAAACCCTATATGGGGTTGCAAATCACAGTTTAAGAAGCTGGCCTCTAGGCTGTAGGTCTCAGTTTTCAAGAAATAGATAATCTTCAAAGTCCAGAGATACATTTTGTGAACTACATATAACCAGATGTATGTGTGTTTGCTTTAAATTCATCTATGATAATTTAGGGCAACAAGGTGGCACAGTAGATGGAATGCTAGATCTGGAGTGAGGAAATCCTGAGTTCAAATCCACCCTCAGATACTTACTAGCCATGTGATCTTGGGCAGGTCACTTAACCTTATTTGTCTCAGTTTCTTTAACAGTTCCTTTAAGAAGGAAATGGCAAACCACTCCAGTATCTTTGGCAAGACAACCCCAGATGGGGACACAGAGTCAGACAAGACTAAAATGACTGAACATCAAGAATTGGCAATTCACAAAACAATTGTAAGCACTTCACTATTGGTTGGTATATGTGTCCAGGGCCAAGGGAACAAGAGAAGAAGGCTTGCCAAAAACATTCCCTGGGGATTTTGTTCATCCAGCACAAATTGGCAAAAAACTAAGACCATTCCAATTAAACCAGCAAATCTAGTCACCTAATTTGAAAGGACATAAAAGGGGTCGGTGCAGCCAAAAAGGAAGGGTGGTGGGGGTGGAGAGCCCCTCCCCTAGATTGCAGAAGGAAAGAAGACAAGCATCCAGGTAGGTTGCTTTGTGAAACCCAGGCCTGTTTCCCAGAAAAACAGAAATCCTCATTGAGCCAGAGTACATCTACCTGGAAGAACTATTGTTGAAAATAGCCCTGGCATGCCCAGCCCCAGCCACAGCCTTGAATATGAGAACCTGGCTACCTGGCATAGTTAGAAGAAACATGTGTCTTGTAAAATTTCTACTAGTTTCAGCTCTATCCTCATCCAATGGGCACCAAGAATATCTCACCCTTGTACTAGATTAGCCTCCTACAAACATTTAACAAGGTTGAACACACTGATGCTCTTTAAAAACAAAACAAAACAAAACAAACAAAAAAAAAACCAGAAAGTCACATGATAGGTATGTTCTAGTGCAAGGTATGATAGGTTTTGAGTTATGGCACCTGACTCACCTCTACCATTTAATGAGTGATGTGATCTTGGGCAAGTCATTGGCTCTCTCTGAGCTCTAGTATTCTGTAAAACCAGAGGGTTGGACTAGATAGCTGATATGGTCTCTTCAAGCCTAAATCAATGATAACATTAATTTAATTTAACATCATTTTAAAATTTTTTAAATTAAAACTTTTTATTTTCAAAATACATGCATGGATAATTTTTTCAACATTGATCCTTGCAAAACCTTGCGTTCCAAATTTTCTCCTCTTATCCCCACCCTCTCCCCTAGATGGCAAGTAATCACATTTAGCATCATTTTAAGTAGCCTTAGCCACATTTTTAAGCCTGCTTGTTGGCAATGTTTCTTTTTAGTTGTTCAGTCCAACTCTTCTTGACCCCGTTCTTGTTTTTCTTGGTAGCTATACTGGAATGTTTGACATTTATTCCTCCAGCTCATTTTACAGATGAGAAAACTGAGGCAAAGAGGGTTAAGTGCTAGGTTCACACAGTTAGGAAGTGTCTGAGGCCAGATTTGAACTTAGGAAGATGAATCTTCCTAACTCCAACTTCCTAACTCCTAACTCCAAGCCAGGCAGTCCCTCCACTGTGCTACCTCACTGCCTAATGTTCTATGTATAATATTTGGCTTCAAAATTATTCAGGTGAAAAGAGAAGAATTGTTAATTACATGCACTTGTGATGCTCAACAATCTATTAGAAACTGATGTAATCAGCCATCATCATGACATTTTACAGATTAGGAAATGGAAGCCTAGAAAAATGAAATGATTTGCCTAAGATCACACAACTAGTAACAAAGAAGTTAGGATTTGAAACCCAAAACTGTAGAGTACAAATGAAAAAAGGATCTATAGATGATGGGATCTTCCAGATGTTTTTGCTCACAGAGGATGATGATGATGAAAACAAACAATTAGAATTTATATAGTCTTTTAGGTTTACCAAGTGTTTAAAAAATTATCTCATTTTGGTTTTCCAACAATCCTGGGAGATAGGTATTATTATTATTACCATTTTTCAAATGAGGAAACTGAGGCAGAAAGAAGTTAAGTGGCTTGCCCAGGGTCATACAACTAATTAATGCCTGGCTCCAGGTCCGCTGTGCCACTTGGATGCTTCAAAAACTGACATGGCACTGATTACCTCAAGCCTAGAATGCTGCAGAGCTTCCTGAACAAAATCCATCATTGATGAAAGGTTGTTGTTCAGTGGTTCAGTGAAGCCAGCTCTTCATGATCCCATTTGGAATTTTCTTGGCAAAGATATTGGAGTGGTTTGCTATTTTCCTTCTCCAGCTTATTTTACAGATGGGGAAACTGAGGCACACAGGGTTAAGTGATTTGCCCAGGGTTACACAGCTAGTAAAATGTCTGAAGACAGATTTGAACTTGGATCTCATAATTCATTCTAAATATGCTCTTAGGAATACCAAATGAATAAAGAATGCCTATGGTATGGATAGCACATAAAGCTGATCCATCATCAAATGGACAAGGATCTGCATTGACTTTGAAAAACCCAAAGACCCCAGCTTTTGGAATTTGAGTGCAAAGAAGAACTGGAACTCATAATTGAATACCAAAAGATAATTTTGATAATATTAAATTAAAAAGTTTTTGTACAAACAAAAGTAATGCAGACAAGATCAGAAGGGAAGCAATAAATTGGAAAATCATTTTTACATTTAATAGTTCTGATAAAGGCCTCATTTCTAAAATATATAAAGAATTGACTCAAATCTGTAAGAATTCAAGCCATTCTTTAATTGATAAATGGTCAAAGGATATGAACAGATAATTTTAAGATGAAGGCATTAAAATCATCTGTAATCATATGAAAAGGTGCTCTAAAACAATATTGATCAGAGAAATGCAAATTAAGACAACTCTGAAATATCACTACATACCACTCAGAGTGGCTAAGATGACAGGAAAAGATAATGGCAAATATTGGAGTGGATGTAGGAAAACTGGTACACTGATGCATTGTTGGTGAATGGATCCAACTATTCTGGAGAACAATTTGGAATTGTGCTCAAAAAGTTGTCAAACTGTGCATACCTTTGACCCAGCAGTGTTACTACTGGGCTTATATCCCAAAGAGATATTAAAGAAGGGAAAAGGTTAGGGTTAGCAAGAATGTTTGTGGCAGCCCTCTTTGTAGTGACCAGAAACTGAGTGTATGCCCAATCAGTTGGAGAATGGCTAAATAAGTTATGGTATATGAATGTTATGGAATATTATGTTCTGTAAGAAACAACCAGCAGGATGATTTCAGGGATATCTGGAGAGACTTACATGAACTGATGCTGAGTGAAATGAGCAGAACCAGAAGATCATTGTACAACATCAATATTATAGGAAGATCAATTCTGATGAACATGACTCTTTTCAAAAATGAGATGATTGAGGCCAGTTCCAAAGATCTTGTGATGAAGAGAGCCAATCCAGAGAAAGGACTGTGGGAACCGAGTGTGGATCACAACATAGCATTTTCACTCTTTTTGTTATTGTTTGCTTGCATTTTGTTTTCTTACTCGTTTTCTTTCCTTTTTAATCTGATTTTTCTTCTGCAGCAAGAGAATTATATAAATATCCTTACACATATTGGATTTAACATATATTTTAACTTGTATAACATTGAATTGCTTGCTATATGGGGAAAAGGTGGGGAGAAGAAGGGGAAAATATAAAACACAAAGCTATGTAAGGGTCAATGTTGAAAAATTATCCATGCATATAATTTTGAAAATAAAAAGCTTTAAAAATTTAATGAGCATCAATAATCATGGACTTTTCCAGTCTATGTCCAGTCCAAGAAATACATAGAAAAAAAAGAAAAACCATGCTGGCCTTTTAATAACTCCAAGCTTCTTCCTAAACCAAGTTGTGAATTATTAAATATCAGTTTCCAAAGAACTAAAGTATGTGGCAGGTATGACGAAGTTGTAATACACTACACATAAGGAATTATGGCAAAGATGACCTAAGGTATGGTGTAAATATAGGAAAAGAAATCAAAATCCTATGGAGACAGAATAGATATATCATCCTTCTATGGCAGTTGTCCTGAAGGTGGTTTCATGAACCTACAGAAGATGAACTTCTATCTCAATGCTTTTATTCAGTTCCTAAAAAGAGCTTAGTTATTTTATTTGTTTCTGCAGTAGTTTGTGGAATATTTAATATAAATGAATAAGAATCAGATAGAGATATGTCCCAGAATCATTTCTAACTGAACTCTTCTTGAAAGATGAGATAGATAATGACGATCATAAAATAACCTAAAAGTCCAAAGTGTGTTCATGCCATGGGGTGAGGGCAATAGCAGAGTATGAGAATGCCCATCAAAGTGATGATGTATAGCTGAAATTTTGTGTGCCCCGTTGTACCTTCAAAGGCCTGGCAGGAATTTTGTAATGCTGGTTAATTGGTCTCTAGCTGTAGCACTGATTGGGTTAGCTTCATGCTTAGTGTGATACTACCGCTTAGGTTGGTCCTTTTTGAAATCATCCTGATGCTCAGCTTGACACAGCATGTTGTTAAATCATTTTCCGTCACGTCCAACTCTTCACGTCCCCATTTTTCTTGGCAAAGATATTGGACTGATTTGCCATCTTCTTCAACTCATTTTATAGATGAGGAAACTGAGGGAAATGGGGCTGTGACTTGTCAAGGGTCACACAGGGAGGAAGCATCCAAGCTCAGATTTAAATTCAGGAAGCTGAGTCTTCCTGACTCCAGACTCAGCACTCTGTCCCCTGTGCTACCCAGCCATCTAGAGATGGCACAAGGTGCCAGACTTGGAGTTAAGAACACCCAAGTTCCAATTCTGCCTCAAACATCAGCTGTATGATCTCCCTCTGCCTCAGTTTTCTCATTTGTAAAGTGAGGTTGTTACGTACCTCAATGGTTGTGATGGTCAATGTAAAATGATGTGGTCCCAAGGCAAGTGACCAGTCCTCATTCATAGGCAGTTCTCTTTCCTAAGTGAAATTCTCAGGCATTTGAAAACTTGGGAATATTTCAACAATCCTGACAAAGCAAAAGAGATAAGGTGAAGGGCAGCTAGGAGGCACAGTGGATAGAGCACCAGCCCTGAATTCAGGAGGACCCAAGTTCAAATCTGGTCTCAGACACTTAACATTTCCTAGCTGTGTGACCCTGGGCAAGTCACTTAACCACAACTGCCTCAGGAGAAAAAAACAAACAAAAAAAAAAACACGTGGTTTTGTCCAGAAGCATAAATTTGGGAAGTTAAGCAAATAGCCAGCTTGACAAGACACATACAGTTTTGTGTTTCTTTCATTGAGACAAACTGGCCCAAAAAATTCCAGGCAACTTCATATAACTCTAGGAAAACAATGTGTTAAGAACCTTCAGAAATCAATGACATAGAACCAAAAAAACAGAACACTTCCACAGCTGATGAAACAGCTGACCTCTCATGGGAAACTTTGATGAAATGCCCTTTGGGGAGAGTTCTGCCTCTGTGTTCTCCATTTCTTGGACTTGTCTTCATTCATTCTTTATTACTGTTGATCCTTGCCTCAGCCTCTGCATATTCTGACCCTCCTAAGACCTGTTTTCTAGCCAAGGAATATAATCTCTCTAATTATGCTTCTGTGAGACATTATCAGTAAACGTATTAGAGGGATGATTCCCAGTATTTTTGTATTCACTAGCTGTATCATTGTTAATTTGATTTCATGACACCCTACTTTCTTTCCTTCTCCTTGTCTCACAAAACTATTGTACAGAACCAAAAGATTTCTTAATAAAATGAAAGTAAATTAAAGGGAATTTTAGCTTTTGTCACAGTTTCTTGGTTTAAATAAAATTAAGCTAAAATTAGCTTTTATTTTGTAGATTTCTTAAATCCTGTTTTTTAAAAAATAATCTTATCTTTAGCCTCTCCAGGCCTCAGTTTCCTCATGAAGTTCTTTTCAGGTTTAGATCAGTAGTCATGATGATTTTATATTGAAGTCTTTGAGACATTTGGAAATTCTTGGGGTACTACAAAATTAGTATTATCACTGGCCTATACTACAAGTGTTTTTTGGAAATTCAACCTTCTTCCCATCCTACTGAAAAGGCAAAGGAAAAGAATCCAGAAATGAAAAAGTATCCGAGACAGTAGTAAATAATAAGCCAGTCTCAGACTCAGGAAGATAAAAGCCCAAATATTACTTCTGACAACAAATGGCTGTTTGACCCGGGGCAACTTTTGAGTGCTCTAGGAAACTTTCCAAGACTATAAGTTGCCAAATAGATTTGAACCTGTATAGGTAGAGGGAGTTCCCTATGGGGATGAAGTTACAAATCTAATTCATATGCTCTAATTTCTTACCACACTGAAGTTTGAAAGGAGCACCTGTTCTGTACCTCCTTGGTAAACAGAGGTCAAATGAACTTACTGACCATTTTATGGAGTTTTAATGAATTGCAAGATAATTTCATCCACAAACCACAAACCAAAAAAGCAGAAATCCAAACAAATTCATCCACATTATGGCTTTTTCTAGAACCTCAATCTGGGACCACCAAAGGTTTTGCAGCTGAATTTGGATAAAACTTATGGTTTTTAGCAGGATGTCCCAAAATTCTGTGGTTGCAACATATTTTTGTGGAACCTGAAATCCCCAAGTACAGCTCAGCACATCTAAGAACCCGAGCCCCTCCAATCAAATATTGCCCTCCTGGGTTGACTGTGGTCCCTTTTCTCTGCATTCTCCCTCTTATGAAGCACAACATAGTTTCTCACAGCTGCGGTGCTCTGTTCTTCTGCTCCTGCTGTTTAGACTCTACCTGAGTTTATAATCTTCTGTTCTGCATATCAAAACTATGCCCACAGCAGATAACTGTCTTTATAGAAACATAAAATCTTGATGAGAACAGTGGGAAAAGAGATGATGTCTTAGGGCCAAATATGTTTGCACAGCTCCCATACTTCCACAAGTCACTGGATGTTTACACCCCATCTTCCTCCCTCTCCCTCCCCATACCCATATAACACAATGGCATGGGTACTAGGGATATATGCATTTAACTGAATTTAAAGGCAATGTGTGATAGCAATCATTGGAAATAAAGATGAAACTGGAGAGAGAAATCACAGGGCATCTACCACATAACCTCTAGGCAGATTTGCTTTGGAGCTAAATGTTCTAAGATTTTCAGGAGGTGTAAGATGAAATTCTTTAAAATTTAAAGCCATTTAGACAGAAAGGACAATAACAATAATAAAAAAGACACAAATGTTTGACATTTACTGCAATTTAATAACCAAACAGGCAAAACTAGTTACAGAACCATTTGAGTCAAACAGTCACTCAGGGACATGAAAAGCAATTATTTAAATATTTAAAACAGAAAGCTTTCCAAGCAGCTGGGGAGGCAGCTTTTTGTTAATATTTAACATTGAGAGATGGTCAGTCACTGGGAAAAACAACTATTTATATGAGGGATTTGACAAACACCCCAGACTGTCTCCTGGTGGCGGAAAGATTTTTAAGGGGACACAATGATTGTCCAACATCAATTCTAGGTAAATAGGGATTACAGAAAAGCTTAGGCCATGGTAGGAAGCACCCATTACACTGGTCTCAGGGAACAGTGAGATCTATAAATGTTACAGAGCTATGCTTCTGTCCTCCTGGCTTTCAATTAAATGTGCTTGGCATGAAACACACCCTTACAGCTGAAAGGACCCTAAGTGACACTCGGGATTGGCTCTTAGTTAACCCAGAAACCCGCAGTTGGAGCAGCTTTTTCTTTCTGCAGGTGAACTTTATTCATGCAGAAAAGAGGACCCCTTCCCTTCTTCTACCATTTGATAGCTCTCTACAAAAAAATACGAGAAAGGATATTATAACAGGTAACTGCCAGGCTTGGTAAATGAATTCGAAAAATTGATCTCTTTAAGGCAAATACAGTAGCTGTAAATGGTAAGAAAAGTCATCTATTAATAACTTGCATTGATATAGCATTTTGTAGGTTTGCAAAGCATTTTACCTTTACATAGATTCAGGGAAGCAGCGTGTTATTGCTATCCGTGTTTTATAGATGAGGAAATTGAGATAGATGGAGGTTACATGAGTTGCCTAGAATCAGCCAACTGGTAAGTATTTGGAGCTGGATTTGAATCAGGTCTTCCTGTCCACTGTCGTATCCATTATGCTACCTAGTTGTCATTTGATACTAAAGAATAAATCACAGTATTACAGGCCTGAAGGGATCCTGAAGGGATATGCAGTTTTCTCCATTACTTTCAGTTAATACCATACTTAATCACTCATTAGAAAACGAATTGGTGCAGTGGGAAAAGTACTGGATGTGGAATCAAAAAACTTGGGTTTCAATCGCACATCTTCCAGTTACTACCTTTGTGAATGAGTGACCTCTCTGGACCTTATCTGTGAGTTGAACTAAATGACTTCTAAAATTCCTGTCAGCTTTGATCTCAAATCTGCTTCTCTCTATCTGTGTGACTTTGCACAAGCCATTTAGTCTCTCCAGAACTCAGTTTCTCCCTCTATAAAATAGGAAGTTGTATTCAATGACTCTAAGAACCTTGATAGTTCTAAATTTATATCCCTCTGGCCATGATGATAAGAAGCTAAAGACAAGGGCAAGACAGGTTTCATTGGGACTGAAATGGCTTAGGCAAAACCACAAAGCACAGATGCCTAGGGAAGAAAGGAGAAAAAATTGCAACACTAGGCTCAGTGGATAGAGCACGAGCCCTGAAGTCAGTGGGACCTGAGTTCAAATTTGACTTCAGGAACTTAACACTTCCTAGCTGTGTGACTAAATCACTTAATCCCAATTGACTCAGGGGGATGTATTTAGAAAAAAATAAAAATTTAAAATAAATAAATAAATTTGCTTCTCTGTAAGTCCTGGTTGAGAGTTCTGGGCTTGTCCTCCAGTATCTTCTCAAGGTCTTTCAATAGAAAGGACTCCTTCCTTTTTTCCTCCTTCCTTCTTCCTACTGCTCCATGGCAATGAATGAGTCTACAAAGACCATGTAGCATCCTTCATTTCTTAGTTACTCCAAATAAAAGTTGGCCAAACTAAAAATGATACAAAGAACACATCCTTGAACTGTTGAGTACAGTTTTTAATTCTCCATCATTTGATCATCTTCATGGGTCTCTGGCATTGCCCTTCATGAATCTTCTACATGTCATTTTTGACAGTGGAACCATGAACTGGACCCAGTACTCTTCTTAGGATCTAACTTTGAATTCTAATCCCTTTCCACTCCCATTCTCCTCGGGACTATTATCCACACCTCCGTGCCACCCCCCCCCCATCCAAATATTATCTGCAACCCAATAAGAATGTTCTCTATTTCGTCATCATCCAGATCACTGATTAAAATATTGCGTAATATTGGACCTAGGGCTGAGGCCTGTGGGACATCAATATAAGCTCCTGTCCTTTCTACCCCTCAAATCCAGATTGACTCTAAACTAATAATAATAGCTGTCTGAATCTGACATGCTTATCAATACTAGTGCATGTGCTCAATTGTGATCATGTATAGGCCCAATTTATCCATAGATTTTTCATGATGGATAGAGTAAAACACTGTGATCAAGTCTATGATTGTTATATTTGCATAAGGTTTTAAGGTTCTGTTTTAGGCCACTGTTATGGCTTTTGCTAAGAAAAGAAAAAGATTATTGTATCTAATAATGCTTAAATCTGACTCTTCATTACAAATATAAATATCCTTTAAAATTTGTTCTCAAAGTTATTTGAAAGATGAGAACATGAATTCAGAGACACAAGAATATGAAAGTACAAACCTAGTTATTTTTTTTCAAGTCATTGCACACCAACAAAGTACAAATAGCTTTTATCTATTTTAAATATTTGTTTGGTTATTTTTTTTATAAAAACAAGTAGGGGCCGGGTGATTAACTCAAAACTCTCCAGAATTATGTAACTTGGGAACTATGTTGGCAATAATGATTAGGTAAAAGAGTCACATTATTACTAAAATCGTTTTAGAAACTAATTTAAGCTAATATACAAATATGAAATTAGAGGCTTAAAAGAGACACAAATCAAACATGAAAGAACCACATAGAGCTTGAGAGCCAAGGTAAGAATATCTCCACTCTAAAAGTAATCATGCTCTGCAATTATGCAGCAAGAACTCAAAGATGCTTTATTTAGAAATAACGGGAAGCAGAAAAAAGCCCATGCAGGAAATGTATTTCATCAAGCTAATAAAACTACTCCTATATTAGTCAGATCACAGCAACCCTTAAGGATTGACTGAAAAGAGTTTGCTAAAGAATCTCAGATTTAAGTACTTTGCTCCTAACATTTCCTCAGTAATAAGCTAATTCCCTATGAATTATGTCCAATGACCTTTGGGTTGATTTATATGAAATAATAATGTGTTGCAACTCTATAGCCTATTTGGAAGATAAATTTATAGAGGACTACGACTGTGAAAGAGAATTTGATCTTTAATTCTTATGTAAAACCCTCCAATTGACTTTCACCATTATATATATTTTTTAATTATTTAATGTCCTTTCCAAGGTTAACCTTCTATACATGTACTTTTTTTTTTCCTGAGGCAATTGGGGTTAAAAGTGACTTGCCCAGGATCACACAGCTAGAAAGAGTTAAGTGTCTGAGGTCAGATTTGAACTCAAGTCTTCCTGACTTCAGGGCTGGTGCTCTATCCACTGCACCATCTAACTGCCCCTCTACATATATTTTTGACTCCTTCCCCGCCTGTCTGCTAATATCAAATCAAACTAATAAGCATTTATAATGCTGCTAAATTCTAAGAAAGGCAGCCAGCTGGGATAGAGTGCTGGGCCAAGAGTCAAGAAGATTCAGTCCAAGTTTGGTCTCAGACCTAGCTATGTGGCCCTGGACAAGCCACTTCACTCTATTTGCCTCAATTTCTTTATCCATAAAATGGGCTGGAGAAAGAAATGGCAAACCTACTCCAGTATCTTTCACCAAGAAAATCCTGAATGGGATTGCAAAGAATTGGACAGCACTGAAAAATAACTGAACTAAAACTACAAAGAAATAAAATTAACAAGCATTTACCAAGAACCTATTAAGTGTCAGATATTGTATTAAGTGTTGGGGATATAAAGCAGAGACAAAAATAGTCCCTACATTTATGGATCTCACAGTCTAATGGGAAAGGGAATGTGCAAGCAACTCTTTACATATAGGATAAATTGAAGAATCAGTTCCAAGGACCTAACATTAAGTGGGGGGGGGAGGGTTGAGAAAGATTTCTGACAGAAAGTAGATTTTAGATGCAAACTCAAAGGCAAGTGATAAAGATGAGGAGGGAAAGCTTTTCCAGGCATGGGGACAATCAGTGGACATCCAGTGTCAGGCGATAGATTGTTGTGTATGTGTTATTACAAGAGTCAAAGTGTAACAGAAATAGAGAATATACAGAGACCCATAAGGTGAAAGAAGACTAGAAAGTTGAGTGGTGGGGGAGTGGAAAGGAAAGATTTTTATGAAGTGTTTTAAAAATGAAACAGGATATATATGTGTGTGTGTGTGTGTGTGTGTGTGTGTGTGAGAGAGAGAGAGAGAGAGAGAGAGAGAGAGAGAGAGAGAGAGAGAATGGGAAGGTGACTTGGTTAGACCAAGGCTTTATGAAACATAATCTCCAAGAGATTGCCCCCCCATTATAATCCTTATTCTCTCAATCTTTCCCTATCTACTGGCTCCTTCTATGCCATGTACAAACATTCTTATGTATTTTCCTTCCTTAAAAATTCCCTCTTTGTATTATCTCTCCTCCCTTCCTAGCTAAACTTCTTAAACAAGCTGTCTACACTAAAGGCACTTCTGTACTTCTCCTCCCTTGATTCTTAACACTCTGACTTCCACCCTCCTCATTCCATTGGAGCTGGTTTCCCCAAAGTCATCTTATTCCAGTCTCTGAGGCTCACAATTTTGGTGGTACCCTCTCCTCCCTGCTCTCACTCACCCCACCAAGTCAATCCGTTAACAACGGATTTGGGACTTTCTTTCAAAGTCCCTGTGAAATTCATGTCTTCATCATCTCTATCTCAGGATATTGCAATAATCTTTAAATTAGTCTCCTCCTTCATTCTCCCAATCCAATCTATCTTCTGCAGAGTTACAAAAGTGATTCCCCTAATATGGTGTGATCATGTCCACCCAGAGTCACACAGGATTAGAGGAAGAATTTGAACTCAGGTCTTTTTGGCTCTAAAGTCAATTCTTTAACCATTTGCTACAATGCCTCTAATCCATATAAATTCTTCTCCCTCCACCCCAAAAATAAAGAGAATGGGAAAAGCAACATAGAGGACTGGAACTCAGAAAAGGTGTATTTGAATCTAAGACAGCAGAGCACTTAAAGCTTTCTATATGGTTCTATAAACATATGGTGATGTGATGGCTCTCCTCATGATTGGTGCTTGCTGAATGTGTTGTGATGAGGTAATCAGAGGCAAGGATTGGAGAGCAGAGAGAAAGGGTCAGAGCCTCTCTGCCATAGCACGCTGAGGAGAGAAGACTTCGGGTTCCAGATTCCAGAGTCCCATTGATAAAGGAAAGCCTGCATGCAAAATTATCCTTTGCACATTATGAAGAGAACAACACTCTGTTGGTATACATATTGTTATTATTACATGTTCAAAGTATTTTTCATATTACAGCTATAATGATAGGGTTCTTAAAGACCACTGCCCAGGAAATGTGTTACTAGATCACAGTGTAGATGCTAAATCTCCAAAGATAACCTAAGTGGGTGGAGATGGTAACATCCCAGGGCAGGTACGATCAGATTCAGAGAGCATCAGCCATCTTGACTCTGCAATAAGCTGAGAACTGAGGTTATCCTGCAGGCCCAAAACAGGATCTTATTGAGAGGCTCAATGGGAGCAGAGAAGCTTTGATATAAAAGGATAAAATGATTTAATACTTCTCATTAAAGGGAATTCTTCAGTGATGGTGCTATTGGTCAAAACCACATGGATTTAGAAAGACAAAGGCCAGAATGAAGACAGTTTTTCTGTGGGTTGATGAAGGGAATGAAAGAAGAGAATGTCTTCACAACAGAAAAACTGACACTCAGAGAGAAAGGAATCAGAAGCAAATGTAAGACTTTTAGAAATCTAGCACAGAGCCTGAAATCAGGAAGATCTGAGTTGAAATCCAGCCTCAGAAGCTTACTAGGTGTGATCTTAAGCAAATTACTTAATCACTGTCTCCTCAATTTCCCCATCTGTAAAATGAAGATTTTTCTCCCTGGATTATTGTAAAAATCAAATAAGATATTTGTAAAACAGTATTTCCCCTTCCTTCTCTCTAACATATTTGAGCAAGAAATAGGATTGAGGGCTAAGTTCTCTATACACTGTCTCAACCAAGCAAATCTTCAGATAAAAATTCTTCTTTGCTTTTGTGATTTTATAGTGTTTCATTTTCTATTTACTTTAGTTATCAAGGGAATATCCTCTTGAAAATTCCTATTTTATTTCTGCCAAATTAAGGAGAAAGTATCCACATCTAGGCTAAGAAAGTTGGGAAATTAGGGGACTCTTAAGAGAACAAGTATGATGGTAGCAGTCATTGTCTCAGATTTCTAGGACAGAAACTTCCTTTAGTAAACTCACAGCACTTACTGTCTGGACCAGGTAATTGGCACTTAACTAATTACAGCTTTGTGACATATGAATATTATCTTGTTCTGTCAATCTAGTTTTTGAAATGTGTTAGTCTTATCCTCCCAATTAAACTACAAGCTTCTTGAGGGAGCTCCCCATTTCCTATTGGCTATACTAGTTCTGGACTTCTCTAGATCTTTCCATTATGACTTCCTTCCTCAGGTAAGTTATCATTAAGAAACCTCATTATGCTGCAAGATTTAATCTGTCCAGTACTTACATCTCATTAATACCCTCTACCCCCTGACTGGATCTTTTAACCCAGAGGGCAGGGCCCTAGCTTCCAGGGCCTCTATTTAAGGAGGATGCATGACCACATTTTTTCCTTGCCATTTTCCATCAACATTAAGGCTTTCGGACTTCTTTGAAATTCCATTGTTTCTCCCACTTCCCCACCTCTCTTACCCCTCCGACAGGGACCTTTTCCTTCCCTACTTCTTTTCTCCGCTTTCTTCCCCTATTAGATTGTAATCTCCTTGAGGTAGGGATGTAAACAAATAAGCAAATGTAAGACTTTTAGAAATCTAGCACTGAGCCTGGAATCAGGAAGATCTGAGTTGAAATCCAGCTTCAAAAGCTTACTAGGTGTGATCTTGAGCAAGTTACTTAATCACTGTCTCCTCAATTTTATATTTGTAAATTCAGAGTTTAGAAGAGTTTTTGGTACATAGTGGGCACGGAATAAATATTTACTGACTGAATGAAGACAAGAAATATGCCCAATTAAAAAATAACTTTATGATATCCAACACAGTCCTGAACATATTACAGTGATTTAATAAACATTTATTGAATTTATACATGGATTAATGGAATGAATTACTTTGCATTTCTGATCATTTGAAGTCAATTAAGCATTTACTAAATATTTACTATGTGGTAGGCATTGAGCAAAGTTATGAGTAACAACAAAAGGCAAAAAAAAAATTTTCAACGTGCTTGCATCTAACAGGGAGTTTTGATGAGAGGGAGAGAGGTATAGGATGATATTTGGCTTGGTCCAGTAGAATCTAATTATTTTTGTTTTTTAAAGATTAGAGAGATTTTAGTATATTGTAGGCAACAGAAGGAAAACCAGTAAATATATGAGATTGAATATCTATTAATACCTTTAAAAATCCAAGGCTTTTCATCCACCTGATTCTTACAGCCAATATAAAAAAGTAAAAGTCCATAGAGACAACTTCAATTACACCCAGCATTTAAATCACGCTTTACAAAAGCATTTTACATATTTTATTTCATTTGATCAGTACAACACCATTATGAGATAAGTGCTATTATTACCTCATTTTACAGATGAAGAAATTGAGACAGAGAGGTTGTGACTTGCTCAGGAGCATACAGCAAGATTTAAATTTGGATCTTCCTCACACTAACTCAACCACTACTTTCCATCCAATTGAGTTTTCATAGTCCTATTTATTACAATTCTTGAGGATGGTTGCAGTAGCAAACGCAGACTACTAAAAGGGAAAAAAATGGTGATCCAAAGGAATCAGCCAAAGTATCAGATGACTACTAGAGGATCTGGATGAAGCACATAGAACCAGTGTTGAATAAAGAAGTGACATCAATTTGGTACCCAGGATATCGCAAAACTAATGCAAGACCTGTTCTAGGTAATGATAGCCTCTGGTCAGTGATTATTAGCTATTACACAGACTATTGGCAGTTAGAGAATTCTGAGAAAAGTAGTCTTACATTGAGTCAAGGCCTGAAGATATTTTTGGTACACAAGAGGAGGATAAAAACTATGAGAAGTACCTAGGGAATATGTTGGGCAATGGAGTTATGAGCCTTCAAAGAATCTGAAGATAACTAGGATGATCTACAGAAGTAAGATGAGAAGCTGTGACTAAAATCTGAATGAGTTAATACTTAGCTTGGAGAGATAGATTCTTGATCTGCTTGCCAAATAGTTGGATGTGACTTTTATTGGGATGCTTTCTTGCTGACCCTCCCTCTCATTTTATAGGAGATTCTATAATTTGCCAGTGGTCCCACAGCTACTTGATGACAGTGCTGGAAACAGAACTAAGGTCCTCTGCTTTCCAGTTGGGTGCTCTTTCAACCCATCTTCCTAAAACAGCTGCAAGCCAGTAATAATTGTGCAACTGGGCCTTTGGGAAGAACTTTGAAATGAAAAAAAAAAAACAAATTATAAACAAGTCTCTCCCATATGCAAACTTGTAAGTGCCATGAGGATGGAAACATTGAGGAGTTCTTCAATGAGGAGTGATAAATATTCATTTCAGGAAACTAAGGCTGATTCCTACAAAATTGCAGTTAGTTGGTATTGGGGTGTGAATCAGAAGCCACAGTTCTTATTTGTTCCTGTTCTAAGACAACAATCAATCGTGCTTCCAGCACAGGACTCAAAGCAGATCAAGTGTTTATTATGCAGTAAGTTTTTCACTAAGTCCCAGAGGACCCGGATGGTGAGAACCAATCTCCTGGTTCCAACAGTGTTATTCTTTGGTAATTGGAAGGACTCTGCTTTTAAACAAACCTGCCTGCTAATATACTTCTATTAATAAAATTTGCTAATTGGAGGCTGCAGTGGTCAAGATAAAAATCTAGCATGTGAAGGGAATTACTTTAGATGAGGTGTAACGCCTTCCCAAGAACATCTCAGTTCAGAGTGAGTCATCATCATAACTTGTGAGCTCAACTTTCACCTGGGGGCCTCCTTTTATGCTGGCCTAACTGGTAGTCACAATTATCTCAGATACTCCAAAAGTCTCACTATAACAACTTGCTACTTAGCACCATTTTTGTGTCCTCAAACTACTAGGGGAACTGCATAATTAGAAAGGAGAAATGCCTTTAAAAACATATATCTAAAAATGAAAAAAAAATTCGTGATAACTTTATTATATACTTTAAACTTAAAGGAATAGCCACTTGTACATAGTAGATTAGCAGTTTCATGTGCAATCATCTTTTTATACTATGTTATAAAAATACTTGTTTTATTCCATAAATTTAAAAAACTTTTTTAAAAAGGATACCTATCAAGGCAGCCCTATAGTCTCATTTGAAATTAGGGAGATTTTTCAAAAAGGAATTAACATTTCTCCCTTCTTTGGATTGTTCTTGCCTTTGCAAATAATTTTTATTTCTCAAAAGTTCATCTTTAAACTCTAAAAGGAAAAAAAGATGAAAAAGTTTGACATCCAAGTCAGGAATACAGCTAAAAAAAAGGGAAGTTTCAACAGGAGCACTTTTTAAAGTAAAAGCAAATATTTTTAGAATTTCATTTTCCTTAGGAAAATTGACTTCCAGACTGAATGTCTGCATTCTGTGTTTGAGTTCTGAACAAAATCTGTTGTCTTTATTTGTAACTCCAACATGGTGACTGATATATGACTATACACATTCATCATTTCCCCACTAGTAACACAGTAATAATAGTAGGTAGCAGCTTCCTTCCTTAGACACATAATTTCAGAATTCTTCCAAACCTCACTCTCTCTTCTCCAAATCTCTCTTTCTCTCCTTTTCCTTTTTGAATGTTGCACAGACAAATAAACTGATAATGATAAGAAGCACCTTAAGCTATTTCAAATAAAAGTAGTCTATGCTAGACATTATTGTCACATGACCATATACATATTAGCATTCACATTCCAAAAAGTTACCTGGCACAGGTAGAAGAGTAGATTAAAAAAGAGCAAAAAATCAAAATGAGAAAAAAGAACATAGAAGAGAAAGGAAAAACTAGAATTAAAATTCACTAAGCTTCCTTCCTGGGTAACATTATCCTCATTATACAGATGTAGAAATCATGGCAAAGAAATGAAATAGCCTGCTTAGCTATTCAGAAAATCCAATAGAAGGACAGGAGGGAGTCCAGGTCTCCTAATTTCTAAAGCAATGCTCTAATCACCAGAAATGCCTGCTTTGTAGCTTCAACTGAATTCACCCAAAATGGAGAGCGAAGGGAAAGAAAGGCAAAATCAAACCCCCAGCTATGTCCACATTGTTAGTTCCAAGTAAAGACTGCTTTCATATTCAGTCCTTTGGTAGATAAAAAATAGTCTGTGAAAGGCAACTGACTTTAAAATACTGCTCCCATATGGAAATGAGTATTGGACAAAATATGTAGGATCCTTTTGGGATTGCATTTCGGGCCATTCAGGGCCATTTGTAGCTTCCTCAAAGTCCAGGGTAGCAATGTTTACACATTGTTTTGTGTTGAAAGGATGGAGCCAGGAGTAGAGTGGATGCTGATAATGTAACTTCCTTCTCTAATAGGCTTCATTCCTGCACCTGTGTTTACTGGAGGTTAGTCAAAATTGGGAGATTGGGGGTTGTCTGCACACGTGTGCATGTTTTGGTTCCTGCTGGATACAGCGATACATTTCTGGCTGAACTTTTTGTGTTCGGACTCTGTCCAAGTTCATGCTAAGTAAGTGGCACAGCTTCAAATGGCAAAGCCAAGGACTTCATTAAAATAGTCGTGCAAACTCCCACAGTTTGGTGTGATGAGTGCAAACTGTTAGATGATGAGGACAGCAGATTTCAACATGAAGTAGAAAGGGTTCAACATGATGTTATCAATAGAATAACAAAGACTGAATAGTGTTTTAGGAACAATGCCATGGCCTCCACATTCCATTAAGTAGAAAGGAAAAAAAATAATTCATGCTCCATCTTGTTTTTGTTTTTCACTTAAAAATGGAAAACATCAAGTACTGTTTCTCTCTTTCCTGCCAAAACTTTATTTTGCTGGCTAATATAAGTCATATAGTAACAATTCAATAAATGTTTTAATAAATTTAACTCTTTCTTTAGAACTTGAAATCTTATTGAAGTTAAAAATTGAAATCCTTGATTTGTGTCCATCTGATTTTGCATTTCACTAGTATTAATATACTTTTATTTTCATATAACGGGTATTGTTTCTAATTCAACAAGCAATATTCTCACCTGGAATATCAATGTGTGTTGGTTTCTGTGATGGTGTCCATTTTAGTGAGAAAAATGATTATGGAGAATTTTTTTTGCTGAGGCAACCAGGGTTAGTGTTAAGTTTCTGAGGCTAGATTTGAACTCAGGTCCTCTTGACTTCAGGGTAGCTACTATATTCACAAAAAGATGTGGGAGGTAGTGAACAAATCATCTGATATAGATAGATATATAATGAGCCCATTTCCTAAGCCATCCAGTGAAGGAAATTCCATGGACCCCTGAATAACTCTGTTGGATTTAGAAATCCTAACAAGGAAGTGAATCTTTATACAACCCAGCCCCCTCCTGAATCAACTTCAGGTTATCCATTTTCTCTTATTGTTAAGTCAATAGCACTGGAAAACCACTGACCATAATCTAAGTCCACACAACTTATTTCTATAGCACTTTTGTTATTCAGTGATTTCAGCTGATCTCATTTGAGGTTTTCTTGACAAAGAAACTGGAGTGATTTGCATTTCTTTCTTCAGCTCATTGTACAGATGAAGATATAGAGGCAAAAAGGGTGAAGTCACTTGCCCAGAGTCACACAGCTATTAAGTATCTGAAGCCAGATTTGCACTCAGGAAGATGAGTCTTCCAGACTCTGGGCCAGCATTTCATCCACTGTATCAGCCACCTGCCCCTGTAGCACCTTAAGGTGTACAAAACATTTCCTTTGAAATAACTTTGTAAGGTAGATAGAACAAGTATCTTATTATGCTCATTTTATTTAAAAAAAAAAAAAAAAAAAGGAAGCTGAGGGACAGAGGGGTTAAGTCTCCATGAACATGTAGTTATTATGTCAGATGCAGGACTAGAAATCAGGTCACAGAAACAGAGTTTGAAGGGATCATAAAACTTATCAAGGGGCCATTTTACTTTTGAATGACTCCTTTAGAAAGTTTGTCCTTCCATGGAGCCCATATCTGCCCTCTGTAATTTCGACTATGCACTGAACTTAGTTCTTCCCTCTGGAACCAAACAGAACAAACATAATCCTCCTACATGACAGTCCTCCAAATAATAGTAGCCAACATTCATGCTGTACTTCAAAGCTTATAAAGTACTTTACATACATTATCTCACTGGATATTCACAATAACTCTGCAAGTTGGGGTTATTATTTTTAATAATAATTCTTATTTTTAAGATGAGGAAATTGAAGCTGGGAGAAGTTAAATGACTTATCAAAGTCACATAGGATATTGCAGAGGCAAGATTCAAAGGGAGATCCTCTTGACTACAAGGCTTCAGTTTTTGCCACTGCAGCATATTTCCTCTTACCATCAAATACTTTTAGACAGCTAACATATACCTCCTAAGTGTTCTCTTCTTCATTTTAAGTATTCCTGATTCCTTCACCTAATCTCAGTGGTTTTACCATTCTGATCTTCCTCATCCCTCTTATTTGTCAATATCATTACTAAAATGTTGTGTATGGAACTAAATAAAATCCTCCAAGTATGGAGTGACTAGGAAAGACTATAATATGAGTACCACCTGCCTAGTCCTGGACATTGTCTCTCATAATATTGTCCAATATCACATTATCATTTGGGATGCCATATTATACTATTAACTATAGTCTACTAAGACTACAAGATCTTTTTCATAAAAATGGCTCTCAAGACATTAACTTTCTCCATCAGGAGTGGATGTCTTCAAGAGAGAAGAGCTAATCCAATTCCAATTGATCAGTGATGGACAGAATCAGCTACACCCAGAGAAGGAACACTGGGAAATGAGTGTAAACTGTGAGCATTGTTTTGTTTTGTTTTGTTTTGTTTTGTTTTTCTTCCCAGATTATTTTTACCTTCCGAATACAATCCTTCCTTTGGAACAACAATTCGGTTCTGCACATATATATTGTACCTAGGATATATTATAAGATATTTAATATGTATGGGAATGCCTGCCATCTAGGGGAGGGGGTGGAGGGAAGAAGGGGAAAAATTCAGAACAGAAGGGAGTATAAGGGATAATGTTGTTATGCATATATACTGTCAAAGAAAATGTTATAATTATAAAAATTAATTAAAAAAATAAAAAACTTTCTCCATCATGGATATATAAATTGGTTATTTTGAGCCCAAGTATGAAACTTTCTATTCATTCCTTTCAAATTTTACTTTGTTAGGTTCAACCCAATGATCTGGTCCATTGATATTAAATTCAAATGGAACCTGGGGTTCATGCACCTGTGGAACCACCTATTGATTTAAGTTTAATCAATTTAAAGTTTTACTGATTTAAGTGTAATGCTATCATTGATTTATTGCATTTTTATTTATTTTGTTCAATATTTTCCAATTTGCATTTTAATCTGGTTTAGACCCACTTGGGATTGTTGCCAATCAACCAAATGTTTGAGATCTTTTGGATCCTTACTATAATCTAATATATTATGGTACAACATAAAGAAACCTAACTCAGGAGATAGAAGATTCTAGATAGCCTTGGACTATATGATTTCTGAGATACCTTCCTACTATAGATTCATTGTCTTATGATCCTATTTTAGCAAGCTCTCTTAGCTTTCTGCCACCTATAAATTTGAAAGCATATCATCTATGCATTTACCCAAGTCACTGTTAAAAATAATAGATAACACAGGATCAACCC
Source organism: Sminthopsis crassicaudata (assembly GCF_048593235.1). Classification (NCBI taxonomy): domain Eukaryota; kingdom Metazoa; phylum Chordata; class Mammalia; order Dasyuromorphia; family Dasyuridae; genus Sminthopsis; species Sminthopsis crassicaudata. Next base: position 550,550,166 of record NC_133618.1, on the reverse strand, counting down.
CAGATTTCTAGGATATTCCACTAGTGACTTCCTTCCAAGTTGATATCAATTAATTAATGACTTCTCATTAGACCCAGTAATTAAACTAGTTCTGAATATACTTCACCAAACTATCTCTTAACCCAAATCTCATCTTGTCTGTAAGAATAACATGCGCTTTGTTAAAAATATTTTTCAATATTATGTACATCATTCCCTTGTTATATTGGTTTAGCAATGTCTATTCAGAAACAACTAATTCATTGTTTCTTCTTCTAGATATTAATTACTATTTTTAGTGATTATTTTCTAAAACTTTGCCCAGAATTATCAGTATCACAATCTATAGTTTGCTCTATTCTCTTTCATTTTGAAAATGTAGACAATACCTGCTTTTCTTCGGGCCTCTCGCGCTTTTTGGATTCTTCACGATCTTTCAAAGATCAGTGATAGTGGCTCAGTAACCACATTTGCCAGGCTTTTAATACCCTGGGATATAGCTCACCTGAGTCTAGTGGCCTGTACTTATACAGCACAGGAAGTATTCTCCCAGTCTCTTCTTATTAGATTGGACTTTAACTTCCTATTAGCCATTTTTGCTCTGTCCTTTTAGTCCAAGGATAATTCTCCTGACCAGAGAAAACAATTTCTGCAATTTATCTTCTTCAGGATAAAATACCAATTCTTTTAGCCTTTCCTCTTAGTTCTTATTTCTCTTGCCTTTCATTTGTTTGATTGCTACCTCAACCACTACTGGAGCTCTCCCTAGGGCATGTGGAAAAATAAAGATGTTTGCTTTAGTCTCGTGCTCCCTAGTGACTGGGTAGTCAGTCAAGGAAGTATCAAGGCTCAAGAAAGAGGCTAGATGCCAAATAAATCTGAGGCTCTTACAAATGGAACCAGCCCATTCTACTTCTACCCCAATTATCTGAAATGAGTGAGACTGCCCTTACCCCCTCCCACACACAGCCCTCAGGCTGCCCTTGATGCTCATTCTGACCTAATTTCATTTGCTATAAATATGTTGGTGAGAGGAGGAGAAGCAGGGAGCATTCAGGGTGATTGCCTTCACATACAACTCTTTGGGATGGCCCTGATGGCTATATTACTTTTTTAAGAGTTTGAATTCAGATGGACTTTGTGGCATCATATTACTGCCGCCACCAGAGCCACAAAGGAAGCTGAGGCATTTGAAATGATTTCTAGTGCTTTGAGAAGATAGACATCTACTATTCACATCTCTGATTTTGTGGTGTACTCTGAAATCTTCATGATGTGAAAATGACACAAAAACCTTGGCCCACTTTATAATGTTTCTGTGATGTCTGACCAAGCTCTAAGCACTACAGTGACTGCTTCAGTCGCCTTTATGGCCTTTGGAACAAATTGTTCTCATCTTCCCAATCCACCAGAGAAAGTGTTCACATGCTTAGGGCTTCAGGTCTGTCACTTAACTTCAATCTGATTTAGCCTGTCTGCTTAAATTACCAAAATGTGGCTGCTGTGAATGCTACAGCTTTCGGAGCCACAGGTGAGATGTGGGTAAAAGTGGATTCCAAAGGTGCTAATCCTCCCTGAACACTCATACACCTCAAATTAGGAACTACAAATGGTACTTGGGATGAAGTCAGGAAATATATGCTGGAGATGAGTAAGAGGCTTTATTTTCAAAATATTAAACATTTAAAAAAATACCCCAAAAGTGATAAAAAAAAAATCAGCAGCTACCAGAATAATATGCCTACTTTCTCATCCCCACAAAATCTTCACAAGAATGATCCCCAAATATATTCTAGCCTTAATGAAACTATGAGTAGGGGGAGGGTTTCAAGGGTGATTTTCTAAACTACAAATTTCAGTCATATAATTTACTGAAGGATATAAAAAACTTCAGATCCTATTTATTTATGTTTGATGTATATGTATATATATATATACATATATATTTGGATGAACATATGTTAACACTAGAAGGATCAGAGAAGTCTGTTGATGCAAAAGTATGTATAATTCTTTGTATTCTTAAATTCCAATCCTTCAACATCATATAAGACGACTCATACAACCATGAGCTAAGCTTGATTATTTGCATCCCTGTAAGTAGATGCAACCATAGAGCTAAGTTTGTCCAGCCATCTTTTGATTATCATGAAGACCTCTGGTCAAAGTTATTTATAATTGCCTGGGATGTCTTTTACTCATAGAATCCAAATAGAAAAGGGATTCCTTAGAATTGACAAGTTCCTCTTAAAGCTCTTCTTTGCAATGATATTAGATTGGTTGAATTAAGTTACCAAAACACTACAGACTTATTCAAAACAGATTGGTTTAAGAATCTACAAAGGAAAAAAATCAAATGGAAGGAAAAATATCTATTGTTCAATTTATAAAACATGAAGCTCACAAAACCATAGATGATGTGATAAGAGACCTAGAGAAAAAAGTATATTCAGACACTATTTTCATTATTTTACTGATGAGAGGTCTAAGGTAGTTAAAAGGTTTACCCAAAATTACACAGGCAGTAAGTTTCAGAAGCAATATTTGAACCAAATTCCTCAAATGCCAGAACCAATACTCTTTTGAGTGGAAAGTTCATTGAATTATTACATTTTGGTTAATTACACAAGATTCCCAATTATTCCAAGCTCTTCCCATAATAACAGTCCATCTTTTGACACTAATGTTCTAAGGGTATCATGGTATGGAAAAAAGATCAATCAATGAAAAAGAATTTATAAAGTAGGAATACTATGTGCTGGGCACTATATTAAGTGCTGTGGATACAAAAAAAAAACAGTCGGAAAAAAAAATATATATATATAATACAACAAGTACATAAAAGACATGTATTATTTTAAAATGTATCTTTAGCTCCAAATCTCAGATCCCATACTCCTCATGATACTGCATAGTTGGAATCATGGAAGACAACAATATCAAAAGAAACAAAGTTGGGATTAAAAAAAAAAAAAGGACAGTGGGATTAAGTAGGGTTCCTATATTTCCAGGAGTGAGTTTTACTCCTCAAAACAATAGAAAAGAAGTTATCTAGAAATGTATGATCAAAAAAGGTGACTGATCATATAAAGAGAATGAGGGATGAGATAGACAACTTGGAAACTCCATCGAGCAAATGCTAAGAGACCCAAGGGAAGGCCCCAAGCACCTTCAGTATATCCTTTCGGAAATATTTATCAAGGGACACAAATGAATGGATGAGTTGTCATCTATAATATTGGATGTAGGATCCATGTCAATGAGATCCACTGAGATACAGAAGTCCTTGAAGCCCTTCTTGCAGAGTGTTTCAAATAGCCATAATGTGTGATACGTGAAGCATGAGGTGGAAGAACATCTGCTTTATTACCTTCTTCCTTTGCTTTGCTGAATTGAAGTTAGGAAGAAATTACAGTGGTCTGTTGAGCTGCAAAGGCCATTGTTACTACCCAGGGAGACGGAATGGCCCTCTTTCTCTTTATCCCCTCATTGATTTGACTCTTTTTTTTTTTTATGTTGGCTATGTACTCTTCCACAAAAACTTTGCTGTCCAGCGTCACAGACCTTCTTGCCAACAAATATTATTCTAATAGCCAAGTTCACAGCAACCCAGCACATGATCGGAAAAGATGCGAGAGGAAAAGCAAGTCTCAGAATAACAATAATGGTGAAGGGGGGTTGGGAGTGGAATGGGAATGGAAAGAGTGGCATTAACAGGGTAATTCTGGAACCTTCATTCATTAAAATTAAAAATAAGGAAAATTGGCATTGAAGTGAGGAAAATTACATGGTATTTCCTGCCAGGAATATATGGGACATCCTTGGGAATTTCTTCAGGCATAATGTATTTTCTGTTTCTCCCTTTTAAAAAAAATCCTTGCTGTGGCTCACCTGTCCCCAAAAAAGCAGCTATTTATGGATGTAAAATATTCCTTGTTTGGGGTAACTTAAGAGAACAAATACTGCTATTAGAATCTCCACTAGCAGCAAAGAATTTGGCAAGTCTTTCGGGATCTGAGGTTTAGGTATTTGCTTGCAGTTCATTAATTGCTGTATAAAGCCTTTGAAAAAAAGTACTGTATCTGTAAGCCTCAGCTATAAAAGCCTATTTAGGAACCAGTGGGAAACTAGTCTTTAAGGTCTTGTCAACAGAGGCACCAGTCTATGGGCAGGAGCTCCCAATTACACATTTAACTGGATAAACTTATGGCGGATACCTGGGGGGGTTATTAAATATTAAAATCCACCTTTGAACCTAACTTTGTGGGGACAGCCCCAGATTTGGCACCAGAGCCACCGAATTTGTGGCAGTTGGGAGCCTAAAGAGAGAAGCTGTGGGGCCGGAGAGAACAGAGGAAGGTTTCTTTTTCGTCTTTCCAAACTAAGGATTCTTTGACCCAGTCCCGCTTTAAAAAAAAAAAAAAAATGACTAATTAAATGCTGAAGTGCAGCTGCTTCAGTGCTTGCCAGGGAAATCATTTAGAAAATGAACACTCAAAATCAACCTAGAGACAAATGCATTCTGTTGCCCCCACTGAATTACAGAGGACACTTCCTACTGAACCATCTTAGCAAAAAGTCATACTAGCAAATGGTGTTATTGAGATACGGTATCTGAGCTGCATCTCTCAGAGATATAGGACATGGAAAGGGTCAAGATAATTTTCTTTCAAAATCAACAGACTTCTTTGCCAGTTTTGATAGTGGCTTAGCTCACGGAAACAGAAAGAGCATTGGAAACAAACTCTCTTTATACCAGTGGGCCTTTGTTTATTTGTTATATTCCTTGATCCATTTCATAGTCTGATCTTTAATGCATTTTCTACACAGGGCTGCATTTTCTTGTCCTTGCTCCATAAGGCTTATTTAGCTTTGCAAATAGCCTAGGGAGACTTCTAAGTCAAAGAAATTTCGTTCCTAATTTAGCATTCACATTTCATTTTTGGTGATGACAATCTGTAATAGGTTATCTTTTTCTTGATCTTTAAGAGAAGGAGCAGCTAGGTGGAATAGTGGATAAAATGCCAGACCTAGAGTCAGAAACACTCATCTTTCTGAATTCAGATTTGGTCTCAGACACTACCTGTGTGACTCTGGGAAAGTCATTTCACTCAGTTTACCTCAATTCCTCATCTGTAAAATGAGCTAGAGGGGGAAATGGCAAAACACTTCAGTATCTTTGCCAAGAAAACCCCAAATGGGGTCACAAAGAATCAGACACAAATAAACAAGCATTTACTAGGAAGTTTAGCCAAAGCCAGAGAAAGAGTGATAAACTACTTGATCTTTCAGCTCAGGCTGAGTCCCCTTAGAGGTCATTGAGAATGGTATTTGTTAGTTTATATTGTTCTCTTGCTTATGTTTACTTTTATCTGTATTACTTCATATAATTCTTCCCATGTTTTTCTAAATTCCTCAAATTCATAATTTTTTTACAGTACAATAGTATGCCATTATATTTCTATATCTCCATTTGTTCAGCAGTCTCCAATCAATCAGCATTCACTTTATTGCTACCACCAAAATTGTGACTATATCTTTGTAATTATATATAGGCCCCTTCTTTTTTGTCCTTGATATCCTTGGGGTATATGATCAGTGGTAAGATCTCTGAGTCAAAGAATATGAACAATTTTTCTCTCTCTGTTGCTTATCTCTTTAGCTACTATGGAATCAACTATTATCTCTATGCAAATAACTCCCAAATCGACCATAAAGTTATCTCTTTCTTGAGTTCCAATCTCACATCTCCAATTGCCTCCTAGACACTTTTACTTGGATTCCCATATGTATCAGAGTCTCAACATGACCAAAATAGAAAACATCATCTTTCTCCTCAAATCCCATTCTTCCTCCTAACTTCCCTGTTTCTGTTGAGAAAACCACCATCTTTGTCAGTCAACCAATTTCACAACCTAGCTCTCATCCTTGACTCTTCGTTTTCAGTCATCCTGCATTTGTAAAAAGTCTTGTTGATCATATCTCTTCAATATCTCTTCTTCCTATTCATACCACAGGTACTTTACCTAGCTCAACTGTCTCCTATTGGGTCTTCTCTGCATCCACCCACTTTCCTTTCTAATCTGCCATGCAGCTGCCCAAATTGACCTTCTTAAAGCACAGACCTGGTCATGTCACTTCCCTGCTCAAGACATTTCATTGCCTCTTTATTTTGCTTAGGATTGATCTCATTTTAGAGATGAGGAAACAATTTAGAATTTAATGATCTTCATTCTCTGGATCCTCGCTACTTCTCTAGACTAACTACACGTTAATCTACCTTATACACACTGAATTCCAGCTAGATTTGCTTACTTGTTCTTCTTCAGTTATACAGTACACAGAATTTCACAATCTTCCCGGAATGTTCTCTCTGTTTGCCTCTGGGAATCCCATTCAAGTCAAATTAACAAGTCAACAAGCCTTTTGTTAAATGTTTACTACTTCCCAAGCACTGTGCTAAATATTGAGAATAAAAATGCAATCAGAAAGATCGCCCCTGTCCTCAAAAAGTTTATGTTTTAGTGTAACATATGAAACGCATAAAAAGAAGCTTAAAAAGGAGAGAAAAGAGAAAAGAAGTGAAAGTTAATGGTATATGGGGCATTATAGATAAAGCCTGGGAGAGTCATCACAGCAGTCTGAAGAGGCTGACCTGAGTCTTCTTTTAAAATGAAGATTCTGGGAGGAATTAACCCATCAAAGTGACAAGCTATAAGGATGAAGGGCATTTCCCAGTGTGTAGAATTCAGGGATAGAGTAAGCTTAGAAGTTGAAGAAAGTCATTGTAAAGAAAGAATAAAAGAGTCAGGGGTGGAATCTAGATAGAAAGGTTACACACAAGTGCCATTTCCTTTCCTCTTCTACCTGGTATTTATTTTATTTTTTGCTTTTCCCCTTCTTTATCTGTGAACTTATGTCCCATCAGGAGAATGTGAATTCCTTGAGGGAGAAATGATCTTACTTTTATATTTCTCTTTCCAGAGGTGAACACAGCACAGAGCAGACATTTAATGTTTGTTCATTGACTCATGAAATTTTCATCTGGGTGGTTAGATTTTGAGCTGGAGGAGGTCTAAAGAATATCTTGTGTAATCCTCTTTTTTAAAACAAATTTTGGCCCAGAGAGATGATATGAATTGCACTTGGTAAGATAGGTAGAAAAAAAAGGGCAGAGGTGGAGCCAAGATGGCATAGAGGAGACACAACTTTATCTGAGCTCTCCCAGATGTCCCTCAATTTAACAGCAAATCAAGCCTCTAAAATGATTTTGGAGTGACAGAATCCACAAATATTTGGACTGCAACAAATTTCCAGCAAAAATTAATTTGGAAGAATTTCAGAAAATGTCTTTTTTAATCCAGCACAGAGGAAATTGGGCCAAGCAGTGAGCCCCTAAAACCCAGAATATTGAGGGACTTGGCCACGCCCACCCAGCACCAGAACAGTCCAGAGCAGCCACTGTTGCCTGGAGAGAAAACTTGGACAGTCTCTCCTTTGCCCTAAAAGCAGACCTCAACCTTTTTAAAAAAAATGAGCAAAAAAGCAAAAAGAGCTCTGAACCTAGATAGTTTTTATAGAGAAAGAGAAGAACAGATTTCAAACCCTAAGAACATTAAAAGCAGATCATCTCCAATCAATCAGCATTCACTTTATTGCTACCACCAAAATTGTGACTGTATATTTGTAATTATATATAGGCCCCTTCTTTTTTGTCCTTGATATCCTTGGGGTATATGATCAGTGGTAAGATCTCTGAGTCAAAGAATATGAACAATTTTTCTCTCTCTGTTGCTTATCTCTTTAGCTACTATGGAATCAACTATTATCTCTATGCAAATAACTCCCAAATCGACCATAAAGTTATCTCTTTCTTGAAACCCCAAAGGGTGATTTGAAATTGGTCCCCATCTCACAAGGCTCTTGGAAGAATTAAAAAAGGATCTTAAAAGAGAGTTAAAAGAAAAATGGGAAAAGGAAAGAAGAACTTTGCAAGAGGGTTTGGAAAAGGAAACACAGAAATTATTTGAAGAAAACAAAATAGATTTAGTGAAATGAAAAAGACAAGATAGCAATATAGTTCCCAGAAATGGACTTGTCATGTTATTTCACTGATTACAACCTCCCCTCAATCAGAGGAGAAATGATAATCTCTCTACTTTTTCTTCTCAATTCTTCAGTCTGGAACTCAACAATGCTCATGACCTCTGCTACTCTCAATGCTGATATTCAGATTTTGATCTAGTCAAAACTGGTATTCAGGTAACACTTGTGTTCAGGATCCCTCCATCAAGCTTTCCGTATCCCTCTCCTTCCACTAGCTCCCAGTACTTTTTTACTCCCATCTTTTTTGGTCTAAGGGACTCTTCTCTGAAAATCTCTACACCATGCCATTTTAAATAATCCATCTATTTATATCTATATCTAAAGATTCATAGATTGAGAAAATGTCAGAACTGAAAGGCACCAGTTATTATCTAACCAAAGCATCTCATTTTATAGGTGATAAAAATTTAGACTAATAGAATTAAAGGGACTTTTTCCAAAGTCATGTACAAAATCATCCTGCAGTCAATGAGGTACAATATGAAGCTGAAAAAATACTTTGTCATTATGTAAGAAAAGCCACAAAATTATTTATGTCCTTTGACTCAGAGACTTCATCACTGGGCATATACCATTGTATATACTATTGTACATTGTATAGAGCATGAGGCCTGGAGTCAGTAATACTCATCTTCCTCAGTTCAAATCTGGCTTCAGATACTTATTAAGCTGTGCAACTCTGGGCAAATTTCTTAATCCTACTTATCTAAGTTTTCTCATCTGAAAAATTAGCTGGAAAAGCAAACTACTCCAGTATCTTTGGGAAAAAAAAAACCCAAATCGGGTCACAACAAGTTAGACACAACTGAAATGATTTAACAACAAATATTATTGTTTTGTAAGAAATGGTGACTATGAGAATTCAAAAAAATGAAAAGAATTATGAGTTAATACAGATCAAAGTACACTGAAGCAAAAGAACAATATTTACAATCATCACTATAATATAAATGAAAACAATACTCAAACTCAGTTTAATCCAACTTAAGTTCAAGAACAGTCTTGGTCTGAGAGAAGAAATACTAGTATACATTTCTTTCATCTCAGAGGTGAGACCTTATGAGAGCGAATATTGCATGTATTATTAGATAAAGACATTTTGTCCATCAGTTTCATCTAATTTTTCTCTTTATTATAAGAGGAGTTTCAATGTGGACTTGTGGGAAGTCAAAGAGAGTGGAGTATTAGGAAATGACTAGAGTATGAAAAACAAAATCAAACCATAAGATTTAATGGCTCAATGAATGAATGAATGAAAAAGCACTTGTTAAACATATTATGTGCTAGGGACTGTGATGAGTGTCAGGAATAAGAAATATATTTAAGAGAGACAGTTCCTGTACTCAAAGAGTTTACATTCTTGTAGAGGAAAACGACATATAGAGGACTGGTGATCAATGTTTGATGGGGTCGAAGAATGAGGAAAGTGTGGCAAGCACATTATGAGATGATCGGGGTGGATTGATGGATAGCAAGACAACAAATATTTATTAATTGCTATTTGCCAGTCACAGAGATAAGGATCAGGAATAAAAATGCAAGCAAAAACATAAACCCTGGCCTTAGAGGGTTTTCATTTTTCTAGGAAAAGGCAACACAAAAAAAGTATTAAAGAAGGAGTGTGGTGAGGATAGCCAATGGAAAGCATGATGCTGAAGCCCATAAAGTCAGAAGCACAAGAAGAAAGGGAATGGTGATTAGTTGGGATGGACTCTTCCCTCAGATGGTAGTTCTCAAAGGAACTCACCAAAGAGTGAAGGGGGCCAACATGACAGGATGATGTTGCACTGTGAGAAGACCACAGAAATGATTGAATATTCCAGGATGAAAAAGCTACAATCTCTGAAGAAGGTTCGAAAGTGAGACTGAAGCTTAGATGTGGTGTCCAGAAAAATACAGAAAGTCAGAAGCACAACTACAAGGAGAATGTGAAGCTTAGAAAAGATCTGGTCTCTAAATCCAGTCAGTACATAAAGTGGCCTAGGTAGACTAGTCTGTACACATTTATCTTTCAACTGCACTGGGTCCCATGATGTCTAAAGATAACAGGAACTGAAGTCATTATTCTGAAAGATGTGGGAGAAGTCCAGCTTTCAGATCTGCTATAGAAGAAATTGGTCTAGAAGAGAAGGAAAAGGTCAGCATAGGTCAATGACTGTATGAGATGTTACTCTGAAGCATAGTCCAATATGCCTATTTGTTTTACAGAGGAGTTATATGACTCAATTTGCTTTGTCATTCACTTAGCTTTGAAATAATAATAAAAATAATAATTCCTATTTCTGTGGTGTGTTCGGGTTTAAGGTAGACCTTGATACCTGAAGGAAGACTTGGGTTCAAGATCTGCCTTTGACAAATATTGGCATTGGGACTCTACACAAGTCACGTGGACTCTCAATGCTCCAGTTCTGTGTTTCATTCTTTCATTCATTCTTTTCAGAGAAGATGCCAACCTGCGCTGGTATAGAGAAAGTTTCCCTTCCATTTATAAAAATCATAGTTTTCCTCTCTATTTTTTTAAAGTTTGAAAAATGCTGTGCGTACCAGAACCCTAGAAAACAGCTAGGAAACAATCACTTTACACTTTTCAAATCTTTCATCTATATCACCCCATATGATTAACCAAACTTTATAAGGTACATAAAATAATAGTTCTCCTCATATTAAGCGAATCCAATAACATTGGGGTGTTAAATGGCTTAACCCTCAGGAATCCATATTTTGAGGCTTGGTGTCCAATTCACTTACTTTATATAAACAGAGGCCCAGATAGTATGATAGCAAGGCTCCTAACTATAGGGAAGTTGACAGGAGAATAGAAGCAAATATATGCATTTTTTTCAAGAAAGAAAATTAAAATAATAGGATTTAGAATTAGTCCCTATAAGCATTTTTGTCAACAAGATAAAGAAATGGTCTTTTCCTGACCTTTGCCTATATACCTGATGGACATTTTGATAGACAGCATTTCAGGAATTTAATGAAGGAAGTGGTAAATCTCCAATAACTCCTGTGCTCAAGTCTTCCTTACACAGAGCCCAGATATATTTCTTTCTTCTTTTAAAGAGTTGTTTTTATTATAAACTTAAATATCAACAAATGTGCTCATTTTAACATTCAAAGAAGATAGGAGAATTATGTATGAAACCTGAGCTATTTTATATATTTTTTTTAATTCACATAACATAGTAACGATAAAACTGTCTTGATTGTGCTTCCTTCTAACCTTCCTTCTGCTCTCTTCTCCCAAATACATTTTCTTGCTTTCTTGGTTCATAGCCAATGAAAAAGAATTCATAGCCCAAGAAAACTAGAACAGTATTTGCATGATTCCCTCAGTATAATAGAATGGATCCTCAGCATTGAGGCATACAATTCACAAAATCACATAAGAAAGTTTTATCAATCAAAGGAAAGTTCTTGACTGAGCAATCATTAGTGGAAGGACATAGGATATTTCTTTTTCCTCTCCAATTTAATAGGGATGTCCATTGCTGTGAAGCATAAACTATCAATTTCTCTGGGGAAGATAGCAAATTTTTATAGTTTTATAAATCTTTGTTATACCGATCACAAACATTCCCAATGTCTGATCCAACATCCTGCATAGAAAAAGCATTTTGAATTGAATTGAATTGATGTCATCTCCCAGGTATAGGATAAGGACAAGGAAACTGCAATATATCTTTCATCATCTACTTGTTCTATGCCATCTCACTCCTGGGTCCTACCTCTTCATATCTTTGCTTCATCTTATCCCTTCATTATTAGCCTTTCTTGTGTAATTTACTTACTTTCCTAGGGATTTTCTCTTATTTTTTATTATCAGTCCAGAAAATTTTACCAGGGAAGACCCCTGCTTTCAACATCTATGAAACTCTCATGTCAAAGGCTCTTTCTTTGAAAGGACCAGGTAGAGATGTGTCACTTTTTCCTAGCTTGCTTTTCCAATCCAGGGCAAAACCTAGAAATATAAACATCTCAGAATGAGAATTACAGAGTTTCTAAAACTAAAAGAACCTCAGAGGTCATTTAGCTCAAACTGTGCATGAAAAACAATCTTATTTATCACAAATTCCCAACATCTTAACATACGGCATTTGCTTTAGGATCTCTAGTCTGAGAGAACCCACTAACTTCCATTGGAGGGCAACAGCAAGGGATAATGGAAAGCACTCTGGAGTCAACAGTATTGCTCAACTCCTATTTTAAATTGTACAGATTATACTTTATTACAATGACCTCAGTTTCTTCACATGTAAAATGAAGGAGCTGGACTAGATGATCTGTGAGGTTTTTTCAAGTCCTAGATTTAGGATCCTTTGATAGGAGGAATTCATTCAGTCATTTTTTTCACTTTTTGTGACCCCATTTGAAGTTTTCTCGACAAAGTCATTAAAGTGGCCTCCTTTTCCAATTCATTTTACAAATGAGGAAACTGAGGCAAACAGGATTAAGTGGTTTACTCAGTCACACAACTAGTAAGTATCTGAGTCAGATTTTAATTTAGGAAGATGAGGGTTCCTAACTCCAGGCTCAGCAGTCTATGCTCTATGGTACCTTGTCCTAAGGGGAATTTGTAGATTTTATATAGAAAGACAGATTGAACTAAAGTCTTCTCTTAATGTCAAACACATAGTTATCATTCCTTCTACTGGGCAGATATGAATTCCTATGTCTGTCTTTTTGTATTCTTGCCATCCAGATTCTTTTAAAAGGGAGCTCATACTCAAGGAAGCTTCCACCTACATCCAATTTTTGATTCTGGGAGTTTCCTTAATTAGCCAGTCTAATTTGTGGGCATAATGTTGGAGTCTCTACTGCTTCTAGAGGTAAAAACTCCCACCTTATCTTCTTTTCTTTAAAAGTTTTCCTTCCTACTATATTACAATTTTTATTCACTTGGCATTCCTATGACCCACAACCAATATCTTTCAAACCATTTCACTTTTAGAGTGCTCTAATTGTTAGCAGTTTTTTCTTTCATCAAGCCTAATTTGACTTCTTTGCAAAACTACTCTCACCTAGAAATCTAGAAAGACTTATAAGAACTGATGCAAAGTAGAGTAAGCAGAGCCAGAACTATTTGTGCAAGAAAAATAAAATTATGATGAAAACTTTGAAAAGATCTGAATAACTATGATCAATGCAAAAATGGAAGTATACTATCTTGTCTCTAGACAGAGGAAATTGACTCAAGTTACAGAATAAGACATCCATTTTCAAACACAACCAATGTGGAAATTTATTTTGCTTCACTATGTATGAACACACACAGGCACACACATAGGCAGGGAAACAAACCTGCCTTATGAAAATGGGCATGAAAGTGAATAGAAGGATGGCTCCATATCAGGAAGAGCTAAATGGAATTCCTGTCTGAGATACAAAATATTGTGATCTTGGGCAAGTAAATGTTAACTCTCAACACACCCTAGCAACTCTCTAACAATATAAGTTGCAAAGAAGCTGCTGATCTGTATTATTATTAAATTAGCAACATTCCCCTCCAAAGAAGGAAAAAAAAAGGAGTTGAAGGAAATGTAGAGGAAGAAATGGGAACTTGATCTCTTTAAATATGTAAAAATTTTTCATGTGAAAAAAGCAGGCTAATGTGGTTTGGTTCTAAATGATAGGATTAGAAACATCTGGGGAAGGTGCCTTTTTTTTATTTTTTGGCAAACTTATCCATAGTTCCTCTCTCCCCACTTTCCCCTCCAATTAGAAAAAAAAAGAAGAAAAACAAAGCCTGTGCACATACATATATGTGTGTATATGTGTATTGCATGTGATACCTATATATTTTATCCAGCTAGGGACACAGTGCATAGAGCACTGGACTAGGAGTCAGGAAAAACTGAGTTTGAAACTAGCCTCAGATACTTCCTAATTATGGGCAAATCTCTGAGCAAGATAAGCTCAGAGCTCAGAGCACATTTATTAGCAATGTGCTGCCTGCTGATAAATGGATCAATAGTTTCTCTCAGTTTATTCCAGAGACCCTGAGCAGATGGGCAGTTTCCTACAATAAGTTTTGGGAAAGAATAAAGCAATTAAAATGACATTATGGGATTGAGTACAAAGTGGTTGCAAAATGAAAACACTGGGAACACCAATCTCATTCACAAAGCATTTATTAACCTTTTTCTATATACAAAGCATAGAAATTTCAAATATCACCTGTCTTGCAGGAGTTTATGGAATATTATTGCTCATTAGAAATAATAAAAGGAATGGTTTCAGAAATCCTGGAAAGATTTGTTGAATTGACACAGAGTTAAGCAAGATTAGTAAAGGAAAAGCAACTTTGAGAGACCAAAAAAAAAATTATCAATGCATTAACCACCTGCCACGCTAAAGGACTAGCAATGAAGCATACCCTCCAGGTTCAGAATGAGACACATTTTTTGGATACAACCAACATATGGATTCATTTACTTGATAATCTCTGGTAAAGTTCTGGACCTGGAGTCAGGAAGATCTGAGTTCAAATTATTATTAGCTATGTGATGTAAGTTTTCCCTTAGCCTCTTTTTGCTTCATTCAGTATCTTCATCTGCAAAATAAATACCTGTAAAAAAGGAATAATAATAGTACCTACCCCTTAGAATTGTGAAGATCAAAAAGATATCATTTTTAAGGCATGTTAAAACCGTAAAGTATTCTGCAATGATTCCTATTCTTGTTATTAGGGCAACTAAACGGCACATTAGAGAGAGTGTTGGGCCTAGAATCAAGAAGACTCGTTTTCTTTAATTCAAATCTGGCCTAGCAGTAAGAGCCTGAGCAAGTCATTTAACCCCATTTGTCTCAGATCTTCATCTATAAAATAAGCTGGAGAAGAAAATAACAAACCATTCTAGTATCTTTGTCAAGAAAATTCCAAATGGGGTCAAAAGAACTGGACATGACTGAAAAGCAAGTGAACAACAATATTATTGCTATTATCATTACAAAGATTTTGTTTTTCCATCCTAAGGGGAAATTGGGAGGAAAAGTGAGTTAGCAATAATATTGCCCATTAAAAAAAAGAAGAAGAGGGAAAAGAATATCATTAAAGCATTTTTAAATGCATAGAAGCAAACAAAAGGAAGATCAGAAGGAAACATATACAAAAAGGACAACTTTGAAAGGAAGATAGAATTTATTATCTACTTAACAGGAAAAGCTGGCTATACATAAGAGAGATTTGTGGTTTCATTTACAATCCTTATTATCTACTTTACTTTGCACATGGAAATGTTCATTTAAAAATATTTTTTAAAAAGGAGCTTACATTTTATTAGTGAATATAAATAAGCAAATGAATAAGTAAATAAAACAATTTGAAAAAAAGAGACAAGAAACACACACCCAGAGAGATATATAGAAAATTTCTCAGGGGATTAGAAAAGACTTTCATGTAAGAACTGGTGTCTGAGAGGAGCTTTAAATGAAGCTGGGTATTCTGAGAGGCAGAGATGAAGTGAGAGTGTATTCTACACATGTGGGACAGCTGTGAAAATCTATAGAGGTGATATACAGAATACTAGTTTTTATTCACTAGGTTGGGATGTAGTTCATCTGGGTCTACTGACATATTCCTGAAGGGAAGCCAGCTGCTCCCTTACTTATCTTTGGAATCATCTCTCTATTTGCCATTTTCTCAACCAATCCAAAGATTATGCTTCTTAGCAGAGAAACCTTAATCAAAACGCACATCGGGTAGTTGTGCTTTCTGTTGTCTATCATCATTCCCTCTACCCCAAACAGCATCCAACCCACATGGGGACTTGCTGCGAACATTATTCATGTTTCTAGGCATGAATAAAAAGAGCTATTACCTCCATTTCATAATATCTGTAATTATTCTGTGACTGTTTGCTGTCTGTGTGGTGATAAAAAAAGCCTTTTAATTGACCACTATGACAAACTGAGAACATACAAAGGGGTTCAAATAATGAAGTTGACCTCTCTCTCTCCCTGGTAGATTTTAAGTGAGGAGAAAGAAATGCTGTAGGTTTCTGGATAGGGAAAACAGCTGTTCTACAATGGACATAGCATTGGGCTTTATTCTTAGGAAGTTGTTCAGCCATTTCAGTTGTGAATGACTTTTCATGACTCTATTTGGGATTTTCTTGGCAAAGATACTGTATTGGTTTGTCATTTCCTCCTCCAGCTCATTTTACAGATGAGGAAACTGAGGCAGAGTGAAGTGGCTGCCCAGGGTCACACAACTAGGAAGTGAGACCAGATTTGAACTCAGGAAAATGAATCTATCTGACTTCAGACCCTGCACAGACCCTATCGATTCAGTCAGTAAGACTAAATGTAAATCCAGCTTCAAAAACTTAATAATTGTGTGACACTGGGCAAATCACTTAATGTTCTATGCCTCAGTTTCTTTAACTGCAAAATGGGAGTTTTAAAGCACCTCCCTATGTTGTTATAAGTATCAAATAAGTCAGTACTTGTAAAGTGCTTAACACAAATCTTTAAATAAATGCTTGTTTTCTTCTTTCCCTGACCTGGCAGACATATAGCTTTGAACATACAATACTTTTGTTCAGTTAAAAACTTTTTTATTATGCTTCACATTCATTAACAGCCTCATTTTATTCTGAGATGTGGCACTTCTGATAGAAAAACAAGAGCATTCCATATTTTTTTATTTATCCTCTATTATATGTCCTTGCTTCCATCTCTTTTATGTGACTTAATTGAGCTCCAAATTCGTCTATGAATTACTTGTGTATCCATGCTGGCATATCCTTTTTAGACAATATATCCTTTTCCTACTTAAATGAAGTGTTTCTTTTAGTCACTTCAGAATTCAGTTCTTGAAAGCTCTCTCATAGATTGACTTTTCCTGATGAATTTTAGTCCTTGAGAATCTACTTTTTTTTTCCTTGAAGCATTTGAATCTGCTCTCCCAAATCTCAGGTACAGGCCAGACTATACTCAGATTTCGTCTTCTCTTCAATCACAAATTTCAAGATTGAGTAGCTATTTCTGCCCAAGATTCTCAAGATTCTACTTCAGCTTCTAGTTCCTTCGTATTAATGGCAAGCAGGACCAGAATAGCAGTTCCCTCATTATTTCCTTTTATCTTTCAAGAGATAAGATTATCATTAAGTCAAGTCAAGAAAGTATGAGCTGTTCTCTTTTTGGGAGAGAGTGAGATGTAGCAGATGTTCAAATAATTGAAGTTGCTCATCACTACTATGAAGGGATTGATCAATGTGGTCTCAGTCCTTTCAGCATGTAAAATATTTTGTTTTACTTGCTAATCTATGTGGATACTTATTGAGCCTGTTTCCAGAAATGCATTAAAAAACCCTTTCCTTGCCAGTTTTAGAGGCTACAAAAAGGGTCCTGTTTCCTGTCTGCTTGCTGCATGGCACTGAAAACCTTTGAACTGTCTGTTGTACTAGAACTGAGTATAAGTACAAAAAAATTTGAACAAATTAGCTTTCTCTGGTGATCTCTCTGGTGAGACAACTGCTATAAGCTCTCCTATCTGGCTGTGGGTGTGAATGCTTTGCTAGGGTGTTTTTTGTTGTTGTTGTTGTTATTGTTGTTTTTTATCTCTAGATGTTTATTCTTGGGCAGCTAGGTAGTGTAGTGGATAGAAGGCTCATCTTCCTGAGTTCAAATCTGGCCTCAGACACTTACTAGATGTGTCATCCTGGATAATACACAACACTATCTGCCTTAGTTTTCCTCATTGTAAAATTAACTGCAGAAGCAAATGGAAAATTATTCCAGTTTGTCAAGAAAATCCAAAATAGGGTCATAAAGAGTCAGACATGACTGAAAACAAATTTTTATTCTTTCTTGATCTCAGGCAAACTTTTATATTCATCCTCCTTTACTTGCCTTTGCAAATGATGGATTGAGTTATCAGGGGAAAAAAAGCAATCTAGGTTACAACCTTGTAAGTCTTTAAAGGTTGGACACAAAAGTTCCCTCAACAACTAGAACTAGTTAAGTCCAGTGAGGACTGAAGCTCAGTCCTGAGGTTGGAAACAGTTCAAGAGTAAAACAGTTTGACAATCAAGTCACCATAGTCTAAAAGAAAAAACTTGCCCATTGATTATTCCACATCCAGAAGTGAACTTAGTATGAACTTCTTGGAAGTAGAAAAGCACTTCCAGATCCAGGGAATTCCTCCCAAGGTGGGGAAGGAACGTTTGTAGCAACCACGTTAAGTTTGAATC
Organism: Sminthopsis crassicaudata; assembly: GCF_048593235.1. NCBI lineage: Eukaryota > Metazoa > Chordata > Mammalia > Dasyuromorphia > Dasyuridae > Sminthopsis > Sminthopsis crassicaudata. The sequence continues at coordinate 550,531,882 of NC_133618.1, read as the reverse complement.
CACTTACACAAGAAACTGAGTATAGATAATAGGAAGAGTGTTCCTTATATTCAGGGAGCTAGAGCTAGGTTGCAATTCATGCAAGTTAAAATAATGCAAAATTTGATAAATTGGGAATTATAAAATAATACCAGATTGCACTGTGAGCCAACATTCAACTATGTGATTTGAACAAAGAAAATTGAAGATTTTAACATTCAACCACTGCATTGTCAGTCTGCAAATGTGGAGATGATATGCTGCTACATACCACATTGCCAACAGCTGTATTAATTTTTTTTAAAAGAACCCTTGACAAAATGGACAAATAGAAGACTTGAGATGGAAATATTGCTGTTTTTTTTAAGAGGCTTGTTAAAACATTGAAACAAAAATGTGGTGAAATTGAATGTCTTGAACATGGTCACAGCAATTTTAAAATGGAATGAGATGTCAGAATGTCTGGATCTACTTATTATAAAACATGCAGGCAAAATAAAAGAAAAAGACAAAGGTGCATCAGGTTTTTTGTGATTTACAAACCACTACAAGGTAAGAAGTGTTACAGTGATAGAAATTGACCATCTTTTAGTTGAATAGATTGAGGATTCTAATAAGAGATGTATTTCACTTAACAAAGCAGCCATTCAGACAAAAGTTTCTAGTGTATTTAAGGCAGTGAAAGAAAATGAAAATGAAGTGGATAGCAGGAGAATTTTTACTCCAGCATTGATTGTTTGGTTTGATTGCTTAAAAAAAAGAATTCAATTGCATTATGTTAAAAAATATATATATCAAAGAGACAAGTGAAGATGAGGTTGGGGCAATTAAGTATCCTAATGTTTTAAAGAAAATAATTCAAGAAAATAAATACACAATGAAACAGGATTATCTTGGGGAAAATGCCTTCCAGAATGCACATTTCTAAGAAAGAAAAAAACTCAAGTTGGATCTAAAGAGTGTAAGGGCAGGGTTTGGGGAGGGAAGGAAGGAGCCAGCTAGGTGACACAGTGGATAGAATATCATATCTGAAATCAGAAAGACTTGAACTCAAATCTGGCCTGAGATGCCAGCTGTATGACCCTGGGCAAGTCACTTAATTCCGTTTCCCTCAATTTCCTCATCTGTAGAATGAATTGTAGAAGAAAAATGACAAACTACTCCAGTATCTTTACTAAGAAAATCCCAAATAGGGTCACACAAAGATTTGGACATGACTGAAATGACCAAAAATGACAGCCTACCACTTTATTATAGAGATAATGCAGAAGAGAATTTAATAATTAGACTAATATCTGTTTATTGATCTCAAAATCCTCATCATATCTTGGAAATTTGCTTCAGGAAGACAGCATGTTAATAAGACTATAAGAAATAGTTGTCTCAGTATGGCTCAGTGAAGAGGCACTAGATACCAAAAAACATCTTTTCTTCTTCTTACTCTTCATGATCTTTTATATAATTGTTCCCCCACGGGAAGCCATTAGCTCCTCTTACAAGTACTCAGGTTCACAAGGCTATACATAAGAACAAGTTTATTTACAAACTAATAAACACAAAACCAACTTGCTTCTAAGCTTAAAAAGAAAATACACACACACACACACACACACACACACACACACACACACACACTTTTCCCTATCTTTTTTATCCTACTCTATGATCAATCTTGCTTCTAGAGAACTATGTAGTTTTTTAGATATGTCCCAGGATAGTGACAAAAGGGAAAAGTTTGCTCCTACATATTAAAGTTCTTTTCCAGGCCTCTTTGTGTCATTTCTTTTTTCTTGGCAGCTCTCACTAGACATTGCTGGTCCTAGAGCCCTATAAATTTCTATTTCCCAGTCCCTGTAGTTTAACTCCTTTGCTTACATAAGTACTTTTACTCCCCAGAAGGTGGAGAATATTGTCTTAAACCAGATCAGTTTTTTAGCCATGGCTTCATGTGGAATTACCATAGTGGAGCCTTTAATTCATTTGATTGTTTATAATTTTTTAAAAATGTAGCTGAAGACAAGAAAACCTCTATTTTTTCAAAGTCTTTAATATGCTTTGTAAACTAAGTCATGTAGTTTTTGAACTTAGATTTCCCAAATCTCTAAAGGTTCTATAGGAACCTTTTCTTCCTATACTATTCAAACAAACCTCTCTCTCTTGAAATCCATATAGGGGTATCCCTCTACACTCCAAGACTCAAGATGGGAAAAGGGATGTGCATAATGATGTGTGTAATGTCTATTCTGGGATCATTATTGTCTGCTTGATTTCAATCCCTTTATTATAGAGGAAGGTGGTATAAGCCTTTCACTCCTTTCATCACACATACTCTCCTTCTCCCCACTTAGAGTTTAGAGAGGCACTCCTGCTCTCTCCCCACTTGTCTTTCTGTTCCCCATTTTCCTATAGTTAAGCTGAGTTTACCCAAATTATACTAGTGTTTGTGAATTATTTCCAAAAGATAGGGGTAATTCAAATCTGGCTTCCAAAAGCTAACAAAGTTACATTGAGAAGGAACCAGTGCCAAGGAAAGAGATTTTGTAGTCCCACTATAACTATAAACCTCTTTAAAAGGACTATTTCTTCTCCTATTTCTTCTTCCTACATTCTGCTTTTCCTACCCCTGGCCACCTGAGCCTACTCAGTGAGTCTTAGAGAACTACAGTGCTAAGGCTGCAGAAAGTAGAATAGTCCTTCATAGAAATTTCAGATTTTTTTTTATAAATTTAGGTACATGGAATAGTTTGGGTGTGTAACATCACTTCAAACAGCTTCTTACAAAGGTCCTGACTCTTAATTGCCCTTTAGTACTCTGAAAACTCCCTTGCCATTGACATCTTTCTTTTTTCTTTCCCATAATCTTTCAACTATACTAACACTCAATTTTATATGCTCAATTTCAAATGATAGAATATTAGAAAGGACTTTAAACACTATCCAGTTGAATCCCCTCATTTAATGGATTAAGGAAATTGAGGCCCAGAGATTAAGTGACTTGACTAAGTCCACATTGCTGAGCTAAGAGCTCAAAAATTCTTGAGTCTTCTTATTCCGGTCATGATCTTCAAGCTAAATTATATGAGGCTCTTTGGAGACATGCAAAAATTAATGTTAATTTCATTTATGAGTTAAGACTGATGCTCTTAAAGTCAATATAATCTGAGTGTGGAGATAAGACTAGAACATATTAAACAACTGTGGTTTTACATAAGAGTACATGAAATTAAGTAATAAATTATGTGCTACAAGTTAAGAAGCATTTATTAAGCCCCTACTTTATCCCAGTCACTGCACTAAGCCATGAGGGTACAAAATAGAGTGCAAAAAAACCAGTCCCTATTCCATGAAGTTTACAGATTTTGTGAGAGAGGATATATAACTATTATATACACAAAAGATATATAAAAGATAAGCTGCAGGTAATCTTAGATGAAAAGTAAGATTAAAGAGGACTGGAAAAGAGAATTTAGCACAGACTTGAAGGAAGTCAGGATGTGAAGATGAAGATGGAGAGAGTTCCAGGCATGAAACCACTCAGTAAAAATGCCTGGAATTGAGAGATGAATCTTTTTTCTGCAAGGAACAACAAGTAGACCAGTGTCACTGGATCCCATTGTATTTGAAAGTCTGTAGAGTATAAAAGGACTAAAAAAGTAGGAAAGAGTTTTAAAACCCAGAGAGTTAATATTTGATCATATTGAACAGAGAGTCACGGGATTTTTTGAATGGGAGATAGGAGTGGTATAAAACATAGTCAGATCTTTACTTTGGGAAGATCAATTTGATATCTAAATGGATGATGGACTGGAATGGGGGGGAGTTTCAGAATGTAAATGACAGATAAAAAGGTTAATTAATAAAAGTGGGAATAGTCATAGAAGACTTCATACAGGAAATAGAACTTGAGCTAGGCTATGATTAAGCTTCATTCTTCTGTGGGCTCCATTCCTTTCTCCACCCTGCCACAGAAACCAGCTCACCCCTGAAGCTTACTCCACTCCTAGACTCTGATTGTCTGGTTTCTCCTCGAACCTTCATTTTAAGGATACTAACCAGACTAGCCATATATCTTCAATCATCTTAAGACCCTACTACTGATTCTGAAGTCAGCAAGAATAGGTCCTCACTAATTCATTTTAGCTCCCCTTTTATGTGTTGTTTTTTCCCATTAGAATGTAAACTCCTTGAGGTTGGGATTGTCTTTCTTTCTGCCTCTATTTGTACTCCTAGTTGGATAAACAAAAAAAAATAAAAATAAAAATAAAACAATAAATTTTTGTTGATTTGATGCCTTGGGAGAAATAAAATGAACAATTGCATAAATTCAAAGACTTCTAAACCTGAAAGGATATTAGTAATTGTCTAGTAAAACGTCCATTAATTTTTTAGATAAGAAACTAAGACCTAGAAAGAGAAAGTAAGTTGGATGAGGTCATATAACTAGTTAACTGCAAGCTGCAATAGAACCTGCATCCTATCCCCAGTCTAGTACTCTTTCTACTATAACCGATATCTCCATAAAAGAAGTATAAAGCAATGCGACCACGAGACACTGCTGAAACCAACCTGACTAAAGCTGAAGTTAGGTATTGAGGAATACCAGGAAATAACATTGGAGAATCTTCAGCTCTAGTCTAAAGGTCATATTTATTGAAAACTGAGTTAATCATAAAAAAACATGGATGAATACAGAAAATGCCTTCCTGTCTCCCATCCCTAGAATGCACTCCTTCCTTAACCTTGCCTTTTACAATTCTTGGTTTCCTTTAAGAAAATATCAGTGTTTTATTCTGTATAAGCATAAAACCAGGGGTCTGCTAGAACCAATTCATACAAGATTACTAGTTGTTCTATTTTCAATGTGGGGTACAGACATCTTGGAAATTGGTGAATGCTAAAAATCAGGGTTTGAGCTATTATTTTGTTGATTTAGACTTATAAAAGTGAGGGAGGAATATTTAACAAAGCAGATTACACATTAAAGTATGACCCTATCTATATTTTTTTGGACAATCAATCGAACATATCTCTACTAATTAGCAGCCAATTGAACCATAGAGTTCTTTTTTAAGTGTATCTTCACCATTCACCTATGTTGTAAACTATATTCAATCAACAAACATTTATTAATTACCTATTATGTACCAGGTACTATTCTAAACCCTGGGGATACAAGTAATAAGATAATAAATAAATAGATAGGTAGGTAGGTAGATAGATAAAAAAAAAATAATCCTTATTTGCAAGCACTAACATTCTAATGGCATAGACAAAAAGAACACATAAATATAAAGTGAATATAAATATATACAAAGTAGTTCAATACAAGTAGCTTAACAGAAAAGGGTAGAGAGTATCAGGAAAGTTTTTGCTGCTTTAGTTGCAATTTAAAGAGAAGGACTCTATGAACTATATACAGATAAAGATTGAGTACTTTCTCATCATGTGGAATAGCCAGTTCAAAAGGATAAAGGCAGAAAATGGAATGTTATACGTGAGGAACAAAGAGAATGTCAGTTTAGCTGGATCATAGAATGTAAGGGAGAGGGGTAGAAAGGGACACTCAAAATTTGGAACTCATAATATTTTAAAATTAATATTAAAAATATTTTAAAAAAAATTAACAGCCCCAAATTAAGAACCTCTATTAAGATGTCTCCAGAATGTCGAGTTTAAAATATCCAAAAGGCAAGCAGTGATGCTGGGCTTAAGCCCAGAGGATAGACTGAGGCTGGATACATGGATCAGAGAGTAAACAATACAAAAGCAATGGGAATCCCTTAATTTACCAAGAGTATAGACAGAAAAAAAAAGTGGGACTAGGACAGCACTATGGGAAAAACCCAGTTGAGCATATAATGGATTCCTCAGTATATGTGTATGTCATACTTGCCAGACCAAGGAGGAATTTAACTCTAATAGCAAAACAAGTATTTCATAGTGATAATTGAACATAAGATCCTATAATTTCTTTATTTTAGAAAATCTCCTCAAGACTCTAAGAGGTTAACTGGTTTGCCTAGGGTCACACAATCAGTATGTATTGAAAGCAGAATTTATATCTGGGACTTCCAGACTCCAAGGCTAACTCTATCTCCTATAATACAAATTCTCTTTCATCTGTTACTAATTCTTATTAAAATGATATCCATAAAGCAAATATCCAAATAAGGGATGGTTTATATATTATTATATGGGTGTGTATATATACATAGTCAAAAATTTGGAGGTAGAAAAACTTAGAGCTCACTGGAGGCCAGTGAGTCCAACCTGCATTTCTTACAGACAAGGAAACTGGGTCCCAGAAATATTAATAAGCTGTCCAAGGTGACACTGGAAAAACTAGGATTCAAATCTAGTTTCAAACCAAATCTAGGATTTAATGATAAATCCAGAATTTCCCTTACCTCTTAATATTTATTTTGAATGTTGACAGTCTCTTATAGACTGGCCTTTCCCTTCCCCCCAGATAATTCTGAATTAATGCTGTTTAAAGATATTCAGTTGCATTATTTCCAAAGTGTTCTGATATTCATAGACAAAAAGTGTTTTCAGTGTTGTCAGGTTTTAATACATATCACTGAAGGGGCTTTTGACCAATCAAGTTGTTTTGCTGATTTTGGCACATTTTCATGGTGAAATGAGAAATTACTTGGCATTGTTTACAGATTGCAAATAGCCCTCACAGGAGCTATTAGGTTCTCACATGGGATCTCATAAAAAAAAAAAAAAAAAAAAAAAAAAAAAAAAAAAGCTTTTTAATAAAAAAAGGTATGTTACAGAATTTGGCCGTGTGGCTTGATTAAGCAAGATGCATTTTATTACAAACTTCAAAGAGAGTTTCCTAATAGCTTCCCCCCCCCCCATCTTTGAATAGTGCCACCTAGGAAATAGCCATTAGGAGATATTGGATCACAAGCATGCAGTACCTTTAACTTATCTCATCCTAGGAGGTGCCAGGGAATGCCAGTAATGTTTGGGCTGTCATCCAGGAAATGTATAAATCCTACATGAAGTGAATTCCAGTGCTGCTTTTTATTGCCCACATGGAAGGTAAATGGAGCTTTTTGGATTCTACATGTGTCAGACCAATTAAAATGATCTGAGGCCAAATTCATAGTCTGTGGAAAGCTCCTATTCCAAATTCATACATCTCTTATGGAGACAGCGCAATACAGTGAATAATTATAGGATATAGAAGTGGAAGAACTGAGATGAAATCTGGTCATAAGCTTCCATGGCTGAAAGGTACTGAACAAGCCAATTCCTGCATGAAATTTATCAGTATACTGTCCATTTCAATTTAAAAAAAACTACAATAAAAATTATTAGAATCTATTAAACAAAAGAGTTACTGAAAAGGTGCTTCAAATAAAATTGGCATATACTCTGAAACTTAGTGATTTTAGGACAAAATTGAGAAAATGTGATAAAATGGAGAAATAAGTATGGGTCAGAAAGAGGCCAAAGATTCATAGATTATAAAGATTACTTTGCCTTTATATCATATATACTTTCTTCAGGAAAAGAATTGTTAGATGCTGAATGCACCAAATAATACCATAAAGAATGAAATAATTATTTTAACAGATAGGAAAAGATTTATTAGTGATATGGGGAATTATCTCACAATTAGTTCTCGGTTTACAATCAGACCACTTACTCATCAGAGCTAAGATCAGAATTGTCTAAAAAGAGAGGGAGAAGGAGAAAGGAGAGAGCGCAAGAAGAGAAAAATATAGCTTACAACAGAAACAAATTAACTCTAAGCTATGTAACCAAGTAACTAACAATAAAAATTTGGAAATGGACTACAGAAATAACATCGACAACAAATATAATAATGTCCATAAGTTTAACCAATTAATTACTACAAAAAGGAGACCAAAGTACCTAGAAAATGCCTTAGCCAACACATACTGTACTTGTTCACCAGAATTGGCCAGCTGCCACACCACGTAATAGTGTATCACAAAAGTTGTAGGGCAGTTTCAAGATATTAAAACGTTTAGAATACCCTGCATAAAACTTGCTTATAAAACAATTATGAATAATATCATCTCATAAAGCAGAGAGAAGCAGTATAGGATAAAAACCAGTTTAAAGAAAACTTGGCAAGATATGCAAATAGACAAAGCAATCCTAAAAGTTTTGAAGAAAGAAAAAGCAAGAAGTACTACAAACTGGGAGTGGCGATGGGGAGAGGAAGGAAATATTTGCAAATATTATTTAATCAAGTTGTTTACATCATAAACCACCATGTCTAGAGCTTAACATTATAGCCCCTGATATGTTTATAAAGGAAGTGGAAATGGTACTAAAGGGAAGAGAAATGGGAAAAGCAGCTGGATTGGACCAAGTATATTAACAGGAAGTCCATGCTGGAGAGAACACAACTGTGAGTGTTGAGGTTCCAATATACATGATATCTGAAGGAAGATATTCTAATCTCTGCTTTCCATAGACTCCTCCTCCTTTTTCTTGCCTGTCTCATTTCTCTTTCCTTTGACTTCCTCAAACCCCTGCATTCTAGTACCCCAATATATGTCATCTTTCTTTATAAGAATATAAGCTTCTCAGTTTGTAACTATGCTTAGAAAGTTATCAAACTGTGCATACCCTTTGATCCAGCAGAGTTACTACTGGATTTCTATCCCAAAGAGATCTTAAAAGAGGGCAAGGGACCTATATGGGCAAGAATGCTTATGGCAGCCCTCTTTGTAGTGGCAAGAAACTGGAAACTGAGTGGACCCCCATCAATTGGAGAATGGCTGAGTAAATTGTGGTATATGAATTTTATGGAATATTATTGCTCTGTAAGAAATGACCAACAGGATGAATACAGAGAGGCTTGGAAAGACTTAAATCAACTGATGCAAAGTAAAATGAGCAAAACCAGGAGATCATTATACACAGCAACAACAAGACTATACAATGATCAGTTCTGACGGATGTGGCTCTCTTCAACATTGAGATGATTCAAACTAGTTCCACTTGTGCAGTGATGAGAACAACCATTTATATACCCAGAGAGAGAGCCATGGGAACTGAGTGTAGAACACAGCATAGCATTCTCACTCTCTCTGTTGTTATTTGCTTGCATTTAGGGTTTTTTTCTCAGTTTTTTCTTTTTCTTTCTTCTTGATCTGATTTTTCTTGTGCTACCAGATAATTGTATAAATACGTATACACATATTGGATCTAACATGTATTTCAACATATTTAACATGTATTGGATTACCTGCCTGATAGGGGAAGGAGTAGGGCGGAAGAAGGGGAAATTTTGCAACAAAATGTTATGCAAGGGTCAATGTTGGAAAAATTACCTATGCATATGCTTTGTAAATAAAAAGTTTTAGTAAAAAAAATAAAAAATAAAAAAGAATATAAGCTCCTTGAAAGTAGGAGTGGTCTTGCTTATTTGTACTTGTATGTCCAATTCATAGCACTGTGAGAGATATTCCGAAATGCTCAATGTAGGTTTCATCCATAGTAAAATCCTGGGAAAATCTTGAAACTTTTTAATACTTTAAAAAAAGAAAAGACTGACAGAACATCAATTAATACCAACCAATAAGTCTATTTTCTCATCTATACAAAATCATTATGTGTCATCCATAGACGACCAAGGACATTCTTATTGACAATAAATAGATAGGAAAGAAACAGCATTTTGCAAGTGATCTTCAATAATGAATCACAACCTTACCATTTCACTATTAACTGGGTGGGGGGGAAGAGAGAATATTGTACTTACTGATTATTATGAAAACACATTTGATTTGGTAGACCAAAATATTACTTTACATGGTTTTAATTTTTTAACAATATGTCTCCCATTCATATATCAAAATCATTCAATATTCTTGGAAGATATAGCAACAGAAACAATCCTGTTCAATGGTCTTCTTATAATAAACACCAGATAAGATCTAATACAGGAAGATGTATAGCCTTCAAAGAAATTTTTCATTGTGAAAAGAGAGAGATCTATGTCACAGTCCAAGGTGTAAAATTTTCAATAGAAGGCAAGAAATTTCTGTTTTTTGATATTTATATCAAGCCTCAGAACTTTCTGGGAAAGACATTTAATATGTCTATCCACACAGGAAAGTAAAAAAGGTCTATTGCTCAGATTTTAACTTTTATTTGAATGAACACCCTACAGAGTTTTTTCCATCACTATGTTTATCTGAGACAGTACAAATGAATAAAAAAAATTGGAGGGGGGCTATCTTTGAACAGAGAAAGAATAAAACTTGATTATTTTGAAGAAATTGCAAATTTTCTTTCCATGAGCACAAATCCCGATCTTTTCAATACTAGTGTTTTACTAGCTACCATATGGTGGCTGAACAAGGAATTTCCAAAAAAATTGAAAATTAGTATGGAAAACAGGGCAATGGAAAAGTCCATGATAGGTTTGAAACATATAAAAGAACTGAAACAATAAAGAACTCCAGAGAAAAATAATAGTAAAAAAAGAGCATTAAGAAATTAGGTAATAGGAAGAGAAGATGGTCTGATTATATGATATGAAGAATAACAAGTGGACAGCCAGAGAGCTCTACTTGAATCCTCAAAATGTCAAGTAAAAGCAAGGAGGATCTCAAACATAGTGGCTAGACTTTCTGTAGTAGCTTTAAAAGAATATATAGGAATGGAATGAGCAGGCATACACAGATTATCATCTGTATGGGGTGTGGGGACTTTTAAAACTATGAGATCACAGATTTATTTGAATATTTTAATAAAATGAGGAACTGACTTACATGGCCTCAGAGATTCCCCCCAGCTATAGATATATATGGTTCCATGATTTTGCGAACTGAACTATAAGCCCTTTAAGGACAGGAACTATTTCTCTCTTTTTATTTTTAAAATAACTCTATTTTTAAATTGATTTTAATGAATACTAAAAAAGGAACAGTTCCATGTAAAATAAATAACATAAAAAGTGATATGTGAAAATATGAATCTATCGGGAACTTATTTTTTCAATATATAATAAATTTAATATTTACTTTCAAAGCTATCTTCTTTGTGCTATCTTCTGAATTTTCCTCTAGTTTTCTTCTATGCATTTAAAATAATGCTTCAGTGACCCTCTTCTTTTTTTGTCAATTATATCTTTCTAAAAATAGTGAAATCCTAATTGTTTTCTTCCCCCAATTAAAAAAAAAAAGAAAATAATCCTTTGTAACAAATAAGCATAATCTGAAAAAAAAGGGAAATGACAAATGTTGAGGGATCTTTAGGGAAACAAACACACTTGTGTTCAACCATTGTGGACAATGATTTATAACTAAGCCCCCAAAAGTATTAAATTGTGACTACCCTTTGACCCCAGATAACTGGACCTCTACCCCCAAAGAGATCAAGAAAGAAAAAAACCTTCATAGTTACAAAAATATTTATAGATTTGAGCAGTTCTTTTCATGGTAGCCAAGAATTGGAACCTAAAGGAGGTATCCTCTTATTGGGAAATTTATATAATATGTATATAATATGGTATATGAATATGACAAAATATTATGCCATAAGAAATGACCAAGTAGATAGTTTCCAAAGAAATCAGTATATGAATTAATGTAGAAAAATTGTGAGCAAAATTAGGAGATCAATTTATACAATAATAACAACTTAGTGAAAAACAACTTTGAAAGACTCTGGAACACTGATGAATTCAGTGATAAATCATAAATCCAGAATATTGGAAAAGAAACATACTCTTACCTCTTATCAAAGAGAGAATGAATTTAAAATGCAGAAACATATTTTGAGAACCTGGCAAACATAGGTATTTATTTTTAATGGACTGCATGTTTATGATGAGAATTTTATTTTTTATTTTGTTTTGGGTTTAGTTTTTTTTGTTATTGTTGTTATTCAACGGGAAGTCAGAACAATATATTATAAATGCATCTAAATAAACAAATAAACTAGCCGTGGTGGTCAATTCTTGTAACTCTTGCTACCAAAAAGAATGAGACCAGTGGATTTTTGAGCTTGGGAGTTCTGAACTGTAGCATATTAAGCTACACAAGTGTCTTCACTAGCTGCAGTAGATATGGCAACCCCTTGGAAGGCAAGGGCCACAAGGTTACTTAATCTAAGGAGGGGCAAAACCCACCCATGTTAGAAAAAGAGCAAGGCAAAACTCTTATGTCAGAGTGACTTTGGTCTATAAATTGGCCATTTAATTCCAACCTAGGTGAGATAGGGAGATCAGACAAATAGACAGAAAGACAGATAGATTTTAAAAATAATAATCAAGCAGAACAAATCCACATATTTCCCGTTTCCAAAAACATGTGTCTCATTCTAGACCTTAGTCTATCACCTCTCTGTCCTCTGGAGTAATAATTCATTGCAACTATGAAAATTCTCAAGTCTTTCAAAGTTGTCATTTATAATGAAGTTGTTATTGTATAATTTCCAGATTCTACTCATTTCATTCTGCCTCTGTCCATGTGAGTCTTTTCAGGCTTCTCAGAAATCACCCCTTTTGTCAACTTATGACACAATAACATCCCATTATATTTATGTACCACAATTTATTCAGATTAACTTAACTGAAAGCTATCTCCTTTGTTTATCTTCTTTGCGATAATAAAAAATGCTGCTATAATTTTTGTGTGTATATAAGGCAGTGATGATTTCTTGTTTTTATTCTACATTATTTATACCACCTAACAGGACTCAACACACAATAAGTGTTTAGAACTTAACAGTGTTCATTGAATTAGAAGAACACCCAGGCTGATTCAGGAATATGACACTTGCAATAGTAGGCATTTCTGGAGAAATTAATATTGTCTCTCCCTCTCTCCAGGACCCTTTTATATCATTTTCTCCTGTGTTCTTTTTTATATAGAAATGTATCCTCATTGCTTAGTTCAGGCACATAGTAAGTGACTGATAAAATCTTTATCATTCCTTCATTCATTCAATATAAACAATGCTAATATCAATGGGAGTACCCCACCAAAAATGCAGCTAAAATCTAGTATCCAGTATGAGTTTTGATATTGAATCATTAGTAGCACTCCATTAACACTTGAAATGTGCCTGCATCCTTAAAACACATTAACTTTTCCATTAAATATAAAAAATTCTATAGGATATCTCATTGAATCTAACAACGGATTGAATCCAAAGAAAACTAGAAGTTGATAAAAAAAAAAAATAAGATAATATAAACTTCCAGTCCAGAGGGTGTAGAAAGAAACATATGCCCAGCTTACTGAATCAAACTAGGATAAGACTGGTTTGGGTGATGCAGACAGGTTTGTAACATTCTGATGACACTTCAGTATAGGTTTCACTTTTTATATTGCATGGGCTTTCTAAACAGATGGTATATACTGCAAATGTGTCATTCTCGAAAGGCACAAAGCACTTTTCAAGATGTGGAAAGACAATCCACCCAATCTTGCTCCCTGTATTTGTATTTAAAGTCAATATCTCTTCATATAGGACACATCTGTTCTTAACTATCTACCTGGCATTTCTACAAAGTCTTTTGGCACAAGTTCAGAAGCCAGTCCTCATGGCTGCAATAGATAAAAAGCATTAGTCATCCAAAGCTCTCTCGGCTTCCTGTCAAATTTTAAATGACTGAATCTCATCTTTTGATAGTTTCACTTTTCTCAGCTGCCTGCTAAAGTGACTGCATCATCTTTCACTGATGGACAGAAAGTCAAATGTCTTCAACTTGAAAAATATTTATTTTCCCTGAATGATGCAATGGTAGGAAGAATGTACTAGTCTAGAAAGCAGCATTTAAAATTATCCAGGTGATACAGCCATAGAATGCAGAATAATATTTCTGCATGAATCATGTGTTCTTCCCCTGTGAATTATGCCAGGGGATTTGCAAACATTAGTTCTCTAATCCATAGAATGATCCTTTAAACAGTGCAGGAAATAGGAATGAATTATTCCGGGGATAGAAAAGCTGTATCAGCACACACAAACTTGAGGAGGAGAGGTGGTAAGGGATAGGGGGGAGAAGGAGAGAACAATCTGATTGAATTCACTCAACCAAGCAGCTATTCTGAAATAAAAGTTCACATTTACATTGTGCTTTAAGATTTGTGATGTATTCTCCTTGGTTTCCTCAGAGTCTTAAAAGATTAGTTTTGCATTATTATTCCTATTGTAAATGAGGAAACTGAGTCTTAGAACACTTCTGTGTCTAGCCCAGTCACACAGCTAATTGGTGAGTCATGAATTATGGAGTCTTGTGAGAAGGGATTATAAAGGAGATCTAGTCCAATTTCCCACTCAGTGAGAGAATTCTGCTTTGCTTGAAAACTCATTACCTCCCAGAAAAACATTTTATTTTTGAAAAAAACAAAAACAAAAACAAAAAGCTCTGGCTTGTTTGCTTTTAACAAAAAGCTCTTATTATTACAAAGTTCTACATTAAACAGAACCTAAATATGTCTTCCTTCTTCTAGGACAGCAGTTATAGGAGAGGCCCTAAGCCATTGACACACTGAAACTGAAGGACTCTAGAGCTAAGTAGATCTGTATCAAATAATAGAACTAAACACATATCAAGATCAGTGATGAAGAAATAGAAGTCAATAAATGCATCTAATTGGGGAATCTATATCTACAAGCTGAAATGGAAGGGAACCCAGTTCTGATCTATCTCTGATAAATAATCCCCTCAAAAACATACTAAAATACTGTTTTGTCATTTTCAATTGTTTCTGACTTTATAACTCTATTTAGGGTTTTCTTGGCAATGACATTGGAATGGTTTGCCATTTCCTTCTTCAACTCATTTTATAGATGAGGAAACAGAGGCAAGCAGGTTTAAGGGACTTGCACAGGGTCACATTGCTAAGACTGAATTTCCTGACTCTAAGCACAGCACAATCCACTGTACCACCTTGCTGCCTCACTAAATAAGTACTCATCCAGTATTTGCCTAGAAAACTAAATTAAGGTGGAACCCATATTTTTCCAGACAACCTATTCAATTTCTGAAGATTGCTAATTCTTTGGAAGCTTTTCCCTATATCTAGCTGAAAATGGCTTTTTTACACTTTCCATACCTAGTTCTATCTTCTGAGACCAAGAAAAAATCTAATCCCTCTTACATATTATAACCCTTCATATTTGAAGACAGTATCCTTTTCCAGTATCTCCCACATCCATTAATTTTTTTTAACTAAAGCAATTGGGGTTATGTGATTTGCCCAGGGTCACACAGCTAGGAGGTGTTAAGTGTCTGACACCAAATTTAAACTCAGGTCCCCCTGACTTCAAGGCTAGTTCTCTATCCACTGTACCACCTAGCTGCCCACATTACTCTTTTTCCAGGTAAAATATTCCCATTTACTTTAACCTTACCTTACACGTTATGAACTTGAAGCTCTTTACCCACCTGGCAACTTTCATCTAGATACTACCTAGTTTATCATAACTAAAATATGTGTGTAGGTGATTACATATATATGTTTATAATAAAACACATATATATGAAGAGAAAGACAGAAGAGACTATAGTGATAGGACATATCATTAAAATATAGCAGTAAAGGGGCAGCTAGTTGGCGCAGTGGATAGAGCACCAGCCTTGAATTCAGAAGGACCTGAGTTCAAATCTGGTCTCAGACACTTAACACTTCCTAGCTGTGTGACCCTGGACAAGTCACTTAACCCCAGCCCGGGATATATATATATATATATATATATATATATATATATATATATATATATATATACAGAGAGAGAGAGAGAGAGATACAGAGAGAGAGAGAGAGAGACAGAGACAGAGAGACAGACAGACAGACAGAGAGACAGAGAGAGAGAGACAGAGAGACAGACAGACAGACAGACAGACAGAGAGACAGAGAGAGAGAGACAGAGAGAGAGAGACAGAGAGAGAGAGAGAGCAGTAAAGAAATCTGGAGTTCGCCACAATAAGAAAAAAACTACAACTGCTGGTTGAGCATTTTACTGACACAGACCATGTACTCTTATCTGTACAAAGGAAAATAACAGGGAGAACACTGACAGAATTGGGATAGGGAAGGGGTTCAGGAGACAATAGAACAGTACAAAAGTTAAAATACCTGATCTGCTCCTGACATCTCCTGACTCTATAGCTAAATTCCCTCAGAATTTCTCTCCTTCCCCTGCCAAAGATATGACCTCCTTTGACAAGCCCAGTTGGGAGAGCCAAGAGGATGAACAGGCGGGGAAGCAACATGACAACCCTTGAGTGACTCACATTGCTTAAGTGAATTGGGTGGAAAGAAGAGGAAAGGGAGAGGAAAGAAGAATTGAGGAATTGAGGGAGATGGCTTCAAGGGGATAGCCTCCAAGACATTCCTTCTTCAGGATCATATGCTAAGAATGGTAGCTTCCAGTGTCTTTAGGTAGACGGTTTACTCTTAAGCAGTGAAAACTCAGGTGAGATTAGATAACATATTTGTAATGAACCCAGTCAACATGGTCATATGACTTTGACTAGCTGTGCTCAATAACACTGGAGTAAGGAAGAAACCAATTTTAACTCAGGATTACATTTAGCAAAGTGTGACTGGTATTAGGACAAGGGAGCAAATTAGAGTGTACGTTTGAATTAGCCAAGGATAGGGTTAAGACTGAGGGAGCAGAGAGGGATCAAAGCTAATAAGGTTAGAAGGAATAAAAGAGGAGATATGAAAGATGGGAGACAATTGCCAAAAAAAGGGTATTTAAGAGTAATGAGTCATGTAGGTGAAATGGATACTGTTGATGGTCAGAACAAAGTTTTGACTATCTAAGAATGGCAGATGTGGAATGAAGATGGAGGACCCTGGAATTTAGGAGATTTGAGAAATAGGAGACTAGTGTGTTTGAGGAGGAAAATAAAGGGAGATATCTGTTCACTGACATCTCTAACATGAAGGCAAAGGTTGGCATGGGGGGAAAACTCCAAATCTGACATTGAATTCCAAGAAAGGAGGAATAAAGGCATGACCTTTTGGGCCCACTTCCTAACACAATTCAAATAAGGACTATTTGCATGAGCATCAGTTTTAAAATAAAGACTTCGTAGGTTCCAATACTCATTTCGGTTCCTACATTAGATGATGAAGACCCGTGTAAATCATTGATTATGGAACAAGTCAACATCCTCACTGTGGTAGGGAAAAGGTGAAAACCTGCACATAAGATTTACATAAGATGTCTAAATGATATTTATTTTTTAAAAAATACTCAGATGATAAAGGCTTCAGGATGGGTTGAAAATGGGAGGTCTGCTATGGTTCCCTATGTCTGTGTGCAAATCAGGGTGAGGAAATGGCAACTCCTCAAATCACTTACCAACTTTCTCTTTCTGTACAAGAAAGGTTCTATCTCTGAAATGTATTACAAAATGTTCCTTCAGTTTCTATGACTTACAAGAAAGTGACTAGTGCAGAAGCAAGATCCCTCTGCATCCAGAGCTTAATTTGGGGTCCTCGATCCTTATAAGTGGCTGAAGAGACAAAGGAGGAAGAAAGGCAAATGGAGAGAAAATCTGACATCTCATGGTGGCTGCTTTGGGGCCTGTTCTTACAGAGACTGGAGTTTTGTTTTTGTGGCTTTTACTGGAAAAGCAAAGAAAAAAATTTAAAAAGAATTAAAAAGAAAAAGAGAGAAAAACTCTTCCTCACACAGATAGTTAAGAGCTTATACAAAGAACAAAGGTACCTGAATTTCTGATTTAACTCAATTCTCCTAGACAAATATTCTGATTCTGAAGCATACAATTGGTACATTGAGTAGGTTAACATTCACCCAGAGCCTTTTGTTCAGTACTTCATATATCAGGATGTCTTCAGTCTATGAGTTAGGGCAGCAGGCAATTGCCAGAACTAGAATAGACCCTAATGTACTGTGATGATATTTTAGGCTGAATGATTAAGATGGATGGGTTGAACCTCAAAGAAGGCAAGTGGCCAAAGGATGGACTGGGGAATGAGAATGAAAAGCAAGTTCTTCCTGGCCCACTGCTTCAAGGGGCATGACAGTAGCCCTTAATCCTGTGGGAGGAAACCAGGTATGAAATTTCTGCCTTCTGGATATAAACAGAACAATTCTAATCCCTCTTTCACATGAGAGCTTTCAAATATGTCAAGACAGCTACAATATTCTTCCTAAATTTCTTGTTTTTCACACCAAGGATCCCTAATTCCTTCAACTATTTTTCATTTAAGAAAGTTGCCAAACTATCATCATCCTGGTCACCCTTCACTAAGCATGCTTGAATTTGTCAATATACTTATTAATACATACTATAAAACACTGTTTGACCCATGTAGACTTAAGTAATAGGACTACTGCACTCCTTAAAATGGACACTATTTTCTACTAATTTATTCCAAGATAACTCTCTTTTTGTAACCAATTCCTCTTTTGGTTTGTATAAACTTTTAATAATCTAAACTCCTAGAGTTTTTTCAGTTGGACTACTGATAAGTTAGCATTTCTCTATCTTCTGAAATTTACCTTTTAAGAAATTCTATGGACCCACATTTAACACCACATACTAAGATAAGATCAAAATGGGTCCAAGATTTAGGCATAAAGAACGAAATCATAAATAAATTGGAGGAACATGGGATGGTTTACCTCTCAGACTTGTGGAGGAGGAAGGAGTTTGTGACCAAAGGAGAATTAAAGATCATTATTGATCACAAAATAGAAAATTTTGATTACACCAAATTAAAAAGTTTCTGCACAAACAAAACTAATGCAAACAAGATTAGAAGGGAAGTAACAAATTGGGAAACATTTTCACAGTTAAAGGTTCTGATAAAGGCCTCATCTCCAAAATATACAGGGAATTGACTTTAATTTATAAGAAATCAAGCCATTCTCCAATTGATAAATGGTCAAAGGATATGAACAGACAATTCTCAGATGATGAAATTAAAACTATTTCCACTCATATGAAAGAGTGTTCCAAATCACTATTGATCAGAGAAATGCAAATTAAGACAACTCTGAGATATCATTACACACCTGTCAGATTGGCTAAGATGACAGGAACAAATAATGATGAATGTTGGAGGGGCTGTGGGAAAACTGGGACACTGGTGCATTGCTAGTGGAATTGTGAAAGAATTCAACCATTCTGGAGAGCAATCTGGAATTATGCCCAAAAAGTTATCAAAATGTGCGTACCCTTTGATCCAGCATTGCTGTTATTGGGATTATATCCCAAAGAAATACTAAAGAAGGGAAAGGGACCTGTATGGGCCAAAATGTTTGTGGCAGCCCTTTTTGTAGTGGTTAGAAACTGGAAGATGAATGGATGTCCATCAATTGGAGAATGGTTGGGTAAATTATGGTATATGAAGGTTATGGAATATTATTGTTCTGTAAGAAATGACCAACAGGAGGAATACAGAGAGACTTACATCAACTGATGCTGAGTGAAATGAATAGAACTAGGAGATCATTATACACTTCAACAATGATACTGTATGAGGATGTATTCTGATGGAAGTGGATATCTTCAACATAGAGAAGAGCTAATCCAATTCAAATTGATCAATTATGGACAGAATCAGCTACATCCAGAAAAGGAACACTGGGAAATGAGTGTAAACTGTGAGCATTGTTTTTTTTTTGTTGTTGTTGTTGTTTTTTGTTTTGTTTTGTTTTGTTTTGTTTTGTTTTGTTTTTCTTCCCAGATTATTTTTACATTCCGAATACAATCCTTCCTTTGCAACAGCAACAACAACAAAATTCGGTTCTGCACATATATATTGTACCTAGGATATACTATAAGATATTTAATATGTATGGGAATGACTGCCATCTAGGGGAGGGGGTGGAGGAAAGGAGGGGAAAAACTCGGAACAGAAGGGAGTACAAGGGATAATGTTGTAAAAAAAAAAAAAATTACCTATGCATATGTACTGTCAAAGAAAATGTTATAATTATAAAAAATTAATTAAAAAAAGAAATTCTATATGCAGAACTTTGAATTTATGTACATCAAATTTCATCTTAACAGTTTTGTCCTGTAATGATACTCCCAAATGTCCCTAGGAGTGGTGCTATGGATGGGAAGGTCTGAGACTTCTCTAGCTGTGGGCAGGAGAAGGCTCTAACAGAAACAAAAGATTAACCATTACCATGGCTATATAGAGCCAAGAGCTAGAGAAGGAAATGGTAAACTACTTCAGTATTTTTGTCAAGAAACCCCAATAAGGTGTCACAAAGAGTCAGACATGAGTGAAATAAATGAACAATTGGCTGTTCTACCAACATACAAATTGGTTACAGAGCAATATGTGGAAGGCTCAGAGTCAGAAAGTGAGATCCAAGCAAGAATTTGAATTGGTATTGGGGAAACATAAGTAAGATTTCTTTTTTTGCTTCCGATGTCTACTACTACAAGCCTTGCCTTTATTGAGCAAAATGACACATGTTCTTAAATGAGGAATAGGGAAAAGAATGTTAACCATTTGGGTTCAAAAAACACCAGGGAATCTACCATGGGGAAAGAATGGAAGAAAGTGAATTGAGGTAGAAGTTCACTTAAGTTTGCCAATAGTTCCACAATTTTTTCCCTGAGGCAATTGGGGTTAAGTGACTTCCCCAGGGTCATCCAGCTAGGAGTATTAAATATCTGAGGCTGAATGTGAACTTAAGTCCTCCTAACTTCAGGGCCAGGGCTCCACTATGCCATCTAACTGTCCCAATAGTTCCCCAATTTAAATTAATTTTTCTTGCTAACTTGTGCCATCTGCACATCCAATATCTTCTGGTTTTATCTAAAATGGATAAAGATGCTGATCAGTATATGGACTGAGTATGAGTATTCTTGGGTATCTAGAACAAGAATATCTGAAAAGATTTAGTCTTAGGTGTTATAAAGAATGCTATTGTCACTGACCTTGTTATATAGTTTCATCATTGTCAAACATTTTGTAGAGTTCTGTGCCCAAGAACTCTAGCAATCCACAGCATAGTTTGTCACATAAGACTTCTTCAGGAAGACATACAGCAGCAGACAAAAAGGTAGGGGAAAACATCAGATTCTTGCAGCTGTATTATATTTTGGGAATAGGTCTCACCTGAATCTTTTTTCCTCCTTTAGACAACTAGGTCTAGCACATAATGGGCCAGCCTTTAAACCAGCAAAGAAGCTCAGAACCTTTCACCTTATATCCACTGCCTGAAGCTAGTTTCAGAAGGAGATAGCCTTCTCAAGACCATTAACAGTTTTTGCTTTCCGGTTCCCACAACTCTATTTCCTTACTTACAGATATTGTTAATTGAAAGCCTACTTCCAGAATAACAGAATAACACCTCATCCAAACTTCCCCACCCCTTTAATCTTTGATACTAAGCAAAACTTTTATTAACACTCCCTTTTAACCATCTCTAGCCCTAATACCTACAAATTTGCACTTTAAGTACTTTGGTTGGGATCTCCTTTTATGTTTCTGTAATATGGAAAACATGTTTGCATATGTACTAAAGGGGTGAAGAATGACCAATAAGGACCTGTACATCTGCATTGGAGGCTTGGAGATACTTGAATTTCTGAAATCCAAGGATCCTTTCCCTGCTACAGAGCATTTGATTATTTCTTATTGTCTTATTATGTAGCAATAAAACCTTTTAAATTTGCTGCCAAGCTAGAACTGAAAATGCATATGAAAAGCACAAACAGATGCATTCTCTGTGTGTGCATATCTTTCTCTCTGTCTCTGTCTCTCTCTCACTCCCTCTTTCCCTCCCCACCTCTGTCTCTTTGTCTCTGTCTGTTTCTCTTTGTGTGTCTGTGTGTCTGTGTGTCTGTCTCCTTTTTCCCCACCCAGCTTTCAAGTAAGGAGGAAGAGCTACTTTGGGCTTTAGGATGAAGGAGGACCTCAGGTGAGACTCTCCATCTCACCCAGACACTATGTGGTCATGAACACATAGCTCATTATTTTTCTCTCTGTTAAATTTATTCTTCCCTGATCTTAGATGAATGAATATCAGATCTAGGACAGATGAAGTTATAACCTTATGAGTTTTGAAAGATCAAAAAGAGTCACCAGAAGTCCTGCAAGTGGAGTTCACAGCAGAGTCTATAGCAGCCTACAGCATTATTAGTCATGGCCAGTGAAAAGCCAGGCCTAAGTAGCAACCTGCCTGAACCTAGCCAACAATGAATTGATCCTACAACTAAGACGTCATGACCTTCAAGCAAGGGAATAATTTAGAAATGACCAAATCTGATGTTCTGAGTGTGAGTTGGGAGAGTGAGCCTAGAATTTATGCACTATACACTGTGTGATATTTTTAAGATAACTTCAGCCATATACTTTTTTTAATCTTTCTTTTCCTGACTTTTGATTCTAATAGCAAATAGCCAAATCCTAACATGAATAACCTAACAATCATACTACTTGGAATTTGCATAGTGGTCTATTTTTTTAAGCAATTTGCAAGTATTATTTCATTTTATCCTCAATAATTAATGTAACCTATACCATAACTACAATTCTCATAATTTTTACAGATGATCAAAGGCATAGAGCTGTTAGGTCTGCCCAAGACTCATAAAGACAGTAATTTCTAACCAGAATTTGGTGTCCTGAAGAGTTTAGCTCTTCTAACCTCAAAGCTCAAAAGCTCAAAGTGTTCTTTCCATTGGTCTATAATCCTTTCTCTTCTATGTACTTTTCCTAGGGCCAAATAAATGGCAGGGCTGGTGATGTATCTCCAAAGAAAACATATTATTATTCAGCTGAAAAGAATTATGGATTAAATCATCCCAACATCAGTTAATTATGCTTGATGGTCAAGCAATCTGAATTAATTTCTGTTCTAAAAAATCATACACTGCAGAAATGAGTGAGAGAAACTAGAAAATAGAAGGAAAAGGACTTATGTTACAAAAATGTTTATAGCAGCTCTTTTTGTGGTATCAAAGAACTGGAGATTGAAGGGATGCCCATCAACTAGGGAATGGCGGAACAAGTTGTAGTACATGATCATGATGAAATATTATTGTGCTATAAGAAAAGATGAGCAGGATGCTTTTAGAAAAACCTGGAAAGAATTCCATGAACTGATGCAAAGTGAATGAGCAGAATTAGGAAAACATTATAGCAATATTGTACAATGACATATGACAGCAATTCTCAGCAATTCAATAACCCAAAATAATTGTGAAGGGCCTATGATGAATGATAGCATTCTAGATAACATCTACCTCTAGAGAAAAACTAATGGAATCTGAATGCAAATAAAAGCATACTGGGTTTTTAAACTTTATTTTTCTTAAAGTTTTTTGTCTGTTTTTTTCACTACATGACTTATATAAAGGTTTGTTTTGCATGATTGCATATGTATAATCTTTATTAAATTGCTTGCCTTCTTGGTGAGAGGTAAGGGGAGGGAGGGTAGAAGAGAATTCAGAACTCAAAATTATGAAGAAGGAAGAGGAGAAGAAGAGGGCAGGATGAGGAGGGGAAAGTTAAAGATTTTTTAATGTAATTGGAAAATATAAAATATTAAAAGGAAAAAGTATCAAGTATTTTCAATCAAAAAACATTTATTCAACATAGTCATGGATCTAATGATTTTGGCACCCAAAACAAGTACCATGAATCAAACTTGCACATCATGCAAGCTTCAAATTAATTTTTTTTATTGAGTTGTGCTGGTTGAGGTAAACTTCTGGGGTTATTTCTAGAAAAGGAAATAGATTGAGATCTGTGTAGAGAACATGCCATCTATGGTGTGACCATTGGAATAAAAGGAACTGTACCAGCTAGGAGTTTACTATTATAACTAATTCTTGATAATTCTATGTTAAACTTGGTTGTTTATGTTTGCTGAAAGAATATAGGAATACAATACTGTCAGTACCCCCTAAATTCTGGTGTCTAGAGACAAACACTCTGCCCTAATTATGGCTCTATACATAACCTAACCAAATTAAAGGAAATGAAATAGTATATGTGAAGTACAAAGCAAATCTCAAAATACTATATGAATCTATTATTATAACTATTATAATAAAAGTCAGAACTTCAAGTGCCAAAGGGAAAAGTCCAAATAAACTAACATATAAAATGTATTAAGTACTTGAGCACTATGAAGATTTAGAACAAAACCTGGCTCAGAGAAATGAGAGTAAAAAGAAATGGAATGTAAGCTCCTTGACATTTTGTTTTCCCTAGTACTTGGCGCATTGCCTATTATATGAGAAATCCTTAACAGATGCTGATTGATTTGAGTTGGAAGAGTTCTTGGAGGGGGCAACTAGGTGGTACTAATGGAGAGAGTACAGGTTCTAGAGTCAGGAAGACAACTTTCTGAGTTCAAATCCTGGTTCAGACATTAACATGTGTGAGTTTGGAAAAAATCATTCAATACTATTTGCCTCACTTTCTCATCTATGAAATGAGGTAGAATATACAATAACAAACCATTCCATTGCCTTTGTGAAGAAAACCCCAAATAGAGTCACAAAGAGTCAGACATGACTAAAAAACAGCTTAACAAGAAGTACTTGCAGATCACCCTAATCCCACAGTCTCGTTTTACACATGTAGGAAATTGAGACTTAGAAACTTACTTCTAGTGACATAGTAATTAGTGATTGAGCTGATATATCTTGATTTCCCATTTAGAAATCTTTTCTATTATACCACACTGCTTCTCTTGAATAAAACATCACATAAATAAGGCTTTAGGAATCCATTGGGACTATGACTTAAATGGAACCCAAAATATGCATGACAAATGAGAAAGTAAAAGAGAGACTAAAGGAGGGAAATTTCAAGAAAGAGAAAGCAAGATATCTATGGCATACACATCTTACTGACACACTAGCAAAACTGAGAGAAGCTCTCAGAAGGAATAAGCTGGGGCTTCTAAACTTGGCAAGATCTTTGTTTATGATTCTATCCTTATGAATTATTCTTAAGTCATCAGCAATCAAAATGAAAACCAAAACTCTTATCTATGTTGAGCTGCGCCTAACATTTCTTATACTAGGATAAGAACATTTCTATTAACCTGGTTTTCTGTTGTGTTTAAACTCCATGTTGGTAACTGGTTATGGGGATATGTAGACTAATTGGAAGTGACAATGACATCAGCTGACTTCCTAAGGAAGAAGCTTCTGGTAGAAATTTTGACTATTCCCAGAAGAGCTCATTTTCCTTCCTAAAAATATCATATCAGAAGGTACAAAACTAAGGTTTTTCCTTTAAAAAAAATTCAGTAGACAATTATGTAATTGAAATTTTCTTTGTTATGATTCAACAAATTCCTCTTCTGCTATTGAAATGCATGGACAGAACAAATCCTTAGAAGGATATTACTTTAGCTTCCTCTGAGGAAAGATAAAACTGAGGAAAAGTACAATCTCCTATCTGGGCTCGTGCCTGCTCTTTGGTAGGGCATTTGGAATAAATGAGAGCCACAACTGGCTCAGGTGAAGGAAGGACCATTCCCAATATGAATGCTTCTTGAAATTCATTCCAGGGAGATGTGTGAGCCTTCATTGGAGCAGAAAAACAAAAAGCAATCTCTTTGTCACAATCAAACAGTTGAAAAATGTAGCTATCTGCTTCTTACCAAATGTGTCTATTGGAGATAGATCGTATTTTATGGAGTCAACCAAACAGGAAATGAATCAGTGGTAGAAAGAGCAGTAGCTGCAAGAGATTTTTCTTAATTTTATCCAGACTGGAGAACAATAACAACGTCAGAGTCCAGGAGATGTAAGATGTCTGTCTTGTATTGAACAATACCTTTGAATTCAACAATCTAAATTGGTAGTTTTAAAACCAATATATCTCACACTTTATTATAAATCCTAATAATCTATTTATATTAGCAAAAAAAAGTGGAAACTGAACCCTTTGCATTTAGATCTGTATAGGCTTCATCTCAGACTACATATCTATTATGTAAAACAAGCTTAACTAAAAACATTGAAGTTTGTCACCAAGAGGGTTGTCCACAAGTTGATAAATGATGGGGGATTTAGTAATTCTTGGAACTGTCTAATACATAGAGGACTTAGAATTTGCATTAGTAGAGGGTGTACCCACACAGATAAGAAATTGGATTCTTGAAGGAATGAAGTATGAAAAATCCTACTGAAGCACATAATAATAGTAAAGTTAAGATTGTCCTTGTAGTGGAGTGAATCAAAACATCTGTTGTAATAGTCTTTCTTTTGAAGAAGTACAAAGTTCAGTGATACCCTTCCTCTATCTTCAATGCATGAATTATATATATATGTATATATATATATATATATATATATATATATACAGAGAGAGAGAGAGAGAGTAGAGAGAGATAGAGAGAGAGAGAGAGATATGCAACATCTTAAACCTTTTTTAGAAAACTCTTTCTTAGAATTGATTCCCCAGAAAATTGCCCCAAATTTGAGATATTTGAAGGGGAGTGCCAGAATCTACTCAAAAACTTGAGCTCAAGAGTCCCTATTCATATTTTCACTTTTACTAGACCATTCAAAGGACACATTATTTCAAAGCAAAAGATACTTTAACTATCAGCTTGGCAAAATAAGTGACAAGAAAGATCCTTCATTCACTTTCCTATAGGCTACAATATCAATAGTGGACCATCTTTTTATTAATTATTTGCTAGGCAACTGGAACACATACAAGGAACACATATGAACAAGCAATGTGAACAAAATGAACAAAAGTATGGGAAATGTATTTGTCCAGAGAACAAGTAAAAGAAATACATATTTTTTTCCTCTGAGGAAATTGGGGTTAAGTGACTTGCCAGGATCACACAGCTAGGAAGTGTTAAGGGTCTGAGATTAGATTTAAACTCAGGTCCTCCTGACTTCAGGGCTGGTGCTCTATCCACTGCGCCACTTCTCTTCTCTTGCTGGCTGGCTCTGCTGCTGCTCTCTGGGGCCAAAAGCTGCTTTTTAATAGCAGTGTGATTTTTTTTCTCTGCACGAGAGAATACGTATTTAGATCTTTTAGCATCTCACCTGTCTATTTAGTCTTCATGTGATGTTGATCTAGACAGCTGTACATAGTCACCTAAGTAATAGTGCCATTGAACATTTTTAAGATCTGTCTTTTTTTGCATTTTGTCTCCTCTGTTGGCATTTGAGTCTCCTTATCTAACTCATTTCAGTTATTATTAGAAAATTCCTTTAAATTTACATTGTTTTTGGTCATAGAAACTCATTCCCAAGACTCCCCTTGACAAAATTACAAAAAAAAAATTTAAATGAAGCATCTCCTACTCTCAACTCCTGATCATATGCTTCTCTTTCATACAAACCTGAAGAGCTATATTGAATACTACTTGACTTCCTTGCAATAACAAAATCATTGCTTTTATACACTGGAAAGAAACCCTCCCCAACAACGCTGTCTTCTTTCTTTATTTATTCTGTAAAAATTCAAAAACAGGAAGAAATGTAACCTCTTTATGCCAGTTCTGTCACTGTTTTCATTTTTCCAATTCCTGAAGACCAAGATAATATTGGTGCAATAACTTAACTTAAGTGAGTGGCACATAGTAGGTGCTCAATAAATTTCAATTGCTTTTCTCTTCCCCCCCAATCCTTGGTCCATTTTCATATCTCATGCTCATCACTGACACATACCCTTGTCTCAGCCTGGATTCTCCAAGAGCCAATCTAGAAACAAAAAGCTCAAGTCAAATTTCAGTGTGAATTACTCAAAGCTACAAACTAGCTCCATCAAACTTTGTCTATTCCCCTCCCTTTGTCCTATAATCTTCAGAGGATGGATGTGATTCTTGGAATTTAGACAGGGATGTTTCTTTATACCTGCCAGTTAAAAAGCAGCATCATGCTTCTGGGAAGGAACTGGTGTTTTGTATGAAGCTAGCAGACCAAGGTTGATTCCTGATTCTATTACTCATTCAAGGTGTGACCTTGAACAAATCACTTGTTCCCATCTCATTCTCTCTCTTCAGTACATTCTCTACTGACTTCACAGATTTTTTATGATAATCAAATGAGGTAACGTTCACAAAAGCCCACCATTAACATATTAGGCTGAGTTATTGTTATCACAAAGAAGGCTTTGCTCAGTCTGCAGGGTGTTCTTAATGCAATTGAGATGCAGGATAATCAAAATGCCATGTCCTTGTAGCTGGAATAATCTATACAAGAGAAGAAATGCTGTAGCCAAGATTATTTTCCTCTTTGTCCACGTATTCTTTTATTCAATGTCTATTACTTTCCTAGCATTGCTCTTAACACTGTGGAGGAACATGAAGATTTTAAAAACCTGGTGTCTGTCTTCAAAGAACTTTTAATTTAATTGACACATGAGAGAAATAATTATTTCTCTCATTAATAACCCATCAATGGGATTGGGGATCCATTCCTATTTCTTCAAAGTCCAGTCTCTCAAGGAGATTACTGTCTTCATTTACCCCACCTATAACATCTTATCTAAGTGGAATTGTTACTCCACAGAACTAAAAAACCTTACAAAGAGAATCTAATCTAGATAAATTCAGGTCCATTGTATCTTACTCTGTCTAATAGGCTGGGGGTAGAGCCCTGTGTCTAGATTGCCCCATGGGATGGCAATATGAGTAACATAATCAATCACATTCCCCAGATCCTCATTAGAATAGTTCCACTTCTCATTATAATATTCATTCTCTCATGAATTATTAACTAGAGTTGATTGCCACCTGTTGAAAACATCCAGTCTCTCAAGGGCATATAAGCATTGAAATACCTCCATGAATCATCTTTGGTTTACAAGAGAAAGTCAAATGACCATCTTTTTATTAATTATTCACTAGTCACAATTAATAAAATAATCAATTATTAAAAATTATGTCCCTTAGACTTTCACGTGTCATATACATATCCTGATATCAGGAAGAAGGAAAGAGCAATGTGTGTTGGTACAGTCAAGCAAGGTTTCTTAGAAGATAGAGAAGATAGAAGATAGTTGGTCTTTAAAGTATAAATTTAGACAGGATAAAAGTTAGATAATCTTAGAAAAGAGAGTAATAGGGAACCCTATAATTTTTTTAATCGCCAGAACTATGATTTCTGAAACATAATGAGTCAACAAGTAAAGTTAAAATTAGTGAGCTGTTTTTGAGGAAAATAATCAGACCTGGCTAAAGCAAAAGCAGAAGGTTCACATTGAGGAAGATAAGGTAAGCTAGACAGAATAAATACAAATTATAGAGGGCCTTGAGTGTCAAACTGATTAAGGTATTTGGACTTTATCTGAAGGTAGGAGCAAGCTAGTGAAGGTTTTTGAGTAGTTTCTGCCATAATTAATCTCATTGAGTAGTGATCATGATGGTTTGGGAAAAGGAACGATAGGAGGCAGAGAAACCAGTTAGGAGGCTATAGTAATTACTCAAACAAGAGATGATAACAGCCTGAATAAATGTTTGTTGAACTGAGGTGGGGAGGTGGCAATGGCAATGGATAAAAAGGAACTGATGCAATGGAATTACAAAAGAATTTACAGGAATTGATAGTTGACTAGATAGGGGGTGGACATGTATCAAAGATATGTCTAACTTAAAGTTGGCATAACTTTGCTTGCAGTGCTGTAGGAGTACAGAGCTAATTGTGGTTTCCTTAAAGTTATTTCCAGGGCCTCATTTAAAAATATTGGAATCTTAAAGATTCAATTGCTGGGAATGTGTGTATGTATGTGTGTGTATGTATATATAAATACATAAAAATATACACACATGAATATGTGTATATAGATATGCCCATACATATATATATATGTATCTATATACCCTCTATACATATATATGTATGCACACACACACACACACACACACACACACATATCCCCAGGAACATCAAATATAGAAGGCGAGAGAGAGAGAGAGAGAGAGAGAGAGAGAGAGAGAGAGAGAGAGAGAGAGAGAGAGAGAGGGAGAGGTGTATATGTGGGTGTGTGGGTGGGTGGGTGTGTGGGTGTGTGGGTGTGTTTTCACAGTAGTACTTTTTGTGGTACTAAAAAACTGAAAACAAGATGGGTTATCCACTAAATGGCAAACAGCTAAGAAAATTGTACATTAATTTAATGGGATATTATCACACTTTAAGAAACTACAAATATAAATAATTCAGAAAACCATGAGAAGACGTATATGAACTAATAAGTAAGCAGAAAGGAAAACAATATGAATATAATAATGCAAATGGGAAAAAACAGCAAAAACAAGACACACTAATTACAATCACCATTCTTTTTTTCCCCCTGAGACAATTGGGATTAAATGACTTGTCCAGGGTTACACAGCTAAGCTGTGTTAAGTGTCCTGACTTCAGGGCTGGTGCTCTATCCACTGTACCACCTAGCTGCCCCACACAATCACCATTCTTGGTTTCAGAAAAGAGATGGGGTGATGTATCTGTCTCTTCTTCAGAGAGGTGAGAACTATGAGAGTAGATTATTGTGTAAACTGTCAACAAAGTCCCCTGGATGATTTTCAACTACTTTTTTGGGTCATTTTTATAAAAGACAGATCATTGGGGAAGGAAGTATATTCAAAAATAATTATAGGAGAAAAAAGGCATAATTTTAAGAAAAATAACGACAAGGGGGCAGCTAGTTGGCACAGTGGATAGAGCACTAGCCCAGAAGTCAGGAGGACCTGAGTTCAAATCTAGACTCAGACACATAAGGCTTCCTAGGGCAAGTCACTTTAACCCCAACTACCTCATCAAAAAATAAATAAACAAACAAACAAATAAATAAATAAAGTAAAGATAAAAATCGCCATTAGAACATATTCTCAACATATTTGAGGCAAGGCAGAACAAAATGATGTCTTTATGCGCAGATGGTTGGATGATTTTTGAATAACATAAAACAGTAAAAATAGAGCATGGAGTAAGAGTTGAAAGGTAGTCTGAAAAGAGAGGAGAGGAATGAAATGACTGGGCAATAGGAAGGGGTATTAAAAGTTTAAAACCCTGAAAATTTGTAATAGTAAAAGCTAGCATTTATTTAGCAGCATAACATTTATAAAATGCTTTATATATGTTATCTCATTTAAGCTTCACAATAACCCTGGGAGAGAAATGCTATTATTAGCCCTATTTCGCTAATAAGAAAATGAAGGCTGAAAAAGATTAAGTGCCTAAGGATCACATACCTAGAAATGTCTGAGACAGGATTCAAATTCAGGAAAATTTGGGATTTAAATTCCAATTTTCTTGACTCCAAGACCCAAACTAAATGCATTTTCCCATCTAGCTGCCTTGGGTTTAAATAGTAGCTTGGGATAAAAGGAATGAATCTGAGGGACAGAACAAGGAAGAAATGAGAAAGTATCAATCTATAGTTAAGGCAGAAGGTTGCAGCCTGGCAGGTGCAGAAGAAATTGGTTCTAGTGCGAATGTGACTGTTTGGGGGTTGGATTATATTCTGTGAACTACATACTGCACCCTTTCTTCACTATACTCCCTCCCACCCCAAGATCAGAGAATTGTGTTGACAAGCATAGTCATATTTTGTCTTGCACAGCATACATGAATGACAATTTTCTGAACTTTCTGCAGTCTCCATATGGGAAAAGAATTTGTGTGTATATGTATATATGGGGGAGGTAGGCAGGGAATTTAAGAGAGACAAAGGGAAATTAAACAAAAGACATGAGTGAGAGTTGCATGACTGGGAATAATAGGTCCTTAACTAGATTACTCAAGACATATTGAGCCTGGGACTCTGGATGATGGAGAGAGAGAATATAATAGTTATGATGATGATGATGATAGTAATAATAATAACATTTATATAGTACCTTAAAGTTTATAAAGCACCATATATATATATATATATATATAAAACTACCTTGATCCTCTGAGATAGATGCTATTATTTTAAATTTATTTAAAATTTAAATGCAAAATAAGAAAAAAGCAAAATATAAGCAGAAAAATGGAGAAAGAAAAAAAATTGTCATGTTCCCAGTAGAATATCAGGGAGGATTCGAAATATGTAACAATGAATTTCCATTTCAAGAAAGCACATATATAAGCACATAATATAGAAGACATTGTATTCATAACTATCCATCTTTTCTTTGCTTCCTTGTAGGCTTTCTTTTGTTCTCTACTATACACTTATTATTTTATTCTTTTTCCCCTTTTCATCCTCCCCCACTTTCCTCAAGAAGGCTATAGCACAAATACATTTATGTATACATATATATGTATATATATACATATGTGTACACATATACATAAATATCTACTTACTAGATTTTTCTCTTTTTTTACCATTTTATAGATAAAAAATGTGAGGCCTGAAAAAAACTAGGTGATTTGTCCAGGGATACACAATAATTATCTGAGGCAACATTTGAATTCTATCCTCCCAACTACAGGTTATGTTACCTAGCTGACTTTTCCATTGAACTAGAAAGATAACCAGATGGGGAGTCTAAAGACCTGGGCTTATATCTTAGTTTGGATACTTAGTAGTCAGATAACTATGGATACATCATTTTATTTCCCATCTGGAAAATAAAGATGCTTATACAATCTCACACATACTTAACAGGGTTATTATTCATGGATCAAAAAGCACTGTGGCATAATGGATAGAGCACTAGCCTTATCATCAGGAGACTTAGATTCAAATTCCAAGGAAGATATTCAGGGAGCACCTCAATGGCATGGAGAATAAAATGATAAATTTGGAGCCATAAAGACCCAAGATGAATCCCAGCTCAGATGCTTACTAGTTTTATAATCCTGATTATATCACAACCTCAGTCAATGAGAATGGGCATAATAATAGAATCCAATTCAAAATTATGAAAACAAAATAGGATCATATACATGTATATGGATATATATGGTGCTTTGAAAAACAAGTATATTTAGTGATTACTAGTAGTAGTTATATGATCATGGCTCAAATCAATTAACTACTCAGAGATTCAGTCTTTCCATTTATAAAAATGGAAATAATAATACTTATTCTACTTATCACATAGATTGCATAAAGAAAGCATTTAGAGAAGCTTCAAGTCTCTCTCTCTCTCTCTCTCTCTCTCTCTCTCTCTCTCTCTCTCTCTCTCTATCTCTATCTCTCTCTCTCTCTCTCTCTCTCTCCCCTCATTACAAAGTTTGTAATATCTCCTTCCCTCTGCTGGATGAGGCTAAACCAACCAAAAAACTAAGGCTCCCCCTGATAACTTTGATAAGGATAAGGGGCCCATGTTCATGTATTTTCCACTTTTTTGACAGAGTGAATTGTGGCAGCTCAGATGTCATTGAGAAGAAACATAAGACATATGGGATATTCCACTTCCTGAACTATTCTGATGCCAAGGTGTGTCAGCTCTTGAAGAACTCAAAGACAAATATCAGGAATAACAAAGTTAGTATTTTGGAAAGATCTGTGCACTGTCACTGGCGGTATCATAAGAAGGCAGCCTCAATACCTTCTGTCCTCATAGGGTCTGGCTTCTATCACCTGGAAGCAACTGCTGTTTTTTTCTATTCTTTTTTGGAAAACTTATCATTTACCTGCTCAGTTGATGCTTCCAGTGGCCAGCTTTTGTTCTAGGGCTCCAAAACTTTGTTTTGTACTATCATACTTCATGAAGTTTACCCACATTCTATTTACTCTTCCATAGACCCAATAAAATGTTATTTTGGCTTCCAAGAGTAAAAAAAATCAGAGAAGTTATAAAACTTGCCCAAATTCTCATAATTAGTAAAGTTAATTCTGACACTCAAACCTACATCCTCTCATACCCTTTTGCCTCTCCAGAGGCTTAACATACACACCATTGATGTGACTGATCTGAAGGTCAGACTAGATAAGGAATTAGATATGACCAGAAGGTGGGACTACTACTGGATCTGAAGTATC
Source organism: Sminthopsis crassicaudata (assembly GCF_048593235.1). Taxonomy (NCBI): domain Eukaryota; kingdom Metazoa; phylum Chordata; class Mammalia; order Dasyuromorphia; family Dasyuridae; genus Sminthopsis; species Sminthopsis crassicaudata. The sequence continues at coordinate 550,498,019 of NC_133618.1, read as the reverse complement.
ATAGAAACACAAAACATTTAAGTCTTGCATCATGCAATATAAGTTCTACTATGAGAATATGTAAGGATCCACTGCTTAAAATTCTAGCAAAATAGAACTGAATGAGTTTTCTTAATGAACCAAGCCATATGCTACCTGTTCTCTATCTACTGAATATTCTGCTAAACATGTGTACTTCTCAGCACTTCTAACTGCAGCATACCATCAAGATCAGTACTTTCGGGTTTGCCCAGATGGCATTCCCTATGAAAAGCAAGCATATGGCCCCTTAAAGCTGCACTTTGACAGCCAGGCTAGATGCACATTCCAAATACAAAGACATTTGGGAGATGCAAGGATACAGATATGATCTAAGTCAAAATGCCACCATTCACTGAACAAAGAATTAAAATAGTTAAAGAATGCAGTTAATATTTGATTGTTAAACAAATCAACTACTCTTACAAACTGGGTGATCCTGATAAAGCCCTGACTGACCTCTCTGTATTTCTTTTTTCTTTTTTTCATCTCAAATGAAATGGTTGGATTAGTCAGTTTCTAAGGTATCTTCTACTTTGAAAAGTCTGTTTTTATAGGATCCCATTTTACTATTTCCCATAAGAATACCAAACCATTCATGGGAAGCAATGAGAATTAGCTCATTTTGGTAACAAATTAACTACTTCACAGAGATTTGACAGTATCTACTCTCTGTGGCAAGAATTGTGATTTTCCTGTTCTGAGTGTAGAATGCCATGCAAAATTGGAGAGTCAGCCCACCTGTGGTTTTTATCCCCACTCCAGTAATACACTTTAGTAATTGCAGAAGTCAGCCCTGATAAATAATAATGCCTACTTTTTTCTTTGCTTTAGAAATCCCTGGGAGAAAACATGTTGGGTATGATTTCTATTGAGAGGACTAAATTAATGCTTTTTAAATAAATTAATAGGGAGGGTAGGGATTAAAGAAATAGATGTGGCCTTAGACAATGGGGGCATTTGTACCAATATAAGCTTTGGTGAACAAGTCAATTAGCTTCTCTAGCCTTGGTTTCTTCACCATCAAAATACAAATAATAACACTTGTATAACCTGCATTTTCAGGTTCAACAAGCATTTGTTAAGCACCTACAGTGTGCCATGCCCTGTACTAACCACAATAGAGATAGAAAGAAATGCAACAGATTTAAGGATTTTATGAGAAAAGTGGTCGGAAAACCTTAAAGGCACCACATAAATGTGAATTATTGTCAATCATTCAATAATCATTTATTAAATAGCTACTATGAATAATATGTTGTGAAAATACCATTGGATTTTATATACTCTATATTTATTCTTTGTGTGTGTACACTTATCTCTCTGTTTGGCTTATACTCTTTGAAAGTAGGAATAGTATTTGTATTCCAATACTTAGCACAGGAATATAATAAATACTTGTTAATTGATTTATTCATTAATTTAAGCTAACTTTCCCTTTCTGAGCCTCAATTTCCCCCGCTGAAAAATGAAGATAGTAAAATTTATGCTATCTACCAAGGATGTGAGTTCCCCTATTAGATTTAAGTCTCAAAGGCAGGAACTGTCATTTGCCTTTCTTTTTATCTAGATAGTGCAGTAAATAGAGCTGGGCCTGGATCAGGAAAACTCTTTTTCATGAGTTCAAATCTGGTCTCAGACACCCTACCTGTATAACTCTGGGCAAATCACTTAACCCTGCTTGCCTCAATTTCATTATCTATAAAATGAGCTGGAGAAGGAAATTGGCAGATCACTGGAATATCTTTGCCAAGAAAACCCAAATGGTCACAAAGAGCTGGGCATTCCTGAAAAACAACCGAACAAGAAAAATATGTCCAGGATTTATCACAGTGCCTGACACATAGTAGGCATTTAAGAAATGCTTTTTGACTGACTGATTGTAATGAAGAAAGGGCTTTGTAATGTGCTACCTAAACTTGAATTATCATTATTAGTGACAAGACAATTGATTTTTCTCAAGATTTGAATTCAAGTTTCTATCACCAACCTTTGCTGTCTTTATTTCCTCATCTAGATATTAAATGATCCCTTATAGGGATCCTGGGAGGTTTAATGTGGCATATAATGCCTTGGAATAATCGTTTAAATATATATAGTAGCATCCAGTAATAAGCATCAATTCAAGATTTTTTCTTTTCTTTTTTTTTTTTTATTTTTTTTTCCTGAGTCTGGGGTTAAGTGACTTGCCCAGGGTCACACAGCTAGGAAGTGTTAAGTGTCTGAGACCAAATTTGAACTCAGGTCCTCCTGAATTCAAGGCTGGTGCTCTATCCACTGTGCCACCTAGCTGCCCCTCAAGATTTTTTCTTTAGAAAAATGAAGAAAAACCTAAGAGAGAAGGAGAAATGAAAGAAGAGGCTTATGGTAAGATGAGCCAAGGGGAAAAAAAGAAATTAGATGATCATAAGAAATTCAAATAGAATCAAAAAGAGCCAGAGATATCACTAGTCTAAAACCAACCCGCTATTATAGGTAAAATCCATCAAGAGCCAAATTCCTAGCCCATGGGGATTCTCAAGGAGGGAGATAGTTGCTATTCATCAGGTACATTTTGTTTTGTGAGGAATAAAACAGCAATAATAGAATCTTTATCAGGCTTCAGTTCTAGGGCACATAATAAACCTATTTGTTTGGGAGAGAGAAAAGTCCACTAGAAAAAGAAAGAACTGTATAAATGCAAAGCTTATATGATTTTTTATACATGAATGGAATTAAGCAGATCAAAGAAAGATAGACAGCTGATTTTGAAGTCAGGAAAATTTGGGTTCAAGTATCTTCTCTGCACTGATTGTGTGGCACAGGGCAAGTCACTCAACCTCTCCATGTTCCAAGACTAATTTTCAGAGAAGGTATTGACCTGCATTGATAGAAGTTTTCTCACCTGGAAATTCCTTATATCAATGAAATCTCAGGTATAGTCCCTACACTTAAAGCAACCAGTATATGATTTCTTGATTTCTTCAAATTACTAGATAAGCTTGGAAAGAATTCCTTATCTATTCTGGAGTGAATTTTTTTACTTAGCAATCAGGATAGAAACTAAAATATGCTCCCTGGAGAAAGAGCCAGAAGCAGAGATAATGAGAGGAACAGCATCAAGCATGAGTGCTATTGCATCAGGTGTGGAAATGTATTTGAAGTGCTCTCAGTGGGAAAAGCCAAGGATATAAAAATGTCCCTCATGGAGAAGAGAACCAAAATGTCAGAGGATCAGAACTGAAAATTTCCTTGACTTTGGAGCAATGCACAGAAAACAAGAGAAAGGTACACTTTGATTAAAGCTCAGTTTGTTTAAAAAAAAACCTCTTACTGAGCAATTGGATGACATATGAGTTCATTTGTATTAAAAAAAAAAAAGAAAAGAAAGAAAGAAAGAACATTTTAAAAAGAATTGCTTAGTAGAAAATATTCCTCTTAGCAAAATTGAGTCTACTATATATAATAACCAAAAAAATACATTCAGCTGGAAAGGGATATTGAGACCAAGAGGCAGATTAGCCTATAGGGTGAAAACAAAGACTGGTAGGGCTGGTAGTGCTCTTGGAATCAGTGGTGTAAGTAACACAATGGAAGGTGGAAATAATGAGGAGAAAGGATTGTGGTGGAAAATTGTCAAAGGAACAGTGGTTGTTGAAGGCCTGGGGGACTGACTTTTCACTCCAATATTCCTAAATGATATTTTTTAGGGAATCCAAAAATGTCTACATGAAAAACAATGTTGACCTCATGATTCAGATCTGTAAAAGTGAATTCTATATTTAAGGCTACCCAAGCTCCCATTAAAAACTTGCATATACTTTTCCCTGATCATGGATAGGTAATTCACAAGATTTAGAGCTAGAAAAACCTTTAGAGATCCACTAGTCTGATCATATCATTTTACCTTGAAAAAAAACATCCCAAGAAGTTCAGTGATCTTCAATAAAATTCAATAAAATAAAATTCAAGCCAATACTTATTTTGATGCCTCATTTAGCATCCTTCCATTATTATATGGCAAAATGTAATCTTTCTGCTGGGAATAGATTCTTTTCAATCTAGGATCACTGTTTCAAGGTGGGATAGCCATTTCTTTAAAAGAAAAGCCTACTTTGGCTCCATGCTCCCCCTTTTCTTTCCCTCACCTGACTATCAAGCGGGACTTAGAGAAGTTTAGCTTTGGGGGCATATTGAAGTGTAAAAGCCAAAGAACAAAATTGAAAATAAAATTTATGACCTTTCCTCAAACCAATATCCTAAAGCTGACCGAGATAGCCAACAAGATATAGCTCCCTATATTGTAAGAGAAATTTAACAGATACTGTTATTAAAACACATACTCAATGAAATTTGGAACATTTTCTAATCCCTGGGGGAGAGAGTGAGGAATGGCTCAAAGGCCCAGCCTTTTATTCAGAAATAACTACACCTGCCAACAATCTTCTCATCTCTGCCTCATTTCTACTGATCCTTTTGATACTCATCCATTATAGGATCCCTGGGCCATCAGTGCAGACAAGTTCATGCTGCAAAAATGTCCAGATGGAGTAAGAGAGAAGTTTTTGTTTTTTCCAGCAGCCTTGGTGATGCTAGTAACAAGGACAAACATCCAGAGTGGGGTAGGGGTTGGCAGCTCACTGCATGTGTGCCAAAAGTGTCACATGGGCTGATTTTCATTGGCATTTGAACTGATTACTCCTCCGTGCTCCAACTCTCTATAAGAATTGGCAGCTAACATGTACTTTAACTTTTCCTCTGCCCCATCTTCCTGGTGAGTTACAGGCTGGCTCAAGGTCAGCATACACTCTCCCTTCCCCCATTCCACATGCCAGAAGGAAAGGGGTCAGAACCTTGGCACGATCCATTTAAAAAGTTGCCAACCACAGGTCTAATGCTTGCTGCGGGGTAGTAATTAACTCCCTCTTTTGGGGGTCAATCTCTGCTCTTTTCAGTTTAGGCTTCTCACAGCAAAACTGTGACTTGGGTACCTTTTTTCTACGTCTATTTGGCATAGAGTGGGCAATTTTCTTAGTTGGATGACTTGGCCTTAATTATCTAGGTCTTTTAGACTTAGGTTAAATTATCACAATGCACCACACCAGTTGGCTGCCTTTCAGTGCCTTATGAATTGCAAGCAGCACATTACATGTATTCACTTCCAAACTAGATATTAATTTGTTTCTTAGAGAGTGATGATGGTGGTTCTCTTTGAATTATTCTTTATATTCAGGATCTAGCAGGCCATAAAGTACATGAAAATTCTTGATAAATTAAAAGATACAGATCTTAGTTTTTAATTCAGTTTACAAAAGATCCATCTGCTTTAGAATGTTCTTCCTCCTTACCTTCTGAAGTCAATACAGATGTAATTCTCTTAACACCCCCCATATTTCTCTTTTTTTCTGAGAAAGAAGAATCCTGATCCCTGGGATTTTCTCACTAGTCTAGCAAAATGAAATCACTATTGACTTTTAGTTTCTTTACATATTTGTTACTATAACTGCTATAAGAAATTTTTAGCTACTAATAAATGTTAAAGTTTGATTACACTCAAGCCTTTCCTTCTAAGAAAAGACAGGTTTTAGGGGCAGCTAGGTGGTACATTGGATAGAGCACCAGCCCTGAAGTCAGGAGGACCTAAGTTCAAATCTGATCTCAGACACTTAATACTTCCTAGCTGTGTGACCCTGGGCAAGTCACTTAACCCCAATTGTCTCAGCAAAAAAAAAAAAAAAAAAAAAGTCAGGTATATATATATATATTGTTTATATTTATATTTATGAATATAAATTGTATGTCTATATGTATTTTACACGTGTGTGTATATACTGAAATACATTTTCCTTTTCCCCTACCCACGTAGATACAGAATATAAATTGACACATTCTTCCAGCATTTCTAAATTTATATGCATCTACATGCTCAAAAATGAAAGGATAGCTAATGTTTCAAAATATAATTCAATGGCAGATGAATTACAGAACATTAGTGAAGAACATTGCCTCTATAATTCAGCATAGGGAAAGAAAGTATTCTGGAGATTGGCAACATCTATTCTTTCAAATATAGAGTTCACAAGGAGCAAATAAATCTAATCCTCTCTCTACTGTGACCAGATGGATACATAGTATTGTAGAGTTGTTATATTAACCAAATTTTAGATTTTCAATTTTATTTCTTTTCAATTCAGAATGAGCTTGACAGAGGGAGCAGAAGGACAATGTCTTTTCTGTAACAGAGACTAATTATCCATCTTTTTTGCTATCCACATAATTTAGCAGCAGAAAAATAATGAAGACTGGCTCCCAAACAAGACTCCTGAAATAATTTCTTGAGAGCAAGGACCAAGTTTTATGCAAGAATATGCTGTTTAATGAAATTAATCAGTGTTACGAATACTAGATAATTGGCAAAACAAAATTATAGAGAGCAAGTAGTTCTGTATCAGTCTTATTATAAATGTTGTAAATATAATGATGTTGCTGCATAGTTTTTCAATGTCATGGTGGATGGTGTTATAGTTATAATGTGTCAATGGCACACTGACTTGTCAAGACAACAATATATAATATTTGGCTAAGTGACGTTACATTTTACTTCATTGTTAGCATATTCACTGTCCTCGGTGTAGAATAAGTTTGGTAAGTGCTGAATATTAAATAATTAAAGGTATCATGCATATGGAGATATTTTCAAAATGTTAAAGTAAAACAATTGGAATATGTTTTCTACATTATTTATACTACAAACCAAGACAGAATGAATCAAATTATTTATATTCTTGTTGGCCAGAAATGTTGGAAGTGAAAGTTATATCACTTTGGAAACTCAAACTTTGTGGCCTCTTCTATTATGAGGAGGAAAAAAGAACTATGATTTTGGAGTCAAAAGACACAAATTCAAATCATACCTCAATTGTTTAATATATTGGCAAATAGACACTTAACCTTTCTGCGTCCCATTTTCCTCATCTATAAAATAAGGGGATTGGATTACACAGGCTCTAGGGTCCCTTCTAGATCTGTAATCACTGTAAGTCATTGCCTGTGTAGATCTCTGGTATTGATTCCACTCTAAGCCAAGACTTAGAGAAAGGAAAATATTAACACAAAGTAAACTACAAAGTTTCTGACACATTTTGATTTTGTTATCTCTTAATTCAGAGAATCCTTTTGGGAAATTTATTACTTATTTCTACTTCTATATATCTAATTTCTTATTTTCTACTTTTGTGGAGTAATGAATGCTGTAATTTTACCACTTGTTGTCTAAAAGAGAACTTTTTTATTTGTCCTAAGCTTCTCTTTCTTCTTATTTTGTAAACTTATCTTTTTCAAAGCTTCCACAAATATCCCCTAATTCTGGCATTTGTGGAGCTGGTGAACATAACTATGCTTTCCTAAATGGAAAGAATGGAAAATTCTGCAAGAAAGGAACTTTTCCAAAGGTCCATGATAAAGGCCCTGAATTTTTTTTCCTTTGAGAAGAAAATGTCATTAAGTGAGAAATTCCCTTCACTTTTGATGGGATTAAAAATTAGCCTCAAAACTCATGATGATTACAAGAAAATAAATCTACGCCCATTAATGTCTTTTCACTTTCCACTACTGTTTTTGCTTTTTGATCCTTTCTTTTGCATTTATACCAACCCATAATAAAGACAAATAAAGATCACCTATCTAATAATAATAGCCAACATTCATATATCCCTGTACTGTGTGAAACACTACACACATTATCTCATTTGATTATCAGTGACAGGGAATTCATCACTTTATAAGATTGCCCTGCTTTGTTATCAAGAGGCAGCTAGGTGATAAAGTAGAAAGGGTGCTGAGTTTAAAAACAGAAAGACCTTGAAATTCTGTTTTATATATGCATGAGCTATGTGACTCTGGGCAAGTCAGTTACCTCTCTCAGTCTCAGTTTTCTCCTCTGCAAAACAGGGAATAATAACAGTATCCACTTCAAAAGGTTGCTGTGAGGAAATCATGAAGTAATGTATATAAAGCACTTCACAAATCTTAAGACAATATAAAACATTATAGTACCTATTATTACTATTATCAGATAACTCTAATCATCAGGAAGTTTTCCTTTTTCTATTTTATTTCTACCTTTCTATCTTTCACTAATTGTCCCTGTTTTTCAGGCTCTACAGGGGAAAATAATAATTTTATATAGTTTTTAGAACATCTCTAACTTTCTTCTGAAGTTGACATCAAAGGGGAAAAGTCATAGCCGCCTATGATTCGCTTAGTGCCTCATTCGGGGATAAAATATCCAGCTGAATAAGACCTTGTATCTGACCCAGGATGGAAATTTGTGCTTTCTTAAGATTGGGGATGGGGAAAAGAAAGCTTATGGGCAAATTTTTCTTTAAAGGAGTTTTTTTTTTCCTAATCTTGCATTTTTTTTTGTCCCCATAGGATGGTCTTACCCTTGGAAACTAACATAGCAAAACTAGAAAAAATTGTGGCTGTGAACCCAAGTTTGGCACCCAAATCCATTTTGCTGGACTCTGATAACTTTACTGAAATTCATACTACCTAATAATGGAGTAACAAATCAAAGCAGGAATCCAGGTCTAGGTGATTCAAGACAGAGAACTCTGTTGAGGTAACCCAATGCTGTTGAACTAAAGATCAAGGTAAGCTTCTATTTCATACAGAGAAGGTGATAGGAATGCCAAAGGCCAGAATAAGAGACAGAGTAAAGCAACAAGCATTTATTAAATACTTATTGTGTTCCAGGAATCATGCTAAGGAAAAAGAAAACTAGCTCCTGCCAGCAATTATATTCTAATTGGGGAAAACATTTTACAAAAGACAGCTGAAAGAGTGGTCAGAGGGGTAGAGAAGGTATCCACAACAACATCATGGTAGCAAAAAAGCACAGAGTCGAGAAGAATGAAGCATACATTGCCTGAGCCTGTCCTCAACATAGAGATCCTATAAAGAACTCACCAGTTGAAAAAAGAGACCCTAATGGGTCCAAGATGCTGAGGGAAGGTCCAGAAAGAGAATAGAATATAGACTGTGCAAATCATTTAGAATTTAGATAAGCAAGAATGTTGTAGGGAACACATTCTTATCAGAGGCTCTGAAATAAAAGGGGAAGCCAAAATTAGAAGAAGACAGTGACCAGGGGTCACAGCAGAGCAATGATTGAGGAATCCATACAGTCAGTTAACAGATTAAATATAAAAGACAAGAAACCAGAAAACTGGCAGACTTTATAATATCTCAACCAAGAGCTTTATATGGTTCCTTTAAGAGCAGAAATTAATTGCACTATACAGGAAAGTCAAAGCTCACAGTATAAAGCAAATAAGTAAATATACTGTTTGGAAAAGGATGATGATGGGGCAATCGTTGAAGGCAGATCTTGACAGGACCTCAAGCTTCTCTCCAGAACAAAGATCCATCTCTTTGATATCAATATTATTCTAGTGTTATTGTGCATCTGTGATTCATGGAAACACATTTTCAAAGGATTAAAATCGAGTATCACCCAATATGCAATGGAGAGATTTGTAGTGGGTGTGAGCAAGCTGTGGCACATTATAAATTAGGAATTACAAGAAGTAGAGTGAAGGATGTCATCATAGAAATGTTTGAGTGAAAAGAAGGATGGGCTAGCCATATGGTGAGAGTGAACAATGGATAGTTGTACAGTATTTTGATGATGTCAAAATAGAGAAAGGAAGAGCCTAGAACAGAGTAGACACCTGCCTTGGCAAACTCAGTGGAAGAAGTTGGCAAGGATTGAACCCAATAAACAAGTATTGTTGATTACAATCAAAATCACTGGGAGAAATACTCACATTAAGGAGATCAGAGATACGATGATGTATTTGAGTAAAAGTGTGCTGATACTAAGTTTTCCTGTTTCTAATCCAAGGCATGGAAAATCAAACTATCCATTTCTGACCTAAAGAATAAAAGAAATCCAATAAATAAATTATTTCTACATATAAATTATTTAGGAAGACTAGGGAAATTGATATGATGGAAAGATCTTGACTTAAGAATTAAGGGACTTGGTGATTTTGGTTTGGGTACTGATTCTGATTTGGGGAAAATTACTTCCTTTTGTGAGCCTCAGCTTCCTCAGCTACAGTATTAAAAAGATCATTCTAGATGATCTTTAAGATAATTTTCGATTCTAAAACGATTAACATGGCTGATTCTAATGGAATTCATGGTATGTATACTACTTCTTCCCCTATATACATTGTTGCTTGAAAACTCTTGTTTACTCATTATTGATTAGAGAAATACAAATTAAAACAACTCTGAGGTATCACTTCACACCTCTCAGATTGTCTAAGATGACAGGAAGAGATAATGATAAATGCTGTAGGGGATGTGGGAAAACTGAAACACTAATAATGTATTGTTAGTGGAGTTGTGAAATGATTCAACCATTATGTAGAGCAATTTAGAACTATGTTCAAAGGACATAACCTTTGATCCAACAGTGCTTCTACTGGATCTGTATCCCAAGAAAAACAAAGAAGGGGAAAAGACCCACATGTGTCAAAAGGATTATATCAGATCTTTTTGTGGTGGCAAAGAACTGAAGAATGAGTAGATTCCCATCAATTGGGGAATGGCTGAATAAGTTATGATATATGAAAGTAATGGAATATTATTATTCTATAATAATACTTTAATACTTTAGAAAGGCCTGGAAAGATTTACATGAACTGATGCTGAGTAAAACAAGCAGAACCAGGAATACATTGTACACAAAAACAGCAAGATTATGTGATGATCAACTATAAAAGACTTGGTTCTTCTCAGCAGTACAGTGATTCAAGGCAATCCCAATAAACTTTTGATAGAAAATTTCATCTTCATCTAGAGAAAGAACTATGGAGACTGAATTTAAGTCAACACATGCTATGTTTACTTTTTTTCCTTTTTCTTCTGTTTTTTCTTCTCATGGTTTTTCCCTTTTGTGTATAAATGTATATAAATGTGTATTTTAAAATTAATGTAAATGTATAACCAGAAAAAATGTAAAAAAAATGTTTTGCATGTAACTGGGAAACAATAAAAATATTAAATTTAATTTTTTTAAAAAGAAACTATTTTTACAATGGATAAATAAATTATGACATAAACTAATCTCAAGAGTGATGATAAGGAAAAGTGTCCCTAAGAAACTGGCCAAGGGCCATAATCTCAGTGACCAACTTTCAGGTATTCTGGCTTAATAGGAGGGAAAAAAAATCTAATCAAGTTACAGTCATGTGATTTTTCCTTCTCCAATTTCCCAGTGACACAAAGAGTCACTATAGTAAAACACAAAGTAGCCTAAAGGTAACCAACCATCTCTTCATAGAGATAAAAACCAGCCAGAGGGAACAAAGCCAAATTATTTTCTAGTAGCTTTCTGAGGTGGCATTGGAAGCCTGGTATCAAATGCTACAAAAGAAAAAAAAAGTAACTATTTGCAAATCCTCTGCAAGAATAGTTATTTCTTTCCCAGGAGAGAATATGACTCTTCAGCCAAGATCTGCTGCTTTTTAGCTGGGATTTGGTATCCTGTGAGGCTTTCTCAAAAGAGCAAACAAAGAAATGTTTTCTTCTTTGGACATAATAGCAATGTGTAGAGGTCAATATCAGGGGAAATTATGTCAGGAATTCCTTGAAGGTTCAGTTTGTAGATATGGACAATTTGTCCACAGGAAGGCCCTGAGATGGGAATTCTGGGAAATATCTGCTCAGGATATGAGGGGGAAAAAACCCAACAAATTTTTTGAGCAAGTTGGGGGGGAAAGTGCCAAATGACAAGGCCAGAAAAAAACAGATTTATTAGAGGTAGCAAAACATCCACACAGCCTGATACAGCAATAAAAAGACAATGAAAAGTTATCTCTTTTCTTTTACAATGTTTGGGAGTGCTGCTATCTTTTGTATTCCTTCCTATACTATCCATCATTCTCAGATCCCCTCCACATTTTCCTCTCTTTTTTCCTTGCCTTTTCAACCTGATCTTTAAATATCCCCATAATCCCTGAGGTCTTTTCCCTCTGATTCAGCTTCTTATATCTTACCTGTGAAATGTTAGTAAATATTCAAGGTGTGTTTTGAGATTTGTTTGGGGTCTTTTTTGTTTGTTTGTTTGTTTTGTTTTTGTTTTTGTTTTTGCCATGGCAACTCAGTAGCAATAGACAGGATATAGATTTCTTTTGAAAAGAAAATTGATCTTCTTTCATTGCTCTAAATGCATCTACTACGTCACTGGATTATTGTAGCAACTTAGCAACTTCCTTCCCCCTAGAGCTCCTCAGAAGACCACCTAGAAACTAACTCAGTTCTCTTCTCCTTTTCTTCATCATTTACATTTTTGTTTCTCTAAAATTCACTAGCAAAATGTTCTGTTCATATAATCATATTATATAATCAGATAATAATTCATATATTACCACACTTTCTTCTAGGCTTTACTTTACCTCTTCCTACTGACATAAGCAGTAATCACACTTTCCCTCATCCCCATTTGGCCCATAATGGTAACAACTATTGGATTTCAACACTTGTTCAATGCCCTGTCATTTTTATGTTCATCTGCTCTAAGTACAAGCTTTCTCAAGCTGCTATATGTTTTGATGTGGGGATAGAATGAGAACCAGAATGTATAGGTCTTCAGAGAAGACTAATATTTTTGGTACAAGGGCTGCTGAGCCCTTTTCATATTTGCTTTCCATCTTTGGTATCTAACTGATCATTCAACTCTCACTTATGAGCTACAAAAAACTGTAGCATATACAAGTGACATAAGCCAGCAAATTGTTTTGGCAAATGAACTAAACCAGGTTGAGGGGAATTGATGGGCCTCAAACCTGGTGGTAAATTAGGGACATGCATCCACAAGTACCTAAAAACTTCCGCAGGCAGAATGGACAGAAGAGAATAATTTGTTCCAATGACCAAGAAGGTGACTGAAGCAAGTACTGTGGAACACCTCGTGCTTGGTTAGATGCCAAGGTCATCCAATGCCTGCTGAGCCATCACCAATTGTTTTGTCTTTTATCTTGCCTTTGGACTTGGAGGCTCTAGATATGTGAGTGAGGCTGATGTCTTCACACAACTCTGCCTCAATTAAATCCAATTTATACATAAGTAAAAAGACATTGCCCATATCATTTACCATTTTTATTAACTTCAGAGTCCTGTGACAATGAAACAGCAGGTACGGATTCACTGAGAGCTAAAATCACAACCCTGTACAAGTGGTCCAAGCCGCAGTGGAATTTGGCAGCCCTCTGGATGTCTGAGCAATATTTTTATAAATAGTATTTTATTTTACAATTTCATATATAGATTTTGAGTTTCAAATTTTTCTCCCTTCTTCCCTTTCCTCCTCCCTTCATAGTATGGCAAGCAATTGATATAGATTATACATGTGCAATCACAGAGATGTATTTCCATATTAGTCATGTTATGAAAGAAGAAACAGGAAAAAAAAGGAAAGAGACACAAAAAATCCCACCAAAAGTGAAAATAATATGCTCTGATACGCATTCAGACTTCATAGTTATTTTTCTAGATGTGGATAGCATGTTCTATCATAAATCTTTTGGAATTTTCTTGGATCATATTGCTGAAAAGAACTAAGCCAATCATAATTGATCATTACAGAATGTTACTGTTGCTGTCTACAATGTTCTCCTGGTTCTTAAACAGCCTTTAAAAATTTTTTTTTTAATTTTCAATAGTATTTTTTTTCTAAATACATGCAAAGATAGTTATCAACATTCACCCTTGTAAAACCTTGAGTTCCAAACTTTTTCTCCCTCCTTCCTTTACCTCTCCCCTCCCCAAGATAGCAGGCAATGACATATAGAATCATTTTAAACATATATCCATATTTGTCATGTTGTGAAAGGAAAATCAGAACAAAAGGGAAAAAAAAACACACAAAAAAGCAAACAAACAAAAAAGGTAAAAATAGTATGCTTTGATCAGCCTCCATAATTCTTCCTCTGGATACGGATAGCATTTTCCATCCCAAGTCTGTTGAATTGTTTTGAATCACCACATTGCTGAGAAGAGCTAAGTCTATCACAGATGAACATCACATAATCCTGCTATTGTGGTGTACACTGTTCCCCTGGTTCTGCTCACTTTACTCAGCATCAGTTCATGTAAGAACTGAAATCAGTCTATTCATCATTTCTTATAGCACAACAACATTTCATTATATTTATATACTATAACTTTGTCAGCTATTCCCCAACTGATGGGCATATACCAAATTTCTATTTTCTTGCCACTATAAAAAGGGCTGCTAAACACATTTTTGAGCAACCTTTTTATTAAAGGACCACACTGCTCACTTCCTGTTGTGAGGAAAAGTCTAGAACAGATGCCCTAAAAATTGTCTGCTTCACCAATCTAACACTGGTCTTCTTAGTGCAGTATTTGGGAATCCTAACCTGCAGTTGAAACACACAAAAAATGTACAAAAAGTTTTGTGAAAGTGGCTCCACTCACCATAGATACATGGAATGTGGGCATGCTTATACACAATATGAAATCCAGTAGACCTGAATGAAAACCAGCTCTTGATGTGAAAGAACTCATGCATTCAACTAGTAGCCTTGAATGAAACAAGGCTAGCAAATGAAGGCCATTTTACTGAAGTTGGAGCTGGATATATATTTTTCTAAAATGACTGCAGTGGTATGAGGCTAGGATAGGTTTTGCAATCAAAATTAATCTAGCCAACAAACTTGTATGCCTACCAAAAGGAATGAACAATAGGCTCATTACAGTGAGATTGCCACTTGTAAGAAAGCACTATGCCATTATCTTCAATGCATATGTTTCCATCAAGACAAATCATAATGGGTCAAATGAAAAATTTATGAATGCCTGGGGACCTCCCTCATGAATGTTCTGAAATAGGACAAGAGTGTAATCATGGGTAATTTTAATAGCAGAGTAGACACAAGACTATGAGACATGACAGAGAGTCCTTGTGAGGAATGGAGTCAAAAACAGCAACAGCAATGGTTAATACAGAAGACTTATGCATCTCATAATCTTCTTATCAAGCTGGTTTCAGTTTACCTAAATGCAATGAAATATGGATGCACCTTCACAGCAAATGTTGGCTTTTCATAGACTATGTCATTGTAATAAGAAAAGACAGACGAGATGTGAAAGTGATAAAGGCAATGTGATCAGCAGAGTGCTGGACCAATGCCAGAAGACTTAATGTCCACAGATTAGAACATTTCTCCATGCCTGAGTTATTTGTTGCTAACCTGGAGTGAAAGCTGAGCCAACACATGGATGGCAAAAGCAGAAAACAAGTGGGTATACAATTTTGGTATACAGCATCATTTACTCATTTGGGCCAGAACACTCACAAACATCAAGATGGATTTGATGAAAACAATGAGGAAATCAGAAGCTGTTAAGCAAAAAACAAGAATTCTAGTTTAGAAGTTGCAGGGTTCTTGGCACTGTAAGAAGGCTGATGAAATTCAGTTTTAGATTGATAATGGCGATCTGAAATGCCTTGATGGCTATTTATGGACCAAAGACCTAGGGAGCATCTCAGCTACTCAGCACAGATGGAACCACATTGATTAGAGATACATGATCCTCAAGAGATAGTCTGGACACTTCCATAGCGTTTTCAACAGACCATAATCAACTAATGCTGAAACCACTGATTGTATATTTTAAGTTGAAGTCATTCCCTCTTTAGCTGAACTTCCAATTGAAGAAAAAAAATTTAATGCCATTAGACTCCTTTCACATGGTAAATTAGGGTCTGATGCTCATTTTATTCTAGTTGAGATTTACAAGGTGGGGTGTCCACTGCTCACACACAAGCTAACTGAATTCTTCCAAGTTATATGGCAAGAAGAGATTACCTCTCAAGAGTTCAAGGATGCTTCCACTCTATAAAGGCAAGGGAAATTGTCCTGTGACAATCACAAAGGGACAAGGTAGAATGGAATCTCTCTTGTAGTCATTGCTGGGAAGATTCTTGTCATAGTCCTCCTTAATAGGAAAATTCTTCACCAAGAAGATAATCATCTACCTAAGAGCCAGTGTGGCTTCAGAAAGGGCCAAGGAACAATTGACGTGAAATTGGCTGCCTGATAACTCCAAGACAAATGCCAGGAGCAGAACTGAGATCTGCATACAACTTTCATCAATCTAACCAAGGTCTTTGAAGCTGTCAATCATGAGAATTCATGGAAGATCATAGCAAAATTTGATTGCCTGGAGAAGTTTATCAGTATTGTATACCAGTTCTACAAGAGCATGCTTCCATGGTTTCTGGATAAAGGACAATGATCTTGTGCTTTCTCAGTCATCAGGTGAGTAAAGCATGACTGTATGCTTGCTCCCACACTTTGTAGCATGATGTTTTCAGATTTCTTCAACGAGAACCAAAATGGCATCAGGGTCAACTACCACACTGATGTTAGTAAATTATTTAACTTGAAAAGGCTACAAGTCAAGACTAAAGTGGAGGAAGATTTGGTGTAGAACTTTTTGCTCATAGATTATTGTGTCCTCAGTGTGCAGCTTCTAAGACTGAGATGCAACAGAGTGTGCTGCTTGTGCTAATTTTGGCATAATAATTACCATCAAGAAAACAGAGATTCTTTACCAGCCAGTACCACAACATTCCTACATGGAACTATAGACTACAGCAAATGTAGAAATTTTCAATGCTGTGAATAAGTTCATTTACCTTGTTAGTATTCTTTCTGGGGATGTATACATACATGATAAGGTTGATGCACATATTGCTAGAGTTAGCTCAGTGTTTGAAAGACTCTGAAGGAAAGTGTGGAAGAGGAGAGGTATTAGATTGACCACCAAATTGAAGGTCTAAAGCTGCTATGTTGACCTCATTGTTGTATGCCTTTGAAATCTGGGCAGTATACCAGTGCTATGCTAGGAAACTAAATAACTTCCCTTTGAATTGAATTAGGAAGATTCTGAAACCACCTGGCAAGATAAGTACCACACACAAAAGCTTTCTCAAGCTACCAACCATTCAAATTTTACTGTAGAGAGTACAACTCTAATAGCCACATTGCTTCAATGTCAAACATATGTTTAGGTAAAAGACCATTTCACAAAGAATTAACACAAGACAAGCACTTACATGGAGATCACAAGAACTATAAAATGACACTCTCAAGGTCTCTAAGGAACTTTGGAATCAGCTGTAAGACATAAGAGAAACTCACATAGGACCAACCAATCATGTTATGCTTGCATCAAAGAAATAGAACAAAACAGAAATGTAGTAGCTCAAAAGAAAGATGAAATGCACAAATTTGGAGACATCTCCACTCCAATTATTCATATGGACTATTTGTGCCCAACCTGTAGTAGAGTCTTATATTGCTTATATTGCTTTGATCAGTCATAATTGGATATACTGTCCCTTGTTTCCAATGTAGTGCTATCATTTTTGTCTTTTTCAAGAATAAAGGATAACAAGCAGAATGGGAACATGATCTCCATTTGGATCAGCCATGATCCATTAATCAAAGATAAAGTTATCCTTCTATAGTTGAAAAGTATCTTAGAAATAATTTTATGATGTTGTCCTGATAGTGTTTGGCTATCTACTCTTCAAAGTCAGAGAGAAAACCTTTATTGGTGCTTCCCCCAGCATACTTTCTGATAGGGAAAATAAAACTGAACAAAGCAATACTTTTCAATTTACAAGTTGAAATCAAATAGGTAAAATTTTAACTTAGAAGTATGCAAGAACAATTGAAGTTTAGTGATGATAGTAACTTATTCATCAACTTCAACTAGAATTGATCATAAATAGAATGGATTTGTAACTATCTCTTCCTCTAGGATCTGATCCTCATTTTAAGCTCACTCTCCACCATTCACCCTGCCTCTAATGTCTGAAACCATGGTTTTATCTTGTGCTCTTCCCTCTCTGATCATCTATATCCAATGTTATAAATTCTATCTTCACAGTATTTCTTCAAGATCTTTTCTCTATTTGCATTGCCACCATCTTAGCACAGGTTTTTATTACTACAATTACCCATATGGATTTGTGCAATAGTCGCCTAACAGTTCTTCCTAACACCAGTCTGTTGTCCTTTCAATGTATTTTCCAAGTAGTTGTCATAATCTTCATTCATAGACATGTGGTGACATTCCTCTTCTGTTTCAAAATCTTTCAATGGCTCCTAATTATACTGAATAAGTCACATTCCCTTGCTTGACATTGAAGGATCTCCAAAATCTTGTACCACTTCATATTTGTAGCCTTATCACATAATAATTTCTTCTATGGCCAAAGTCTTATTCGCACCAAATTGGATCATTCACTATACTTTTTTCACACCATTCTTTTCCCACTCAGTGTTTTTGTTCATGTTCCCTATGTTGAAATTCTTTTGCACACACATATGTTGGGTTCATAACCATTCTTTAAAATCCAATTAAAAAGTCATTTTCTTTAGGGAACTTCTAATCTTCTGCTTATCCCTCATCCCTATCCAATATGGCTTTTTCCTACTTAGACCTCACATAGAACTTTCCTTTTGTTTTTCATGTATCACATATTATTTCATATCCTCCAAAATTCTGTGTTTCTAATAAGGCTACCACAATTCTCCCAGATTCATAACCCCAGAGCCATCTTGGATTCTCTCAACCAATCAGTTGCCAAGCTCTAATTATACTGCACATCTCAGATCTGTTCCCTTATTTTTTATATTCCTCTACTATATTGTAAACTCCATGAGAATCTATATCCTAAGATTTAATATCATTATGTTATTTTGTATACATTAGTAGTTAAATAAATGTTTGCTAAATAAAATTGGATAATGTATTTAGTTCAGTAACAATAATAATAATAACAATTTATAATTTTTTGCCTTAAGGTTTTACAAAGAGCTTTTCCTTATAACAACTTTGTCAAATAGGGAGTATGAGTATCATTATAATCCCATGTTACAGTTACAAAGAGAGACCGCAAGAATAAGACAG
Organism: Sminthopsis crassicaudata; assembly: GCF_048593235.1. Classification (NCBI taxonomy): domain Eukaryota; kingdom Metazoa; phylum Chordata; class Mammalia; order Dasyuromorphia; family Dasyuridae; genus Sminthopsis; species Sminthopsis crassicaudata. The sequence continues at coordinate 550,478,996 of NC_133618.1, read as the reverse complement.
AGAGATAGAGTCAGAGACAGAGACAGAGGCTCACAAAGAGAAAGACAGGGACAGAGAGACAGAAGGCACACATAGAGCAAGATAAATACAGAAAAAGACAGAGTTACAGACAGAAAGACAGATTCAGAGATAGAAGACATACAGAGAGTAAGATAAAGACAGAGAGGCAGAGTCAGAGATGGATACAAAAGAGAGACAGAATTAGAGACAGAAGGACAAAGAGACAGAGACAGAAGATACAGAAAGAAATACAGACACACAGAGAGAGACAGAGGAACAGAGAAAGACAGAGACAAAGAGATAGAGATAGACTCAGAGGCAGGAAGAGAAATGGAGAAAAGAGACAGACAAAGAGAAAGGGATAGACAGAGACAGAGACAGAGAGAATTGAGTGATGTTTCTGTTTCCCATAACTATTAAGTGTTGGAGTTGTGATTTGAACTAAAGCCTTCTGTATCTAGAGCTAAGGTCATCTCTTTTTAGGTCAGTTGGCTTCTGTTCCCTGGTGACAAGCTGTCTCTAAATTCATCTTCTGAATGTATGCTTTTGATTCCAGTCAGCTGGGAAAGTTGCATACAAGCTTTACGCATGTTGCGATCCCCTAAGATGGAGAGACCCAGGTGAAAGAGAGCAGAGTCCTGATTCTGGAGAAGATATACTTTATTCCCTACTACATGGGTGGGAACAATCTTTTTCCATGTAGCCAGAACAGGCTGAATCTTTTAAACTACAAATCTGGGATATTCTTGCTCTTTTTCAACTACATCCAGAAGTCCAGCTGTCTTCACAGCATGGATATAATACACTAAGCTGGGTGTGAGAAAAAGGTCTCTCCTTCCCAACTTTGGCCCTGCGACCTCCAGAATCAGACTCAGAATTTGGTCTATTTAATTAGTTTTTTGTTTTTGAGAGGTTTTTTTGTAGCTTTTTTTTTTTTTTTTTTTTTTTCAGTTCTAGGCACAGGCAGTGCAGTCCTCATACCCCCAACCAGTATTCCAGTTCCAATGTTGCTGCCAGCTCATCAGGGAAGCCTTGAGAAGCCAAGGGAACAGAATGGACTTGACCCTTGATGGGATTACAATATGTAGAAATGAAGTTAAGCTATGAACTGAAAACAGTTCAGAGAGAACCCCAGAGACTGAAAAGAGTGGGAGGGAGTAGTATATGCCTCTCCAGGGGTTGGAGGAGGTAACTTTTGTGCATTTGTTCTTACTAAACTTTGCTAAAGTAAATATTCTCTTGTAAAGGCTAATCTGACTGCTTACGTAGAACTAAAGGGTTTTGGCAAAATTGGAGGAATTTGAGTCAATGGCAGAGAATAGATAGCCTGAACCTCCTAAAGGGTACCAGAAAACTAGGGGTGGAAGGAATGGATAAAATGAAGCATACATTCTCAAACATTGTTCTCAAACATTGACAGGCCAGAAACACTATTACACAAGTCAACAATCAAGCAATCATCAATAAACATCTATTAAGCATCTATTATGTGCCAGACCAGTGCTAAGCAAAAAACAGTCCTTGCCCTACAAGTCAAAGGAAAAGAGAATATGCAAATATATACAAAGCAAGTTATATATGAAATAAACAAGAAATAATTAACAGAGGGAAGGCACTAGAGTCAAGAAGGATTGAGGATTTCCTGTGGGTGGGGTTGCACTTGAGATTAAAAGAAATCAGGGAAAATCTTTGTTTGAAAAACAATTCCAAGTACTTTTTCCTATAAGCTTCTAATGGTTCACCAAGCTCAGATTCCATGTTTTTGTTCAGCTTTGCTGGACACAGAACAACAGATTCTACTTTACCTATAGCAATAAAAAGTCATTTTAAAAGAGAGATTCAGTTAAATGTATCTTCCTCTCTTCCACTTAAACCTTGTCACAAATTAAATGTTTTTGTTTAAATTTAAATGAGAGGCAAGATATAAAAAAGTGAAATTGTCAAATTCCCTCTAGTTTAAGTAGGCCCAAAATCATTTGTAAAGCCTTGTGGTGCCTCCCTGTGGATGCCCATGAAATATATTTTATATTTGACAAATTCCAGGCCTGAATAAGGATGGACTGACTCTAACTTCCTCAATATGGAGACATTAATTCTCAGAAAATCTCTTGATCTCCTCTGATAATTGCAAAAGATCTAATTATGTTCTCTCCTTATGATGATTGAGGCCCAGAGATCATTTGAGTTAATTCTCTGATAAACTGCAACATTTATAACTATGAATAACTACCTTCAATCAAAAATGGAACAGACTATACTTTGGGGAGAGAAACTGGCATTGAGAACAAATTGGGGGATGAATTGAGGTGACTCTTGTTCCCATGGCTCAGATCACCTCTTAGGGGAAGGAGGAGTTTCCTGATTCCCTAATTTTTACATAGTATCACATAATTAATTAATTAATCTGCTTACAAGTTATATCTCCCCCTATGAGAATTTAAGCTCCTTGAAAGAAGAACCTCCTTTTTGTCTTGTCTTGGTATCTACTGGTCGTAATATAATGCCTTTAATACAAGTACTAAATAAAGAGTCATAGTGTTGTGTTGGATTGGATTGCTTCCAAGAAGTACTACTAAACGTCCCACCCTCTTCCTGTTGCCCAAATGAACAGATTTCAGCCATGTCTTTATAAATCAGGGAAAGTCTTTAAAGAAGTCAAATAAATCCACTTTGAACAGTGTCTCCTATAGTCTTGTCCCAATCGTTCTCTCCAACCTTATCACTAGTCACACCTGTGTGCAAGCAACTTTATTCAAGCCTGTGTATACTCCTACCTCCATGCCTTGGTTTATACCATTCTCCCTACTTGAAATGACAACCTCTTTTTTCTCTGCTTATTTTAATCTTACCTATTCTTCAAATCCCCCTTTAGTTCAACTCGATAAACATTTATTAAATACTTACGATATGCAAGGTACCGTAATGAAGATAAAAAGACAAAATAAAACAAATAGACCCTCAAGAATTTTACATTCTATTCCATTTAATATCTACCTAGTCAATAACCATTTATTAAAGTTTATGTACACCAGTCACTATACTGAGAACTGAGTATAGAAAGACAAAAAGATGGTTCTTATCCTCAAGAAGTTCACATTCTGATGGGGAAGAAAAGCTATAAACACCTGTATACATATGAGATATACACAGGGAAATTGGAAGGTCATTTCAGAGAAAAGGCACTAATAAGATGATTTAAGAAATAATTTAATTTTAACTCTGTTTCCTCAACTTAAATTGCAGGCCTCTTGAGGGCTATTGTCAAGTCTTAAATTTCTTTGTGTCTCTCATCATGTTCAAAACAGTCTTATATATAATACAGGAAAATAGAAATCACCTGACATTTCTTGAGTTGAGAAACTCCCTATATGAAAAACCAATCCCTCCACCAACTTTGATCATAATCTGTCTATGATTTAGCAAATAAGTCCTAACGCACTGCAGAAACCATCACAGCTAATAAGTATCAGAGAGAACATTGGTATGCAAGTCTTTCTGACTTAAACCAACACTACTACTATCTAGCTATAGAATAAACTCAGAAAATATGTTGATTAATCACTTTATTTCCTGTAATTCCTAATCTAACTATGAGTGATCAAATTTTCCCTTTTAAAGAAAGTTCCTTCCCATGAGTTGTTATAAAACTAAAAAATATTCTCTTCTAGCACCCATTATTTCACCTTATTTGAAAACTGTTTAGGATTAGAAAATGGGGACCCCAGCTTTTGGGATAAGAACTCTCTATTTGACAAAAACTGCTGGGAAAATTGAAAATTAGTATAGCAGAAAATAAGCACTGACCCATACCTAACATCCTATACCAAGATAAGATAGAAATGGGTTCATGATTTAGACATAAAGAGTGATATTATAAGCAAATAGAAGAGCAAAGGATAGTTTACTTCTCTGATCTGTGGAGAAGGAAGGAGTTTGTGGCAAAAGAAGAACTTTAGTATATTATTGAATATAAAATGGATAATTTTGATTATATTAAGTTAAAAAGGTTTTATACAAACAAAACCAATGTAGACAAAATTAGAAGGGAAGCAATAAACTGGAAAAAATTTTAAATCAAGGGTTCTGATAAAGGTCTCATTTCTAAAATATATAGAGAATTGACTCAAATTTATAAGAATTCAAGCTAGTCTCCAATTGATAAATGCTCAAATGATATGAACAGACAATTTTCAAATGAAGAAATTAATATAATTTTTAGTCATATGAAAAGGTGTTCTAAATTATTATTGATCAAAGAAATGCAAATTAAGACAACTCTGAGGTACCACTACACACCTTCCAGATTGACTAAAATGATGGGAAAAGATAATGATGAATGTTGGAGGGGGTGTGACACTAATACATTGTTGGTGGAGTTGTGAAATGATTCAACCATTCTGGAGAGCAATTTGGAACTATGCCTAAGAGCTATTAAACTGTGCACACACTTTGATCTAGCAGTGTTACTAATGGGCTTGTATCCTAAAGAGATCATAAAGAAAGGAAAAGGATCCACATGTGCAAAAATGTTTTTGGCAGCCCTTTTTGTGATGGAAAAAAAAACCTGGAAACCGAGTGGATCCCCATCAATTGGAGAATGGCTGAACAAGTTACAGTATATGAATGTTATGGAATGTTATTTTTCAATAAGAAATAATCAGCAGAATGATTTCAGAGAAACTTGGAAAGACTCACATGAACTGGTGCTAAATGAAATGAGCAGAACCAGGAGATCATTATACAGAGCAACAACAAAATTATACATATGATGGTCAATTCTGATGAACATGACTCTTGTCAATAATGAGGTGATTCAAACAATGAGGTTTTGTGATGAAGAAAGCCACCTGCATGAAGAAAGAGGACAGTGTGAACTGAATGTGGACCACGACACAGTATTTTTACTCATTTTGCTGTTGTTTGCTTGCATTTTTGTTTTCTTTCTCATGTTTTTCTTTTGGATTAGATTTTTTCTTGTGTAGCATATTTGTGGAAATATGTATAGAGGAATTGCACATGTTTTACATATATTGGATCACTTGCCAACCAGGGGAAGGGAGGGGAGAAGGAAGGGAAAAAATTAGAACACAGGGTTTTGTAGGAGTAAATGTCAAAAAGTATCCATGTATATATTTTAAAAATAAAAAGCTATAATTTAAAAAAAGAAGAAAATGTGGGCTTCCTCTTCAAACAGCCTGGCACTGCTGCTAGCTTTTCACTACCACTGTCTTGTGCATTAGCAAAATTTCCTGCCCTATCACCTCCACTGAGGGCTCCATTCCCTCTGAGAGCAAAACTTTCCCCATAAGGCCATAGACTCAGAGAAATCAAAGGGAATTGAGCAAAAGCAAATGTTACAGAATTTCCTATTGTACTTGACCTGCCCGGTATACAGATGACCTGTGAGTTCACTTAAGTTTCTTCTTCCCCTGGCTGAAGGAGTAGATGTCTAAAATAAATGCGCTCAGATTCCTTGTTAGCGAGGGCTCTGCTTTCCTGGAGGGCACATATTTCTCAAGTCAGAGCTTATTCAGAAATTGAGTTATCTGTTCAATGCCTAAGAGGGCTTTGAGTTGTCACTGAGTCTTGGGAGAATGGTTTCCTAGGAAACCAGAAAAGACTAGTTAAGTTTGCTTCATGCAGTCTTACTGTTGCTGGGGCATCACCAGGATCAAGTTCTTACAAAGCAAGAAACCAATTGTTGCAACGTACTTATAAAGTCAAGAAGAGTAGGAAGGACTTAAGTTTTCACACACAAAGCTAGAAACAGATTTTGCTCCTTCTGCGTTTACAGATCCATTTTGCTCCTTTGTCCCAGAATCTTGTGGCTTGCCCAGTATAAAGATATCACCTGATTTGTGTGCTGTTGCCACAAGAATTCACTCTGTTAGATTGCTTTGGATATAAAAAATAAATAAATTAAAAAGTAGTATAGTCCCTGCCCTCAGGGAGTTTACTCTCTTTTGGAAGAAAATCATTTAGATTAAATTCTGGAAAGTACCACATAGCTCATCTAGTCCAAGCCTCATCTTTTGCATGAGGAAACTGAAACCCAAGTAAGTGAAGTCACAGACGTAGGAGGTAGAGTTGAGATTGAGACTGGAGGTCCACCTTTTCCAGACAAACTCCTCATGATAGAACACTGTCTCCCTATTCAGACAGCTAGGAAGTTAACAACTGCACTGGCAATGCTCCCTTTTTTCTCTCCTGTTTACAGAAAGCCTCATTTGCATTATGCTTATGTCCTCACTTATCACAGTGGTGTCCATGACACCAGAGGAAATGTTCAGATCCTGGCAGCAGCATCGTGGCCTCAGGGCAAGATAAGCAAAGAGATCTGGCTGGATCCTTCAGTTTTGGCTCCTGAATCATGCCCCTCCTTCACTGACTAGATTTTGAATGGAACTAGGAAGAAAAGAAAAGCTCAATATTCTTTGGAGGCCCCTCGTACAGCTTCCACATAAGATCGGTTCATATTAATGCATTCCCCTAGGGATGTCTGGTTAATTTCCAGGGGCTGGTTCTCTTTCATTTAAAATATTGGACCACTGGATGGTCATGGACCACTGTCAAAGAGTAGAGAAATGATGAGGAGTGGGGTAGGATTCCAGGTTGATTTTACTGAACACAAAGTAGGTGAGCTGATTTCTGATATCTAAAAAACATACCTACCTCCAAATCTCAAATTACCCACATCACCACCACCAGCCAAATTGCCAGCCAAAATTATTTTTTGAGTTTAGGTATTGTCTCCAGAAAACCTCCATTAAAAAGCTACATAATGGGCAGTAGGGTGGTGTAATAGACCAGCCCTGGAGTCAGTAGGACCTGAGTTCAAATATGACCCCAGAAACTTACTACCTGTATGAGCTTAGACAAGTCACTTAACTCTAATTGCCTTTTTTTTCCTGAGGCGATTAGGGTTAAGTGACTTGCCCAGGGTCACACAGCCAGGAAGTTAACACTTAACAGTGTCTGAGACCAGACTGAATTCAGGTCCACTTTACTTCAGGGCTGGTGCTAATCTTAAATGCCTTTTAAAGGAAAAAAATCTGCATTACCTGGAAGGGGTAACATATTAAGCCAATAGTGTTTCCTTATTATGTAGGCCATTTTGATTCATTTATCAAATTAGTTATTTATCATGCAGGGCCATACAGGAATGAAACATTAAATTAGAAAAGTACATCGACTTTCAAAAGGTCACTCACAACTTCCTAGCCTCTTGTCTCTGCTCTGCCATTGTGCAATCTTGGACAAGTCACTTTCCATCTTTTGAGGTCGAAGTCTCTTCCGAATAAAACATACTAGAATGCTCTAAATCCAAAAAAGTGCAGTCTGTCTGCCAGGAAAGGTGAGGCACAGCAGGATAGAGCTTTGGCAACAAAAGCAGAGAAGAAGATACCAAAAGGGTGGGGGTAGTTTCAGAAGCAAATTTTTACCAAAACATTTTATCAAAATCCTCATAAGATCCACACTTTTAGGATGGATGGGATTTGGGGAATCTGATAACCTCATTGCCACTGAAGTTTCTAATAAGGCCCTGCCTTTTTCAAGATTTCAGGGCAAACAAGAATCACATAAACACTGGAGACAAGAATGATGATGATTAGTGCTCCCAGCAATTCTGCCAAGATGGAAGGGCAGAAAAAGCAAACCTGGGGTAAGAAGAAAAAGGAACCCTATAGCGAAGCTTTGCTTAAATATCAAAAGAAAACCGATTTTCGGGCAAATTTTAAATGTACATTTATCTTTTGTCAATGCTCATCTGCACACCTGCACAACTTAATGAACCTGTATAGAATATAGATATTACAATGGCTAAGAAACTTCCTTGGAACATTTCCATGAAATATACATGTGCCTAACACCCCTTAAGTGGACTATTTACTAACAGGTGTGAATTAGCATCTTTATATGCAAATATTACATGGAGCATATGGCCCAAGACAGTTTCTCCTCCCAGTTGCTATCAGTCAAGTGCTTTGCCTTGGTTCTTTTTCCAGAGAGAAGAGAAGAGAAAAGAACTTTGCAAAAGTTGGACCCTAGAATGTATTTTTGTCCTATCACTTGAATAGAACTACTCTAATTGAGATATTTTCTCACTGTCATCCAAAATTGCACAGCAATGAGGCTTTTTGGCTCTCGGATCTAAAAAGGAACTAAAATGAGTAGTTCTTGTTTTTTTTTTTTTTAAATGGAGGAAATTCAGGTATGCATCCTGAATTTTTTCTATTCACTTACTTTACTTGAGAAGAGAGGCAAGAAATAAACATGTTGGAGGAGCTAGAGATGGAAATTTGGAAGTAGATGCTAATAATTCCCTTACCACTATTGTTCTTACTCCTAGAAATGGTCATTTGTAAGGCTGCTTCTGGAGCCTCTGCTCATAATGCTTGGCAGGGAGATCAAGGAAAATTTATTGGAAAAATGATCCCCCCTGTCTAGGCCTCAGTTTACTTGTTAATAAGGTAAGAAAGTTGGGGAAAATACTGTGTAATAGTGAATAGGGTGGTGGATTTGGAGTCAAGAAAATGGGCTCAAATTCCACCTCTTATTTATTGAGTTATGTGACCCAAAGCAAGCCAACTAGCATCTCTGTGTCTGTTTCCTCATCTGTAAAATGATTTAATGACTTCTAAGATTAGTTCTTTTTTACTTTAAGTCTATGATCCTATGAGTAGATGATTTCTAAGGTCATTTGCAACTCAAAATCCTACAATCTTATTTCTAAAGTTCCTCAGGGACATGCATTGAGGTAAGTCTGATTTGGATCTAAAAATGAAGTTGGGAACCATTGATTTAGTCTATCTGTGGCAAACTAGCACTTGGGTACAAAAAAATAGAATGTAATTCACAAAATTCAACCTCAAATTCTAAGCTTTAGGGAGTGACAATCACTGGTCTAGGAATATAATTTTAACTCTTCAACACTGAGCTTATGTAACTTTAAAAGAAAAGAAAGGCAACAAAAATGGCCTCCAATTGAGGACAACATCATTTCAACAACATTGAGGAAAGGGTATTGGTGACTTCTGTGAGTGACAGGGTTACACTGAAAACCATACATCCTAAAGGAGAGAAATTAACATTTAAAAAAGGACAGAGATATTACAATATAGGGAAAGGGGAGCAAAATAAACAAACGTATCTAAAGATGGAAGTTTATTTTGTCATCAAACATCCTCTCTGTTCTACTCCATAGAAAATATTAAGGAACTGTGTTGGGTGACTGTTTTTAATATGGTAAAACCTTATTATATTTGAAACAAGAATACATATACAACTCTTGCTTTATGAATGCCCAGAATTCAGAATATAGGGTTTAGAACAGGAAAGACCTTATAGATTACCTAATCTAACTCTATTATTTAACAGATGAAGAAACTAAGGCCTAAAGAAATTAAATAACTTGCCCAAAGTCAAATAGATAAGAAATATAAGGGATAAGATTTGAACCCAAGTCCTAAACTCTAAACCCAGTGCTATTTCCACTAGAGGATGTCATCTCCTGTTAATTGGATTAACTAACTCCCCAACTATTTGACCAGTGATTAAGTTCACATCTCTAGAATTCCATTTCACTGGGGATGTACTGGCAAAATAAGAGGTTCACAGCTGTCTCTGATGTATCTGGCTATCATTGTCCTTGCTGTTGGCTCTAATGCCTTTGGAAACCAAAAGCTTCTGGGTGTGGGTCTCAGTTTGAATGTAGAGACAACACAGTAATGAATTAGCAAGGATTAAAAACAGCAAGCAACTCTAATACATTGGTGATTCTTCCAAGCTGGCTCTAAAGAGAGAAATATGTAGTGTTAGATGATAGATGTGCTATATTCCTCCCCCCCCCCCATTTTCAGCAAGGACTTGGGAAACTGATGAAGGGCTGTGACATAAAACCACTTCAGTTTTCTAGTGACACTGACTATTAGAGACAGTAAGAATTCTACATGACCCCCTACCTCCCTTCAAAAGTCTCGCCCTGCCGTGAAAGCCAAATATTTTCTGACACAAGAACTGTGTGAGTCACTCTCACCCAGGGAGATTTCTTACACAGTGGTAATTGTTAGCACAAATACCAAATACATAGAGAGAGAAAAAGCTCACATCCTACACAAGGGGGTAATTTCTTGATGGTTCAAAGATTAGTTTTGCCCTCTCCACAATTTCCAAATAAAAGTCCTCCAACCCTCTTTTCCTCCCCTCCCTCAACTTCAGGACAGACAAATATAGAGAGAACTTCAACCATTTCTGTCTTTGAGCATCAATCACTCAGGTTCTGGTTCACTCTTAAATTCTGAGTCCATAACTGAAGCAGAGAGCCAGTTGCTTTAAAGGTGGGGCTATTTTCTTTGGCTGTATCAGTTAGCTATTAACCAGCTGTGGAAGTTCTGATACTAAACTTCTCTTGGGATTAGCTGTCCTAGAAGAACCAGTAACAAACAAAGTCTTAGTGAAACAATCTTTCCTTATGATCCCAAGTTTTATTGATGGCAGAAAAAATCAGCTTGACTTTCCTTGGAATCACATAATGATAGCACTGAAAGGGTAGCATGATCAACTGCTTCCATTTCACAGACCAGATTCATTAAATCATCTCTAATCTGTAATTCCATGCAGTAAGCAAGAACCATTTATGTTGAATACCTTTTTTTCCCACTACTCCAAAAAATAATATAAATAAATCTCTTTATTTAGAACTCAAACAAATAGCTCAGCTAATCAAAAATACTCTCTTGCAGTTTTGTGCAGCATGATCTAATGGGGAAAATGTTGCATCTAGAATCAAAGGACTGGTTCTGTTGTTTATTACCTATAAGACTGTGGGCATTTAGCCTCTCTAGTTCTGTTTTTTTCCAATAAAATGATGGAGATTAGATAAAGTCTAAGGTCTTACTCTAAAAATTTATGGCAAATATATATATTCTTTTAATTCCTAGCATTTCTAGAAAACAACATAATACAGTGGGGGTGGAGGTGGATTTAGGCTTGGAATACCTAGATTTGATTTCTAGTTTACTACTTATTTCCTATGTGATCTTCAGGGAGTTATTTAATCCCTCTGAGCTTTGGTTTCCTCACTTGCAAAATGAAGGAGTTGTACTAGACCTAAATCTTCATTCCTAACCCAGTATTATTCAGAATTTTACATCTCAAAAAGCTAACAAAACAAGTGAACCTCCAAGGTTTACTTTCATTGGTAACTTTCAGGGTAGTATGTTTGTTCAAATACCAAGACTAACCCAACCATCTTACTCTACTTTTAGGGTTTATTGAATAGCACTATATAATCACTCAGATGTGGTCATTCACTAAAGAAAGATCTAAGACACATAACTTTTGCCTCAAGGCTCTTCTGAGTTCCTGTCTGGGCTGATTTGGGGAAGTGAAGTTACAAATATACATGTGGCTGGCTTGTAGGTCATCAATTAAACTCAGGCAACCATCCAGTTCTAGAGGGGCCACATTTGTCAGGGACCTGCGAAGTTTTCTCCTGAAGTAGACAAAAAGAGTTGAAGGGTTTAGTCTAGAGTAAACTAACCCCAAATCCCCTTCTGTACTGATGAGCAGGTCAGAAAATAGAGTCTAAATGGAGGATTCAACTACTGCAGTCACAAATATTTATCAAGTTACTTTCATTGTCTCTGGAGGCAGTTAGGTAGTGCAGTGAATAGAGTACTAGCTATAAAATCAGGAATACTCATTTTGTTGAGTTCAAATCTGGCCTCAGATGTTTACTAACTTTTTGGGGGGGTTTGCCTCAGTTTCCTCATCTGTAAAATGAGCAAGAGAAGGAAATGGCAAACCACTTCAATATCTGTGCCCAGAAAACTCCAAATGGCGTGAGGATAAATCATATGCAATGACAAAAATTAACAACAAAAACAGAACAATTTACTATCTCTATCTACAAGTGTCTTCTATTCCTCTTTGTGCAAAGTAGCCTAATTTAATGACTATGTCAATAGGCAACAGTAGTATACCTGACAATATAAATTCACACCAAATTCCTATTCTTCTCCAGGTATGACAACTGAGGTTATTATAGGCAATGAATTCTGCAAAGTGCTAGAGATATCATAACGAAGCAAAACAGTATCTGCTCTCAAAAACCTTACACCCTATAGGGGGACACAACATGTACACAGAGAAGTAAATACAAGATGATTTGAGGAGAGCAAGTTCTTAGAACTGCCTGGGAGTCACATTAATTCCTCTCTATTGCTACCAGATTCCCAAATACAGGCGTAACTTCAACAGGAGGTCTGATTGCAACCTCTATAAACAAGCCAATAAAATACAGTTTTATAGCAGCCAGACCTACAAAAATGAAGTAAAAACCAGCAGAAGATATAAAAATGGCCCCAAAGCAAATTTAGATGTGGCCCCCACCAAAAAAAGGCTTCAGGCACCTACTTACCTATATCAGTATAACTGATTACAGCTATGTAACTAAAACTCAATCTAATATATAACCCAAGTAAGGTGAGTTGTTGCTTATCACAGAAAAGTTTGTTGTAGGGATATAAGATGATTATCTTTTAAAAATATTGCAGATATATAATAAAGATCACTTTGATGAGAGAAAGACAACTAGGGAAATAATTAGCAAATATTTTCTGATATGAGGGCTTCAAATTATGAATTAAGAAAATAAATCTTAAAAGTTAATATAGCAGGGGCAGCTAGGTGAAGAAGTGGATAGAGCACTAGCCCTGAAGTCAGGAGGACTTGAGTTCAACCTCAGACACTTAATACTTCCTAGTTGTGTGACCCTGGGCAAGTCACTTAACCCCAATTGCCGGGGGGGGGGGGGGGGGGAGTTAATATAGCAGGGGGCAGCTACATAGTTCAGTAGATAGACCACTGACCCTAAAGTTAGGAGGAACTATGTTCAAATCCAGCCTCAGAAACTTAGCCCTTATATTGGGCAAGTTACTTAAACCCAGGTCACACACACACACACACACACACACACACACACACACACACACACACACACAAACACAAACACAAACACAAACAAACACAAAAAGTTTAGATATACACAGACATAGTGTTTTCTTATTTCATGCCAGTATGCACTGTAAGAAAGTGAACTGCCCATAACAGAATTTGTGGATAGTTCGAAATAATATGGTACATCATATCCAACCCATGAGAAAAATGGCAACCATGAGACAATAAAAGAAAGACACTTATCTTAGCAGCTGGGACAGCTCAACATTCACTAGTCAAACATCTTATTCAACGTGGAACATTGTTTAATGGCAACAATATTTCCAGATACTTGCACTCTCCATAGGAAATTTCTATATAAGCAGAATTTCAATATTTCAGATTCAAAGATTCAGTGACTTCAACACTTGGGTACCTTGACACTTATTAACTCGATTAATCTATGAACATTTATGTGACACTTTAAATTTATAAATCACTTTATAGTGTAAGGTCTGCACAAATATTAATTCCTTTTTATAGAGTAATAAAAAAACAACTCAGAGAGGTTAAGTGCAGTCACACAATAAGCAAGGAGCAGAACAGGGATATGTATATATAAACACAGTTTGCTCTAATTCCAATTCTTTTCAATATACCTGTTGTTGATCAGACTAACATGGGCTTTCATATTTTTATACATCTAAAAGTAATGCAGCCAAGAAAAGAAAACAAGGTACATACTGGAAGGAAAGAATCTTTGCATCAAACATTATTGATAAAAGACTAACATTCAAAATCTATAATGAATCTACATAAATTAATAAAAAAAAAAAAAAACATTCACCAAGAGACTAGAAGTCAACATATTTTACCAGACTGTTTTTGAAAGGAGAAATGATCAGCAACCAATTGAAAAGATGTTTAAAATCATTAATAATCAAAGAAAAGTAAATTAAAACAACTATAAGATGTGATTTATAGAATGATATCTATCTCTAGTAAGTTATACTAATTGAGATCTGAGGAGGAAGATCATTACTGCCTGCAAGAACAAGGAAGAGTTCCTGGAAGAACTTTTTAAAAAAAAAAAAATTGGTTTTTAAAGAATTAATGGCCCCAAAGACTCTGCTAAAAAGCTATTAGAAATAATTTAGAACTTTAGCAAAGTTGCAGGAAACAAAATAAATCCACATAAATGCTCAGCATTTTTATACATTACCAACACAATCCAAGAGCAAGAGATACAAAGAGAAATTCCATTCAAAATAATGGACGATAATATAAAATATTTGGGAATATATCTACCAAAGGAGAGTCAGGAATTATATGAGCAAAATTACGAAACACTTGCCACAAAAATAAAGTCAGATTTAAATAATTGGAGAGACATTCAGTGCTCTTGGATAGGCTGAGCGAATATAATTAAGATGACAATACTCCCTAAACTAATCTATTTATTTAGTGCTATACCAATCAGACTCCCAAGAAACTATTTTAATGACCTAGAAAAAATAACAACAGAATTCATATGGAACAACAAAAGGTTGACAATTTCAAGGGAAATAATGAAAAAAAAATTAAATGAAGGTGGCCTAGCTGTACCTGATCTAGAACTATATTATAAAGCAACAGTCACCAAAACCATTTGGTATTGGCTAAGAAATAGACTAGTTGATCAGTGGAATAGGTGAGGTTCACAGGGCAAGATAGTGAATAAAAATAGCAATCTAGTGTTTAACAAACCCAAAGATCCCAAATTTTGGGATAAGAATTCATTATTTGACAAAAACTGCTGGGAAAACTGGAAATTAGTATGGCAGAAACTAGGCATGGACCCACATTTGACACCACATCCTAAGATTAGATCAAAATGGGTCCAAGATTTAGGCATAAAGAACGAAATCATAAATAAATTGGAGGAACATGGGATGGTTTACCTCTCAGACTTGTGGAGGAGGAAGGAATTTGTGTCCAAAGGAGAACTAGAGATCATTATTGATCACAAAATAGAAAATTTGCACCAAATTAAAAAGTTTCTGCACAAACAAAACTAATGCAAACAAGATTAGAAGGGAAGTAACAAATTGGGAAAACATTTTCACAGTTAAAGGTTCTGATAAAGGCCTCATCTCCAAAATATACAGAGAATTGACTTTAATTTATAAGAAATCAAGCCATTCTCCAATTGATAAATGGTCAAAGGATATGAACAGACAATTCTCAGATGATGAAATTAAAACTATTTCCACTCATATGAAAGAGTGTTCCAAATCACTATTGATCAGAGAAATGCAAATTAGACAACTCTGAGATATCACTACATACCTGTCAGATTGGCTAAGATGACAGGAACAAATAATGATGAATGTTGGAGGGGATGTGGAAAAACTGGGACACTGATGCATTGTTGGTGGAGTTGTGAAAGAATCCAACCATTCTGGAGAGCAATCTGGAATTATGCCCAAAAAGTTATCAAAATGTGCATACCCTTTGATCCAGCCATACTACTACTTGGCTTATATCCCAAGGAAATACTAAAGAAGGGAAAGGGACCTGTATGTGCCAAAATGTTTGTGGCAGCCCTTTTCATAGTGGCTAGAAGCTGGAAAATGAATACATGCCCATCAATTGGAGAATGGCTGGGTAAATTATGGTATATGAATATTATGGAATATTATTGTTCTCTAAGAAATGCCCAACAGGAAGAATACAGAGATGCTTGGAGAGACTTACATCAACTGTTGCTGAGTGAAATGAGCAGAACCAGGAGATCATTATATACTTCAACAATGATACTGTATGAGGATGTATTCTGATGGAAGTGGAAATCTTCAACATAGAGAAGAGCTAATCCAATTCCAATTGATCAATGATGGACAGAATCAGGCACATCCAGAAAAGGAATACTGGGAAATGAGTGTAAACTGTTAGCATTTTTCTTTTGTTTTTCTTCCCAGATTATTTTTACCTTCTAAATATAATTCTTCCTTTGCAACAACAACAACAAAATTCGGTTCTGCACATATATATTGTACCTAGGATATACTATAAGATATTTAATATGTATGGGAATGCCTGCCATCTAGGGGAGGGGGTGGAGGGAAGGAGGGGAAAATTTCGGAACAGAAAGGAGTACAAGGGATAATGTTGTAAAAAAAAAAAAAATTACCTATGCATATGTACTGTCAAAAAAATGTTATAATTATAAAAATTAATAAAAAAAAGAATGAATGGAAGGGTTGTTGTGAGAATCAAATGACACAATATGTAAAGCACTTAGCATATGTAGTTCATAGTAGGTAACATAAATCCTAATTGTTGTTAGAAGCAAAATATCTATCCAGTTATTAGGGAAGGGCTGACCAAATTATGTTATGTTATGTTATATTTATGTGGTAAAATATTGTTATATCATTAGGAATAAAGATTTTAGAAAAATACGGGAAACCATAAAGTGGTACAAATTGAAATAAACAGATTTTAGAAATACATAATGACTGCTGTTGTTGTTCAGCCATGTCCAATTCTTTGTGACTCCATTTGGGGATTTCTTGGCAGAGATATTAGAGTGGTTTGCCATTTCCTTCTCCAGCTCATTTTACAGATGAGGAAAGTGAGGCAAACAGGGTTAAGTGAAAGTCTCAAAGCTAGTTACTGAAGCTAGATTTATATATAAATTTATGTACATTTGATATATTTGTGTATGTCTCTCTCTCTCTCTCTCTCTGTATATATATATATATATATATATATATATATATATATATATATATACACACACACACACACACACACAGATGTGTGTGTGTGTATACACTCTTTGTGTGTGTGTGTGTATCTGTGTAGACATAATGGCTACAACATTGTAAACAAAGTCCAGATGTAGAAACAATAAAATCTGGTCAAATATAATGGTTAATGTTAGTAACACACCATCAAAGTTGAATGGCATACCCCTTCTTTCTGTTAATAAACAGATAAACTGCTTGAGGGGATATATTTTGTGAGGGATGGTTTTAGGGGAGGGGAGTTGTAGGGAAGTATCAACAATATAAAACCAAATGCATCAATAAAATTAAACACACACTAGCAAGCTGATGCACTCACTATTTGTCAAGTTGTGAATTAGTTCCATCTTTTGGGAAAGAAAAATTAATTATATAATAAGAGAACAAAAATGTTCATACTCTGATTCTGTCATCCTAGCATGAAGTTTATAGACTAAAGACTTTATTGATTGGGGATTAAAAAATATATGTGTACAGGAATATTCATGGCAGCACTATTTGTAATGATAATAAACAGTGTGCCCAATGATAGACAAATAGCTAAACAAATTATGGCATCTGAACCTCTGAAGGTATTATAGTAGTATTAATCTTTAAAGAATAATGAATATCAAGAAATCAGAGATATTGGAAGAATTATCTGAAATAATTTTATGAAGAGTAAAGAAAGCTAGACTGAAAAAATAATATATATAATGACTGTAATAACATAAAAGAGAGAGGGCATTGAACAACAAAGCAACAAATCCTCATTAAATATAGATAAGTTTTTTAGTTATCTTCCTAAACTACATATGAGTATCTTGAATGTTCATTTTTTAACTTTAGTAATTAAAAAAATTGAACTAAGAGTTTTGGGACAATCTGTATCCACAGACTCCCCTCCCCATTTTTAACAATCTATATGATTATAATAATTTAGTCTTAGTAATTTTTTGTTTTTTTTCATATTCATGCATATGAATACTTATCAATGGAAATTTTTAAAAATTCATTAATGTAAAATCCCCAAAGCATCATACATGTTATTTTAATTGGTTCACATAATAATCTTATGATGCAGATATGACAGGTATTAATTTAGATGAAACTCAGAGAGGTAAAAAAAAAAAAAATCTTTGTCCATAGTCACTCAGTTATTTAATGTTGGCAATAGTATTCAAACACAGGTCCCCCTAATACTGAGGGCTGGGTTCCTTCCATTATATCAACCTCTTCTCACAAGCCTTACAAGCTTCAAAGATAGTTTTTGTGAGTTTGTATGGCCAGAAAAAAAAAAAAAAAAAGGCACTAAAGGTCCTGGTAGCCTGCCCATTGGAGAAGATCTTTTCCAAATTTCAACTAAGACTTGCCCTCCAAAGATGAATGTGCAATTTATCAGTGGATCTATTTTTTTATAAAGCTTTTTATTTTTAAAACATATGCATAGACAGTTTTCAACTTTCGCCCTTGCCAAACCTTGTGATCCAATTTTTTTTTCCTCCCTTCCTTCCTCTTTCCCCCTTCCCAACATGGCAAATAATACAATATACGTTTAAATATGTATAATTCTTCTACACATATTTCCATAATTATCATGCTTAAACAAGAAAAATCAGATCAAAAATGGGGGGATGAAAAAGAAAACAAAATGCAAGCAAATAACAACAATAAAAATGAAAATATTATGCTGTGATTCACTCTTAGTCCCCACAGTTCTCTCTCTGAATACAGATGGCTCTCTTGTCACAAGATCATTGGAACTGGCCTTAATTACCTCATTGTTGAAAAGAGCCACGTCCATCAGAATAGATCATCATATAATATTGCTGTTGCTGTGCACAACACTCTCCTGGTTCTATTCACTTCACAGCAAAAATTCACATAAGTCTCTCTAGGCCTTTCTGAAATCATCCTATTAATTGTTTCTTATATGACAATAATATTCCCTAATATTCACATACCATAATTTATTTAGCTATTCTCCAAGTGATGAGCATCCACTCAGTCTCCAATTCTTGCCACTACAAGAAGAGCTGCTGCAAACATTTTTGCACATGTAGATTCTTTTCCCTTTTTTATTATCTCTTTGGGATACAGGCCCAGTAGAGGTACTGCTGGATCAAAGGGTATGCATAGTTGATAGCCTTTTGGGCAGAGTCCAAATTGCTCTCCAGAATGGTTGGATCAGTTTACAACTCCACCAACAATGTATTAGTATCCCAGTTTTCCCTTATCTCCTCCAGCAAGATCTTAGTCAATCTGAGAAGAGTTGTATTAATTTGCATTTCTCTGATCAATAGTGAATTTTCAAATGACTAGAAATGGCTTTATTTTGTCTGAAAATTGCCTCTTCTTTGTCTCCTTTGGCCATTTATCAATTGGAGAATGTCTTGTGTTCTTATAAAATTTGAGTCAATTTTCTACATATTTTGGAAATGAGGCCTTTATCAGAACCCTTGGATGTAAAAATTTTCCCCCAGTTTACTGCTTCCCTTCTAATCTTGTCTGCAGTAGTTTGTTTGTACAAAAAGTTTTTCACTTAATATAAACAAAATTATCTATTTTGCATTCCATAATGTATTCTAATTTGTCTTTAGAGTGGGCCTATTTTTGAAGCCTTTTAACCTCATGATAAACTCCATTTGTATATGAAGAAACTAAGGCATGCAGAGGAAGATGCCATTGGATGACTCAACTATTGAACTGAACCAAACTTTTGACCTCAAACTCCCAATTCCCCTGGCAAAACTTGAAGTACTCCAAGTTTGGTATTGGTTACCTTCTCTCCAAGACCTCAAGCACTGAATTCCCTGATCTTATTCCCTGACTCTCTCAGGGAAAATAGTTGGTATTTACAGAGAGCTTTTGTGTACATTATTCTACTTCTATATAGGTACTGAAGATATTATTGCCTTCATTTTACAGATAAGGAAGTTGAAATTTAAAGTTGAAGTGACTAAATCACTTACCTCTGGTTACACAATTAGCAAGCAGGATTCAAACACAGGTCTTTTTTGACTTTTGTCACCACCCTTCCTCCACCATTTTCCTCTAAATATTCTATATTCAGTGGGTTACTCAGTCTTTTTTTTTTCCTCTTCACCAGCTCCCTAGTTAATATTAAAAGTAATGAAGAAAGTGGATAATTAAATTAAATCACACAAAGATGTGAATGATTATGAAAGCAAATGCTTTCCAGAGGACCAGTGATGGTCCCCCATGATTCCCTCCTCATGAAAGAATGGTAATGGATTAAATATACAGAACAAGCCCCATGGCTAATATGGAGATTTGTTTTATAGGGTGATGCTTACATGTTATAAAGGTTTTGTTTTTCTTTTCTTTTTACCTCCAAAGTGGAAGGGATAGAAAATAAATGCTTATTGTTAGAAAAAAGTCTCTAAGTCATAATCTGATAAACTGATGAAATTAGTTGCAATAACTAGATAATTAGAAATAATTACACCATTCTGAAACTGCAAGACTGAGCCCAAATCTTGGTGCAAAGAGGGCCATACCAAAGTATAACAATATTTTAATCCTTAATAAAATAAACTAGTCTGGCCTCAAACTTTCATATTGTTTTATCTCTTCAGTGTGTTGCCAACAGCTCATAACAACAGATGCTCACCCACTAATCCTCCCAAGACATATATTTTCACCCCCCTCTTTATTCTAGTGCTTTTCCTCTTTTAATTATTTCCTACTTACATTTATATAGTTTATATATATATATATATATATATATATATATATATATGTATGCATATAAATATTTGTTTATTGTCTCCCCCATTATAACATGAGCACCTTGAGAACAAGGATTGTCTTTTGCTTCTTGTATCCTCGAGGCTTAGTACAATGCCTGGCACAGAATAAGTACTTAATAAATGTGTATTGATTTTATTGATTTGGCATATACACATCCTCTGAAACCATATCCAAGAAATAAAGTAGGCAATTAAGTGAAACTTTTATTTACTTAAGTAAATTAAGTAATAAAAGCAGGGGGTTAGAAAAAAGAAATGATTTGCCTTCATTTAAAACTCAGCTCTCTTAATCCAATGTTATTTTAAAGGCCACGCAAGACATACTGTCTCTTCCATTCAAGGATTAAGTGATTATCTGAGACATTGACAAATAGTGGAAAGAAACTACTAAAGATCAATCTAATCCTAAGAGACTACATGAAAAATCCTACATAAAAACTGTTATTTTTTTTAAAAGACATGTTCAGCACTTGAAGCATAAAATGTTAGCCTGTTTCCTTTTGTTTGCTGCAAATATTTATCTTTTACTTGAATACCTCCAATGAGAGGAAAATACCTACATTGAAAGACAAGACATTTTTGGATAGCTCTGTTAGAAGTTTTTCTTTACATTTTTTTATATAACCTCTTTGAAATTTTTACTCATTTCTTGAAGACCTTCCAAAATCCAAAAGGAAAATATGTATTCCTCTTCCAACTTATAGCCCTTCAAATACTTGAAGACAGCCATAGTGTTCTCACTGAGTCTTCCTTTCTACAGGAACTATCTGCAACCAATCTTCATGAGGCATAAAAGTTCCCTTTCACCATTCTAGTTATTCTCATGTTCATCAATGTCCTCCCTAATTAAGACTTCTGAACTGAAAAAGACTCAAGATATGACTACAGCAGAATGCACCATAATTATCAACTTCATCTTGGATTCTCTCAATATATAGCCCAAGACTTATTTTTTAGTTGTTGTTGCTATATCATTTTGTTGATTTATATTGAATTTCCAGTCCACTAAAAATTCTAGATCGTTTTTTTTCAAGTGAACTGTCTTCCCCATCCTTGTTATGCTTATAAAACCTATTTTCAACCCAATTATTAGATTTTATATTTGCTCTTGTTAAATTCATTTCAGTGTTCTGAATAATCAAAATCATATTAGTTACTGATTCTATCAAAGTATTAACTATCTTCTCTCCCTGTTCCCCAGCATTGTGTCATTTGAAAATTTAGCAAGTATATAGTCTATGCATGCATCCATGCATAGAAATCTTTTTTCCTCTTTGGACACAAAATAATATTTAATTGATATTTTTTATTTTTGCCCATTACATATAAAACAATATTTTTTACATTTGTTTCTAAAAATTTGAGTTCCAGATTCTCTTTTTTCCTTTCCTTTTCATTGAAGAACATGTGAAATTATGCAAAACATTTCCATAAAGAAATTTGGACTTGAACCACACCTAACACCACATACCAAGATAAAATCCAAATGGGTTCATGATTTAGATATAAAGAGTAATATTATAAGTAAATTAGAAAAACATAGGATAGTTTACCTCTCAGATCTGTGGAAAAGGAAGGAATCTATGTCCAAAGAAGAACTGGTACTCAAAATTGAACATCAGATAGATAATTTTGATTATATTAAGTTTAGAAGTTTTTGTACAAACAAAACTAATGCAGAAAGATCAGAAGGGAAGCAATAAATTAGGAAATCATTTTTTACATTTAAGGGTTCTGATAAAGGCCTCATTTCTAAAATAGATAGAGAATTGATTCAAATTTATAAGAATTCAAGCTATTCTTTAATTGATAAATGGTCAAAGAATATGCACAGACAATTTTCAGATGAAGAAATTAATACCATTTCTAATCATAAGAGAAGGTGCTCTAAATCACTATTAATCAGAGAAATACAAATTAAGACAACTTTGAGATACCACTACACACCTCTCAGATTGGCTAAAATGACAGGAAAAAGTAATGACGAATATTGGAGGAGATGTGGGAAAACTGGGACATTAATGCATTGTTGGTAGAACTGTTGGTGGTTCTGTTGGTAGATCCAGATATTCTATGTTCAAAATGTTATCAAACTGTGCAAAACCCTTGATCCAGCAATGTTTCTAAGAGATCTTAGAGGAGGGAAAGGGACCCATATGTGCAAAAATGTTTATGGCAGCCCTTTTTGTAGTAGCTAGAAACTGGAAATTGAATGGATACCCATCAATTAGAGAATGGCTGAATAAATTATGGTATATGAAGATTATGGAATATTATTGTTCTGTAAAAAATGACTAACAGGATGAATACAGAGAGGCCTGGAAAGACTTACATGAACTGATGCTGAGTGAAATGAGGAGGACCAGGAGATCATTGTACACAGTAACAACAAGATTATATAATTATCAAATCTGATTAACGTGACTCTTTCCAACAATGAGATGATTGAGGCCAGTTCTAATGATCTTGTGATGAAGAGAGCCATCTACATCCAGAGAAAGGACTGTGGGAACTGAGTGTGGATCACAACATAACATTCTCACTCTTTTTAATGTTGTTCACATATATTTTGTTTTCTTACTCATTTACTTTCTTTTTTTTATCTGATTTTTCTTGTGCAGCAAGAGAATTGTATAAATATGTTTATACATATTGGATTAAACATATATTTTAACATGTTTAACATATAGTTAAACCATGCTATCTAAGGGAAGGGATGGGGAGAAGGGGGAGAAAATCTTAAACACAAAGCTATGCAAGGGTCAATGTTGTCAAATTATCCGTACATGTTTTGAAAATAAAAAGCTGAGATAGCTAGGTGGCGCAGTGGTTAAAGCATCAGCCCTGAAGTCAGGAGGATCTGAGTTTAAATTTGGTCCCAGACATTTAACATTTCCTAGCTGTGTGACCCTGGGCAAACCACTTAACCCCAATTGCCTCAGAAAAAAAAAAAAAATTTTAAAATTTTTAAAAATTCATAAAAGTCATGTTGTAAAAGAAAACATAGATCTCCCATCCACCTCCACCCCCTCCCCCCCCCCAAAAAAACCTTAGAAAACTAAAGTTAACAAAAAGTACACTTCAATTTGTATTTAGACACATTCAGTTCTTTCTCTGGATATGGACAGCATTTTTATCGTAACTCCTTTACAGTAGTCTTGGATCATGGTCTTACTAAGAAAAGTAAAGTCATTAACAGCTGATCATCTCCAACATTGAAATTATTTTGTACACATTAGATTTCATTTTGCTTGGGTTCATTGAAGACTTTCCAGGTTTTTTTAAGAGCATCATTTCCACAAATATGTCTTAAAAGCATACTGATTTTTATGGCACTTCCCTAGAAGCTTTCTTCTAAATTAATATCAAACTATCAATCTTGACTCAGAATCTGGCCTTTGAGTAAATTCTGTACCTTCTTAATAACTAGCTGGGTAACCTTAGGTAAATCACTTAACTCTGTTTGCCTCAGTTCCTCATCCATAAAATAAGCTGGAGAAAGCAATAGCAAACCACTCCAGTATCTCTGCCAAGAAAATTCCAAATGGGGATCACAAAGAGTCAAAACAACAAAACTGGGTTATCAGCTACTCCAACATCTTTCCATATTTCCAACAAGAAGAGCATGAAACACACTTTACTAAAATCTATTTGTTTTCCTGGATAAATGATCATATTTCTATAATTTACCAGTCAAGTAATCATGCCAAAAAAAATGCTATGCAAAAAAAAAAAAAAAAAAATGAGATTAATGGTATGCCATGTTCCTGATGAACACGTGTCTCTTTTCTAGATGGTCACTAATCATCTCTTTATTAATACTTTCTAGTATGTTGTCAAGAATCTGGTGGTACTTTTATTCTTTACATCTTTCAAATATTATTAAAAAATAGCTTAGCCATCATGTCTTCTGGTCTTTCACTGCCTTTAGCTGAGCCTGATGATTTAAATCTATCAGACCATCAAAGTAGTAAGATCTTAATACTTACTTACTATGTTAAGAACGAGAAGCAAGTGAAAACAATCATCCAATGTTTGATAAATTCAAGAGGAAAGGACTTTTTATTTAACAAGAAGTGCTAGGAAAACTAGAAAGTAGTTGGGTAAAAATTAGAGTTGGGCTGATAACTTAAACCAAATACCAAAATAAAATACAAATGTATCTGTGAACTGAACAGAAAAGGTCATATCACTAAAATGTAGAAGAAAAAAAAAAGAAGACAATACCTTTTACATCTATCATTAATTGTTAACCAAACAAGGTATAGTATAAAGATTAACATAGAAGACAAACTAGGAAGCTTCAATTACATAAAATTAAAAAGCTTTTGCATGAATAAAAACCATGCAAAAGATAAGAAGAAAAAGCATGCAGGAGAAAAATCAAATATCATTAATAAAAGTGTGCTATCAAAGATATGCATGGAAGTATATAAACATGTAACACCAAGAGTTATTCCTCAAAATTAGAATTCTGAAAAAAGGAGCAACTTTTAAAGATGGAATTGCAACTAAAATGACCACATGAAAACATACTCCAAATCAGGATTAATTTTAAAATGTCATCTAAAATAACTTTAAAATTTTACCCCACACTCTAAAAATTGGTACAAATGACCAAAAGCTGAAATAGTCTATATTAGAGTATCTGTGGAAAACAAGAACATTGATGCATTGTTAATGCAGCTACAATTGCTTGATTTTTTTGTATGCATTTGGAATTATTTAAGAAAAGAAACTAAACTATTCATGCCCTTTGATCCAGCAGTCCCACTTTTTCATATCCAAGGAAGTCAAGGACAATAACAAATTGTTCTTGAAACATGCTGAATGCATAGTAGTACTTTTTGGGATAGCAAAGAACTGGAAATAAAGTGTAATCATCAACTTAAGAATGGCTGAATTAAAAGTGAATTTTTAGAAATGCAAATATGAAGAATTCAGGGAAACATAAAAAGACTTATATAAATAAAAGACTTACCTTGAAGAGTAAAGTAAGCAGAATCTGGAGAAAGATACAGAATGAATATAATGTAAATGAAAATACCATTCAAAGCAACCTTATCAAATAATGGACCCAGAACAAACAAAATGAAGCCCAATTCTCTCCTCTTGGCTGAGAGGACCCTGAATTATAAGGACAAGACAATGCATATATTTTCAAAAATGATAATTTTATGAGCAATTTCTGCATAATTATTTTTGTTATAGTTCATTTCTAAGGGATTAAAGTATTTCTAAAAATAACTTTGATATAAAAACAACAACAAAGTATCACTAAAACATTTTAAAAATAAAATCGTATTTGGTTCTAAAGTTCTTAAACTACCTTTTTGTCTCCCTTAAGAATTGTTATTCTCTGTATCTAGAATTTCATTCTTGAGAGCTGTACATCACTTCTGGCCAGAATTTTAGTCCATGGGATCTTTCCCATCTTTTCTCTGAGAATCTTGAAATCTAGTCTCCCAAAATTTAGGGCATGTGTTAGATCATTCTTGGCTTTTCTCTTCTTCTCTAATACAAATTCTAAGATGAAGCAATTATTTGCTCCAAAAGTTCCCATCATTTTCGCCCCAGCAACCAGTGTGTTCTGAATCAGGTCCAAACAGAAACTCTGCTTACTGTTTTCTCTATCTTTTGAAGAATGTAATTATAATTAAAGCAATCAAAGGCATCGCTAGAAGCTTTTGCAATGTTAGTCTGGATAATTGAGGCCTCTCATCACTAATATATCATGGATTTGTGCAAGTTCATGATCTATTCTTTAAACTTATTTGGTGGGTTTTTTTATCCAATTGTTCTATAATATTTCTTTAATTCTGCCTTTATTTATATTCACCTATATGTTCTCCATTATTGTATTTTTCCATTCTTGTTCCTGAATTTCCTCACATAAGGATACCTACTACCCCAAATCACTCCTTTTACTTATTCTAATCCTTTTGAATTAAGTATACCATTCAAGAACCATAGTTCAGTCATGGATATCTACAAATAATAACTATAAAATCACACAATCACTTGCTTTAGAATTTCACATTTTCTTTGCTTTTTACTTAAGCTTTGTATATTTGTATATTGGTATCTCAGATAGCTTCATTACTGGTTCTTTCTTGGACTTCTATGAATTTCTGGACAGTTCTGGACATTGATACTTTTTTCTACAGTAAACATTATGAGGTAGTTTTCTCCCACAAACTTCTTTTGTTTAAAATTCTTTCTGACTAAAATTTGAAGACATTGGGCAATTATATTATTATGAATCCACCAAGCAATCAAAAGTATTTCTCGAACACTCACTATGTGCCAGGCATTTTGTTAAGTGTCAAGGGGATGCTTTAAAAACAGTTGAAATTTGAGTCTTACTGATATGTTGTTGGTGGAATTGTGACTACATCCAGCCATTCTGGAGAGCAATTTGGAACTAGGCTCAAAAAATTATCAAACTGTACATCCTCTTTGATCCAGCAGCGTTATTACTGGGTTTATATCCCAAAGAGATTTTAAAGAAGGGAAAGGGACCTGTATGTGCAAAAATGTTTGTGGCAGCCCTCTTTGTGGTGGCCAGAAACTGGAAACTACGTGGATGCCCATCAACTGGAGAATGGCTGAATAAATTGTAGTATATGAATAGTATGGAATATTATTGTTCTGTAAGAAATGACCAGTAGAATGATTTCAGAAAGGACTGGCGAGACTTACATGAACTGATGCTGAGTGAAATGAACAGGACCAGGAGATCATTATATATTTCAACAGCAATACTATATGATGATCAATTCTGATGGACGTGGCCCTCTCCAACAATGAGATGAACTAAATTAGTTCCAATAGAGCAGTAATGAACTGAACTAGTACACCCAGAGAAAGAATGACTATGAACCACTACATAGAATTTCCAATCCCTCTATTTTTGTCCACCTGCATTTTTTATTTCCTTCACAGGCTAATTGTACACTATTTCAAAGTCCGATTCTTTTTGTAGAGTAAAAGAACTGTTTGGACATGTATACATATATTATATTTAATTTATACTTTAACATATTTAACATGTATTGGTCCACCTGCCATCTGGGGCGGGGGGAAGGTGTGGAGAAGGAAGGGAAAAGTTGAAACAAAAAGTTTGCAATTGTCAATGCTGAAAAATTACCCTTGCATATATCTTGTAAATAAAAAGCTATAATTAAAAAAAGAAGAAGAAGAAACTTTAGTCTTAAAGAATTCTAGAGACTCAGATTTAGAGGTTGGAAAGGAGGGAATTTCTGGCATGGGGAAGAGCAAGTGTAAAGGCACAAATTTGGGGGATATAAAGCCACATCTTAGAAGAAGCCATTAGGCCCCTATCACTGTAATGTAGTGTATATAGATGAAAGTAAAATATTTGAAGACTGGATGGTAGGAAGAGAGCTTTGAATGACAAAGGACTTCATATTTGATCTTGGAGGTAAAAGGCAGCTAGCTCTTAGGAGTTATTGAGCAAGAGGGTGACAGTCAGTCATTAGGAAAATCACTTTGACAGCTGAGTGGAGAATGAACATGAAACAGACAATAATGAGAAAACTATCACAATAGCCAGTTGAGATGTGATGAGGGCCTGAATTAGGTGGTGTCTTTGTGGTTGAGGGGAATGAGACACATGCAAAAAATGTTGGTAGAGAAAAAAGTTACAAGATTTATCAACTGGTTGGATATGTGGGACACGCACAAGAGAAGAATTTAGGATGATGAAATCATGAGTTTCCATAACTGGAAGGAGTCCTTACCTCATGTCTGTAACTATTGCCTGCTGGGTAGACTGCCTGCTCAAGTCTTTCCCTACTGCAGTCTGTCCTCTATCTGGCTGTCAAAAAGATCTTTTGAAAGCTTAGGTTTGACTTTGCCTTCACTCCTTCCTCCCACCCCCATGTACTCAATAAATTCCAGTGGCCCTCTAGATATAAAATACCCTGTTTGGTGTTCCCTCCCAACCTTTATAGTCTTCTCATGTTTCACACTCTCCCATAATGCTAAGGACTCATTCTTCAAACAAGATGCTATCTTTCACAAATGGAGTATTTTTACTAGCTCTCTCATATACCTGAATGTTCTCCCTCATCCTCTCGACCTCTTACTATCTGTCTTCCTTCAAGTTCCAGCTAAAATCAAATGTTGTACAGAAAACCTTTCTAAATCCCTCTCTCTTAGATATAAAGGCCCATCCCATCTCCAGCCTTTCCTAGATCTCTACTGGCTACAAATAATACATTTTGGGAAATTTTATTGTGATGTTTTAAATTCTATGTGTGTTTTTTTTCTTCCCTAAGAATCAGAGGCACCTTATATAAGTCAAGCAAATTTGACCATCTCTTTCCCTGGGGCCTTGATAGAGACAGTCTAGGATCCTGCATCATAGGAACTCCCAGGCCACAGGCCCAGTCTCTGAAACCATTACAGTATACATACCAGGGCACTAATTACTGCAGAGTTAATGCAGCAATTGCCCTGCAGGTACCCAGCCCCCATCTCCTCAGCAGCATCACTACAGAAGACCCAGAAAAGATAGTTCTAATCACTAGGACATTTGGCATTGTCAAATGCTTCCAATCAGAAACATACATAGTTTTATCAGTGGAAATTATACTAAAGACCACTATTTTTCCATTGCTCCCTACAGACAGCTGGTAGCAACCAGATTCTTATGAGATAAAGGCCCAGGATTAGGTGAGAAAGTTTAATTGGTGACAGTAGAAGCAGAGGATCAGAAAGCTTGGAGGACTGGTGTGGAGAGGCTATAGGCTATCAGCTGGTGTCCTCAGCGAAAGTCCTAATTGCTTGAGCTAGTCAGAGATATGCATTGTTGTTTTTTTTTGTCTACAAAATATATTCATGCATTTGACAAATATTTACCATACACTCACTTTGTGCAAGGCACTGACCCTGCTAAACATTGTAGATTAAAAACACAAAAAATATACAATCCCTGCTCTTAAGCAGCTGACCAATGCCTAGAAAAGGAGAGATAGATTCAGAAAGAAAATATAATGAACAGAAATAACTTGACACAAAATTGTAAATATGTAGTGGTCTATAGTATGTAGAGATTTGGATTCTTCTACCACAGATATGAAATAAGTAGTCTAGAAATATTGCTATACTCCAACTGTGGAAATGCCATTTGATGGTTAAGAGAAGTATTGTCCTACTTATGATAACTAAGTACTGTCCTAATGCTATAGTAGTTGGACTTTAAACACCATTTAATTCTCCAGAAATAAATTTTCTTAAGCTATGATTTATTAGGAAAACAAGAGTTCCCATATTAGTTCTAACCCTTGTGCATCTTCCTCAGCATTATTGACACAAAGGATGAAACTTGATAGGGCATTTTTACTTTCCCTTATGTCAATTTTCAAGATTACTTATATCTGGACTTTTCTTAGTAGCTAGTTTTGGCTTTAATTTTAGTAAATCTATTAGAACTCTTTAAAATTTCTTGTCATTACTATCCTCTAGAGGCAATAAGTTTTTCCCCTCTCTGTGAAGTAGCATTTCTTATTTACATTAAATTTATCTAAACTAAGAGACTGCCCCTTATATATCAAGTTTAAGGACAAAAGTCCACAACATTACTATATCTATGTCATACATGATTTTAAACATTTTAGTCATGTCACTTGACATTCAGGACTAAAGGTTTAAAGCTAGAAATAATCTAGTCTAAAGCTCTCATTTTGTAGTTGAGGAAACTGAGGAACAGATTGATTTGCTCAAGGACACAGAGGAGAAAATAGAAACAGGTCCTCTGACTCTACATCCAATGTTATAATACCAACCTCTTAGTCTTCACTTTTCTGAACTAAAAAGTGCTAGTTTTCGTCATAGAACGTATTCTCATCTTTCAGATAATTTAACTGTTGCAGAGAATCATACAGAGAAATCCCCAGGTGGTTAATTATGATCTATTCATCATCTCCAAACTAGCACATTCTTCCCTTGTTAAATAACTTGTGTTTTTAAAATCTCTGGTCAGTGACTTGAATTGTCAGTCAAAAGTTATGTCTTCATCAAGAAATCTGGCTCTTTCTAGAGGAATTGGAGCCAAATCTTAAGATCTGTTAAAGACAAGAGTTCTTACAAGTTAGAAATAGGACTTCCCTCTTTGCAAGCTACATCAGTTTCACTCAAGAATTAAATACCTATTAAAGAATTCTAACAAGTTATGCATTTAGTAACTCTGATCAAAACAATAATCGACTACAATTCTAAAGTACCTAGGAGTATCTACTAAAGTACCTATTCTAAAGTACCTAAAGTACCTACATGCCATCCACCCCCAGACAATAAACTGATGGACTATAGATAGAATGATAAAAAGAAATTGAATGTTGTATAGTAATAATCAAGCTTGACTTTAGAAGAGTTGAAAAAAATGTTATCTCCCTTTCTTACTTAAGTGGAAGACTGAGAATTTGCTAAGACTGTGGTACATTGGTTAGCTTTTCTGAACTGCTTCCCTCCCTATCCCCACTCTGTTACAAGATATGGCTCATTGAGTAAGGAAGGATGTTATTTTAAAATTAAAGTGACATAAAAATTAATCAATAATTAAATAGTATTTTCTACTCTCTTCAGCATGGCTAAGAAAATTTGTTTTGCATATTTATAAATTTTTCTTGCTTCTCAAGAGATGAGAGGGACAGAACATGAGAGAAAATTTGGAACTGAAATTTTAAAAATTTTAATTATAAAAAATAAAGTCAAGATTTTCCAAGAAAAACAAATTAGACATTACTGGGTTTGAGCTGTCCTCTTCTTATATTGCAAGGCAAGAATACCACCTTGTGATTAAAGTTAGAACTACAGATAAAGTTTACCAGATTTATATATAAAGCAATTTTCTTTTTAAACAGGGTCATAGAAAGAACTGAGACAGGTTTTGGGACATCTAGTCCAGTCTTTTCATTTTATAGGTGAGAAAACTGACTTGCAGAAATTACTTGCTCAAGCTCATATATCTATATCAAAAAGCTAGAATTTGAAACTGAGTTCTCAGCAAAAGTTTTTTTATCTATGTTATTTCCTTCATTAAATTCTAAGTTCCTTCAGGTCTAGGACAGTATTTCTTATTCCTTAGTGTTTGGCAGTATTTAGCACAATATAATTCACATACTAGTACTTAATAAGTTAAGTTGTTAGGTAAATTAATAGATTTATTAAATAACTACTTTGTGCCAGGCATTGTACCCCTAGATATAAGCAGTACAAAGACACCAGTGAAACAGTACCTGCCTCTCACAAAGCTTATATGCTAACAAAGTAAACAACTTGTACACAAGTAAATAAAACATGAGATAAGGATTCAGGAAAGATTTCCTATAGGAGATGGAGGTAGAGGAGAGGAAAGGTCATTTCAGACACAGGCTGCGCAAGGGAAAGGGGAACCACCTGTATGTACAAAGACACAGAAACAGAGGCTGGACAGTTGTATATAGGAAGCAGCAAGAAGGCTGGTTTAGAGGGAATTTAGGACACAAGAAGAATAAAGTATAATATGCCTGGAAAGGGAGAGAAGGCCCCAAACGTGAAGGGCCTTGCATGCCAAACCAAAATGTTTATATCATGTGTTAGAGGCAAAAATGAACCACTGGAATTTTTTGAGCCGTGGAACAACATAGCTTCATTTATTAAACCATGAGGAATAATTCCATTTTCTAAACAGATGAGGCTAAGACCTAACAATTTTTCTTCCACTTTTGGTATGGAAGGGCAAACCTAAGTTCTGTATCCTTGTTGAGTAGCCTTTAAACTAAAGTTTAAACTATTAAATTATGACCCAGCAGTGGCTTATTTTGTTCCAATGTGGAACTAAACTATCAGGTTAGGTCCAACTTACAACAGTAAGAAATTAGAGAACACAAGATTTATAAGAATTGACACAGGAAATGTGCAGAACCAGGAAGTATACACAATGACTACAGATAGAATGATTAAAAAAAAAAAAAAATTTGAATGCTGTACAATAATCATCAAGCTTGAGCTCAGAAGAGTTGAGAAAACGTACCACCCTCCTTTCCTTGAGTAAGTGGGAGACTGAGAATTTGTTAAAGATTGTTGGTATGTTTGTTAGTTTTTCTGAGCTGCTTCCCTCCCATCTCCCATCCCCACTTTGTTACAAGATATGGCTTACTAAATAGGGAAGAGTGTACTTTTAAATGAAAGTGATATAAAATTTTTAATTACCGATAATTAAGTTTTTTAAAATGTCTTAAAAGGGAATCAATTTTTTGGCAAACTAAATAAGGATTGGAAAGCATCTTGTAGTAATATCCATAAATACCCAAAACAACAAAAGAATTTCCAAAGAAGGGGTAGAGGAAATGAAGTAACATTCATTATTTGTTGAATGACCTTCAACAAAAGGAAACTGGAGCATTCCATGTAAATGATACTAGAAACAGATTCTCAATATTTCTTAAATTAATTCGAAATGTCAGTATCATTTAAGTTATAAATCCAAACTGAAACAAGTACCAAAATCTACTGTTAAAAATAAAAAGGCCAAAGTCAATTAGTCAACAAACATTTATTTAGTGTTTACTATGTGCCAGGTATCATAAAGATCTATATTAACAGCAAAATCTATGTTGACAGCTGGAATTTAGGCATATCATTTTATTTGGTTTACCTAAAAAATAAAACCTTTTGACACTTTTTGTAAAACAAATTACATTAATATCACATATCTGAATTACAAGTTTAATGAATAACTTAAAGAGAACACAAAACTAAAGTCAAAAGAGTGAATGGCTGCAAACACTGCAGAATTTTTTCCTCTAGTTTAACTGTGCAACTTTAAATACTTTTCATAGAAAAAAAAAAAGAATTTGTTACAGATAAAGGAAAACAAATTCCAAATAAACATGGTTCAAAAACATTTATTTAACCTTAATTAAGGCAGGCAAAGTACAGATACTGTACATTAAAACATACAAATAGTAACAACTTGACACAATTACAACTGATTTATACATTCTTAAGGATGTTTCCTAATGTTGCTCCCTTTCTGAAGCACATTCACCATTTTTAAATGTATAAGGAACCATCAGCTGGTCCAACATAACCAACTCCAATTAGTAGAACATCTATCAGAGTCCATATTCCCAGGCCACCAAAGCTGAACAGTTTTCCTAGACCTTCTCGCCACTGACCCAGATAGAATCGATCTGCTCCAAATCCACCAAGAGTAATGCTATAATATAAAACAATGACTGATTAATATTAAGTTCTGGTTGATTAAAGACTAATTTCATAATCCATTCAAAGTAAAAGCAAACTCCTTTCATGTCTGCAAACAATGTTTCAACAAATGAATGTCTACCATAAATTTCAAACAAATAATTCCATTACAAATTAATTTCCAACACTGCAGCTGGAAGAAAACAAACAAACAAACAAACAAAAAACATCCTGGGTATGAAGACCTAACATGTGTAGGTGTACACAAAATAGTCAATGTAGTCATAGAATTCTAGTATCAAAAGTCTACTAATTAACCTGACTTTTTATTTTTTCTAAAGAAAAAAAGGTACGTCACTTCATTTCTAATAAAGAAAAATATAAATTTTAAAAGGTATTGCAAGCAATGCAGGATGGAATAGAAAGTTAGTCAAATCAGAAAGAGGTAAGTTCAAGGCCTGCCTCTAATTCCTACATGCCATGTGAGTGGAAAAGTCATGTAACCCCCCTCTGCCTTCATGAATTCTGTGAAACTACATGTCAAAATAATTACTGCTCTAGTCTAAGGAGTTTCCACACTGAAAGTGACTAATCCTGATGAAATCAGAAGTCTTCTGTAGAAAATGCAATGTACTCAAAAGACGGGATCTTGGAAAAATTACTTCATTTTTCTGGATCTCAGTTTCCTCATTTTCAAAAAAGAGGAGGGAAGGACTTTTAAGACCTCACTAAATGCTAAAATTCTAATAGTTAAAAAACATTTTCCCATTGGAAAACATTTACAAAAATAATTAATAAGTGAATTCAAATAGCAAAGATTATTTTTCTTCTTTCTTCAACAGTTAACTTAGTTTCTGAATTTTAACACTATTAAATCAATCAGTATGTTCAGTTTTCTATTTTAAAGCATATTAAAGGAAAAATGTTTTAATTAAATTAAAACCACAACACCCTACATTTTAAAGAAAAAGCCCTTGGTCAATGTTGAAAAATTACCCATGCATATGTTTTGTCAATAAAAAGCTATGATTTAAAAAAAAAAAAAATAGAGAAAGAAAAAGTCCTTGATATTTTGCCATTTTAATCGTGGTCTAATATTTTGTCATTTATTATAATGCTTTCAAGTGAAATACTTTATTAGCATTATTTAAAATTTTAACAAAGTTAAACCCAAAAAGAATACAAATACTAACAACTGAATAAGTTATTTCTAGAACATGAGTCATTTTAGGATTACTGTGGACAATTCCAGTCTACTAAGTCCCTCTTAGTAAGGCATAAATCTAATCAACTAAATGCATCTTGGTAGTAGGTAATGTAATTTCTAAAGTGCTTATCTTACACATGGCAGAATCTTAATCAATGAACACTTTCACATCGCTCAGTTTGTTATCAGATTAGACTATATACCAAAGAGATCTGCACAGCATCTTTTTAAAAAATTCAAGTTAAAATCTTTTGGAATTCTTTACCTCAGTGCCAGAGCAGTAGACCATTTGTAACCTCCAGTCCAGTTACAGTACAGCATTTTGGGAAAGGTACGTTTACCTTAAAAAAGGAATACAATCTACAATGGAAAAGGGTATAACAAGTAATACTGTGGCAGAAGAACTAATGGTGATTAATGGATACTATAATTTGCAAATCTATAATAAGCTATTGCATTTGATAAAGATGAATTTTTACTCAGTGAAACAAAAAGATCCCAAGAAATTCTTCATTCATTCTACTTTTTAACATTTTGTCTGATACAAATAAAATAAACAATTTTAACACTTATAATTCAACTTTGTAAAAGCTGAATGTACCTGAAATACTAAATATACCAAAAGCTGCCTCTCTGATATGGAATCCTATCATGATGCAGCAGTTCATTTTCAAAGTTTATTTAGTTCATTATCAAAGTAGATCCTTTTTGTTATCATAAAGCATAAACATGAAATTAGTTAATTGTTATTTTGTAGGACAGTAAAATTCAAAGAGGGACAGCTAGATGGTGCAATGGATAGAGCACTGGCCCCAGAGTTAGGAGAAACTGAGTTCAAATTCGGTCCCAGACACTTAACACTCAATACCTCTGTGGCTCTGGGCAAGTTATTTAACCTCAACTGCCTCACCCCCCCAAATAAATAAAAAGTATTTGAGTTTTGTTTTCATTGAGAAGACCCTCTAAATTATCTGCTTAACATATAACTTACCCAAACAATGAACATGATCATAAACTGTACAGTTGGCACTGTAACGCTGTCGGGGGCAGGAGACAGTCATACAGTTTGTAGCATTGGAACACTCGTAATCAGTTTCCGGAAGTTGCCAGCAAAAGCTACAGGTCATGTTGATTGTGAAATTATGTTGCTCTGTGAAGTTCTGATCCTACATGTTAAAAGACATAGCATTGGCAAATAGTAACAATCTGTCAATGTGTCAAAAACAGTTTACATTGTCTTGTATGAGGTTTCAAAACCACAGAATCATAGGACTTGGAGAACAAGGACACTACACATCACAGAGGCTTAATTAAAATTCATTTGCATTTTACAAACTAATTAAATGCCCACTTTCTATACCACACTGCTTTCCTTGTTAAGCCTAACATTTTTCTCTGTAGAATCTGACAGATATACTCAAATTATTGCCTTTTTCTACTACTCTTGAACTTTTTTTGATTCCTAGATTAAAGAGAACAGTCAGTGACATATGTCTTCGTGGAAAAATTAGAGAGGATAATCAGTAATCTTATATCAGACTAGGACATTGAAACAAGGTTATTAGTTGGAGGACTAAAAATCATTGTGACCAGAAATCAATTTTTCAATAATAGTGTCAACTGTTTTAAGCACAGCAATTGTCCTCCCAGTGGATAAAAACTCAAATTTGAATATTTAGTTTAAGTATGTTTTGAAACTTCCTACTCATGTAGGAACATAGATGTCCTAACAAGAAAAGGAAACCTAGAATGAGATAAGTGTAAATAAAAGGACAAAAGGATCAGGAAAGCCTTTAGCTAGACTCTAAACTGCCAGGTGGTTAAAGGGGAAGCAAAAAGAGTAAAAGGTGAAACACAGTCAATGAAGGGACCTATGACATGGGAGCATGCACATATGTACCCACTCACCCACATTACCCATCCAAGCAGGAGGGGAAAGATGATGGGCACAATGTTAAATGAGACAATTTCCTTTGGATTTTACTTGAGCCATCATCAAACTTCTTTTTCCTTCCCATTTTCTTAATTTAGTGATAATCTAGATTATTTTTGAATACACCTGTGCACTTGTCAACAATCCATTTCAAGAGGGTATCTCCACCAAATTTAAATTTAAATGCTGAAAACAATTTATTAATTTACTAAATGATAAGAATGCAGGAAAATAATATTCTTGGGACCCAGTAAAAATGCTAATAAGGACTCCACAGAGGACTTATCAAACTTATTAGTAGATCTGTTGTTGTTCTACTTCCAACAGAACTGTAGGCTTTATACTTCCCTCCTGACTTTCTTTAAAATATATACATATTTTTAAAATTTTAAATGACTTAATCAGTTCCTGTGTAACCCAGTAAACAGACCAGTCCTAAAAGACAAAACAATCATTATTACTCAAAGGTATTGGTGAATCTTCTGAATCAATCTGAAATAAGCAACTGTAGATAGGAACCACATTTTTCCAGAAGTCAAACTATCTTGAATAACATGTTATAATATACTAAAGGACTTGTTTGATGACACAAATTTCTTCTTAACTTCAGTAGTTTCAACCCAAGAATTTTTTTTTTCATAAAGTATTGTTTGCAAAACACATAGCACCTGGATTTTTTTTTGACGTTTTGTTTTGAAACTTCAAGACTGAATTAATGTTTAGCAAGAATTTAGGTTTGTT
The DNA here is from genome assembly GCF_048593235.1 of Sminthopsis crassicaudata. Classification (NCBI taxonomy): domain Eukaryota; kingdom Metazoa; phylum Chordata; class Mammalia; order Dasyuromorphia; family Dasyuridae; genus Sminthopsis; species Sminthopsis crassicaudata. The sequence goes on along the minus strand of NC_133618.1, from coordinate 550,441,418 downwards.
TATTTTTGACATTATTTTGACATTGAATCGTTTCATACTTACAACACAAGTAACATGAGATTTGACTGTACAGTCAAAAGTGACAGGCTTTCCATACACACAGGAGTAATTTGTCTTGCACTCTATGCAGTCTGCAGGAAGCTTGCTACACAAACCATTACTTGGACATTTCATCACATAAGCTGGAGTTTCTGTACTTTCTGTGGGATGAGAGAAAAGCTTTTCTTAGAAAATCATTATGACTAAAAGAAAAGAAAAATTATTATTAAAAGAAAATAAAAATTTAGTAATGTCCTTAATACAGCTAAAAGGTCCTAAATTATATAGTAAAAACAAAAACAAGAGAGGCAATTATTGTACTGAAAAATAGGAAGAAACTAAATTTTCTAAAACAGTTTAAAAAAAAAAATCCTACATAGCGAAATATTAAGGATAGAGATTTGTGATAAAGATCTGACAATCTATTTCATTAAATTTATGAACACAAAATATGGCAACAGAAGTCACCATTATTACTGAAAATTATCACGCTACAAATTCTCCCTGGGTTTGATGTCAGATAATTTGGGGTTTTGATTCTTGACTCCACTACCTATTGCTTGTATAACCGTGGACAAGTCTCATTTTTTTCATCTGTAAAATTAGGTTAGATCTCTTCCAACTCTGAATCTATAATCCTATGATCTGGTATCATCTTTGGTAGTTTGCTATACATTACCAATTAAATATTTAAAAGGAGATAACTTTTTGGGTTTTTTTGTTTGTAGTCCCCCCCACCCCTCCTGCAATTGGAATTAAGTGACTTGCCCAGAGTCACACAGCTAGAAGTGTTAAGTGTCTGACTTGCCCAGGGTCACACAGCTAGGAAGTGTTAAGTGTCTGAGACCAGATTTTGAACTCAGGTCCTCCTGAATTCAGGGCTGGTGCTCTATGCACTGCGCCACCTAGCTGCCCCTGGAGATAATGTTTCTAACATATCCTCAGCATTTATTGTAACTATGCAGAACATTACATTTGAAAACTGTTACAGAGAGGACAACAAGAGAGGCTGATTTAGAAGATAGAAGTACCTTGTAAGAATCAAGTCAAGTCAAAGTCTGCAGTCTATAAGAAGGATGAGAAATGATCAGACTTTCGCACTAACCACACAGACCAAATAAACGGGATTGCCAATTTACAATAAGTAAATCTAGTACTTTGGATTTCAGTTTTGGAGCCATTCTCTCCCCAGTAGGAAAAGATATTTAGAAAATCAAATTGCTAACATCAGATTTCTTTGCAAACGGCCAAAGGAGTTGATGAGCTTGACCAACAGCTCTAGCCTCCATCCAGTTGAGTTAGCCTTCAATAGAGCAGCGTACTTCAAAACCAACGGGAATAGTTTTGCCCCCCAAGCCTGGCACCTTCTTTCCTGAGGACTACATTATTGCTGTGTTGGTCAACCTTTCTAGACTCCAAAGCGACTATAAAACTTAATTGGAACAGTACTTCTAATTGAAGCATAGCTTTTTTTCAGTTTTAGAATTACAGTTCAATAACTGGGAAGATATCATTTAAAACTCCTACAAAGGAGGAAACTGAAACCCAGGGAGTTTAAATAATTTTTGCTCCAGCGTTCAAAGTTCTCTCATTCTAGAACTAATATTTTTTGCACTATAGCATGTCTCCCTTCTTAACTTTCTAATTACTGTTAAAAGACATCACTTTCTCTTAGTCACCTGAATACTGAAAGTTTTTGTTGATTCTTACAGGGGTTCTCAAACTATCGACCACCGGCGCTTTAGGACGTTTACTCCACAGCTGGGTTATGGCAAACGGGCTGAGGGGCGGAGACAGAGTGTGAGCTTTTGTTTTTACTATAGTCCGGCCCTCCCACAGTCTGAGGGACGGTAAACTGGCCCCTATTTAAAAAGTTTGAGGCCCACTGCTAACCTCTCACCCCATATATCCAACCTGACCTTTCCCATCAGAACCATCACCCCAGGGGTGCAGGCCCTAACCATCTGTCACGTGGACTGTTAGTCAGTGGGTTGGTCCTCCTACCCCAAGCCTCTCCCCACTCCAGGCCACCCGAAGCAGGAGTCTGATCATATTATAACTCTTCAATAAAATGCAAAGGTTCCCTATTATCGCCAGGGTCAAATGTAAAAACCCTGCTTGGCTACTAAGCTCTTTATACGTGGCCCTGTTACACCTTTCCGGCCGTAAGCCTCGCTCCCCTCCAACAGTTCTACAACGCTGACAGCAGGCGTCCTGCCATTGCGCGCATCACGGCACTCCATCTCTGGGCTCGGTGCGGGCCGTCCCATAGGCCGCAGTTCTCTCCAGCTCGTCTCTGCAAGTCCCAGCTAAATCCCCTCTTCTGCAATGAGCCTTCCTCGTCTCCCCTCATCCCGCCCGCAGCAGGCTTGTGCAGAGTTTGCATCCCCGCCAGATGGCGTTCGCCCTTTCTTGGTAACACTAGTACTTAACGCAGAGAGCGCTTCATCCAGGCGGACTCGCTGCCCGTGGGATTCCTTACTAGACCCTACAATTAAAAAGATTTAGCCAGACCTTTTAAACACTGTAGCTTCAAAAGTAATCGGCAGGGCGAAAAATGGTGTATGGAACACCTAATAACTTGTTCATTCACTGTTAGCCGTCTCTGACTAGTTCAGAGACAAAGCCCGTCGGCTCCGTAGGGGGAGAAGGAGGGAGGAGAGGGGGAGGAGCCCTCATTTCCCCATTGGCAACCAGTTTTCTTAGTTAAACCACAGAGCCGGCGCGCGGAACCAGCCCCCGCCCCGCGCTCCCGGGCTCGAAAGGGTGAGGTCACCCCCAGGGGCGGAGCGAGGAAAGGGGAGGGTGCGGGTGGGGGGAAGGGCGGGAGCGTTTCCCTCCTCCTCCAGAAGCAACGACAACAACTGCGCGGTTAGGGCTGCGGGTGCCCCAGCTTCCCCGGCTCTCCTCTCCCCAGCACACCGTCACCGGCAGCGCGGCTCCGGGGGGAACTGGACGCCCATGCTTCGTCCTCGGCGGCCCCTCCCCTCTCCAGGCCTGAACCTGCCCTGCGGACGCTGGCCCTTGACTCACCACCGCCCGTTAAGATGTAGAGCTGTGAGAGGAAGAGCAAGACGCGGCTCAGCCCGCCGAACGCCGCCGTCGCAGCCGCCACGGCCACCATTTTGTCGGCGTGCCCTCACTTCCGGGTCTGTACGTCATACGTCAGTTCGGTTCAAATACCCGCGAATAGGAAGCGTCCGAGAGAGGGTCGGGGAGGCCAGCGGGGCCAGAGCTGGTTTTTCACTGGCTGGAAACGGGACGTGCCTTTGCCCCTCCCCCCAACCCTCCTTGCCTCTGGATTCGTGGTCGTACGTGCCTGTAACCTAATCGAATTCTCGGCTTTGGAAAGTGTTAGAGCGAACTCTGATTCGGGATAGTGAGCTGGTCGGAGGCTATGTATAGCCGGTTTTCAGAGGAACAGTAGGAGTATAAGCTGTCAGTAGCTATACCGTCCCCCCCCCCCCCAAAAAGAGACGTGCGAATCGAAACACTTCCTAGATTCTAGCTCACACCCCCAGATTAGGAAAAGATGACCGAAAGAGAGAAATGACAAATGCTGTGGGATAACAAATGCATTGTTGGTGGAGTTGTGAATTGGTCCAATCCCAAAGTTGCCTGGAATTATGTCCAAAATGTCATTAAACTGTGCTTACCCTCTGACCTAGGGAGAGCTGGCTCTGTTGGACCATGATATCAGAGAAAGTCCTGCACAAACTTTTAATAGCAGCTTTGTGCGGTAGCCCCCGGTAGCCCCCACAGTGAACACTAAAGGGGTGGAAGTCTGAGGAGGAATTACTAAACCAGTTGTGATACAGGAATGTTATGAAATGTGAGAAAGTAAAAAACAGATGGTTTCGGGACTCACACAATTTTCAGTGACAAAGAGAAAAACACTTCTGAAAATCTAAAACTCGCCATTTTATGATAAACTCATGCTGTTTACTTTCTGCCAGAGAGGCCATCGACCAAAATCCCAGGAGGAAATAGGCATATTTGGACATAACCAATGTGGGAATTAGTTTTGCTGAACTATGAGGATTTATTATAAGGGGTTTTGGGGGGATTGTCTTATCTACTGGGGGAGGAACAATGAGGAAAGATATATTTGTAAAAAGACATTAAAAAACCAAAGCTTTCCCCCTAACATCCCTTCTTCTCCCTCTCTTGGGAAATTTTCAGAAGGTTGAAGGACTGGTCTTTCCCAAAAGTTCAGTTCGATTCAGTAAACATTAAAACCTGGCAGCATACAAAGCACCGGGATAGGTGCTGGAAATACAAAGACCAAAATGATACTGGTACCCTCAAGAGCTCATATTCTAAACAAAACCAATGCAGACAAAATTAGAAGGGAAACAATAAACTGGAGGGAAATTTTGCATTCAAGGGTTCTGATAAAGGCCTCACTTTTAAAATATATAGAAAATCGACTCAATGAAACAAGCAGAATTAGGAGATCATTATATGTAAAGGGCTAGAACTGAGCAGTGCACTTGGATAATGAAGCACGTGAGACTAATTGCCAATTGGACAGTTCCCTATTAACTTCTTTGAAGGTTGATCCTCCCCAGCTGTTCTGTGCTGACTTGATTGGTGGGACAAAGAGGGGGAAGTGACTTGTGTGGGAGGAGGAGGAGAAACTTGGGTCATGGAACTCACTCTCTCTCGAACTCAGTGACCTGGCGTTGGAGGTGACCTGGCGTTGGAGGTGACCTGGCGTTGGAGGTGACGGTAAAAGATCAAGAATAAAGATGTTTAATGATCCTGACTCAGGCTGATTTCTGGGAAGACAGAGTTCCAGCATTTGGCGCCCAACGTGGGGCACGAACCCACAACCCTGAGATTAAGAGCCTCATGCTCTACCAACTGAGCTAGCCGGGCGGAGTGCATGCTACAATTATACACTTCAACAGTGACACTGTATGAGGATGTATTCTGATGGAAGTGGATATATTCAACAAAGAGAAGAGCTAATCCAATTCCAATTGATCAATGATGGACAGAATCAACTACATCCAGAAAAGGAACACTGGGAAATGAGTGTAAACTGTGAGCATTTTTTGTTTTTTTCCCCAGATTATTTTTACCTTCTGAATCCAGTTCTTACCGTGCAACAAGAAACACATATATTGTATCTAGGATATACTGTAACACATGTAACATGTATGGGATTGCCTGTCATCTAGGGGAGGGGTAGAGGGAGGAGAGGAGAATTCAGAAAAGAAGTGAGTACAAGGGATAATGCTGTATAAAAAATTACCCATGCATATGTAATGTCAAAAAACTATAATTATGAAATTAATTTAAAAAATTTTAAAAAGAACATTGACTTAAATTTATAAGAATTAAAATCATTCTCCAATTGATAAACGGTCAAAGAATATGAAGAGGCAATTTTCAGATAAAATTAAAACCATTTCTAAAAGGTGCTTTAAATCATTATTGATCAGAGAAATGCAAATAAAGACTCTGAAGTGCCCCTACACACCTCTCAAATTGGCTAAAATGACAGGAAAAGATGTTGGAGGGGATATGGAAAAATTGGACACTAATATATTGTTGGTGAAATTGTGAACTAATTCAACTATTCTGAAGAGCAATTTGAAACTACACCTAAAGGTCTCTCAAACTGTGTATACTCTTTGATCCAGCAATGTTTCTGCTGGGCTTGTGTCTTAAAGAAATCATAACGGAGGGAAAGGGGCCCACATGTACAAAATTGTTTGCAGCAGCCCTTTTTGTAGTGGCTAGAAACTGGAAACTGAGGGATGCCCATCAATTGGAGAATAGCTGAATAAATTGTGGTATATGAATATTATGGAATATTATTGTTCTGTAAGAAATGACCAACAAGATGATTTCAGAAAGGTCTGGAGAGACTTACATGAACTGATGCTGAGTGAAATGAGCAGAACCAGGAGATCATTATACACAGCAACAGCAAGATTATACAATGATCAATTCTGATGTTTCAGATGTTTCAGATCAGTTCCAATGCCCTGAATTATTAAAATTATAGCTCCACTCCTTTTTTCCTTGCCATTAGAACTGGGAGAAATTGAGTCATGAAAAACCTTGAAAGTTTTGGCATGCCATTGTATCATAAAATTCCAGGTGCCTTATCTAAATCCTTGCTGGGATAATTCCACCTCCCTTTTGAGTATTGCTCCTCATGTCACTGTCTCCTACCCTCACCTTTCTTATCTTGACCCTTATCCTATCAGGACTAAGTTATGATCCTTTCCTGGAACTATGGCTTGTCCGCTCACCCGGTTTGCTTGCCTCCCCCCCTTTTATCTGCCTTTGTTTTCCCTATAGCTAAAACCCTGTAAAAGTTTCCTGACTTAGTTCCTCACTTCTGAATGCTTTGGACAAGAATCCCATAAAGCTGGCTAGCCAAAACTCACTCAAGTCTAAAATCTTCACATTAAAATGATTAAAAACCAATCTCTGCCTTGCCTCAGTTTCTCTGGCATTACACACCTAGAGAGAGAAAAGTGGGAACTGAATGTGGACCTTAACATAGCATTTTCATTCATTTTTTTTTTGTTTGCATTTTTTCTTTTTTTTTTCCTTTTGGATCTGATTTTTCTTGTGCAGCATGATATTTGTGGAAATATGTATAGGAGAATTGCACATGTTTAACATTTATTGGATTACTTGCTGACTGGAGGGGGGAGGGAAGGAAAAAATTAGAACACTGTATTTTGTAGGGATGAATGTCAAAAATTATCCATGTATATTTTGAAAATAAAAAGCTATAATTTTTTTTTAAAGAGCTTATATATTGTTAAGAGACTGACATAAATAAGAACAGTGTTGAAACAATTGAGATGAGAAGACATTAAAACCTGTGAGATTGACAAAGCACAGTGAAAGGAGCATTAGTGTTCAAAAGTGAGTCAGAGGACAGGGGTTCAAATTCTCCATATTTTTATGTGACTCCAAGGGAGTCATTTAATTTCATTTTCCTCAAATGAGTTGAACCAGTTGGCTTCTGAGATCTTTTTCACTGTGATTCAATGATTTCTAGTAGTATGATAGGATATAGATGAATTTCATTGATAAAACTGACTAGGTTTACATCCTAACTTTGAAATAACAGAATTGGACTAGATCTTGTTGGTTCCCATCTACTTAACTTTTTTAGATATTTGTGACTTCCCTGGTATTATTAGGTAAAAATGGTGTGACTTCAAAGCAAGTTCTTTTTAACTCAGAAAACCAAAGAGTTTTCTTCTTTACCCTGCTATACAGTCTTCCATTTTACAGTTATGCCTAAATACAAAAGCATAACTGAGAGATTAACATATTGATTATAAAATCATAGTGTAATGTAAGTATTTCCTGAGAACAGATTTTCAAAGGGATAAGGAAAATATATAGTTTTAAATTTTACTTGAGGAGAGAGCAAGAGACCTACAGGTCTTAGAGTTGGTAAAGAAAGGAGGTACCATTGTAGAAGAGAGAATAAAAAAGAAGATAACAAATCCTATTGATTCCACAATTTTGCATTGGATTGATTACTGATTTAAGAAGGAAAGGGAAGACAGAAGAACTGGCTCTGTACATCCCCAAAATAAACAGATAATTTGTGGAGTAACTTGAAACAAGACCAAAAGTCTCCTTTATCCTATAGTATAGTCTCAAGAGCATTGGAATTTTAGTTGAGTCCTGGCTCTTGCATTGACTGCCAAAGGACCTCAGGCAAGTAAGCTTCAGGGCCTTAGTTTTCTTGGAGAGCTAAACCCTTCCAGCTCTAAAGCTATGATACTACTAGTATATAAACTAAGTGGTAAGAGTGATAAAACCAGGCAAAGAAAAAAGCAGATTTTCAAAAATACATTCTTAACTGCATAAATTCTTTTTCAGAGTCTTTTCTTAAAAGCATATAGACTATGGCAGCTAGATAGTACAGTGGATTGAGCACTGGCCCTGTAGTGAAGAGGATCTGAATTCAAATTTGACTTCAAACACTTAAAATTTACTAGCTGTGTAACTCTGGGCAAGTTGCTTAACCTTAATTGCCTTGCAAAAAAAAAAAAAAGCATATAGCCTTCACCTATAATTCAAAATATATTAAACATCAATCCAAAGATTGTACCATAGTACCTCTTAATATACATATATATGAATTACTCCAATGTCCTTCAGGCCTGCCATAGGACCTGGTTAAAGTACTTTCTTGTGAAAATATGAATTCCTTTACCTTGATTTCCATGCGCCTTCTTAATCAGGTCCCAGTTTACATATTCAAATAGATTTCTACTTACATGAATTTTCTCTGCTTTATTTAGGGAACTCATTTTTTCTCACAGATTATGTCATTCCTCCATTTTAGGATTTTTCCCTCTCCTATTAATTTAAAATGTAATTTAGCTCTCAATATCCAACCCAAACTCCAACTCTACTGAAAAATATCCCAAGAGAACTCTAGCCCACTTTCTCTAACTTTGACCTTATTTTCTACTCCACATAATTAGCTTATTAAAACTTTCATGAATGTTATAGTTTGTCTTTCTAATAAAACTACAAACTCTTTGTGGGAGAGAACTTTTTTTTTGGTACCCCACTTCTAGGATTGTGGACATGTCCTCTTCAATATATCCTGAAATCAGTTTTTCTATAGATTTATTGAAAAAGAAAATTATAAGCTGATTGTCATTTAATCAAAGATAATTTGATTGAGAAAATGCTTTTTGGAGCATTTACTAGAGTGTTTAATAAAGTAATTTAAAATGTAATGCCATCTTATTTTCATTTTTCTTAAAAAAAGCAAATCTCTAATGTATGCAATATGGAGAGTAGCAATATATCTTCCTGCATACATTTTACTCTGAAGTTTTCTGTTATCCAAAGTAAATAATGGGAAATCCAAGGGTCATTCAGATTCCAGTTTTTAAAAATTTTGTGTAAAGCATCTACAAGAAAAAGTCTAAAGTATTTGCTGCATGAATTATTTGCTGAATTCTGAAGAAAAAAATGTTCACATAGTTCAATAACCATAAAATATCTAAGACATAATAATATCATTTCAAAATAAAATTAGAGTGTCATTGTATAACCCAGAACTTCACAGGCTTTTTTAAGTTCATCTGTCTTTTGAAAAGTTTAAATAATCCTTAGTAATAATATCACTAAATCACTGTATTTGCCATTATTTTCCTTTTTTTCAATGAAATGAACTCCTTCTTCTAACAAACACACACCAAGGCATTATTTTTCTTTGAAAATTTCCCTAAATTGTCTTCTTTTATTGCTAACTAAAACACTTGCATAATTTAGTTTTGTTTCAGAATAGTAGGTATTGAAATTGAAATCATACAACATTTTCCCTTCTGCCAATGCCTTGTTGTTGTGGGTAAGTCCAACGATCTGGCAATAAGTAAAATTTTAAGAAGCTAAGGAAAGGAATTCCATCTTCAAGTCTTAGAAAATGTCTTAAAGCTTGGCCAGTAGAACACAGGAACTTCAAAATTCTTCCTCTGCATTTAATGTACGTGACTCCTTTAGTTTCTTCAATTTATTAATGGTGGAAACTATTGAAGCCTCTCCATGAATTTTGTTATCTCTTGTTCGAACATTTACAGCATTATTTATTTTTTCTTTTTCTCCAACCACTGTTTAAAGAGGGAAAAAAAAAAGCATGTTCTGGTTTTAGTCAACAGTTTAGTCAACAGCTTAGCCATTTTAACAAGTTACAAAATGTTTTTATCTTGAGTATTTTCTTTTTATCTTTTTTCTTTTTTGCTGAGGCAATTGGGGTTAAGTGCCTTTGCCCATGGTCATACTAATAGGAAGTAGTGTCTGAGGCCATATTTGAACTCAGGTCCTCCTGACTTCAGGGCTAGTGCTCTATTCACTTTGTCACTTAGCTGCCTCTGAGTGTTTTCTTTTAAAATTGATAACATTATACTTTTCTTTATAAGTTCCCTGAGATAAAGTATCTTTTTCCAAACCCTACAAACCATCATACCCAGTATAAAATATCCTGAAGATGTTGAAAAACATTTGGGATGATGCTATGTCAGATATCATAAATTATATCATATATTTATATTTCAATTAACTCTGTGAGATTATTGACATAGAAAATTATTTAGAAAAAAAAGAAAATTATTTAGTAAGAAAATGATTTGTACCCAAGCATATAAGCACCTTCTCTGCAATTTATAATCTTAAAATAATTCTCTGGAGCACTGAGAAGTTAATTACCTTGGAAAAAGTCATAAAACCAGAAAGTCAGAAATAGGTATTGGATCTGAAGATTCCCGACTTCAAACCCAGCTTTCTATCCATTATGCCAAGCTGCTGTTATATTAGGCTAGTTATTTTTATTATTTTCAGTAGAAAAGAACTTTTGAAAATTTCACAGGTATACAAATGAAATTTCTTACTTCTACATCATGTATGATGCTGAAACTAAGTCCAAAGGTTAGCATTCAATCACTCCCTAAAGAATTATTTTCCCTAATTGTTAAACAAATGTTATTTTGAATCTGAACCATATTCTTTATTTTAAATTGATACTCCCACTTTTACCCCTTAGTCCAATCCATAAAATTTCTTATAAATGAAGAAAGGCAAAACAAAGTGTGTTATTCTTCCATAAAGTAACTAAAATGAAGGAATTGGGGTTCATAGAAAAATTTTTACTTAAAGAATCGACATCCATTAAATAATTTTCTTCATCAATGGAATAGTAATAGCATGCATATAAAAAGTATGTAAGCATGCTTCCAAGAAAAAAAGCAAACAATCATGTCTCAGAGTCTGTTTAACACAAAACTGCTTCTTGAAAATCCAAGATATGATCACATAGTAAAATAGTGATGCTATACTCATCACTTTATTGGTTATTTATTGGTCAATTATTGGTTATTTTATTGGTCACCAAAATGCAAGAATAAATTTCTGGAAAATTAACTACCCTTATTTTTGCCTTTTTATTGATTTGAAGCCAAACTTAAAGCAGATTAATACAGTTCTAATACATTTCCAAACATTCTTAACCTTATATATATAACTCAGAGTGCAAGGCATATGTAAAAAAAATTAATTACCTAAAATAAAATTATATTGAGCCAATTGTGCATTTCGTATTTTCTTATTTAATGTGCAGCTTTGATCTAGATCAACATCAGCCATGAATCCAGCTTCAAAAAATTCCTTTGATATCTAGGGGGGAAATTTCAGACAAATTTTTTATTATAATATTTGTATTAATAGAAAGTATGCAAAATGTAGCTTGAATATACCCCAGGGTAAATATTATAAGCACGATTCTAAAAAATCTTAAAAAGCACATAAGCCCCATGGTGATTAATTTGTTTTATTACTACATAGATTTAATTCCATTTAATTCCAACCAAGACTATATTCCCAATTATTGAATTAATATAATAATTTTAATTGTGTAGCATTTAAAAACCATTATGAGAAAATATAGGGCAAAGTTATTATTATCTAGTGCATATGAGAGAAAGCTTTTTATCTTGCCTGTAGTGCATAGTCTTCACAAGTTGGTCCTACAGGGATTACCATTACTTGATGTGGAGACAGCCAGAAAGGCCTGAAAAACAGGAATGATGTATTTTTAAAAGTACATTCTTGTTATTTATGCAAACTTAAATAATAAACATCGGACTGATTCTTTAAGTATTTTAGAATAAACTTATATTGTTTCTAGATTATTTTCTAATTTTAATTCAATTTAATTTTTAATTTATTTTTAATGTAATACATATCTCTGGATCACTCTGTCATCCACTTTTTTCCTCCTCCTGGTTTAAGGCCACAAAGTACTGCTAAAGAAAGACTAGAAAAGCTGATACACAAAATCTTTATATTTGAAAATTCTTTTTCCAATAACCCTACGAGATAGGAAGCATCCTGATACAAGGCTCCCTGATTAATTCCCCATTCCAATCCTCAGAGAAGCTGTTCCAGACCTTCTCTTCTTATTTCTAACCTTCCACATCTCTCCCTCCCTTCACCTAGAGGTTAAGCTCAAGACTCTTTTTATTTTATTGAGGAAAATGAGGCTATTTAATACAAACTTCCCCTTTTCTTTTCATCTCAAAAATCCTTGTCATCCTTCTTCCTATCTCACCCTTTATTTATCTCTGATAATGAAGTGATCTTTCTCCTTTCCAAGGCCAACCCTTCTAAATGTGCCCTCAGCATCATTCTTTCCCATATTCAGAGGCAGATTACCTCTACCATCATCTCCTTCCAATCTCTTCCCATATACTAATTCCTATCTTGTTGCCTACAGACTCAGAACTCTGTTATCCTTAAAAAAAACAAAACAAAACAAAACAAAAAAACAAAACAAAACAAAAAAAAAAAACCTCTCACAGCCTTCCATTCTTCAAGCTAGAATCTTGCATCTTTCTGCATTTTCTCAGCTAATCCTTAAAGGTTGTCTCTACTTGTTGATTCCACTTCTTCCTCTCTCACTCACTTCTCAATTTTTGGCAATTTGGCTTCCAATTTCAACTGTCAACTGAAACTGCTAGGATTATTGAACTGCTGAAATTTTTAGGACTTCCAGAATAATGAAGGCTCAACAGAGAGTTTGATGGAGAGGAAAAAAATAGAATGACAACTTCTATATGTTCTAGAAGAGGGGCCACATTATAGCAAAAAGAGTAATAGTAAGGAGACAGGTTTTAGTACTGGCTTTGCCATTAACTATTTTGAACCTGAATCAATTTTCTTATCTGAAAAACTGGGTCGTTGTATTACATAACCTATAAGGTTTGCTGTAATTCAGAAGTTTTATAACCTACAATCTACATTATCAAAAAACATTTCCTGTATGACCATGAGCAAGTCATTTAACCCTAAATGCCTCAGAAAAAAAAATTAAAAAACAAACAAAAATATTTGCTTTTATTCTCAACTAACATTTAATGTAAACTTTCAATGTTCATTTCACACATTTTAAGATGAAAGGCAGTGTAGCAGAGTAAATAAGAGATCTGGATTTGGAATTAGAAAGACCTAGGTTGTAAACACTTTTTCTAAGGTTCAAGTCCTACTTCTAATACATATTGGCTGTGTAATCCAAATCAAGTACCTTTATTTCTTAAAGTCTCAGAGATTTCTCTAAGACTCAGTGTTGCAGAATAGTTGATGATTTGCACTGGACAAGGGAATTTTCTCAATTGTACTACCCAATGCCAATGAAATCACAAACCTAAACCCACTCCCTTCAAAAGTCATTTTATGGTAATGACTAGTGATAACCTATATATAGTAGGCTAAATGCATATCAGCAGACTGATTGACTTTGGGAAACTCCCTAAAACTTGGAACCTAAGAGTCATATTAAAAAAATTTGCATTTCTGTTAACCAGTTAACATAAAAACTAGAATAACAGGGCTTAATATCAATGTTCCTTTCTGATTTTTCTCTGACACAGCCATTATTATTTTTTGAGGCATAATTTAGAATATTTTTTATTATGAAGATATAGTTATTGCATCATTTCAAATCAATATTTATCTATTTAAACATGTACATATGGGAGAAGTTTGGGGGGAAATGACTACATTTATGTAGCACCTACTATGTGCCAGGGACTGTACTAAGCCCTTTTATAAATATTAACTCATTTGAGATGTACAATACCCCTACAAGATAGATGCTATTATTTTCACTCTTTTTGTTGTTTGTATTTTATTTTCTTTCTCACTTTTTCTGGTTTGATTTGACTTTTCTTGTGCAGCAAGATAACTATATAAATATGTATACATATATTGGCTTTAACATATAGTTCTACCATGTTTAACATATATTAGACTATTTGCCATCTAGGGAAGGAGGTGGGGAAAAGGGGGGGAAATTGGAACACACGGTTTTGCAAGGATTAATATTAAAAAATTATCTACTCATATTTTTTGAAAAATAAAAGTTTTAATAAAGAAAAAAGATAGATGCTATTCTTTTCCTAATTATTATCCTAAGGCAAACAGTATTTTGTGACCTCCCCAAGGTCACACAGCTAATAAGTACCTAAAACCAGATTTGAACTCAGGTATACCTGACTCTAGGCCCAACAATCTATACACTACATGTTTCTACTGCACTTATATCACAAAGACATCTTAAAGTAGGGAAAGGGACTCACATGTGCAAAAATGTTTGTGGTAACCCTCTTTGTATTGGCAAGAAACTGGAAACAGAGTGGATGCCCATCAATTGGAGAATGGCTAAATAAATTATGGTATATGAATGCTACAGAATATTGTTCTGTAAGAAACGACTAACAGGATAATTTCAGAAAGGCTTGGAGAGAACTACATGAACTGATGCTAAGTGGAATGAGCAGAACCAGGAGATCATTCTACATGGCAACAAGAAGACTATACCACGATCATTTCTGATGGACATGGCTCTCTTCAACATTGAGATGATTTAAACCAGTTCCACTTGTGCAGTGATGAAGAGAGCCATCTATACTCAGAGAGAGAACCATGGGAACAGAATGTGGAACACAACATAGCATTCTCACTCTCTCTGTTGTTATTTGCTTGCATTTTGTTTTCTTTCTCAGTTTTTCTACCTTCTTGATCTGATTTTACTTGTGCAACAAGATAACTATAAATATATATATAATATTGGATCTAACATATATTTCAACGTATTTTACATGTATTGGACTATCTGCCAGCTAAGGAAGGGGGGAAGGGAAGGAGGGGAAAATATGGAACAAAAGGTTATGCAAGGGCCAGTGTTGGAAAGATAACCCATGTATATGCTTTGTAAATAAAAAGTAAAATAAAAATAAAAAAAAATAAAATCATGTTTTAAAATCTATGCACTGCACCATTAGCTGGTGTATGAGATTCTTTTAAAAAAAGTATTGTTTATAAATTGCAGTACGTGAATATAGTATGTATACCACACAAGAAATGGTGCCTATGAAGAATTCAGAATAGAATGGGAAAGCTTTTATAGTGTAAAGAAGACAGAGTCAATATACAATAATGAGAGAGAGAGAGAGAGAGAGAGAGAGAGAGAGAGAGAGAGAGAGAGAGAGAAAAGAGAAGAGAAGAGAAGAGAAGAGAAGAGAAGAGAAGAGAAGAGAAGAGAAGAGAAGAGAAGAGAAGAGAAGAGAAGAGAAGAGAAGAGAAGAGAAGGAAGGAAGGAAAAAAGGAAGGAGAACAGAAAGGAAGAAAGGAGAAAAACAAAGGGAGAAAGAGGGGAGGAAAGAAGGAAGAAGAAAGGGAGGAATAGAGGGAAGGAAGAAAGGAGAGAGAAGGAGAACAGAGAAAGAATGAAAAAGAAAGAGACTGTTATGTAATTATAATAATTAAGCTTAATCCTAAAAAGAGATGGAAAAATACATCTCTCATCCTTTTTTGGCAAAGGTACACTTCATATGATATCAAACTTCGTTCATATGTTAGCTGGTTTTGTTAGACTGCTTCCCCCTCCTCCCTCACCCCTTCTGTTTATGTTTGTTGTAAGGAATGGCTTTCTGGATAAAATGGTGTAACAAGAGGAGGGTAGGAGATCAGAGTGATATATGTGAAAATAAAGGTAATTTAAAAATAAATAATAGCAATAACATTTTCAATTAAAAATGTTTTTTTCTCTATTATTTACCATTTTCCTCCATAGTTTTCTGAAAGAATGGCTATCATTCTTTCTACTGAACCCAAAATAGCTCGATGAATGATCACTGGTCTTGCTTTATCATCACCATCCTTGCTGAAATAAAAAAAATATAGTGTTAGACATTTTAAAATTCCTTAATTAATAATTATATTCTTTTCTTCCAGTTATCTCCTCTACAAAATAATATAGAATGATAGGTATTTGATAGTCACTAAAACTTTAATATATGTACTGTATTTTATTTGAAAAATGGATCTCTATGAAAAAAGTCTGAGATATTTCAGAACACCAGTGTATAATTAAAAAGCAAAAAATAATTATTTTATTATAATTTTATTATAACTCTTATAATAAAAAAGTAGTAATAAGTAGTTTAAATTTTTTCTATCCATTCAGTCAATCAAGAAGTAAACGTTTACAAAATGCCTACCATGTGCTAGGCACTGTTAGGTTCTGGAGATACAAAGCCAAAAATGAAACTAATTCTTACTCTCAAAAGGCTTACAGATTTACCAGGGAGAGAGGTGAAGACATTAGCAACCAGGGGCATCAGGAAAGGTCTCATGCTGAAATAGTACTAGAGCCAACCCTTAAAGTAATCTAGGGATTCTGAGGGACAAAATGAAGAAGGAGTATATTCTAGGAATGGGAAACACTAGGGCAAATGCACAGACAAGAGATAGAATGCTGCAGATAATGCCAGTTTGGCTGGATTATAGCTTGCATGGAATGAAGAAATATACAAGCAGGGCAGAAAAGTTGGCTGAGGACAAGTTGTAAAGAACTTTAAATGTTAGTCACAGGAGTTTATATCGATCTTGCAGGTAAGAGTTACTTGGGAGTTACTGAATGACATGGTCAAATACTCCCTACAGGAAAATCAGTTTAGCAGATATGTAAAGGATGGATGGAGAAGAAAGAGACTTGGGGCTGTAAAACCAATTAAGATGCTGATGAAATAGTAAAGATGAGAATATGAATTAGGATGGCAACTGTATGATTAGAGAGAAGAAGATATTTGAGGGATGTTGTGGAGGTAGAAATGACAAGATTTAGCAGCTTAATTGATACAGGGGATGAGTGAAAGGGGAAGACAATAACACTGAGATTGCATACCTAAATATCTGAAAGGATGGGATTACACTTGACAAAAAAAGGAACATTCAGAAGAGGGCTGAGTTTTGTAAGGGGAGATAATAATTTCATTTTGGGATTTCTTAAATTTGAGCTATCAATAAGACATCCAGTTCAAAATGTCAA